>NC_137186.1:27079887-27711762 GCF_951804945.1 Podarcis cretensis
CATCTTGTGATCGATTATACGGGGCGAGCCTTACCTGCTCCCCCCCCCCAATATTTTATTCAAGTTGTCACCCCTGCTTCCTTCTCCATCTTTTGTTCCCTTTCTCTCCTTCCCATTGCCGGCCACTCTCCTTGTGTGTGATGCCTCTCACACAAAGGCTGTTGCCATGAGAACCTGCTTGCCCTTTGATGCTCCATAAGGAATGGTAGGGTAGAGGGTAGGGAGACCGACAGTAGGTGGCGCCAGAGCCAATGGCAGGTAGAGCCCCCCTCGGGCTCCTTGTAAGTCAAAAGGCAGGTGGGGTGGTGGCAGCTGAGACTGGTGGGACAGCACCTGCATTTGCCCTACCAGAGCAGCCTCCAGTGACAAGTGTGGTATAGTGGAAGACCAGGGTTCAATTCCCCACTTGGCCATGAAGCTTAGGGTCTCAGCCTTCCCCTGTCAGCATAACCTACCTCACAGGGTTGTTGTGAAGATAAAATGAGGCGGGGGAGAACCATGTTTGCCGCCTTGAGCTCCTTGGAGAAAAAGGTGGGATACAGATGCAATAAGACGTGTCCCAAGTTGCCTTGTTAGAAGTGGGTAATGGGGAACAATAAAAACCCTGAATGTTGTAGGTTTATATTAAAATACATGTGTTTGTTCAAAGCATTTGCACCTTTCCTTTCAGTCACTGCCCCCACCCAACCCCATTGAGTGGCTTACAAATGCATAAAAGCTGTGATCTAAAAAGTCATGACACAAAAAGAAAAGTGGATGACAGAGGAGCACATGCAGACAGGGGCAGCAAATTCCTTGATTTCGCAATGTTATTTGAAAAAAAAAAAAAGTCCTGAAATTTTTTTTTTTTTTTTCCTTCCTGAGCAGTTGTGAAGTAATGCTATCTGCTCTTCCCCTGACCTATGTGCAAGTGAAAAAGCTAGATGGCTTGCATGTCAGTTTTTGTGAAAATAAATGCTCGTGGAAGCCGCCAACCCTGCTGTGGCTGCAGCCCCAATGACTCCTAGTATGCCTTCGAAAGCTTAGCAGGGCCCTTTTTAGAGCAAAGTTGCCTTTCTGCTTCCTGCTCCATTTTAACCTCCTGACTCTGCATCCTACAGCTGATGAGCTTCAGCCGGAAGCTGTTGGGCCAGTGGCTCTTTGAGAAGCTGATGAAACTGACCTTCTACGGGCAGTTTGTGGCCGGCGAGGACCAAGAGGCCATCAAGCCTCTCATCCGGCGCTACAGCGCCTGCGGCGTGGGCTCCGTGCTGGACTACAGCGTGGAAGAGGACCTGACCACCGAGGAGGCTGAGAAGAAGGAACTGGAGTGAGTGAGAGGCTGCTTTGTGGCGGCTCAGCTGGAGGGGTGTTTGTGTGTGGCTGGGCTCAAGCCACTTTCTATGTTGCAAGGAGAGCTTCCTTCCTTGGGCGAGTTGCATTGCATGAGAAGGAAATGTGAGAGGGAGGAGGCTGAGGACAGGCAAGCAGCGAGGTCTTGGCTTTGCATGAGAGAGATGTGTGTGTCCTTGGTTGGGGGGAAGAAGTGGCTTATGTAATTTCCAAGTGTTGACTTGCTTGCAAGGGATAGGTCAGCTGCTTTGCTCTGTCACCTTTGCTGAAAGATAGGAGTGGTTTTGGTGGGTGGTTTCCCCAGCTGCAGGCAGCTGCAACGGGTTGAAACTGCCCCACAGCAAGGAGGAGGACCGGTTTGGGAGGATGTTTAGCCGAAGACAGGCTGAGTGATGATGGAATCCAGGTGGTGTGCATGTTTGGGGCTGCCCAGGGGACAGTGCCGGAAGAGAGATCCACAAGTCAACTATTTCAGCAATGTGCAACGGCCAAGTTCATACCTACCCCTTTCTTCCTGCTCCCTTTCCTGTGCGTTGTCTCTCTCGGCAAACTTATCTTCCTTGCAAACATATCTCGAGGCTTCAGGCAGGGTGGAGAGGGAAATGAATACGCTTTGCGTGGATTGTTTTTGGAAACACGAGCCATGCCAAAGAGATGATTGACAGGAGAGCTTAAAACAGGGGTGTGCCGTAACTCGGTGATACGACATCTGCTCTGTGCATAGAAAGTCTCCCGTTCAGTCCCCGGCATCTCCAGGTTACAAGGCTAGACATGTCTCCTGCCTGAAACCTTGAGAGAGGGGCTGCCGGTCAGTGTAGGCAGTGCTGAGCTCAATGGATGAGTAGTCTGTACGGTGGTACTTTGGTTCTCAAACTTAATCCATTCCGGGAGTCTGTTTGACTCCTGAAACCATTTGAAAACCAAGGCACGGCTTCCGAAAAACATTCGCAAACCGGAACACTTCTGGGTTTGCGGTGTTCAGGAGCGGATTTGTTCAACAGCTAAGCCATTCGAGAACCAAGGTACCACTGTATAGCGGGTAAGAGCACTTGCTTAGTGTGCAAGTTCAATCCTTGCCATTCTCAGGTATGTTTGCTCAGTGCCTGAAACTAGAGCACAGCTTTCCGTACTTTTCAGATGTGCATCATTTTGCGACACAGCAATTCGGTTTTCCTAGCAAACCGGAGCTTAAACTTACCCCTTTCCAGCCCCGAGAGAAGCGCAGGGAGTGTTTGCATGACACGGCTACATGCTGCAGCCGACGCATAGTTTGGAAAGCTCTGGGCTGTCCCACAGAAGATGTTTTCTGATGCTCCCAGAGGGGAGGGCATAAACCAGTTGATTCAAATGGCAAGATAGGAGGCTGTCGTTCGGGATATTTTTCTGGCACCCAGAGCTGTGTGGCAGTGCAAAGGACTACCCTGGGCTCTCCTATAAACAGAGAGGTCGGGTGGCCACCTGTCAGGGATTCTTCAGCTGTGGTTCCCACCTTGCAAGGGCTTGGGCTTGGGGGGTCTCTTGGGGTCCCTACCAGCTCTATGAGGCTATGAACCCAGTTCCCATAGCTGTTTGGCAGGAGGCCATGGTGAAACCAAAGCTGCCTTTGCGTCACAAGGTGGATTGTTCTCTCTCTGCTTGGTACGCAATGTGCAACTTGGGGCTTGCCAAAAGGAGGGGAGGAAATCAAACACTCGGGCAGCGTGATTGGATGGGGGCAAGCCTCCCCTTCCCTTTGGTCTGCTGATGGGAAGGCGGGTCCCTTAAGCAAACAGAGCAGCTGCCTGTAACATGTGCAGAGGCTGCGTGAGAGCCCCTGCTGGGGAGCCTGTGGGGAGGGGAAAGGTTGCAGCTTTGGGGAAAGGCAAGTAAGAGGCAGCAGGAGAGGAGTTTATAAAATCATGCATGCCATGGAGGAATTGGATAGAGAAAAGCTTTTTCTCCCTCTCTAGAACCTGGACACCCGTAAGGAAGGTGAATCCTGAAATTGTAGAATTGGAAGGGACCCTGTGGGTCATCTAGTCCAACCCCCTGCAGTGCAGGAATCTTTCACCCAGTGTGGGACTCAAACCCACAACCCTAAGATTTCGAGTGTCATGCTCTACCAGCTGAGCTATCCCAGATTCAGGACAAATAAAAGTAAGGACTTCTTAATGCGCTGCATAGTTGAACTGCGGAACTCCCTGCCACAGGAGGCAGTGACGGCCACCAGCTTGTTGGCTTTAAGAGGATTGGACAAATTCAGGGATGCTGAGGTAATTGATGGCTACTGTGTCTGCTGCACAGTTTTTAAAATGGGGCATGGCATGGAGAGCACATAGGGATAAGTTTTTCTCCCTCTGTCCTTCCCATTCATCTCCACCTAAAATCCTTCCTGCTGGTCAGTATAGACCAGTGTTCCCCAAACTTTGGGCTCCAGCTGTTTTTTTTTACTACAGCTCCCATCATCCCTAGCTAGCAAGACCCAGTGGTCCAGGATGATGGGAATTGTAGTCCGAAACCAGCTGCAGGCCCAAGTTAGGGAAAAACTGAGGCAATTCTGAGACGGGCCAGTGGTATAAGGCTGCTTAGTGTCAGCTGCTGGGGAATGAACCCAAGACGTTTTGTGTTCAGAGTTTGTGCTCTTTCACGAAACTGCTCCATGTTGCCTTACTAAAGTTTGCTCTAAAATCTGCCTCCCTTCCTCTTCTCCCACCCTCCGAGATTCCCTTCTGCTTAGATACAAGCTTATGAGCACAGCCAGCCTCGCTAATCCTTGTCACAGGGGCAACTTTACAATAATGGAACAGGTCAGGTTTCTGCCGAGTGCTTGGGTTGCAAACTCCCTGTAAGGCAGGCTTCCATCCAGTGAACTTGAGTTCGCTGGTTCCTTTAACTCTTTCCTGCTGTTTCATAACTGCAGCCCCCCCCCCCCACACACACACACACTTCCTGTCGTTCTGGAATTCGTTCTGCAGAGCGGAAAAGCTGGCTGCGAGCACATGGAATCCCGGCCACTTGGGAACTTTTGTGCTTGAGCAAGCAGGAGAAAAGTTAAATGGGGATGGGGAAGAGTTGTCATTTTGTTTGCAAAGCCTAGATGAGTGCATCCCTGACCATGCTTGATTTTAGTGGGCTGTATCTAGCATTCTCTGTCCACAAATTGCACCATGGGGCAGCAGCGTTTAGAAACTGCACAGCAGAGGAGTTCAGTGCACAAACTGTGCAACAGCTGATTCTTATTGTGCAATCCTATAGCCTGGGCTATACGATTGCAACTCAAATGTAGCAGCTCAGAGCATGCTAGATTTGCATGTTGCTGATGACCTTGGTTAGGCACTTGTGGCTTCATCACTGACAGCAGCATGCTGGCTGCTCCCACACCAAGCCTGGAGTGTGTAAAGCCTGCCCGCACCCTCCCATACATGGCTTGGCTGGACTTGCTATTTGCAGTGACTCATCAGTCACCTGGGGCGAATCTGCAAAGAACAGGGGCGAGCACACTTCAGGCTTGCAGGATTTATTACGTTATTGTTTCATTAGAACCACAAGGTCCTCCAAGCACAAGTGGATGAGAAGTGATCTGAGAGCTGTGTACTCAGTCCCATCGTGCAAAAATCCACTCCTGGATTTCCCACCAAGCTGTGCCTGGCGTTCTCTGGTCCATGGGGTCACGAAGAGTCGGACACGACTAAACGACTAAACAACAAAAATTTAGAAAAGGGGTGAAGGAAGCCACCTTCTTGCTAATGTTCAATAGGCTTTCACCAGCCTAGCTCCCTCTGGATGCTGTCAGACTACAGTTCCCATCA
This sequence comes from Podarcis cretensis, assembly GCF_951804945.1. Classification (NCBI taxonomy): domain Eukaryota; kingdom Metazoa; phylum Chordata; class Lepidosauria; order Squamata; family Lacertidae; genus Podarcis; species Podarcis cretensis. Next base: position 27,085,008 of record NC_137186.1, read on the forward strand.
TCCCTGACCATCAGCCGTGCTGGCTGGGGCTGATGGGAACTGGAGTCCAACATCTGGAAGAGGCAGCAGATTAGCTGGGGGGAGGGAGGCTGCGTTTAAACAACTGGGTGTCAGAAATGTGCTGCAAGCCACACAGAGACCTACCATTTCCCTGCCTCTGGTTGCTGAAATAAGGCTTGTGTTCATCTTCTCGTTTCAGCTCCTGTACCTCTGCATTTGAGAAGGAGACTGGCAGTAAGTAAAGCAGCTTTCATGTTTCTAGTCCTTAGTGTTTGCCTTCTCTTCCTCCCCCTGCCACGTGTCTTGATTCTCCAGATCGCTCCCCCCTCTCCCCACCCCCCACCCCCTGGGGTCTTCATTAATGTGAATTTTTCCCATGGCAGAAAAATGGAACAACCTCGTTTTTGTATTTCCTTTGGGGTAGAGCAGGCATAGGCAAACTCGGCCCTCCAGATATTTTGGGACTACAACTCCCATCATCCCTAGCTAACATGACCAGTGGTCAGGGATGATGGGAATTGTAGTCTCAAAACATCTGGAAGGCCGGGTTTGCCTATGCCTGGTGTAGAGGAATCTCCTTTTAATTGGGCGACCCGAAGGCCAACGAAAACCACACAGCCATTTTATTTACTAAAATAAAGGTCTATCTAGCTAGGTAGTATCTGCACTGATTGGAAGAGGCAGCCCAGGACTTTTTGCCAAGTGGAGCAGCTATTCCGCCACCAAACGAAGGCCTTTCACTAGATTGAGTTGCACCATTTGTCTCTCGAGCTCAGCATCGTCTCCTCTGGTAGCATCTGTCCAGGGTTCAAGCAGGGAGTTTCTTCCCAGGCCTTGTTGTTGTTCTACTGCATCTTTTTCAATAGTATTTTTTGCACCATAACACTCACTTTTTTCCTCCTAGAAAGTAAGGGGAAATGTCTGTGCGTGTTATGGAGTGAATGCATACGGATGGCGGGGGGATCTGCTGCAGTCGTGAGCAGAGGATCCATGGTTCCCCTTCCTTCCCTCCTCCGTGGCTCGTTTTGAAACAGCAAAGCGGGAGAAGAGCCGCTGAGTGGGGAGGAGAGAGGGACAGAGAGCCTGCTTGCTTTAAAGGAGCAAAGTGGGAGAGGAGAGGAGCCTTCTCCTCTTATACCCCTCTTCTGCATTATTAACAGCATCCTTCTTCACCCACCCCACACATGCTCCTTGTCCCTTGAGTGCTTTTCCTTCCCTCCCCACTTAAAATGTGGTTACAAAGCATGGATCCACATGGATCCTGAGGATTTTTGCATTGGGCTACTCCAAACTCACCATCAGATCACATGTCTGTGGCCACAGCATGAACCACAAAAATCATACATCCACTGTTTCATTTAGAATATTTTTTTTCATGTTTTCCTCCTCTAAAAACTATGTGCGTGTTATGGTCGGGTGCGTGTTATAGAGCGAAAAATACGGTAACTCTAACTCCATCGTGCCTGCTACATTACAAGTGTTATTGCAATCCTGCTAATGTTTTCATCTGCTCACAGTGGTCTCCTTGAAATTTCCCCATTCTTTCTTGAAATTTTGGTGGTCTTGGTTCCTGAGCCTTTCTGGTCAGTTTTGCCATTTCAGCCTAGTCCAACAGCATCAAAGTGATTTCTTGGCAGCTGCTTCATTCCAGAAATTGTCCTAAGGTCCCAGTGTAGATTGCAGCAGAAAACACAGCTATACATCTATTTAAAACAACTAACAACCCTAAGACTAAGGGGGGGGGGGTGCTAGGAATGTATACCTCAAGTGTCAAAGAGGCCTAGAAAGGAACTGGTGCAGCTATTTTCAAACAGGGAGATATATGAAATCCAAATGGAACCCCGGTCTGTAATCCAGTGGCTGCATTTTGGACCAGCTGAAGTTTCCAAGTTGTCTTCAAGTGCAGCCCCACGTAGAGCTCATTGCAGTAGTCTACTTGCTCTCACTTCCTGTCCTGTCTCTCTCTCTCTTCCCCCCACCCCAGAACAAAGAGAGAAGCGCTACAGCGTGCACCGCAAGTTTGGCGACCGGCGGGACGGGGTCATCAGCGCCCGCACCTACTTCTATGCAGATGAAACCAAATGTGACCGGCACATGGACACCTTCCTGCGATGCATCGAGGCTTCTGGTAGGCAGGATAAGCCCCTCTGGGAAACAGTAACATAATAAATCATGCACCGACTCTTGCAGCAGCCTAGTTGGACAGCCAACGGGTTGCTTGGGGAAATGAGCCAGCAATCAAACTTGCTATATTATGGTGTAAACTCCACTTCATATCAGCCATGCTTGAGTACCTGTATGAGAGCCAAGGAGTTGATTTTTTTTACGTCACAGTAAACTGTGGTTTGCTCTTCCCAGTGAACGAGCAGTGTGTAAGCGCACATAGCTGAATCACACCTACCTTGCACCAGGAGCACCAAACAAGCCCTGGTTTAGGATGTAGTGATCAGATGGGATTACTGTGAGGAATTATAAAATATGCATCGAGCCATTGTGTCCACGATGAAAGCATGGCGTTGACTGGGTTCGATTCATTGACAATAGTTTCTGATCAAATCCCACAAGCTTCTGCATCTCTGATTTCTCTACACCTGACAGGCACGTATAAGCATTCTGAAACACAGGCCAGTTGCTTCATCAGGCATCCTCAGTGCATAGAATCATAGAATCATAGAGCTGGAAGAGACCACAAGGGCCATCGAGTCCAACCCCCTGCCAAGCAGGAAACACCATCAGAGCACTCCTGACATATGGTTGTCAAGCCTCTGCTTAAAGACCTCCAAAGAAGGAGACTCCACCACACTCTTTGGCAGCAAATTCCACTGTCAAACAGCTCTTACTGTCAGGAAGTTCTTCCTAATGTTTAGGTGGAATATTCTTTCTTGTAGTTTGGATCCAATGCTCCGTGTCCGCTTCTCTGGAGCAGCAGAAAACAACCTTTCTCCCTCCTCTATGTGACATCCTTTTATATATTTGAACATGGCTATCATATCACCCCTTAAGCCCCTCTTCTCCAGGCTAAACATGCCCAGCTCCCTTAGCCGTTCCTCATAAGGCATCGTTTCCAGGCCTTTGACCATTTTGGTTGCCCTCCTCTGGACACGTTCCAGTTTGTCAGTGTCCTCCTTGAACTGTGGTGCCCAGAACTGGACACAGTACTCCAGGTGAGGTCTGACCAGAGCAGAATACAGTGGCACTATTACTTTCCGTGATCTAGATGCATAAAGGTAGTAGGTTACTTTGATGTAGTTTGTTAATCTTAGGGCCAGGAAATAGTTTCACATGGAGGTGATAAAGATGCCTAATCTTTCCCTACCATCCTTTCTCTCCTGTTTATTGCTGTTTATGACCTCCAGAATTTCCTAGAAGCATTCCTCCTTGCTCCTTCTTTTATTTACTCTGAACTACATATGCATGCTCAAGTAGGAAATAAGTTTCTTTGTAGTTAGAAGAATTTCTTCTGATCTGATTTTTGTCCCACGTGGGGTTTTGAAATGCTCAGAGGAAATCTGATTGGTTCTTATGAACACTGTGTAAAAAGTTCTTTTGTGAATAAAACGATCTGGGCCTGAGGGGTGGAGAGAGGGATTATTATTGGCACCCCCTCCCAGAGTCTTGCTGGTCAAGCCTTGTGTGTATTCTGTTAATCAGAGTCCAATCCTTCCTTTGCTTTGGGAATGCCACATATAGGAGGCATGCAAACAGCTGAGATAGGGTTGCCTGTGGTCGCTCCAGCTGCAGCTGCCTTGGAGCCCCCAGAGAGCTGGCTAACGTTGAATGTGGCTCGCTGTCCACAAAACGGCTAGCCGCCTCTGCAATAAACACAGCATCTTAGTAATTGTGATACACAAAGCAGCCCAATGTGATGTCGTGGCTAAAAGCAGCCGATATGGACTTTGGATTTTAATCTCGGCCTGGCCTGGCCTACCTCTTAGGGTTGTTTTGAGGATGAAATGCAGGCTACCCCCACAGGGGGCTGCCTGCGTCTTCATGGAGGAAGGGGCAAAGAGGGTGACCATGCTTTGCCTTTTTTTGGCAGGTGGCAGTTCGGAAGACGGCTTTTCTGCCATTAAGCTGACAGCACTGGGGAGGCCTCAGTTCCTGGTAAGCAGAACCGACAAAATGTGCATGTGAAATTTTGCAGTTCCAATTTTTTCCCTGGAAAGGCCACATTGAAGATGCCGGCACATAAGTGACACGCTCCTCTCTCTCCCTCCCTCTTCTGCTCCTTTTTCCAGCTTCAGTTCTCAGAGGTGCTGGTGAAATGGAGGCGATTTTTCCACCAGCTGGCTGCCGAGCAGGGCAAGGTGGGTCTGGCTGCCCTGGAGACCAAGCTGGAGGTGGAGAAGCTGCAGGTGAGTTTTGGTGCTCTGGTGGGATGGTTGGGGGGGCAGCGGGGGCTGATGGAGTTTCTACCAGAGGACCCTGCCTCATTTCTCTGCGGTTAAAAAGGGGGCTGAGATCAGGGGCAGCATTTGGGCTCCAAAATCCAGCCTTCACTACTCCTCCGGAAAGGTACTAGGCCAGGCTTCCCCCAGCCCTGGTGCCTTGCAGATGTTGTTGGACTACAACTCCCATCAGCCCCCAGGCAGCACAGCCATTTTGGACTACAGCTCCCATCAGCCCCCAGCCGACTGTGCTTCTTCCATCAGCCCTGGCATCATGCAGCCATGTGAAGCTGGGGCTGGTGGGAATTGTAGTCCAAGACATCTAGAGGGCCTCAGGTTGCAGAAAAGACCTGTTCACGCTTGAACCTCTGATTCATCCATTTATTAGGTCAGTTGGTTAGAGTGTGGTGATGATAACGCCAAGGTTTCAGGTTCGATCGCCGTATGGGACAGCTACATATTCCTGCATTGCAGGGGGCTGGAGTAGATGATCTTCAGGGTTCCCTCCATCTCTACAGTTCTGTGATTCTATTGGCTGGGTTGATCAGGAAGCCCATCACTGGAGGATCCCAGGGCGGATACACACACACACACACACACACACACACACACACACACATACTCACACTTTTCAGGTTTGTACACTTCACCGATTTTACAATCAATTTGACATTTCAAAACTTGACTTCCTTCCCCCTCTTTCTGGGGCTCCTTAAATTTGTTTTTAATATCTTTTGCATATCCAAATTAACTTAATTTGCTCATTTTTTCATCTTTAAATATATACTCTTATGAAACTGCAGGTTATTACAATAATCCTGCCAATGTTCTTATCTGTTTACAATTTATCCGTAAATAGTCAATAAACCATTTTCATTCTTTTATAAAAAGTTTGTTACCTTGATTTCTTATTCTCCCGGTAAGCTTCACCATTTCTGCATAATCCATAAGTTTTTGTATCCATTCTTCCTTTGCTGGGATAAAGCATGCTCTCTTTGGCTTCAGACAAAGAGCAAACTTGAACCTGAAACAAGCTGAGGTCCCCTTACCTAGAGTAGATGGATTATTGATGCCTTATTAGTTCCAGTAGCAAAATCATACCTCCGTGTGTGGAAGCAGCATATCGCTGAAAACTTGATTATGGGAGGGTGTGAGGAGTTTTCAGCTGCCATGCGCCATCTGTAGTATTTTCCTGGAGGCGCCTGTTAGATAGAAACAAGAGCCTGAACTATAGTAAACCTTTGGGTGTGATTTGGTAGGGGGTTCATTCCTCTTCTGTAAAAGGAGCGGAGGGGGGAGGCAGGAGAGACTATTTCTGGAATTCACCCCTGGCTTTCACATTCCTGTCTTGGTGCGCAAAGCTGTGGTGAATCTCTGATGAAAGAGGGAGCTCTTCTGGGGCTCAGGAGATCTGCAGCAAAACCCTTCCGGCTCTCTTCTTTGTTCAAAGCCAACTTGGTTTTGAGAAGCTATGTCTGTTCCCTGCTCGAAAGTCCATACCTGCAAAGCCGCTCTTAGCACCATGTGCGAGGGAGAAGGTTTGAGGGGATGGTGAGGGGAGATAAATTTATGACGCAGGACTTGAGAGATGCTTGAATTATTTCCACCCCAGCTGGGTTGCTCAGTCAACCCACTGAAATTATCTTCAGTGGGTAACTGAGTAAGGCTGACATCAGACAGAACCTTGTAAGTTTCAGAAGTGGTGTCTTGTTTTCGTTTTTCCTCCTCCCTCCTCAATCCTTTTTCCTTTTGTGTTGTGTGTCTCTCTCTCTCCCCCCCCCCCCATGTTCCTCTTTTTTTAAACGATTGCAAGCCTGATTATGGGTCTTGTCAAGCTGTTCTGGAATCCCTTTGGGGGAGCGATAAACAGCATAACGATGTCTTAAATATTCATATTTAACCATTAAAATGGGTTCGTTTTGGTTTCTTGGCAGGAAGCACTGGCCAAGCTGGGGGTTGCCACTAAGGCGGAGAGTCAGCACTGGTTCACAGGCGAGAAGCTGGGCGTGTCAGGGTAAGCCCCCTCGCTTCTGAGTCCAAGGAACAAGACTATGGGGAGTGGCTTTGTAGAGCAGTGGGGAGGACAACACACATGTTGGGGAATCGGCTGGGCTGTTTCTGGGGCAGTGGGGAATGGCTGGCACATCTGGGGACATGAACACAAAGGGGTTAGAACGAATCTTGAAAATGTCAGCGCAAGGGTAGGGAACTACTGTATTTTTCATTCTGTAAGACGCACCAGACCATAAGACGCACCTAGTTTTTGGAGGAGGAAAACAAGAAAAAAAATATTCTGAATCTCAGAAGCCAGAACAACAAGAGGGATCGCTGCGCAGTGAAAGCAGCGATCCCTCTTGCTGTTCTGGCTTCTGGGATAGCTGCGCAGCCTGCATTCGCTCCTAAAGACAAACACACATTTCCCCTTACATTAGTACCTCGGGTTACATACGCTTCAGGTTACAGACTCTGCTAACCCAGAAATAGTGCTTCAGGTTAAGAACTTTGCTTCAGGATAAGAACAGGAATCATGCTCTGGTGGCGCAGCAGCAGCAGGAGGCCCCATTAGCTAAAGTGGTGCTTCAGGTTAAGAACAGTTTCAGGTTAAGAACGGGCCTCTGGAATGAATTAAGTACTTAACCTGAGGTACCACTGTACTTTTTAGGAGGGAAAAAGTGAGTCTTATAGAACAAAAAATAGGGTAATATAGAACATGCAGAGTTTCTTTCTATCATGTGGTCCATCCAGCTCAATATTGTCAACACTGACTGGCAGCAGCTCTCCAGGGAGTCTCATCCAGCCCTACCGAGAGATTCCAGGAATTGAACCTGCGACCTTCAGCATGCAAAGCTCTGCCACTGAGCCATGGTCCCCATGTGGACTTCCATGTGCTATCGGACACCAACTCGCATCTTCCCTGACTGTGTGCTATCAGTGCTGATAGGAGCTGAAGTCCATCAACATGTCAGGGTCCCTATAATTCCCTACCCTTGAATTTTAGGCCTTGCTTTTCTAGTGAAAATAAAGCCCTATCACATATGATGAATTCCAGCTGCAAAAATCCAGAGCCCTCCTTCCTTGAGGGTGGAGGCATCTTGGTGTCTGGGAAGGACACATCCCTGCATGAACTTCTGAGGTTGGGTGAGGCTCCTGTTCCCCATTCTGGCCACAGTGGGTTGTAGCTCAGGTACAGAGCCACCGCCTTGCATGCAGAAGGTCCCAGGTTCTATCCCCAGGTAAGGCTGGAAGATTTTTTTCCTGCCTGAAAAAATCTCTGCACAGACACTGCTGCCTGTCAGAGTGGACAGTACTGAACTAGGTGGCCCCAATGGACTGACACTTAAGGTCCAGCTTCCTATGTCTTCAGAGAAGGACCATAACTTGGAGGTAGAGCATTGGTTTTGTGTGTCTAGCAAAGACTCCTTGTGTGAAAATCTGGAGAGCTGCTGCCAGTCAGTGTGGGCGACACTAATCTAGATGGACCAATAGTCTGGCACTGAGGTCCAGCTCTGAGGACCTTCTGGTGGCTCCCTCACTGTGAAAAGCGAAGTTACAGGGAACTAGGCAGAGGGCCTTCTCAGTAGTGGCTCCCACCCTGTGGAACGCCCTCCCATCAAATGTCAAGGAAATAAACAACTATCTGACTTTTAGAAGACATCTGAAGACAGCTCTGTTTAGGGAAGTTTTAATGTTTGATGAATTGTTGTACAGTGGTACCTCGGGTTAAGTACTTAATTCGTTCCGGAGGTCTGTTCTTAACCTGAAACTGTTCTTAACCTGAAGCACCACTTTAGCTAATGGGGCCTCCTGCTGCTGCTGCACCGCCGGAACACGATTTCTGTTCTCATCCTTAAGCAAAGTTCTTAACCTGAAGCACTATTTCTGGGTTAGCAGAGTCTGTAACCTGAAGCGTATGTAACCCGAGGTACCACTGTATTTTAATATTTTGCTGGAAGCTGCCCAGAGTGGCTGGGGCTACCCAGTCAGATGGACTGCATGTAATTAATAAAATTATTGTTAAGTTACCTGCCTGCCCAAAGCCTGGTCGTGCAACAGTTTCCTTCTCTTTCTTCCCTTCACCCCCAGAACAGTGGACCTGCTCGACTGGAACAGCCTAATTGATTCCCGGACGGAGATCTCCAAACTCTTGCTTACTCCAAACATTAAGGTAAATGGCTTGCAAGGAGGGGCAGCGGGGGGACATACATAGGTCCCTAAAGGTAAAGGGCCCCCTGACCATTAGGTCCAGTCGTGGCCAACTCTGGGGTTGCGACGCTCATCTCGCTTTATTGGCCGAGGGAGCCAGCGTACAGCTTCCGGGTCATGTGGCCAGCATGACTAAGCCACTTCTGGCAAACCAGAGCAGCACACGGAAACGCCGTTTACCTTCCTGCTGGAACGGTACCTATTTATCTACTTGCACTTTGACGTGCTTTCGAACTTCTAGGTTGGCAGGAGCAGGGACCGAGCAACGGGAGCCCACCCCGTCGTGGGGATTCGAACCACCAACCTTCTGATCAGCAAGTCCTAGGCTCTGTGGTTTAACTCACAGCACCACCTGCGTCCCATGGTCCCTTAGGGTGCTGGAAAAAGTAACCCTTCCTGTCATCTTCCCCACTACCAAAAATGAAGCAGCAAGATCCTTGGGGCACATGAAATGATTGACAGAGTTGGAGCATCTCCCGCTCTGAGGAAAGGTTGCGGTGTTTGGGGAATTCTCCCAAACTTGGGTCTTCAGCTGTTTTTGAACTACAGTTCCCATCATCCCTGACAGCTGGTCCTGCTAGCTAGGGATGCTGGGAGTTGTAGTCCAAAAACAGCTGGAGACCCAAGTTTGGGAATAGCTGGTTTAGAGAAAAGGCAAGGAAGAGGCAACATGATAGAGGCAAACATATAATGTATGGCACAGAGGAAGTGGATAGAGAAAAGGTTTTTCTGTGTTTTAATTTGTTTGAAGCCACCCAGAGTGGCTAGGGTAACCCAGATGGGTGGTATATAAATTATTATTTTGGACTCCAGCTTCTGTCAGTCCTTATCATCATATGCCATAAGTGGCTGAGGCTTTATCCAAAGTAGCTGAGGACCAGTTGGTTGGCCAAGGCTGCACTAGATCTGCCTATGCATGTTAACAGTCATCCAGTTTCTATATCACCAGCTGTGCCTTAATCTCTCCTCTCCAGCCTAGGGAGAAACCAGGCTGGGTAGCAGCTATCTGCAGCAGGGCTGATCCCAGAGGTGGTGCCTGGCTGGCACCCTCTTTTGGCTGCAAAGCACATTAATCAGTTCCGTAAAGGTAAAGGGACCCCTGACCATCAGGTCCAGTCATGGCCGACTCTGGGATTGCGGTGCTCATCTCGCTTTATTGGCCAAGCTTCCGGGTCATGTGGCCAGCATGACGAAGCCGCTTCTGGCAAACCAGAGCAGCACACAGAAATGCCGTTTACCTTCCTGCCGGAGCAGTACCTATTTATCTACTTGCACTTTGATGTGCTTTCGAACTGCTAGGTTGGCAGCAGCAGGGACCGAGCAACGGGAGCTCACCCCGTCGCGGGGATCCGAACCGCCGACCTTCTGATCGGCAAGCCCTAGGCTCTGGTTTATTATTGCTATTGTCTTTGATATATTAATCACCTTCTGAACCACCATTTTAAAGTGATCTACACATAGGATAATTTTTAAAAGACAAAAACAGCAAATAATTTGAAAGCAAGACAAAAACCCTAACAAGTTGAACGCTTGTAGACCCGTTTATTCAGCTGGGAAATCCTGTTGAATCAAGTCTTCAGTTGCATCTGGAAAGTGCAGATAGTTATGAAATTACCTATGGGATGTTGTTAATAATAATAATAAATTTATGTATTATTTATATGCCATCCATTTGACTGGGTTGCCCCAGTCACTCTGTGGCTTCCAGCAAATTACAATACCCCTTTTCTCTTTTATTTAGTACTACTACAGTTGTACCTTGGAAGGCAATTGCGGCTTCTGATTGGCTGCAGGAAGCTCCTGCAGCCAATTAGAAGCTGTGGAAGCCCCATCAGACATTCGGGTTTCAAAAGAATGTTCACAAACTGCAACAATCATTTCCAGGTTTGTGGCATTTGGGAGCCAAAACATCTGAGTTCCAGGGAGTTTGGGATCCAAGGTACAACTGTGCTAAATATTTTATTAATAATAATGCATACATACTGCTGTCTCTCAATACTTCAGGGTGGTGTACAGGATCATAAAGACATTTAAAAGCAATGCAAAGCAGTCCCAAAATTAAATTGGCTACTCGGGGGAGATTTTAAACAACTGCATTAAAAAATCTTCAAGAGATGCAAGCAAGGAGCGTGCCTTTGCTAAGAGAGTGTTCCACAACACTGGACTGGCAAAACCAGATACCCAACTTGTGGCCGAGACCAGCCAGGCCTTTGTAACACAGGGAGCAACTAGCTATGTTGTTCCAGATCATCTCCGTGATCAAGCTGGGATATACAAGGGTTCCTTAGGGTATCCTGGATCCAATAAATTTTGCTATATGATTGCATCTTACACTCATTTAACCTGACCAATTTCAGCCTTGCACAGTTGTAATTGCACAGATTAATCCCACACAAGGTGGAGCATTTAAAAGCTCTTTGGGTTTTCCAACGGTTTGAGTATACGTGTTTTCCCTTCCAGCGCTACAATTCTATGAATCCTGATATCTTTTTTAAAAATTGCTTTATTCAGAACCTTGAGGATCTTAAGTCAGTGGCAGAGTGATTTGCTGCCATGTAGAATCCTCTTTCTGTGGGTACAATGAGAGACCCTTGCCCTTCCACCACCCCCCCCCCAAAAAAAATCTGCCCCACATCCTCAGTGTCTTCCTTTCTTCCAGACAGGGCAGCTGGAGCCACTTCTCTCTCGCTTCACTGAGGAGGAAGAGCGCCAAATGAAGCGAATGCTGCAAAGGATGGACGTTCTCGCCAAGGTAAGAATTTGGGGAGGGTTTTTCATTGCTGTCTTCTCTTCTTCCTGGGTCTGCGAGAGAGAGAGAGAGAGAGAGAGAGAGAGAGAGAGAGAGATGGGCTGTTTGGGTGAGGTGGAGAAGCTGGCGCCCATTAAAAATAGCACACGGCCCACAAAAATGGAAAGATGAAGTAGTTCCCGCCAAAGAAGAATGGATAGGTAAAGGACTATGCTGAAATCAGCCAAGTTAACAGCTAGTGTGGTGTAGTGGTTAAGAGCGGTGGACTCGTATTCTGGTGAACTGGGTTCGCTTCCCCGCTCCTCCACATGCAGCTGCTGGGTGACCTTGGGCCAGTCACACTTCTTTGAAGTCTCTCAGTCCCACTCACCTCACAGAGTGTTTGCTGTGGGGGAGGAAGGGAAAGGAGAATGTAAGCCGCTTTGAGACTCCTTTGGGTAGTGATAAAGCGGGACATCAAATCCAAACTCTTCTAAAATAAGAGAACTTAACGGCGATTGCTTTATGGAAGAATGGAAGCCTTTAGCAGCCTGTTTAAATATTACAGGATGATGAATTCACGAACAGGATTTGAACTAGCGGCGACAGAAGGAATGAGAGATTGTTGTGTTGTTACGATATAAAAGAGGAAAGATAGGGTGTAGTAAGCAGGAGGAATTAAAAAAAAACACCGTGGAAAATGGAATGGGAAGTCGACAAAATGAAAGAAAAAATTACGATGTCTGTGTGAAGTTTTTGGAAATTTAATTATACATATATACACACACACACACATCTATCAATCTACAGTGGTACCTCGGGTTACATACGCTTCAGGTTACAGATTCTGCTAACCCAGAAATATTACCTCGGGTTAAGAACTTTGCTTCAGGATGAGAACAGAAATCGTGCAGCGGCAGCAGGAGGCCCCATTAGCTAAAGTGGTGCTTCAGGTTAAGATTAGTTTCAGGTTAAGAACAGACCTCCAGAATGAATTAAGTTCTTAACCCGAGGTCCACTGTATTTATCTATCTAATAGCATGTGGCCCCAGAAATTTGCTCAGAAGGGGAATGCGGCCCCGGGCCAGAAAGGTTCCACCATCTCTGACAGTGGCTTTGGTTAGGTAGCAGAAAACCGACCTCTGGCGATGTCCTCTGTGCTGCTGTGACTCACTCCACCGCCTTGCTTGCTTCCAGAAAGCCGTAGAGACGGGCGTGAGGCTGATGGTGGATGCTGAGCAGACCTACTTCCAGCCAGCCATCAGCCGCCTCACCCTGGAGATGCAGCGGAAGTTCAACCGGGAGAGAGCCTCCGTCTTCAACACCTACCAGTGCTACTTGAAGGTGAGGCGCCAGGCCAGGAGTGGGTTTGAGGGGGCTTGCTCTTGCACACACAACATGGTTGGGGGTGGGCATCCTCAGGATCCGTGCGAGGTTGCTGCTGATGCAGGAGATTCTGTGCAGCAGACCCTGAAACTCTGAAGAGCCGCTGCCAGTCTGTGTAGGCGACACTAGGGTAGAGGGACCCAATGGCCTGACTCAGTTTAAAGGAGCTTTGTTCTTTGATTGGGAACCATGAGGACCAGAATCTTAGCTCAGTGGTTGAGCACCTGCTTTGCATGCAGATGGTCCCGGGTTCAATCCCCAGCCTGAAACCTTGGGAGAGCTGCTGCCAGTCAGTGTGGGCAATACTGAATGTACTGATTGTAGGCAAAGTGGTTGGTCTGACTCAACGTCAGGCATCTTCTCTGTATTGCCTCCCTGTGAGCAGGATGCTTACGACACGGTGACGGTGGACGTGGAGCTCTCACGCCGGGAAGGCTGGCACTTTGGTGCCAAGCTGGTGAGAGGCGCCTACATGGAGCAGGAGCGCAGCCGGGCAGCAGAAGTGGGCTATGAGGATCCAATCAATCCGACTTACCAAGCGACCAGCGAGATGTACCACAGGTGGGCCTGTTGCTCAGAGGCAGAGGATTTGCCGTTCCAATGCTCGCTTTCCTCTTCCGTCCACAATCCTTTTTCCTTTTATGCTTTGCTTATTATTTTGTTCATTCCCCACTGGCGTCTCCAACTGAAGCTGGGCATATCATCTGCCTGAAACCCCAGAGAGCTGCTGCTAGTCAGTGTAGACAGTACGGGGCTAGATGAATCTGAGTCAGTATAAGGCAGTTTCCTATTTGATTCAGCTCTTTTTTGAACCATGTGGACTAGAATCTTATTTTTAGGGAAAGGGCTGAGGCTCAGCGGTAGAGCACCAACTTTGCATGCAGGCAGCCCTAGGTTTCGGGACGCAGGTGGCGCTGTGGGTTAAAGCCTCAGCGCCTAGGGCTTGCCGATCGAAAGGTCGGCGGTTCGAATCCCTGTGGCGGGGTGCGCTCCCGCTGCTCGGTCCCAGCGCCTGCCAACCTAGCAGTTCGAAAGCACCTCCGGGTGCAAGTAGATAAATAGGGACCGCTTACCAGCGGGAAGGTAAACGGCGTTTCCGTGTGCGGCTCTGGCTCTGGCTCTGGCTCTGGCTCTGGCCAGAGCAGCGATGTCACGCTGGCCACGTGACCCGGAAGTGTCTCCGGACAGCGCTGGCCCCTGGCCTCTTAAGTGAGATGGGCGCACAACCCCAGAGTCTGTCAAGACTGGCCCGTACGGGCAGGGGTACCTTTACCTTTACCTTTAGCCCTAGGTTCAGTCTCAAATGGCGCCTCCAGGTTGGGCTGGGAATGTCTCCTCCCTGTAGCTCTGGAGAGCCACTGCCAGCCAGTGCAGGCAGTACTGAACTAGATGTACCCCAACGGTCTGTGGAAATGCAGCTTCTGGTGTTCCTGTGACGTGCATCTTCAGATTTTTGAGAGCCACAGGAGGGAAAAGGCAGGCTTATGAGCAATGGCATGATTCCCAATCCCCTCTTGCAGGGGGGTTGGACTAGATGACCCTTGGGGTTCCCTTCCAACTCCACAATACTGTGATTCTTTGCAGATGCCTGGATTACATCCTCGAGGAGATCCGGCACAGCCGTAAGGCCAACGTGATGGTGGCTTCCCACAACAAAGACACAGTCAAGTTCACACTTCGCAGGTACTGGGGATTGGGGGGGGCACACACATTGTAGCCCCTGTGCCTCTTGGCAGCTGGGTGCCTCCCAGGCCAGCAAAGCCTCTTGAAGGGGCAGCCTTTTGCATAGACCTTAATTGCCCCTCTTCCCTTCCCTTATGCAGGATGGCAGATCTCAGAATCCACCCTTCAGAGAACAAGATCTACTTTGGGCAGCTGCTGGGCATGTGTGACCAAATCACCTTCCCTCTTGGTAAGTGAGCATGTGTGTATTCACGGACCCCCAAGTTAGAGAACTGTCACTGTGAACCAAGGTTCCCCTAAACCAGAGCTTTTTTTCAGCCGGAACTCACCAGAACCGAGTTCCGGCACCTTTCAGGCAGGTGCCACTGCCATTATTTCTACATTAAAGTCATACCTCAGAAGTCAAACAGAATCCGTTCCAGAAGTCTGTTCGACTTCCAAGATGTTCAAAAACCAAAGCACGGCTTCTGACTGGCTGCAGAAAGCTCCTGCAGCCAATCGGAAGCCCCGTCAGACATTCGGCTTCCAAAAGAACGTTCGAAAACCGGAACACTCACTTCCAGGTTTCGATAGTTCAGGAGCTGGAATGTTTGACTGCCAAGGCATTCGGGAGCCCAAGGTGCAACTGTATTTCTTGTATATCATTTCTGGTAGATCAGCTGCTTCTTTGAATTGTACTGTGAAAACTTCAATACAGTGGTACCTCGGGTTACATACGCTTCAGGTTACAGACTCCACTAACCCAGAAATAGTACCTTGTGTTAAGAACTTTGCTTCAGGATGAAAACAGAAATCGCACAGTGGCGGCACAGCAGCAGTGGGAGGCCCCATTAGCTAAAGTGGTACCTCAGGTTAAGAACAGTTTCAGGTTAAGAAAGGACCTCCAGAACGAATTAAGTTCCTAACCTGAGGTACCACTGTATTTTTTTCTCTCCAAGAAATGGAGGGAATGAGCAAACTACCAACTTAAAAAAATAATAATTGAAAAAATAGAGTTTACACACATAACTTTGCAAACCCCTGATACCCAGCCTGTGGGGCAAAAGTCTGGCAAGCCTGATGAGGCTGGCAGGATGCCAGTTCCACACCCTTGCCTTAAGCATAGAATGCAGCGTTCCTGAAGCTCTGTTTGTCCTCGAATCTGCTCATCCAGCACTGTGGATGGGCCTGTACTCAGGTCTTGTGCCTGCACCAACTCTCATTCTTTTGTTCTTCAGGTCAGGCGGGGTACCCTGTGTACAAGTACGTTCCTTACGGGCCGGTCAACGAAGTCCTCCCTTACCTTTCCCGGAGAGCCCAGGAGAATCAAGGCTTCATGGCAAGAGCCAAGGAGGAGCAGGGCCTGCTCTGGATGGAGCTGAAGAGGCGGCTGTTTGCAGGAACCCTTCTCTCCACCCCAGCTTTGCCGTAGACTTGCCTTCCGAGTCCCACTTCCTTAGGGAGGTGGGTTAGGGTAGAACCGTTGGTGCAAAGGTGTCCCGGCGGGGCAAAAAAGGCTTGAAAGTATCCAATGCCATTTTGCCGTTCTTTAAAAAAAAAACAATGTGACTGTGCTGTCCCAGTTGGCAGTGGACCATACAGCAGTCCAAGTGTGTTGTATGCTGGGATTGTATATGAGAGGAGCAGGTGAACTTTGTAGAGTGGGAAGGGAACCCCCTTTGTCATGCAGGTATTGAAGTTTCTGTTCTGGCACCAAGGTGCCCTGCCTTTTGCCCTTTGATGGATTGAGAGTGTTTACGTGTATGTGGGAATGTAGGGAGGTAAGAAGGGTCAGCTGAGTACCACTCGCCACTTCTGGGTTAACCGTAGGCTCTGTAGTACCTAAGATGGAGATGGCTGTCGCTCAATAAAATTAACTCGACTAAAGTTTCTTTGGTCTGTTGCAATGTTAACATTGTGGGCGTTGGTGGGGAAAGGACTCCCAGCCCTCCTGAATGTGAGCCCAAGCTTTGACAGGGCTGGTGTGCAAATCCAGTCTCACACACATCCCTGTCTCCATGCCTCTGTACAGCAGTTCCAGAGCATGGGCAGAAAGCAGCAGAATAGCTGGATGTGTGGACTGCAATTCCTGTGCTGGGTTCAAAGAGGTACACACGGAGGCAGCAGAGTTCATCAGTAATAGTTTAGGTAAAAGGTAAAGGACCCCGGGATGGTTAAATCCAGTCAAAGGCGACTATGGGGTTGCGGCACTCATCTCGCTTTCAGGCCGAGGGAGCTAGTGTTTGTCCACAGACAGATTTCTAAGTCATATGGCCAGCATGACTAAACTACTTCTTGTGCAACGGAACACCGTGATGGAAACCAGAGCGCATGGAAACACCATTTACGTTCCTGCCACAGTGGTGCCTATTTATCTACTTACACTGGTGTGCTTTCAAACTGCTAGGTTGGCAGGAGCTGGGACAGAGCAACGGGAGCTCACACCATCGCGGGGATTCAAACCACTGACCTTCTGATCAGCATGCCCTAGGCTCAGTGGTTTAGACCACAGCGCCACCCGCATCCCTGTAGTAATAGTCCTATTACTATAAGCGTAAAAGGTCTTACTGGATCTTCCCAGTAAGGTACAAAACCTCAACTCAAGAGCGCACCCTGCTACAAGAGTAAAACATGATAGACATAGAAAAGAATACAGAACTGCTCAGTGGTAGATTACCTTGCCTCTGAGCATTGACCTTGAGTCTCACAGACTAAGCAGATAAACAGTGGCTGCAAGCATTTTTTGAGAAAGTTTTGCATCCATAAAACTCAAACCTCAACAGGTTTATCCCAGGAGAACCACGGCAATCAGTGGCTACTAGTCACAGTCACTATATTCTGCCTGTACTGTCGGTGTGCAGTAAAGGCTGGTTGGGAATCTCAAGTGGAGAAAGCACTTTTGTACTTATGGACATAAGAAGAGACTGCTGGATCAGGCTAATGGCTCATCTAGTCCAGCATCCTGTTCTCACAGTGGCCAAGCAGATCCCTGTGGGAAACCCACAAGCAAGGCTTGAGCACAACTGTCCCCACTCCTGCAGTTTCCAGCAACTGGTGTGCAGAAGCATTGCTGCCTCACAGCTGTTTTGCTTGCGGGAGTTCTATAATAGGCTTCTGGCTGGCTACTCTGAGAATAGGATGCTGAACTGAACAGACCTCCTTTGCCCTAATCCAGCAAGGCTTTTCTGATACACTTATGGGGATGGGTGCAGCATGGGCCTCTTACTCCTGCCAGCAGGTGTCTCTCCCACCCATTGCCTCTCTGAGGCCTCTGGCACACTGAGCGAGCTTCCAGATTTGCAAGCAGGGTGAGGTTGGCTTAATATTGCAAACAAGTCATTGTCAACAGTTGTGGTTTCACCTGGCAGAAATGGGATAAATGTGAAGGGGGGGCATGCTGAAATATCAGTTTGCATTTCACTGCCATTGTGGGGAAGCTGCAAAATAAAAACTCTTGTACCTTGTATCCAGCATGTGTGCTATGGCTGCATCCTGTGGGAGTGAGTTCCATAGTTTCACTAGGTGGTATGTGAAGTACTTTGTTTTGCCTGTTCCACTGTTGAGTTTCCTTGAATGCTCCTGAGTTCTTGGTATCTAGTGGTCTAATGTGCTGGAATTTGCCAACATTTGTACACACACACAACACCTGAAAGGGGGAGGGAAGTACTCAAAAGGACAAGCAGAATACTGAGAACTTGAGGAGCCAGAGTGGTTAATTCTCAGGCTAGAAGCTGGGATACCAGAGTTTGAATCCCACTTGGCCATGAAGCTCAATGGATGACTTTGGGCCAATCACTCACTCTCAACTTATCCTACCTCGCAGGATTGGTGTGAGCATAAAGTGAGGGTAAAGATAAAGGACCCCTGTCAAAGGCGACTGGGGTTGCAGCGCTCATCTCACTTTCAGGCTGAGGGAGCCGGTGTTTGTCGACAGACAGCTAAAAAAGCCAATGCAATTCTGGGCTGCATCAATACGAGTATAGCATCTAGATCAAGGGAAGTAATAGTGCCACTGTATTCTGCTCTGGTCAGACCTCATCTGGAGTACTGTGTCCAGTTCTGGGCACCACAGTTCAAGAAGGACACTGACAAACTGGAACGTGTCCAGAGGAGGGCAACCAAAACGGTCAAAGGCCTGGAAACGATGCCTTATGAGGAACGGCTAAGGGAGCTGGGCATGTTTAGCCTGGAGAAGAGGAGGTTAAGGGGTGATATGATGTTGTTGTTGTTGTTTAGTCGTTTAGTCGTGTCCGACTCTTCGTGACCCCATGGACCAGAGAACGCCAGGCACTCCTGTCCTCCACTGCCCCCCGCAGCTTGGTCAGACTCATGCTGGTAACCTCGAAAACACTATCCAACCATCTCGTCCTCTGTCGCCCCCTTCTCCTTGTGCCCTCTATCTTTCCCAACATCAGGGTCTTCTCCAGGGAGTCTTCTCTTCTCATGAGGTGGCCAAAGTACTGGAGCCTCAGCTTCACAATCTGTCCTTCCAGTGAGCACTCAGGGCTGATTTCCTTCAGAATGGAGAGGTTTGATCTTCTTGCAGTCCATGGGACTCTCAAGAGTCTCCTCCAGCACCATAATTCAAAAGCATCAATTCTTCGGCGATCAGCCTTCTTTATGGTCCAGCTCTCACTTCCATACATTACTACTGGGAAAACCATAGCTTTAACTATACGGACCTTTGTTGGCAAGGTGATGTCTCTACTTCTCAAGATGCTGTCTAGGCCTGTCATTGCCCTTCTCCCAAGAAGCAGGCGTCTTTTAATGTCACCATCTGCAGTGATCATGGAGCCCAAGAAAGTAAAATCTCTCACTGCCTCCATTTCTTCCCCTTCTATTTGCCAGGAGGTGATGGGACCAGTAGCCATGATCTTCGTTTTTTTGATGTTGAGCTTCAGACCATATTTTGCACTCTCCTCTTTCACCCTCAATAAAAGGTTCTTTAATTCCTCCTCACTTTCTGCCATCAAGGTTGTGTCATCTGCATATCTGAGGTTGTTGATATTTCTTCCGGCAATCTTAATTCCGGCTAGGGATTCATCCAGCCCAGCCTTTCGCATGATGAATTCTGCATATAAGTTAAATAAGCAGGGAGACAAAATGCAGCCTTGTCGTACTCCTTTCCCAATTTTGAACCAGTCAGTTGTTCCATATCCAGTTCTAACTGTAGCTTCTTGTCCCACATAGAGATTTCTCAGGAGACAGATGAGGTGATCAGGCACTCCCATTTCTTTAAGAACTTGCCATAGTTTGCCATGGTCGACACAGTCAAAGGCTTTTGCATAGTCAATGAAGCAGAAGTAAATGTCTTTCTGGAACTCTCTAGCTTTCTCCATAATCCAGCGCATGTTTGCAATTTGGTCTCTGGTTCCTCTGCCTCTTCTAAATCCAGCTTGCACTTCTGGGAGTTCTCGGTCCACATACTGCTTGAGCCTTCCTTGTAGAATTTTAAGCATAACCTTGCTAGCGTGAGAAATTAGTGCAATTGTGTGATAGTTGGAGCATTCTTTGGCACTGCCCTTCTTTGGGATTGGGATGTAGACTGATCTTCTCCAATCTTTTCCAAACTTGCTGGCATATTGAGTGTAGCACCTTAACAGCATCATCTTTTAAAATTTTAAATAGTTCAGCTGGAATACCATCACTTCCACTGGCCTTGTTATTTGCAGTGCTTTCTAAGGCCCATTTGACTTCACTCTCCAGGATGTCTGGCTCAAGGTCAGCAACCACACTACCTGAGGTATATGAGACATCCGTTTCTTTCTGGTATAATTCCTCTGTGTATTCTTGCCACCTCTTCTTGATGTCTTCTGCTTCTGTTAGGTCCTTTCCACTTTTGTCCTTTATTATGGAAATCTTTGTACGAAATGTTCCTTTCATATCTCCAATTTTCTTGAACAGATCTCTGGTTCTTCCCATTCTATTGCTTTCCTCTATTTCTTTGCATTGCTTGTTTAAGAAGGTCTTCTTGTCTCTCCTTGCTATTCTTTGGAAATCTGCATTCAATTTCCTGTATGTTTCACGATTTCCCTTGCATTTTGCTTGCCTTCTCTCCCCCGCTATTTGTACGGCCTCATTGGACAGCCACTTTGCTTTCTTGCATTTCCTTTTCATTGGGATGGTTTTCGTTGCTGCCTCCTGTATAATGTTACGAGCCTCCATCCATAGTTCTTCAGGCACTCTGTCCACCAAATCTAAATCCTTAAACCTGTTCCTCACTTCCACTGTGTATTCATAAGGGATTTGACTTAGATTGTATCTTACCGGCCCAGTGGTTTTTCCTGCTTTCTTAAGTTTAAGCTTGAATTTTGCTATAAGAAGCTGATGATCTGAGCCACAGTCAGCTCCAGGTCTTGTTTTTGCTGACTGTATAGAGCTTCTCCATCTTTGGCTGCAGAGAATATAATCAATCTGATTTCGATGCTGCCCATCTGGTGATGTCCATGTGTAGAGTCGTCTCTTGTGTTGTTGGAAAAGCGTGTTTGTGATGACCAGCTTGTTCTCTTGACAGAACTCTATTAGCCTTTGCCCTGCTTCATTTTGATCTCCAAGGCCAAACTTGCCAGTTGTTCCTTTTATCTCTTGACTCCCTACTTTAGCATTCCAATCCCCTATAATGAGAAGAACATCCTTCTTTGGTGTCACTTCTATAAGGTGTTGTAAGTCTTCATAGAATTGGTCAATTTCAGTTTCTTCAGCACCAGTAGTTGGTGCATAAACTTGGATTACTGTGATGTTAAAAGGTCTGCCTTGGATTCGTATCAAGATCATTCTATCATTTTTGAGATTGCATCCCAGTACAGCTTTTGCCACTCTTTTGTTGACTAGGAGGGCCACTCCATTTCTTTTACGGGTTTCTTGCCCACAGTAGTAGATATGATGGTCATCCGAACTGAATTCACCCATTCCCGTCCATTTTAGTTCACTGATGCCCAGGATGTCAATATTTATTCTTGCCATCTCATTTTTGACCACCTCCAACTTACCCATGTTCATGGTTCTTACATTCCAGGTTCCTATGCAATATTTTTCTTTACAGCATTGGACTTTCCTTTCGCTTCCAGGCATATCCGCAACTGAGCGTCCTTTCGGCTTTGGCCCAGCCGCTTCATCAGCTCTGGATCTACTTGTACTTGCCCTCCGCTCTTCCCCAGTAGCATGTTGGACGCCTTCCGACCTGAGGGGCTCATCTTCCAGCGTCATAACTTTTATATGCCTGTTGTCTTTGTCCATGGAGTTTTCTTGGCAGGGATACTGGAGTGGCTTGCCGGTTCCTCCTCCAGGTGGATCACGTTTGGTCAAAACTCTCCACTATGACCTGTTCATCTTGGGTGCCCTGCTCGGCATAGTTCATAGCTTCTCTGAGTTCTTTAAGCCCCTTCGCCACGGCAAGGCAGTGATCCATGAAGGGGGGTGATATGATAGCCATGTTCAAATATATAAAAGGATGTCACATAGAGGAGGGAGAAAGGTTGTTTTCTGCTGCTCCAGAGAAGCGGACACAGAGCAATGGATCCAAACTACAAGAAAGAAGATTCCACCTAAACATTAGGAAGAACTTCCTGACAGTAGGAGCTGTTTGACAGTGGAATTTGCTGCCAAGGAGTGTGGTGGAGTCTCCTTCTTTGGAGGTCTTTAAGCAGAGGCTTGACAACCATATGTCAGGAGTGCTCTGATGGTGTTTCCTGCTTGGCAGGGGGTTGGACTCGATGGCCCTTGTGGTCTCTTCCAACTCTATGATTCTATGATTCTATGTGGCCAGCAGGACTAAGCCGCTTCTGGCACAACGGGACACTGTGATGAGTGCCAGAGTGCCCAGAAGTGCTATTTACCTTCCCACCGCAGCGGCACCTATTTATCTACTTGCACTGGCGTGCTTTCGAACTGCTAGGTTGGCAGGAGCTGGGAGCTCACCCCATCGCGGGGATTCAAACCACTGACCTTCTGATCAGCAAGCCCAAGAGGCTCAGTGGTTTAAACCACAGCGCCACCCGCATCCCATATAAAATGGGGAGGTAGAAGCCTATCTATACCAGCTTGAGTTCCTTGCAGGAAAAGGGAGGATATGAATGGAATGAATGAATGAATGAATGAATGGGAAGATGGGATGGAACAGTGTGACTGGAAACCACTCCATGCTGCAACCCTTTTGTTTCAAGCCATGCCTGTTTGCATATTAATGGGAACTTCCACTTATGCAACCAAAATTACCCAACCGCTAGAGAGGTGCTGGTGGCGGAGGCATTATACACAAGGTAAATTACCAAAAATGTACAGAAAAATGGGGGAACCCATGCTAAGAGCTCCCTAAGATCTCAACAGCATGAAATGACAGCTGACTTGAGAGGTGAGGGGACAGATTGGGAAGAGGGAGGGTAGGATGGAAGGGGAAACAAGAGTGCAGGGATTTGGGATTGCATTTGATCCAGCCCTCAATTAATGGTATATGTGTTGTGCCGATGGAATGCCGTTGCACAAAGGGAAACCAAAAGGCATAACCAAAGATGGATGCAAAAGAAGCTTCTGCTCTTGCAGCTGTTGTGTTAGATTCCTTTCTTCTGCAGCTATTGAACCCTGCCATCCCCTAACGCAAGGACTCTTGTACTAGCGGACAGATAATGTTTGCTATGGCTCAGCGTTTTTGTTTGACACTTTTAACAAAATGTTCTACAGTGTTGTGCATGTGGAAGACAACAATCCCTGCCTGCAAGCTCACTATGGGAGAGACATAATACATGAGGAAAAGGGGATGTGAAGGGTAGAGGAAAGGGAATGTTGGAGCAGATACTGCTCCTTGGTTGCTGGATGAGGGCTGGCATGGCCTCTCCCACACAATGATCTTAAAACATCAGCCAGTGTATTGCAAAGTATCAGAACTGAAACATTACAAGTGAAAGTGGTATACAATTAAGATCCCTATTTGAAGCAGCCTGTGGGTTAAACCACAGAGCCTAGGACTTGCCAATCAGAAAGTCAGCTCGTGACAGGGTGAGCTCCCGTTGCTCGGTCCCTGCTCCTGCCAACCTAGCAGTTCGAAAGCACATCAGAGTGCAAGTAGATAAATAGGTACCGCTCCGGCGGGAAGGTAAACGGCGTTTCCGTGCGCTGCTCTGGTTCGCCAGAAGCGGCTTAGTCATGCTGGCCACACAACCCAGAAGCTGTACATCGGCTCCCTCGGCCAATAAAGCAAGATGAGTGTCGCAACCCCAGAGTCGGTCACGATTGGACCTAATGGTCAGGGGTCCCTTTAGCTTTATCTTAACGGGAAAGCAAAATCTCTCGAAGCATTTCATTTTTTAAAGTTACAAATCTTGTCCACTAGAGGGCAGAGGAGATCAAGCATGTTCCAATTTTCTTGTACAGTGATCATAAATGGTTTGCGTGACATCAGCAAGACTTGAAAAAGCCCTGCACCGTTCACAGTGCCAATGAGAGTCCTGTATGTGTACCAGGCGCAGCCAATGTAGAGCCTTCCAGATGTTTTGGACTACAACTCCCATCATACCTGGTTATTGGCTGGTGAAAGAGGCATTCCACAACATCTGGAGGATGCTATGTTGGCTATCCATCACATAGACATTACTTAGCTATATGGACCAGTGGAGAGTTGCTGCAGACCCTTGGTCCATTTTGCTCAGTATTGTCTACACTGACTGGCAGCAGCTCTCCGGGGTTTCAGGTGGTCTCTCCCAGCCCTACCCAGAGACGGCAGGGATTGAACCTAGGACCAGATGCCGTACCACTGAGCTATATGCAGTATAGCACAACTCCCTGCAACAGAGATTATATTGTTCTACATACACACACACACACACACACACACACACACACACACACACACACACACACCCTTCTGCCATTACATGAGCAGTAGGGAATCTGTGGCCCTATATGTGCTCCTGGACTCAACTTTCCCGCATCCCTAACTGTCAGGGACTGGGCAGAGGAGGAATGGTGAAGACCGCCTCCCCAGCCTGACCCTTTCAGAGAAGAAGACGACAGTTCAGAATTAAAACAGGGGGTTGAGGGAGATCACAGCTCAGAGGGAGATAAGGGGGAAAGCTGGGAAATAATGGGAGAGAAGGGGAAAGAAGCACCAGATGGGGAAAGCTGGCAGTGTCTTTAGAAAGCATTCCAGACCGCCCCGCCCCTCCCCTCCCAGAACCTGGCAAGTATTGAAAGTAGGAGAGCAAAGGGCTCAGAGTCAAAGGGCACTTCTCAGCACCCGTAGTGATGACGCATGAAGAGAGAGAGGGAGTTAGTGGAGACTCACTCAGGGTAATGCCAGGATTCCAAGAAGCTGCATTTCCATGCCCCTCTCTGTGAATATTGAATAAAAAGCAGTTGGTAAGAACTTTTGTTTGTCTTATCCGTTCCTGGCGACCTGCCGTGGGGGTTGGATCCACTGCCACCTGACACTAACCATTGGTCATGCTGGCTGGGGCTGATGGAAGCTTGAGTCCATTGGCACCTGAAGAGCTGAAAGAAGCACGCAAGCTGGATGTTGAAAGAGGAACCAGACAATACTCAACAGTGAGCCAGTTCAAAGTTAATCCTACCATTGGGACACGAGGCTTCGTGGTCTCACCAGTGAG
Source organism: Podarcis cretensis (assembly GCF_951804945.1). Lineage (NCBI taxonomy): Eukaryota > Metazoa > Chordata > Lepidosauria > Squamata > Lacertidae > Podarcis > Podarcis cretensis. The sequence continues at coordinate 27,109,973 of NC_137186.1, forward strand.
TGCTGCCTTGTGGCAGGGCCAGTTTGGTGGCGGTTCCCTAGTTGTGGAATGCCCTCCCTTGTGAGCTGCTCCTGTCTCCTGTTTCCATCACTACAGTGGCACTTCGAGTTAAGAACTTAATTCATTCCAGAGGTCCGTTCTTAACCTGAAATGGTTCTTAACCCGAGGCACGCTTTTGTTAATGGGGCCTCCTGCTGCTGCTGCGCTGCTGTAGTGTGGTTTCTGTTCTTATCCTGGGGCAAAGTTCTTAACGCTTCCTGGTTAGCGGAGTTTGTAACCCAAAGTGTCTGTAACCTGATGCATCTGTAACCCAAGGTACCACTCTACAGTGGTACCTCAGGATGCGAACGGGATCCGTTCCGGAGCCCTGTTTGCATCCCGAACAGAACGTAAGACATGACTGCAGACGAGCTCCGTTACTTCCAGGTTGCTGCGCAGCGCAACCCGAAAGCGCTCAACCTGAAGCGTATGACTGTATTCACTTTTCAGTTTCCTGTCACCTTCGTTTAAGAAGGATATTGACAACCTAGAATGTGTGCAGAGAAAGGTGACCAAGATGATAAAAGTGTCTGGAAATCAAGCCTTATGAGGAATGGTTGAGGAAGTTGGAGGAGACTGAGGGGTGATATGAAAGCCATCTTCAAACATCTAAAGGGTTGTCCCATGGAAGATGGAGCAAGCTTGTTTTCTCCTGCTCCAGCAGGGAGGACCAGCACCAATGGATTCAAATGACAGGAAATGAGATTCTGACACTTTCTGAAGAACTTTCTGAGGGTAAGAGCTGTCTGACTATGGAAAGGATACCCTTGGAAGGGAGTGGACTCTCCTTCGCTGGAGGTTTTAAAACAGACATTGGATGACCATCTATCAGGGGTTATTTAGCTGTGATTCCTGCATTGCGGGGGGCTGGACTAGATGACCCTCGGCACCCTTCCAGCTCTAGGAGGAGTATGAAAGCATTCATCTCTACCCAGGTGCATTTAGTGGCTGAAGAATCCAGCTCTCTGAACAGAGGCATCCGACCACTTCTTGCATGTAAGAGGATGCCACAGGTGCAAATGACTATGAAAAGCTGGTATCACTGTATCAAGTACATCAGTTTTGCTGAATCAATTAAACCGAACAGTTTTAATTGGATTTTCATTCAACGCAGCCAGTTGCTACTGTTTGAAATTTCATCGCGTTATTCTCTTCCTTCGTGCAAACTGCTATCCTGAATAACGCTTTTTATAGGGTAGCGGGCACTGGGGATGAGTTTATGGTATCGAGTGGGGAGGTGGCCGGAACCACTGGCGGTGAATCAAACCGTGCGATCCTAAACTAGGGAGTTTAAGACTGCGCTTGAGCCTCCCCTCCCCCCTTCCCCCCCCGCCCCCACACCAGGACGCCACCACACCAGGGGAGTCAACTTGAATAAAAGATTGGGGGGGAGTAAGCCCCACCCTGTATAATCGATCACAAGACGTGGCGCGCGCACACAATTTGAATGGCAATACCTATTAGTTTTTGGGGGGGACTAGGAGTTGGTTCCTATGCCCCCCACTGAAGGCCCCCAAATAAGGACCCCCACCGCAGCCACCTCCTTTGGAGCTGCAGCCCTCCAGCCAGGACCAGCAACAGCCGCCTCCGTCCCTGGATCTCCTTCCCTCTCTCTCCGCCGCCGGAGCGCCTGACCCGGGAGGAGGGAGAACCAATGCGGCATTTCCTGGCTGGCCGGCCGCCCCTCCTGCCGCCGCCGCGAGGGGCGAGCAGGAGGCAGCGGCGGCGCTCGCACTGCAGCTTCCGGCCGGGCTCTTGCAGCAGGCAGCAGCCAGGAGGAGCCGGAGCCGCCGCTGGGGAGCCAGGCTGCCCGAGAAGGGCCCCAGAGCGCATGGAGAAGCCGCCGCGGAGAGCCCGGCGCGCCGGAGATGGAGACGCCGCCGTCGGCTGCAGCGCGCTCCTCCTCTCGCTACTGCTCCTTCTCCTTCTCCTGCTGGGTTGTGGGGCGGCGGCGGCGGCCGCCCAGGAGCTGAATCCCCGCGGGAGGAACGTGTGCCCGGCGCCGGGGTAAGCAAGAGCGAACCGTCGCGGGGAGAGTGAGGTCCGGGGCGCGCCAGCGAGACCCCCTTGCCAAGTTTTTACGCGCGGGGAGACGCGCGGAGAGGGCTCTGCTCCATGGGGTGCGCTGGGGCGCTTCTGGGAAGCCACTTTCCCCCTACCCGCCTCGTTTGAAGCAGCCAAAGGCTTGGATTTCGTTTCGTCTCGTGCGTCCGCGCCCTTGGAAGAGGCGCAGGGGCGCTATTGTGTTATGTTAGACATTCATTTGGGGCGCGGGTGTCTTCAGTATGGCTCAGGGTTACTGCTTTTTCCTTTATTACTGGGGCTGGGTGGATAGAATCCTGGTCCACCAGTGTGATGCAGCACCACATCTGGCCCCCGGCCTTTCTAAGGAGATAGGATATGCCTTCGAATCCCTTCCGTACATGATGCCCGCTCCCCCAAAACTTCCTGGAAGAGGGGGGGTCTCTTCCTTCCACCCGTCCCGCAAGCTTCTCTCCCCCACCCCCAGCAACCAGTCTCTCTTGGCATGGGACGTGTGTAGGAGGAGAGACGGGGCAGAGAAGATGTCCCTTCTTGAACCAGATGTGGAGATTGATGGAGGGCCTCCCGACTGCCATTATGTCCCCCTTTTAAAAAAAAAAAGTTTGGTGAGTTCTCCTTGCTGGGCTACGAAGCAGTGCTGGTAGCTTTTGGGACAGGTGGGTGACACCCCCCCTTCCCCATCATGTCAGCTGGGTTGTGTGCTCCTTTCCAAAGGGGGGGGGTGCAAACAAGGGGTCCATATCCCTTCCCTCCCTCCTGCTGGCTGGACAGGCTTTCCCCCCCCCCTCCCACTGTCGTCCCGCGTGGATTTCCTTCAGGCATTTTCGACAGCTTCCTCCCAAACCCCTTCCCTCATCGCTTGGAGACCTCTCCTGCCTGCTTGAACCAATTTCCTCTCGGGAGGGGGCATCCCTCGAGAGTTGAGAGAATCCCCTCTTTTAGGTATGCGATGGTCACTTTTAGGCTTGCTTGCAAGGATGGGCGGGGGGGGGGAGAGTTAACTTGAAGCCCACCCCACCTCACTGGGATTAAAGGGGGCCCTCGGGGTGGTGGGTGTTAATTGAGACAGTCTATTGGAACCCTGTATTTAGGCTGTGGATGTTGCCAGCAGCAGCAAAAGCAGCAGCAGCAACAGGCTCTCATTGGAAGCCTCTGCTTTCCCCTAACCCTCCAGCAAAAACCGCTTTCCAGAGGATTAACCCCATCCTATACTTAACGGTCTCAAGATGTGGGGGTTTCGGTTCCCCCTTCCTCCCCCATCTTGCCAAGGTAACCGCTTTACACACACACACACACACACACACACACACACACAGGGCACAATGCCCACTGAGAGCCAAATCGTGCCAGGGCTGCTCCCCCAAATAAAAATTATGGCAATAGAAGCAAGAAACCATTTCTGACATTTCAGGGGATCCCCTCCCCCTTCTTGACAGGTACCCCCCATTTTTTCCACCAAAGAACAAAACGGCACGCCAAAAAAAGGGGGGAGAAACCCACCCGCCACCCCCCTTCCAAGTGTAACTTAAAACCCGATGGAAAGAGACGGTACATCTGTTTTCGATTTAAACTCTTGCAAACAAGCTCGCTTAGGCGAGAGGGCTTTGCAGGCTCTGCTGTGGAATTTCTGGATGAGGTTTCTCTCTCGCGCTTTTACCATAACCGCCCCCCCAAAAAAACACAGACAAACACACACCCCAGAAACGCTCTCTGGTCCTTGTTTTTCCTGACCGAGACAAAGTCTGCTTTGTGATAAAGGGAAAAGCTGGTCACAATTCGATGGGAGAGGGGCAGAAATGTGGTTTAGCTTCTTCTTCTTCTTCTTTTAGGGTATTTGGGTGGGCGCCCTCCGAGGGGGGCTTCATCAAACAGCGGGATCCACAAAGCCAGATTAACTGTAGCTGCTCACAGGCTGAAGGGCCCCAAAAGATTCTCCCTACAGTTAAAGCACACAGACCCAAAATAACCATCGTTTACCCCTCACAGAGTGATGTGGGTGGCACTATGGGTTAAACCACAGAGCCTAGGACTTGCCAATCAGAAGGTCGGCGGTTCAAATCCCCATGACAGGGTGAGCTCCCGTTGCTCGGTCCCTGCTCCTGCCCACCTAGAAGTTCAAAAGCACGTCAAAGTGCAAGTAGATAAATAGGTACCACTCCGGCGGGAAGGTAAACAGCATTTCCGTGCACTGCTCTGGTTTGCCAGAAGTGGCTTAGTCATGCTGGCCACATGACCTGGAAGCTGTACGCCAGCTCCCTCGGCCAGTAAAGCAAGATGAGCGCCGCAACCCCAGAGTTGGCCACGACTGGACCTAATGGTCAGGAGTCCCTTTACCTTTACCCCTCACAGGGCTACAGTTCCCAGCGCGTTTAACAAACTACGGTTCCTGGGATTCTTGTGAGATGGCTGTTTTAAATGTATGGCAGCCCAAACCTCAAAACCCAGTATCAAAATTTGCCTCTAACTCTAGGGGAGATCAGAAAGGAGCTTATTTCATTTATTGTGTTTAATTCTTGCCTATTCAAGGAGCTCAAGGCGGTGTACATGGCTCTCCCTGCCCCTATTTAATCCCCATAAGAACCCTGCGAGGTTGGATAGGCTGAGAGGCAGTGACTGGCCTCACACCCAGTGAGTTTGGTGGCTGAGTGAGGATTTGAACCCTGCTTTCGCAGGTCTGACTCTAACTGCAGCACCACCCTGCCTCAGCTTGAAACCTGTTAGTAGATTTTCGTGTTTCTTTAGAGTGCCCAAACATTCGGACTTCCAGATGTTAAGCAGTAATGGCAACTGAGTTCTCCCCCTTGTTAAGCTGCCGAAATGCAGAATATTTGGGGAGTGGGTTTTTGTATGGAAAACTGGAAGCTTTCCATTCTGGTGCTCCAGACCAGTGTTTCCCAACCTTGTACTTCCAGCTGTTTTTGGACTACAATTCCCATCATCCCTTGCCACTGGTCTTGCTAGTCAGGGATGATGGGAGTTGTAGTTCAAAAACAGCTGGAGGCACAAGGTTGGGAAACACTGCTCCAGACAATTCATGTGCTTAGAGCAGCTATCCCAAAACCTGTTGCCTAACAAATGTTTTACGGACTACAACTCCCATCAGCCCTAGCCAGCATGGCAGTGTGATTCTGGGGCTGATGGGAATTGTAGTCCAGAACATCTGGAGGGCAGCCTGCGTAGCCTTTCCTGGACAAAAATGCTTTAAGCAGGCGGTGAAAAAAAGGACAGCAAAATCTCCTTGCCTGATATCAAGAGGCAGAGAGTTCCAGTGTCTGGGTGCTAAAACACTAAAAGTCGTGGTATGGGTATTATTTGGTGCCTGTAACAGTGCCAGTTTGGGTCCCATTTAAAGCCAATCTTCCTGAACTCTCTGAAAGGCTACATAAACCACCCTTTGAAAAGTCACACTATAGTGCACTTTGCAGTACAGTTCTACAGCCCAAAATGTGTTATATTCAGGTTAAATTTTGCCCGTGTTTGTGAAGTTCACTTCCAAATAATTGCATTATGTTCAGGGAGAAATGGCTGGCAATCAACGTGTATTATTAAGGGAAAATTTGGACTGAAAAGTTGATGGATTTCCATGATATATTTTTTTTAAAATTGCAAATGGCTGAAGAAATATGGAGAGCTGAAGTTTTGAGAAAGAGAAAAGACCAAAAATTGACAAGAGTCATCCATCCCTGTGTGTTTGTGTGTGTGCGCAGGTCTTTGGATAATGGCTCCATTCAGAGAAAGAGCTCTGGGCTACACACACCCCTCCCCACATTACAGCACATGTTTGATGAGAGGGCACTATGCAGCCAGGGAGGTCTTGTGGAAGCTGGTCCCACATACTCCCCTCCAATTTCCTCTCAGTTTTCAATAACCTTCCTGGAAGAGAGTGTTATAGACTTTATTATTATTATTATTATTATTATTATTATTATTATTATTATTTCCATACCGCCCTATACCTGAAGGGCGGTCCAACCAGTTGGTTGTGGGCTGCCCCTGGTCGATCGTGTGATCTTCAGTGAGTGACCGGAAAAAAAGAAAAGAAAAAAGCTCAACACCTCTGTTCTTCCCCCCTAAAAGAAGCTCAACAGCTCTGCCCTCTCCCCCTAAAAAAAAGCTGTGGGATAACACTTTTGATGCAACATCCTCTAACCTTCTGGCAGTTCCCTCGCTGCGAGAAGCCAAGTTACAGGGAACCAGGCAGAGGGCCTTCTCGGTAGTGGCACCCGCCCTGTGGAACGCGCTCCCACCAGATGTCAAAGAGAAGAACAACTACCAGACTTTTAGAAGACATCTGAAGGGAAGCTTAGGGAAGCTTTTAATATTTAATAGACTGTTGTATTTTAATATTCTATTGGAAGCAGCCCAGAGTGGCTGGGGAAATGGGCGGGGTATAAATAATACATTATTATTATTATTACCTCCCTGCAAACAAATCAGAATGATCACTCAGTAAAGAGCTAATGGCACCTATACTCCTTGCAAACGTTGTACAAGAAAATCAGGAGGAATGCTCAATAAACAGGTCATTTGGGAGCACCCTGCAATCTCTTTCCTAGATGAGTTATTTTTGTGTGGTGTAGGAGTGTCTGCCCAGGACCAGGGAGACCAGGGTTCGAACTCCGCCACCAGGCTCACGGGGTGTGACCTTGGGGGCCAGCCACTGCCTCTCAGCCTGGCCTACCTCACAGAGTTGTTGCAGGGTGTTAATTAGAATCATGGAGTTGGAAGGGACCCTGAGGATCATCTAGTCCAACCCCCTGCAATGAGACTGTCCCATGCGGGGATCAAACCTGCAACCGTGGCATTATCAACACCATGCTGTAACCAATTAAGCTATTATCTGGGGGGGGGGGGGTTGCAGAGGGAAAGAACCATGTGCACCACCTTGAAGTCCGTGGAGACAGAGGTGGGCTATAAATACAACAGATAAATAAATAAGTTGTCTTTTGCTTGTACAGTATTTAATATGGTACACACCAAGCCACCACTGATGTGCTTGCTGCCAGTCTGTGCGTGTGCTCAATCCTGCAGTTCCATATCCTCCCAGATGTGCCCCTCAGGAATTCTGGAAGGCCAGGAGTGCTCCTTTTGGATGGGAAAATAATTTTCCAAAATTTGGGGAAAATCCATTTCGTAAGTTCATTAGTAAAAAGGTAAAGGGACCCCTGACCATTAAGTCCAGTCATGGACGACTTTGGGGTTGCGGTGCTCAACTCGCTTTATTGGCCGAGGGAGCCGCCGTACAGCTTCCAGGTCATGTGGCCAGCATGACTAAGCCGCTTCTGGCGAACCAGAGCAGTGCACGGAAACGCCATTTACCTTCCCGCCATTTACCTATTTATCTACTTGCACTTTGACGTGCTTTCGAACTGCTAGGTTGGCAGGAGCAGGGACCGAGCAACGGGATCTCACCCCGTCGCAGGGATTCGAACTGCCAACCTTCTGATCAGCAAGCCCAAGGCTCAGTGGTATAGAGCACAGTGCCACCCGCGTCCCATGCGAAGTTCATTAGTAGCAATGAACAAATGGCAGTTTCAAACACGGTACCAGCCTCCTTTCATTTTAATTATTTTTAAATCCTCAAGAGTTTTCACCTCCCCCTCTGTTTTCGGCATCAGAGAGAGCTGTGAACACCAAGGGTTTAAAATAATGGCATATTAGTCAACCTTTCAGCTGTTTACTAAATTCAACATGCTGCATGAGATCTTTTTCCAGGGTGTCAGGAAATCTTCCAATGCAATTTCAAAAATTACTCTATCTTAATTTGAATGGAAATCCCCACCCCACCCCCCAAATTCCCACACCGCTTGCTTTAGGGTCATCCACTTCTGTTCTGGTTCCCCTAAGAATATTTTTTTCTGGGATAGCAAAACATCATGGGGCCAGGCTGTGGGGCTCACCATGTGATTTTAATATATACGTTCGATGTTGGGTGGGAAAATGCAGCCTGTGTAATTCAAGAGGGAGCCAGTGACATCATTGTGGGCATTAGCTGGCAGGAATCTTGTCGCTTAACCAGCTTGATGCCAGTTATGTGAAATGAGCAGTTCTTTATATCAGCATTGTAAGAGCTTTATTGGGGTGTGCACCCAGACAGAATCTGGGAAGGGAGTTTCACATGACCTTTTTTTTGAGATCTGGAAACAGCCCCTGGGACTGACTCGGGATGCAGCAGAAATTCAGTTTCATTCCCAATTAAAGGTGAATTTCCCTTATGCACATTTAAGGAACGGGGTGGTTATGGAGATTAAATGAGGACTATAGCCTCGGAGAAGGGACGCGGGTGGCGCTGTGGGTTAAACCACAGAGCCTAGGACTTGCCGATCAGAAGGTCGGTGGTTCGATCCCCGCGACGAGGTGAGCTCCTGTTCCTCGGTCCCTGCTCCTGCCAACCTAGCAGTTCGAAAGCACGTCAAGTGCAAGTAGATAAATAGGTACCGCTCCAGTGGGAAGGTAAACGGCGTTTCCATGCGCTGCTCTGGTTCGCCAGAAGTGGCTCAGTCATGCTGGCCACATGACCCGGAAGCTGTGTACACTGGCTCCCTCGGCCAAAGCAGCGAGATGAGCGCTGCAACCCCAGAGTGGCCACGACTGGACCTAATGGTCCGGGGTCCCTTTACCTTTTATAGCCTGGGAGACGGGGGTCTCCAGCCCCCAAATGCAGCCTAAATAACCACATCTGCTCCTCTGCCCCTGCTATTTTATTTGCTTACTGCATTTATATCTCCAGGTGGGAGGATTTGAACCCTTGGCTTCTCCCAGGTCCTAGTTTGACACTCTTAAGCACTGCACTGCCCCTGGCTCATGTGCGTTTGGCCCTTCTCACCGCTGGTATGCGGCCCCCATAAACTCACTCTTGGGGGAGTGCAGTCCTCAGACTGGGGAGAAAAAATGTTCCCTTTTCTTTTTTTTCCCAAGCCAAGCCTTTTCTAACGCGCTCTCTTTCTCTGCCTACAGCTCTGCTGGATTCGTCTGCTGCTCAGGATGGAGGCAACAGGGCGAGGAATGTTTGATAGGTAAGAGCGAGCCTTCCCCCGCTTTTCTCCTCCGTCTCTAAGCAGGTTCAAGGCTGCCCGAAGGAATAACCCCTTCCCTTTTCGGCTAGAGGAGGGGAGTCCTTTCCCTTCCATCTCCCAAGAGCCTCTAGGTAATGGTCCCTTGGCATGTACAGCTGCCTTCAGTTTGATGCCCTCCTTCTTGAGGGTCCGCCAGAAGCCGCCTTGTCCCGAGTCAGAGCGAAACAGAGATGTCATTCGCCTGTCTCTCCACCAATCTCTCTCTCAATCTCTCTCTCTCTCTCTCTCGGTTCATCTACTTTGCCTGTTTCATTTTCATGCACCGTATTTTTTGCTCCATAAGATGTACTTTTCTCCTCCTAAAAAGTAAGGGGAAATGTGTGTGCGTCTTATGGAGCGAATGCAGACTGCGCAGCTATCGCTGAAGCCAGCAGAGCAAGAGGGATTGCTTTGCAGCGCCTCTTGTTGTGCTGCCTTCCCAGCGAAGCAGGATGAGGGACGGAAGGGAGCCTTATGGGCGGATGGACTGGCGACTCCTTAGCCTGATCCTTCCTCCTCCTTCCTCTTCCTCTTCTTTTCCCCACCTGCCTCGGGCTTCTCTCGAGCCTTCCCGAGAGCCCGGCTGCCCCCTAAGCCGGCTGCCTGGCTCTGTTCCTCGCAAGCCCCTTGACGTGCTGGAATCAGTGGCGGTGGCGGCAGCCCCTGGCAAGGCTCAGGAGCACTCAAATGCATAGCACAAGGAGGGGAAGGGCCTCAGATTCAGAATTTTTTTTTTCTTGTTTTCCTCCTCTAAAAACTAGGTGCGTCTTGTGGTCGGGTGCATCTTATAGAGCGAAAAATATGGTGGTTCATATCAAGTGTGGGGAACTTTTGCCCCTCCAGGTAGGACTACAACTCCCATCATCCTTGGCTACTGGACTGTGCTTGCCAGGGCTGATGGGAACTGTGGGCCAAAGAAGAGCCTGTGAGAGGAACTCCTTGCTTTGGTCTGTCCTGAATCTCCCAGCATTCAACTTCACAGGCTGCCCATGACTTCTAGAGTCAGGAGAGAAGGAGAAATGCTTTTCTCTGGTGGCGTTCTCCATGCCATGCAAAATTTAATGCTCTTCTCTCATGTAAACTCTTACTACTGCTCAGTATCATCTGCACGGACTGGCAGCAGCTATCCTGGGTTTCAGAATGCCTTTGTAAATTTTCCGATGGCTCTGCCTTTGCACAGCTTTGCCATAGAGAAGGGGAGCAGCCTGTAGCCTTGTGTTGGATTGTCATACTGTTTAATTGGGATGTAATGCCTTCCTACAATGGGATGCGGGTGGTGCTGTGGGTTAAACCACAGAGCCTAGGACTTGCCGATCAGAAGGTCGGCGGTTCGAATCCCTGCAACGCAGTGAGCTCCCATTGCTCGGTCCCTGCTCCTGCCAACCTAGCAGTTTGAAAGCATGTCAAAGTGCAAGTAGATAAATAGGTACCACTCCAGCGGGAAGATAAACGGCATTTCTGTGCACTGCTCTGGTTCGCCAGAAGCGGCTTAGTCATGCTGGCCACATGACCCGGAAGCTGTATGCCGGCTCCCTCGGCCAATAAAGCGAGTCGGCCACGATTGGACCTAATGGTCAGGGGTCCCTTTACCTTTAATGCCTTCCTACACACAGGCCGGTGATCATCAGTGTTCCTTTTCTAGAAAAAGAGGTGCCAGAACTCACCGTTAACACCTCTCTTGTTATATTTGCAATGGTGCCCACCTGAGAAGTGCTGGAACTCAGTTCCGGGGAGTTCTGGCTGGGAGGGGGGAAGCCCTGGATTGTAGCCATGCCTTGAAGGCTGGGTTGGGCTTTGAAATGCAGACTCCAGCAACTTGACTAAAACCCTGGGTGTGTCAGCTTTCACTGCTAAAACTCAGCATGTTTGCAGTCCTCATGGCCAGACATGGCTTTATTGCTCCATTTCCCTCTCCTAACCCACATTCTGCTTTTTGCCATCATCTAAAAATGGCAACGTACTGATATGGTTTTTTGGTAGAACGTCCAGCTTCACCAGGTGCCTATGAGTTCCAGTGTTGCAAGGCAGAGAGGAAAACTTTTCTCTGAATCAGTGGTATGCAGTGAAATTTTTCCCAGAGGAACAGTGAGGGCCAGAGGCACCCGCTTGTGAGGGGATATCGCTCGCATGAGCATTGCACCTCCTTCCCTATGTGGACAGAAGCTTCCAGGGCTTTGGGAAAAGAGGCGCTATGCTTAATACTTACTGGAGACATTTAGGGGAATAGTCTAGTCCCTCAGTCCACTAACCACACAAAACTGCTCTATCTGCTTTCTCCATGCCATGTTTAATCAAGTTAGTAGTCCTCATGACTGCCCAGAGTTGCCTGGAAATTTGAGGGTATCACCTGGGAGAAGTCTCAAGAGACAGATAGGTTGCAGTGGAAGCTTTTCAGTGGTTTACCGTGGCAGGGAGGGGGGCAGCTTCACTGCCCTGTATTCTCTAGCTTCTTGATCTTACCCTGATTGCTGGTAGAAACTGGATGAATTTCACATGATTGGTGCAGTTTGCAGAATTAGCTTTTCATGCAGCAGTATTTGAATTTTGCCAGTGCGTGGCGTGCAGCCCTGGTTCTTGACCACCTGAGGAAACAAGTGAGAACACACCATATGCGAGAGGCAGCGGTGGTGTAGTGGTTAAGAGTGTCAGACCAGAACCTGGGAGTTCATATTCCCGCTTGGCCATGAAGCTCACTGGGCGACTTTGCGCCAGTCTCTGCCTCTCGGACTAACCTACCTCACAGGGTTATTGTGGGGGCTAAATGAGGAGTGGGGGGGGGGGGGGAGCCAGCATAACACCTTGAGCTCCTGGGAGAAAAGACTGTGAGATACAATTCCATGTATGCAATTTATTCATGCAGTAAATACAGTGGTACCTCAGGCTACATATGCTTCAGGTTACAGACGCTTCAGGTTACAGACTCCGCTAACCCAGAAATATTACCTCGGGTTAAGAACTTTGCTTCAGGATGAGAACAGAAATCGTGCTGGGGCAGCGCGGCAGCAGCGGGAGGCCCCATTAGCTAAAGTGGTGCTTCAGGCTAAGAACAGTTTCAGGTTAAGAATGGACCTCCGGAACGAATTAAGTACTTAACCTGAGGTACCACTGTAAACAAATGCCCCAATACAACTTATTTTAAATCAGGCTCCTCTGAGGCAAGGCCAGTGGTGGTGTAGGGGTTTGAGGGTCGGACTAAGACCTGGGAGACCAGGGTTTTTCGAATCCTCCCACTTGGCTATGAAGCTCACCGGCTGTGATCTCGGGGTCTAGTCGCTGCCTCTCAGGGTCAGTTTTGGGGATTAAATGGGGAGGGGGAGCAGAACCAGGTACGGCACTTTGAGCCACTTGGACAAAAGGGGTGGGTGGAAGTACAATAAATAAACAAATGCCCCCTGAATAGCCCGGGTACGGGGGAGCAGGGTTTTCTCCCCCCCCCCCCCCCCGTTCGCTCTTAGCAGAGTTGTCGCTTGCCCAGGCAAAAAGCTAGAAGAAAGGAACCAGCAGTTTCTCCACCGTTCCTTCACTGTTCTCTGTTGTCCGTAGCCAGAAGGTCCCCCCTCGGCGCTGGAACTTGGCATCCCCAGGTTCCGGCTGGAATCCTTTGTAGAACTCGGCCGAGCGGGGAGAGGGAGGCTGCACAAGTTCTCGGGACTTGGAGTCCCAAGGCGCTGCTGGGAAACTTGGAGGAGCTATTTTTGGAGGCCTAGTAAATCCGCCGCCGTTCCAGTTGGCTGAGGCCCCCCTTCCTTTCCTGTGGAGTAATATTTCTCGGTGCTGATCAACAGCGGCCGCCTCCTGGCCTCGGGAGCAGCCAGCCTGTGTGTGTGTGGGTGTGCATATATGTGTGTGCACGTGCATCTGTGCAATTGTCCAGCTCAGTGTTCAAATCTCCAGGTCGGCAGCAGACCTGCTGTAAGCCGAGGGGCTTCTGCCTCCTCTGGTGATGTTTGTTCGGGGCAGAAAAAAGAAAGGCCTTCACTCAGGGCAGAGCGAAACTATGGGACGCCCTCCCACAGGAGGCAGAGATGGGCAACAATCTAGATGGCTTTAAAAGAGGATCTGACCAATTAATGGAGGAAAAGGCGATTGATGGGTACCAGCCACAATGGCTGTGCTCTGCCTCCCCAGTTAGAGGCAGCAATGCTTCTCAATACCAGCTGCTGGAAACCGCAGGAGGAAAGAGTTTCTGTTTCACTCAGGTCCTGCTTGTGGGTTTCCCACAGACCTATGGGACCTGTGAGAACAGGATGCTGGACTAAGTGGATAGCTCAGGTGGTTAGAGCTTGGTGCTGACAATGCCAAGGTCGCAGGTTCGTTCCCCGTAAGGACAGCTGCATTGCAGGGGGTTGGATTAGATGATTCTCAGGGTCCCTTCCAACTCTACAATTCTACGATTCCTTTATTTATTTATTTATACATACATACATACATACATACATACATACATATGGGACGCAGGTGGCGCTGTGGGTTAAAGCCTCAGCGCCTAGGACTTGCCGATCGAAAGGTCGGCGGTTCGAATCCCTGCGGCGGGGTGCGCTCCCGCTGCTCGGTCCCAGCGCCTGCCAACCTAGCAGTTCGAAAGCACCTCCGGGTGCAAGTAGATAAATAGGGACCGCTTACCAGCGGGAAGGTAAACGGCGTTTCCGTGTGCGGCTCTGGCTTGCCAGAGCAGCGATGTCACGCTGGCCACGTGACCCAGAAGTGTCTCCGGACAGCGCTGGCCCCTGGCCTCTTAAGTGAGATGGGCGCACAACCCCAGAGTCTGTCAAGACTGGCCCGTACGGGCAGGGGTACCTTTACCTTTACCTTTTACATACATACATACATACCGGTACATGCATACATACATACATACATACATACATACATACCCAGCCCATCTGGCTGGGTTTCCCAGCCACTCTGGGCAGCTTCCAACAGAATATTAAAAACATGAGAAAATATCAAACATAAAAAACTTCCCTAGACAGGGCTGCCTTCAGATGTCTTCTAAAAGTCAGATACAATCATACCTTGGGTTACAGACACTTCAGGTTGCGTTTTTTCATGTTACGGACCGCCGAAACCCAGAACGGGTTACTTCTGGGTTTCAGCGGCCGTGCATGCGCAGAAGTGCCAAATTGCAACCTGCGCGTGCGCAGACGTGCCGCTGCAGGTTGCGAACACTGCGGGTTGCGAACGTGCATCCTGCACGGATCACGTTTGCAACTTAAGCATCCACTGTAGTTTCCTTGAGGGTGGGTGCCACTACCGAGAAGGCCCTGTAACCTCACTTCTCACAGGGAGGGAACTACCAGAAGGCCCTTGGAGTTGGACCTCAGTGTCCAGGCTGAACGATGGGGGTGGAGACTCTCCTTCAGGTATACAAGGCCAAGGCCGTTTAGGGCTTTAAAGTTCAGCACCAACAGTTTGAATTGTGCTCAGAAACATACTGGGAGCCAATGTAGGTGTTTCAGGACCGGTGTTATATGGTCTCGGCGGCCACTGCCAGTCACCAGTCTAGCTGCCGTGGCTTGGTGGGCCATTGGCCCAATCCAGAAGGCTCTTCTGATGGGGCAGATAGGAGTTCTAGTCCAAAGCAGCTGAAGGCTGGTAAAAAAAAATGGCTTAAGTTTTCACAAATGAAAGGGACGGCGGTCCCTGGATGCTTGTGCCGTCACAAATTCCTTAGTCCTTAATGTGCCCCAGGACTCCTCTTTTTTGCCGCCCTCTCTGGAAACTGTTGCCACGCGGGAAAGCTAGCGATGCTCCTCTGCATTTTGCCTGTGTATTTAAAAGGCTGAATAACCAACTAATACCTCAGAGTTCTTCTAACTAACTCCCCCCTCCCTCAACTCCTCCTTTGCATGTCTGTAGCGCCTTGGCCGGATCCTACCCAAAGCACTTCCGCTGGGGCCAGAGTAGTGTCTCCACCATCCATGGGGTAAGTAAGTGCTTTGCCTGCCATCTTACAGGTGTTGGGAACTGGGTGTTCTCTGGGTTTCTGTGGGGGTTTTTTATTCTAAAAAATCTTCCTGTGTGCATGCTAAACTCTTAGCCTGCTGCCGCCTAATAATGTCTCTGTGCTTTTCTAGATTTCTTTCTGGTGTCCATCTCTGGGCTTTCTGGAACCTTCTGCCTCCTTCCCATGTGGGGACTGTGTACCTGTCAATGTCCGTTCAGTGGTGGTTCACAGGGGGGGAAATGAGGCACTTTTCTCAGCGATTAGTCTGGTTCTTAAGAAGCAAAGGCTTGAATTGGGAACCTGAAGGGAGGATGGTGTTCTCAGCAGCCTCTTCCATGTATATTGGGGCAGGGGGGTTGCCTCTGCCTGCAGTCTCCCGTCCCACGAGTGACCTAGTCTGGAAATCTTCAGTGTGCAGCCTGCTAAAGACCCATGCCCTCATGAAGGAAGGCTGATGATGCTATAAGTGAACTAGACCTACAACACAACTTTTTTAGGTCCCTGTCACCTGGCTGGGCAATAGTAAACAGCGCCCCCAAATTTCAACCACTTTCCATTTTTGGTTTTTGTTCTGTAAACGAAACACATCCCAAAAAACCATCCGATTTCTACAAATAGGGTGGTGTTTGTTTGCCTACCCCACTATTATTAACCTGTTGAGGTAAAAAATAAAAAAGTATTGTGTTTGGTTTTCAAAGTAACCCAGAGAAGCTAAAAACTCTCTAGCTTCTGACACACCCCACCTGGTTTTACTTGGAGCCATTTTACCACCCCAAAGCCTATTTTATTTTCGCTCGGGTCTTTTGTTTGTTTGTTTGCTTGCTTCATAAAATTGATTCACTGCTTGATAGTAAAAAAAGAAAATAAATAATGCCTCAAAGCGGTTTATAAAACAGTCATATCAAGAAAAAATTACAACCCTACTATAAAACTGACAAAAGTTAGAGTACCGAATCAAATTAAAAACCTTCCTCCAAAACTGTCCCTGTCACTCTCTTAGTTTGCATTTTAAAACGCTGCATTGTCTGCCCAAAGTGAGCTACCTTCTTTTAACCAAGAGTCAGAAGGAGGGACCCCAGAGGCCATCTAGTCTGGTCCCTGCATTTATTCATTGCAGTTCATCTTTGCTATTATCTGCTGGAGTCTCTGTGGAGAAACTCCAGCGTCAGGAAGACAGTCCTGTGCACACTTATTCGGGAGCAAACCTCAATTAACACAATGTGACATACTCCCAAGCAAACTTGTTTCTGGTAATTAATTCTCTCAGGAGCCCAGAGTGACCCAGACCCAGCCGCGCTAATACGTTCTTGAAAACCTAGGTAAAGGTAAAGGTAAAGGTACCCCTGCCCGTACGGGCCAGTCTTGACAGACTCTGGGGTTGTGCGCCCATCTCACTTAAGAGGCCAGGGGCCAGCGCTGTCCGGAGACACTTCTGGGTCACGTGGCCAGCGTGACATCGCTGCTCTGGCGAGCCAGAGCCGCACACGGAAACGCCGTTTTTACCTTCCCGCTGGTAAGCGGTCCCTATTTATCTACTTGCACCCGGAGGTGCTTTCGAACTGCTAGGTTGGCAGGCGCTGGGACCGAGCAGCGGCAGCGCACCCCGCCGCAGGGATTCGAACCGCCGACCTTTCGATCGGCAAGCCCTAGGCGCTGAGGCTTTAACCCATAGCGCCACCTGCGTCCCTCTTGAAAACCTAGGCACTGCTAATAGCATTATAAAAACAGTTTAAAGCGCTATTACGAAAGGTTTAAAGCCATTCTCTCAAGGTTTGTCAGGAACAGTGTTTTGCAGACGCCCAACGCCTGAGTGAGCAGGAATGTTTTAAAACATCTCCTGAATGCCAGTCCTGAGGGAGACAGGCGCACCTCATGAGGGAGGATGTTCTACACACAGGGAGCCACCACTGAAAAGGTCGTGTCAGGGGGTCAGTGCCAACTGGGTAGCACCCAGTGGCGCCACCACCAACAAGTCCTCACCTACCAATCGTAGGGTCCAAGATGGTTGATATTGGGGAAAGTGCCCATTTAGGTACTCGGGCCCCAATTCAGTTAGGACTTGATACACTCATACTAGGCCTTGAATCGGGCCTGGTAGTTCAGCGGCAGCCAGTGCAGCCTTTTCAGGACCAGCAATGCATGTTCCCTTCAAGAATAGCTGCCCTAGCTGCAGCCTGCAGGCCATCTTCAAGGGCAGCCCCACATTCAACACATTTCAGTAGTCAAGCAGAAGGTGACTAGCGCATGGGTGCCAGCGTAGGAACGGTCATAGCTGGCAAACCGGCATCCTTTTCTGTAGGCATTCCTTCAAGGTTTGTTTGGTGTGTGTTTTCAATTAGACACCTTGCACCCCTCTCTGAACTGACGCTCCAGCCAAGTTAGTCACCTGCTGACGCCCGCTAGGGGGTCTCTGGCTTAGTGGCACCTCTGTTGGGTGCGCAAAGGTGGGGGAGAGGCTCCCACCCTCTTCGCACGGGTGTCTGGCCAGCCGTCAGTTCCACATGTCCCCGTTTCCTAATTATCCCCTCTCTTTCTCTCCCCCTCGTAGCTGCGTGCGAGGGAAACTTCACCTGCAAGGACAATGAGGTCTGCGTGAGGCCCAACGAATGCCGCTGCCGCCATGGTTACTTTGGTGCCAACTGTGAAACCAGTGAGTACAGAGGACAGGGCCGTGTAGTGGTTACAGCGCCGGACTAGGACCCAGGAGAGGCTTGAGGGCCAGTCACTGCCTCTCAGCCTGAGCTACCTCACAGGGTGGTTGGGGGGATTAAATGAGGAGGGGGAGCTCCTTGGGAGAAAAGGGGATATATAAATACAACTAATAACGGAATAAATGTGTGGTAGGATTTGCTTTAAATCATGACTGACAGATGTACACACACACCCTCTGTTTTTTTGAATGGGGCTTGAACTTAATAATTGAAATTTGCCCCCAGCTGAAAGACAGCTTTATGCCTGTCAGTGTGTGTGTGTGTGTGTGTGTGTGTGTGTGTGTGTGTGTGTGTTTAAATTGACAGCATTTTTAGCTCCTTTCTGCTTTTACTAAGCAGTCCACTGTAAACAGCTTAGAGGCCTGTTCTGGTACCTGGTATCTCATTTTTGTTAAATATAAAATAAAAGGGCTATTCAGAGTTGACCTGTGACATTTCAATTCTTCAAGGTTGAATATGCATATACTGAACATTTAAAAATTGAAATGACACATACAGTCATACCTCTTGTTGCGTTCGCTTCATGTTGTGGATTTTCGGGTTGCGGCAAACCCGGAAGTGTATACTTTCGGGTTTCGCCGCATACGCAAAAGCATTCTGCACGCTTTGCGCATGCGAAGAAGCGCTCCAGAACAGGTCGTGTCTGCAACTAGAGGTACCACTGAATATGAAGTCGTATTCCATAATATATATACAACAAAACCTCTATGTTAAGGGCTGTATTGAATGTTTTTTTTTGTTTGTTTTTTTATTATTATCATTAACATTGATTTATTAATTGCCTTCTAAATAAGACGATTTATGCAACTCAGGCAGATGGGTGGGTATTATTATTATTATTATTATTGTTATTATTATACTGCCTGGCGTTCCCTGGTCCATGGGGTCACGAAGAGTCGGACACGACTAAACGACTAAACAACAACAACAACAACAACAATTATTATACTATTCATAAAAACACAACTATATTTTAAGACTCTCCTACTGGGTGGTAGTCATCCACATTTTACCCAGAGCAGACTCATTGAAATTCATAGGCCTTGCTTAGTCATGCCCAATATACAACGCACTGTACACATCTCTACATTTACACCTGTTGCTCCGCCTACTTTGGCCTGTGGCCCCGCCCACCGCACCATGTGGCCCTCAGAAGGAGCGAATGCGGCCCTCGGTCTCATTTTTTTTAAAAAAAACAGGTTCCCGCTCCCCCAGGCCCTGCGCTAACCTTGATGTCGTCATCCTCCCCCATCCTCCCCCCACAGAGTGTCCCCGCCAGTTCTGGGGCCCCGACTGCAAGGAGATGTGCCAGTGCCACCCCAACGGGCAATGCGAGGACGTGACGGGCCAGTGCACCTGCAACGCCAACCGCTGGGGGCCCAAGTGCGAGAACGCCTGCCTGTGCAAGCACGGCAAGTGCGACCAGAGGACGGGCAAGTGCACCTGCGAGCCCAACTGGTGGGGCCCCCAGTGCTCCAGCGCTTGCTACTGCAGCCTCAACTCCCAGTGCGACCAGCAGGTGGGCACCTGCATCTGCCAGCCGGGCTGGTGGGGCCGCAGCTGCAACAACCAGTGCTCCTGCAACAACTCGCCCTGCGAGCAGTTCACGGGCCGGTGCCAGTGCCGGGGGCGCACCTTCGGCCCTCGCTGCGACCGCTACTGCCAGTGCCACATGGGCAAGTGCAACCAGCTGGACGGGACCTGCACCTGCGAGCCAGGATACCGGGGGAAGTTCTGCAGGGAGCCCTGCCCGGCCGGATTCTACGGGCAAGGCTGCCGGAGGAGGTAAGGCAGGGGGGCAGCGGTCATAGAATCATAGAACCTTAGTAAAGGTAAAGGGACCCCTAACCATTAGGTCCAGTCGTGGCCAACTCTGAGGTTGCAGCGCTCATCTCGCTTTACTGACCGAGGGAGCCGGCGTACAGCTTCCGGGTCTTGTGGCCAGCATGACTAAGCCGCTTCTGGCAAACCAGAGCAGCGCACGGAAACGCCGTTTACCTTCCCTCCGGAGTGATACCTATTTATCTACTTGCACTTTGACGTGCTTTCGAACTGCTAGGTTAGCAGGAGCAGGGACTGAGCAATGGGAGCTCACCCCGTTGCAGGGATTCGAACTGCCGACCTTCTGATTGGCAAGTCCTAGGCTCTGTGGGTTAACCCACAGCGCCACCCGCGTCCCTCATAGAACCTTAGGAGACCCCCAAAGATCATCTGGTCCAATCCCCCAGCCAAGAGTCCCCTGCGAAACATGTGTGGTGAAATTGCAAATCATGCCTAGCGGAAACTCATGCACCAAAAGGTGGATCAGTGCTCTGGTTTTGGGGGAACGAGGGATGGCCCAGAATAATATCCCCAAGCCCCGCCCCTGATTCCTCCCACTTAATCACGCCTCCTCAGCTTCCCACCATGGGAACCAGCATGGTGTAGTGGTTAAGAGCGGTGGACTCGTAATCTGGTGCACTGGGTTCGCTTCCCCGCTCCTCCACCTGCAGCTGCTGGGTGACCTTGGACTAGTCACACTTCTCTGAAGTCTCTCAGACTCACTCACCTCACAGAGTGTTTGTTGTGGGGGAGGAAGGGAAAGGAGATTGTTAGCCGCTTTGAGACTCCTTAAGGGGAGTGAAAGGCGAGATATCAAGTCCAAACTCCTCCCCTTCTTCTTCTTCTTCTACTACTACTACTACTATTTAGCTTTCCTGTAAACTAGAATGCGAGAAGAGCTTTGTACCTGGTTCAGGCCAAAAAGGTCCCATCTTTTTTTCTCTTTTCTTTTTGAAATAATTTTCATTTGATTTTACAAACACAAAGTTATAACAATACCAAGTAGATAACCATACATTGAGATTTCTCTCAATCTCCCGACTTTTCCCCCTCCCCTCTGTGGGTCCATCTTCAGCTACATATTGTTTCGCAATCCATATATTAATATCTCTCCATATTTGTCCCCAGCATTTGTTACATTACAAGTGTTATTAAAATCCTGCTAATGTTTTTATCTGCTTACAGTGGCTTCCTAAATAAGTTGCAAATTTCCCCCACTCTTTCTTAAAGTTTTTGTCTTCTTGGTTCCTGAGCTTTCCAGTCAGTTTTGCCATTTTGGGGTACCCCAACAGCTTAATTTGCCATTCCTCTCTGGTAGGGATTTCCATCTCTAGGCTAGTAGCATCCATGCTGCTGTTGTCTCATACATAAAAAGTCTTTTTTGCAATCTTGGTACCTACAATCCTAATATAAAAGCTTCTGGGTTTTGTTTTGTTTTACAAAAGTTATTTTAAACATTTTTTTCAGGTCATTATATATCATTTCCCAGAATGCTTTTATTACCTTACACAGCCACCACATGTGATAAAAGGTACCTATCTAGCCCAATCTCTGGAAACTGTGGGTTTCCATGTTCCTAAATGCTTAGCTTTTTGGAGTGCACAGAACAAGTCCTCCTTGCCTTACCCCATTCATCTTCTCCAGAGTCACCCTAGGCCAGTGGTGGCCAAACTTGGTCCTCCAGCTGTTTGGGGACTACACTTCCCATCATCCCTGACCATTGGTCCTGTTAGCTAGGGATGATGGGAGTTGTAGTTCCAAAACAGCTGGCGGGCCAAGTTTGGCCACCACTGGCCTAGGAGCTCATCTTCAGTAGCTGACTCACTGCCTTAAATTCTGATTGGCTCCCATCAGTACTAAAAGGGAGGCATCTTATCTGTAGCTAAAAAAACCCCTCTCCTTTCATGTTCATTGGACAGTTCTAGGATGCTAGAGGGTGGGACCCTGCTACAGAAATGGTAACAGGCCTTGCACCCCCTGTGACCCCAGCCCACTACACTTGGGGAGGACCAGTTGCTTTGCAGGGCTTTGTTGATCTCCTTCCTGACTGACCTGCCTTTTCCAGGTGTGGGCAATGCAAGGAGCTTCAGCCCTGCACCATTGCAGATGGGCGCTGCCTGGCATGCGAAGCTGGCTGGAATGGCACCAAGTGTGACCAAATCTGCTCGGCAGGCTTCTACGGGGAGGGCTGTGACCAGACCTGCCCTCCCTGCAAGGATGGCCACACCTGCAACCACATCAACGGCAAGTGTTCCCACTGCAATCCTGGCTGGATCGGGGACAGGTGAGTCTAGCAAGGGAGTTTGGCGTGGGCTTGTCAAGGGCCCTTAGAGCACCAGGCTGTGAGTTGCCCTACCTCCATCTTTATTATCACAGTGCAGTGGTAGAGCAATAACAATAGCGACAGTAATAATAATGATCTCTGTGTTGACATTTCCATTCCACGTTAAGGAACAGACATGGAATTGTTACGTGTCTGTTTACATTCCAGCACAGTATGCTGGGAACTTCTGTTGTGTGTATAGCTGTTGCTTTTAGCTGTTATTTCTGAGACGACATGAGAGAGACGACATGTTTCTTTGTCTTGATTTATGATTAATAAATCTGTAGTTGTTGTATGCTTCCACAAGCCTCACGCCTATTCTGTGTGCACAGTTCGATCTGCTGATAGTGTGCCCTGGCTGAGTAAGCCCAGGTTGCTGATTTACATTGGAGCAGAGGTGATGGTCTTCGCAGTGGGACGGTTGGAAAGGAATGGCACAGCCGGGGCTGGCCTCCCGGCCCTCTGCATGCCGACACTCTATACTTGCTTGCCTGATGGTTACAGGCCAGGCAGATTTCAGGCTTGTCAGATCTACTTTGTTTTATATTAGATTTCCAACCTCTGAACCACCTGGTGCAAAATGCATATTGTCGGAGGCAGGATGGTTCTGAATGCCAACTGGGGCGGGGTAATTTTGGGGCTTCCTTTTGAAGCATCTGGTTGGCCACTGTAAGAACAGGAAACTGGACTAGGTGGTCTGATTCAGCATAACCTTAAAAGACAGAGAGGATTCAAGTGCAGAGTGGCTCTGAGCACATTCTGAGCCCAACAATTAGTTTTCAGTACCAAAACTGAAGTGGAGATACAAATGTCCACTCCTAGTTAGAGTTAAGAACATAAAAAGAGTGTGTTGGGTCAGGCCAATGGCCCATCTAGTCCATCATCCTGTTTGCACAGTAGCCAAGAAGGCAGGCAGGACCCGAGCACAAGAACAGTCTCCCATCCTGCATGCAGTTTTCAGCAACTGGTCTTCAGACGTCTTGCTGCCTTCATGGTTGGAGCATAACCGTCATGGCTAATAGCTATCCAAATTCGCTATGAATCTGTCCATTCTTCTTTCAAAGCCACCCAACGTCACTGCTTCCCGTGGGAGCGGGTTCCACAGTTTAACTACGTGCTGCGTGGGGAGAAGTGCTTTTTAAAGACATAAATAAAAATCCACCCTGAATCTTCCAGCGTTCGGTTCTCAATTTCAGCAGCCCGATTTAGAAATATATAAACGGTGCTGCCGCTGTTATCAAGAGCTGGAAACGCTTACTAATCTACTGCAAATCAGGCAGAGATCTAACAGCAGATCCTGATCTGTTCTCCACCCACTTGTGGTCAAGGCAATGAACTGCTAGAGATGGTGATGTGAAAAAGTTGTGTCAGTAAACTAAGAAGCAGAAGCAAAAAGCTGTTGTTGTTGTTTTTTAAAAAAATTATTAAAGATTTTTGTGATACAAAAAAACCAAATAAACAAGGAAAAATAGATACAATATAGCACCTCCACTTTCAGCTCCTAGGGTCTTTTTTTACAGTTTGTTTACATTTGGAATGGGGCACTATTGTCATCGATTTTGGGGGGAAAGAGGAGAGGGAGGGAGGGGTTGGGGGATGATTATCTGTTCATACTATAGCAGGGTTTTTATGTCAGCATCTCATGGGTAGGTCCTTTATTTATATTGTTATCTTTTTATTGGTGCTGTGAGAGATTGGAGGGTCCAGGGTTTGCTTGGTTTTGTTTGTTTGGTTGCAGTATGGTTTGTTTGTATGTGAGGGGGGAGGTGTTGTTGTGTCAGCCATATTGATCTGTATCCTGTTGGGGGAGGGATGGGTAACAACAACAACAACAATTTATTATTTATAGCCCGACCATCTGGCTGGGTTTCCCCAGCCACTCTGGGTGGCTCCCAATCAAATAATAATAATAATAATAATAATAATAATAATAATAAAGTGACAAAACATCAAACATTAAAAGCTTCCCTAAACAGGGCTGCCTTCAGATGTTTTCTAAAAATCAGATAGTTGTTTATTTCCTTGACATCTGATGGGAGGGTATTCCACAGGGTGGGCGCCACTACCGACAAGGCCCTCTGCCTGGTTCCCTGTAACCTCACTTCTCGCAGAAGGCCCTCAGAGCTGGACCTCAGTGTCAGGGCTGATTGATGGGGGTGGAGACGCTCCTTCAGGTATACTGGGCCGAGGCCGTTTAGGGCTTTAAAAGTCAGTACCAACACTTTGAATTGTGCTCGGAAACGTACAACAGCTGTTGTGCTGAAAGCTGTTTCTGAGAGCGGCTGTTCCTTCTTGTTGCCCCCCACTCCCTGCTCACCATCTTGAACTTCCTCCAGGTGTGAGACGAAGTGTCGCAATGGGACCTACGGCGAGAACTGCGCCTTTGTCTGCAACGACTGTTTCAATGGCACCTGCGACTTCGAGTCCGGGCGCTGCCTCTGCCGGCCAGGCTTCCAAGGAATTTGGTAAGTGAATGGGTCTCCATTCTGCTCTTTTCATTATTCCTGTACAGACCTGCTACCTGCTTCACAAAGAAGAAGCCTGGATAGCTCAGCTGGTTGCAGCGCAGTGCTGATAATAATAAGATTTTAGGATGACCCCCATTTTGGGACAGCTGCGTATTCCTGCATAGCAGGGGGTTGGACTAGGTGATCCTCAGGATCCCTTCCAACTCTATGAATCTGTGTACGATAAGTTTAAAATGCTAAATATTCAACTAAATGAAGTATAAAAAAAACCTTTCTACAATTGTGCGGCTGATATGCCACAAAACAGTTACCACTTACTTGACGCAGTTTATGAATCGCTTCTTATAATGTACATCGAAGCAATTTTGCAAGGGAAGCAGTTGAAAGCTGTTCCGTGTATGAGAACATTGGCCGCTGTGAGAGAAGGATGCTGGACTAAATGGGCCACTGGTCTGATCCTGCAGGCTCTTATGATGCCCTTATGTTCTTACAGTGAGGGGAAAAGTATTTGATCCCCTGCTAAATTTGCCCGTTTGCCCTCTGACAAAGAAATGACCAGTCCATAATTTTAATGGTAGGTTTATTGTGGCTGTGAGAGACAAAATAACAACAGGAAAACCCCCAGAAACCCAGAAGACAATAGTCAGAGATTGATGTGCATTATAATGAGTGAAATAAGTATTTGATCCCTTTGCAAAAGATGACTTAGTACTTGGTGGCAAAACCCTTGTTGGCAATTACAGAGGTCAGACGTTTTTTGTAGGTGGCCACCAGGCAAATTTAGCAGGGGATCAAATACTTTCCCCCCTCACTGTAAGTCTGTTCTGCCAGGTTTTGGTATGGGTCAGGTGTAACTAGAGAAAAGTGAAAAGCTAAACAAAAAGAGTCGTATAGTTGTGCTGCCATTGGGCTTTTTCCTCCCAGGCCATAATAATGTGTTTGTGTTGGGGGGGGGGGTGTTGTTGTGGTGTTTTTTTAAAAAAATCTCCTGATTCCCCCCCCCCCCAACAACACCAACCCAGGGAAAGAAATGAAAGTGTTTTCACAGCTGACCCTCTGCACTTTGCTTTCTTTTGCACTCATTTAAAGATGACTCGGAACAGCAAAGTGTCCCCCAGAAAATCACCCGTGTCATTTTCTTAGTTTCTAGAGGATAAGAGGTTAGAGGGATGTGGGTGGCGCTGTGGGTTAAACCACGGAGCCTAGGGCTTGCCGATCAGAAGGTCGGCGGTTCGAATCCCTGTGACGGGGTGAGCTCCCGTTGCTCAGTCCCTGCTCCTGCCAACCTAGCAGTTTGAAAGCACGTCAAAGTGCAAGTAGATAAATAGGTACCACTCCGGCAGGAAGGTAAACGGTGTTTCCGTGTGCTGCTCTGGTTCGCCAGAAGCGGCTTAGTCATGCTGGCCACATGACCCGGAAACTGTACGCCGGCTCCCTCAGCCAATAAAGCGAGATGAGCTCCGCAACCCCAGAGTTGTCTGTGACTGGACCTAATGGTCAGGGGTCCCTTTACCTTTTTAGACAATAAGAAAAGCTGTGCTGGATCAAGCCAATGCCCATCTAGTCCAGCATCCTTCTTCTTTGGCGATCACTCATAGCCGAATAAGATTGTCTTCCATAAACACAGATTTAAAAGTGACTGTGGAGGCCAATTCTGTTTGGTGTTTTTTTTAAATGATATTTATTAAAATTTCAAATATTACACATGAACATAACAACAATACAAACAAACACAAACAAAAACAAGTATAATTTCAATCCTTATTTTCTTATAACTTACTTCCCCGACCTCCTCATACCTCCCCTTTCTGTATCCCAATTTCTAATTATCAAATCAGCAAATCCTCTCCCTTATTTTTCATTTACTTTTTAACCTTTCTTTTCTTTTTACTTAATCATTACCGCTGAAAACCCTCTAAGCTTCTAAATCCACGTCATTCTAGCATTCACTAATTTTACAATGTTTACTAAGACAGTCCTTGAATTTCTTCCAATCTTCTTCCACCGTCTCTTTCCCCTGGTCCCGGATTCTGCCAGTCATCTCTGCCAGTCCCATATAGTCTATCATCTTCATCTGCCATTCTTCCAAGGTGGGTAGATCTTGGGTCTTCCAATACTTTGCGATAAGTATTCTTGCTGCTGTTGTAGCATACATAAAAAAGGTTCTATCCTTCTTTGACACCCCTTGGCTGACCATACCCAGGAGAAAGGCCTCTGGTTTCTTCAGGAAGGTATTTTTAAGTACCTTTTTCATTTCATTATATATCATCTCCCAATTCTGGATCCACACATCCTTCCACAGGCCAGTTCTGGATCCACACATCCTTCCACAGTGGGGACATAGGTTTCCAGGCAAGAGTTGAGCACAGTGAGGGTTTGCCAAGCGTGCCTTCCTCTTAGCGCGTTTCTCCCTTTCGTCTTGAGTTTGAGTGTCTTCACAGTCTGTGACACCTTTGGTAAAGGCTGTTCTCCAATTGGAGCGCTCGCAGGCCAGTGTTTCCCAGTTGTCAGTGTTTATACTACATATATTAAGATTTGCCTTTGAACCTCTTTTGCTCTTTTGCTGACCACCAGCATTATGCTTACCATTTTTAAGTTCAGAAGCATTTCTGCAGAAGCAGAGCATGGACATCATGGGTAGTAGCCACTGATAGCCCTGTCCTGCAATCCTCTTTCAAAGCCATTCAAGTTAGTGAGCGTCACTGCCTCCTGTAGCAGTGAGTTCTGCAGTTTAACTATGCGCTGGAAACACTGCAAAGTTGCAAAAGAAAGAGCAAATTGCAAGTTTGCCCACTGAATCCCAAGTCATTTCCCAATGATATAAATCTTTTTAAAAGACATTTTCAAAAACTGCATCATGTTCTTCCTCTCTGCCTCCGGATCTGGATTTCTCGTCTCCTGGGAATTAAGGGAGAAACCAGCTTTTTATTGCTGCTGCTGTTCTACTGAGAGCTGGCCTGATTACATTTGGCTGCTTAGTCTGTTTCCAAGGCTCAATTTGGGCTCAGTGAACCATACCAGGGGTTTTTTTTTGGGGGGGGGGTTAGTTCCACCGGGGCGTCTCGCTGTCTTCTTCCTTAACTCTGTTAGCACAGCCCACTCTGCAAGTTTTGCCTTCAGACCATTACTCATCACTTCCTCTGTCAGCTCCAATCTGCAGCAGGGCCTTGCTTGCATTTTTCCATTTCTTGACAAATACTTGGTATATTTTCAGCGCAGCAAGCATTTCTCTCTGGAAGTGTATATGGGAACTTCTCCCCCACTTTCTCAGATCTTAGTATATGTGCCAAAAGTCATCTGTCTGTCACCGGATGAGAGCCGTTCCATTTGTTGTTGTGCGATGTTAAGAGCCCTCGTATCCAGCACATGCAATTCTAGCGTTCGGGAGGAGCATTGCTCAGTGGTTAGAGCATCCGCTTCACATGCAGGAGGTCCCAGGGTTCAATCCCCAATGGCACCTCCAGGGAGGGCTGGGAGCACCCGCTGCTTGAAACCCTGGAGAGCCTCTGCCAGTCAGAGTTGGCAATACTGAGGTAGAGGGACCAATGAAGTGAATGAAGTAAGGCTGCCTTATACAGTGACAGGGGAAGAATCGCAACTGAGCACATGATTTATATAGAGGAGGTCGCAGGTTCAATCCCTGGCATCTCTGGGTAGGGCTGGGCGAGAATCCCTGCCTGGAGAGCTGCTGCCAGTCAGTGCTGACACCACTAGGCTAGATGTTGATGTTTGTTGCCCACAGCATTCCTGGCAACCGGAGGAACCTGCGCGGCTTCAGAGCTGTGTCAGCAGATGGAAAGCCCTGAGCAGACTAAAAATAAGATTTGGTCAGGAGTTACTCATCAGCTTGCTTGCTGGCTACCGAGAATGACTGTGTGTTCAAACGGGCTCCGTGGTGTGATTGTTTTGCAAGCGAAAGCTCTTCCTCTCTTCCTTTTGCAGTTCTTTCCTCTCCACCACGAAAGTTGGAAGCAGGGATTTGTGCACAGCTTCCTTGGAAAGGAACACAGAGCAAAATGTCCCGTTTGTCTGAAGAGGGCTCTTTGTTTCGATTTGGGCTTTTTGTTGTTGTTTTTCCATCACAAAAAAGCTAAAGGATAGTTCATAGAGCTCCTACGGATGGTTTCATTGCCTCACGCCATGCAGCCATTGCACTGAACAGAATTTGTGCCAAGGTGCTGTTTTGTTTATTTATTGATCAGAATTCATATATATATTGCCCCTTTCTAGAACAAACAACAACAATAACATAAGACCCTGGGGCTTACTCTCTTTCCTCTTAAAATAAAGCAAGGGCAATATCTATCTAAATAGACCTGCTTGCATTGACCATCCAAATTCGTTTTGGGTGTTCCTTCAACCCTCTGGAGCAGATCTGGGGTGGCAAAGAGGGAGGAGAGGGAGAGGAACTTCTGTCATGCAAGCAAAAATCTTTGCACTAGTACAGTGTTTCCCAAACTTTGGTTTCCAGCTGTTTTTTGGACTACAATTCCCATCATCCCTGACCGCTGGTCTTGCTAGCTGGGGATGATGGGAGTTGTAGTCCAAAAACAGCTGGAAACCCAAGTTTGGGAAATACTGCACTAGTAGCTCTGTTTAACTGGATGCCTCCCCAAGATTCTAGTCCTCATGGTTCAGAATAAAAACCTGGTTTAAATGGGAACATAAGAACGTGCCTTCTGCCGAGTCTGACCATTGGTCCACCCAGCTCAGTTTTGTCCACACTGACTGGCAGCAGCTCTCCATTCAGCACCATGTTTTGAACTATAGTTCCCATCAACCCAGCACCATACACCCATACAAAGATTGCTTTGTTTTTTTATATATATAAACATTTTATTTGATTTTACAAATACAAAATTCCAACAATATCACAATTACACTCAAAATGCAAGATTCTCTTGACTCTCAGACTCCCCCCCCACCCCCGCCCAATTCCCTCCATGGATTTTTAAGTTATCCTCTTCAACTGCATATTATCTCCTCCTCTATATTTTAAATTTATTATCCAGAGTTTTTGTTAACCTTGCAAGTGTTGTTAAAAACCTGCTGATGTTTTCATTTGTTTACAGCGGTCTCTCAGATAAAATGTAATTTCCCCCTGTTCTTTTTGAAAGCTCTCATCCGCTTGATTTCTGATTCTTCCAGTTGTTTTTGCCATTTCTGCATATTCCAGCAATTTAGTTTGCCACTCCTCTCTGGTAGGGACTTTGTCTTCTTTCCATCCCTGAACTAAAAGCATCCTTTTAGCCCACAGCAAATCCTGCTTTGAAAACCACCTGGACTCCTGACCGTCACCACCTCTTGCGGCAGCAGGTTCTGCAAATAAATTCCACGTTGTGCGAAGAAGTCCTTTAGAGCAGGCCTGCTTGCAGCTGCTCTGCGGGCCATGAGTGGCCCCTACCCTTTTCTCTGCCAAGAGGCACGTGGCACCAGGGAGGCAGGAACCCTAGCCAGCGGGAGAGCTTTGGATGTTCAAGAAGCATGAAAATCCTTGACAGAATCTGATGGCTGTGGAATGGCAGCAGCTGCTCTCATCTGACATTCAGCCAACAGCTTTGCAGCTTGGACCTTCCTTTAGCTGAAATACAGAAATGTAGAGCTGAAAGGAAACCCAAGGGCCATGCAGCCCAACCCCACACAGTGCAGCGATCGTACCCTGGCAGGTGACCATCCAACCTTTTGCCAGATATTGTGCCAACCAGATACAATAAAGGAATCGTAGCGATATGGGAAGCTGCTTTATACTGAGTCAGAACCTCGGTCCATAACAACATTGGAAGAGCCCAGCAGGATCACACCGGCGACCCAACTAGCCTAGTATCCTCTGCTCATAGTGGCCAACCAGACACCCATTATGGGAAGCCCAAATTCAGGACCTGAACACGAGGGCAGCCCCTTCCCCACTGCTGATTCCCAGCAGCTGGCCTTCAGATGCAACCTGCTCAGTGCTGTCTGCACTGACGGACAGCAGCTCTCCAGAATGCCTTTTTATTTTTTGTCAGCTGTCTTTGCATAGCTTTGCTGTAGAGAAAGAGAGCAACCCGTAGCCTTGTGTTGAATTGACACACATTTAATTGGGATGTAACCCATTCCTACACACAGACAGGTGATCATGGTTCCATTGTAACCATCTAGCCCCCAAAATTTCAACACCCCTTGCGATGGTTTGACACCTTTCCATTTTAACAGTACAAATTCTACAAACACCCTCCAGATCTCCTCAAAATCATTTCTCCTGCTTATTCCAACCATCTTACCTTAATGGCACATGTTGATTTATCATCAATAGCTATATCCCACACCTCTTCATACCATTCTTCCATTTTATGGTCTGCTTGCCCCTTCCACTTCCTAGCTATCATAATTCATGCAGCTGTCAATAAATCTGTGAGCAAGTCCTTCCCAACCTGCGAACCTTCCACCCTATCGTAAATTGATAATAATGATACCTCTGGTCAACTTTAGACAGGTGATCATAGACTTGAAGGCTGGGTTGTGGCCTTATCAGTTTTCTTTTCTGAGATTCAGCATGTTTCTAGTCCTCATGGCCAGGCATGGTCTTATCATTCCATTTCCCTCTGTCTCTCCTAACCCTTATTTTGTCTTTTGGCACCAGCTGGAAACGACAACATTCCAATATGCTTTCCATTAGAACACCCTTGGGTGATTTAATAGCCACCCCTGCTTCTGGAGGGGAGAGCAAAGGGTGACTTGCCTGCCTTCTCTTTTCCCCCACTCCCCTGATAATTCCTTCCTCAGGTGTTGTGGGAATGTTCAGGAAGGCAAGAGAGGGTGTATTGTTTATTAATATCCTTCCTAACTTGAGTCCTTCTATAACTTAGCAGAGTTTTAACATTCCCCTTTAAACACACAGCAGGTAGCTGGTTGCAAGCTTGTTTAAGCTTCTCAATACTGATTCCTGGTAAGATCCCTTATTTCCCTATTAAAAGGATAAACACGCCACAATCTTATTTAAGGTATATAAAAGAAGTTTACTCACATCATCATCAGTTCACAGTTGGATCCCTGAAGGCAGATTTAGTTACAGATATACAGTGGTACCTCAGGTTAAGTACTTACTTCATTCCGGAGGTCTGTTCTTAACCTGAAACTGTTCTTAACCTGAAGAACCACTTTAGCTAATGGGGCCTCCTGCTGCTGCTGTGCCACCGGAGCACAATTTCTGTTCTCATCCTGAAGCAAAGTTCATTTTTTTTTTAAATAATATTTATTAAAGATTTTCAAATATAACAAAAAAAAGAAAGACATCCAAATTTGAGGCCTTATTTTCAATATCATCTTTCCAGGACTTCCCCCTCCCCACCCCCTCTTATATTCCAGTTTTTTCAAATAGATTCAGCAAATTCTTACCCCAAATTTTAAAATTATTATCATTAACCCAATTTAAAAAATATTTTCCCATCCCCTAAAATCGACCTGTTCCCTTCCACGAGTTCCCCTCTTTAATATAAGATACAGATTAACATAAAAAAATTAAAAAAGAGAATAAAGTATAATTTAACACCCTTTGGATTCCAAATTTCCCTCCCCCCTTTCCCGGTTGTGTTCCCAATGTCCATCAATATCTACTGTCTCCTGGAGCTCCCACATCTAAGCCATAATCCTTCACCAGTCCGCTTTGCCGTCTTTTTAATAGTCTTTACCGTCTTTTAATCATCTTTAATTTCAAATGTCCAATCTTGGAAGGGGTCTGTCTTCCAACCTTGTCCAGTTCTTGTTATTCTTGTTGTTCTTAAGCTGAAGCTCTTTTTCTGAGTTAGCGGAGTCTGTAACCTGAAGCGTATGTAACCCGAGGTACCACTGTATACATGTGAGTCTATCCCATATGGAGATAGTCTCTTTGTCCTCTGAAAAAAGCTGCTCCAATGAAGAGAGGAAGTAAAAGAGAGAGTGTGTGCTGCGTGCGTTGTGCTTTTGTTACCTGTACAGGTAAGGTCACGCCCACCTCTAGTCAAATGCAAAAGGAAGTATGTCCCAGCCCAGGAGGAAACAGGAAGTTTTCGACTGGCTGGAACAGACATCCCCTTTGCATGTCCACTCTAGGCAAACAAGGAATGTTGTACTTGACTGCTACTTATGTATCACATCCCACAGGTGTAATGTGACATGCCAAACTGGTCACTACGGGGTGAACTGTTCTGAATCCTGCAAGTGCCACGAAGATTCTTGCGACCCACTGACCGGATCTTGCCACATGGGTAAGTGGCTTGGGGAAACAGACATCACCAGCATCCATCAGCTGAGTCGAGTCCTGGGCTGCTAGTTCTGAACTGTTCCCATTGGGAAGTTTGGAGTCTGCAAAGTTCTATGGCAAGGCTCCCTCTGCAGGCTAACAGGACTAGTTTCCATCCTACCTAACTAGGGATGAGAGATAGAATTGATTCCATCTGCATCCAATGGCAAACTTAACTAAATTCACCCTTTATTTAAATAATAATAATAATAGGTGAGTTGAAACACTACGAATTTTTGCCCTTCTCTGAATTTTGCAATGCAGTTCTCCAGCCAAGTCAGATAAATGCATAAGTTTGTGAAGGTGACATAGGAAAATGCATCATATTAGGAGGGACTGTTTTGACAAAATTTGCAAGTTAAGCAATTTTGCATCCAAAAATGTAGTTTAAGTAGAAAGACATGCTAAAATGCTGTTGAATTTGCATGAGGACTTTCTTATTTTTTATTTTTTTAAAAATGCAAACTGATGTGGAAATGTGGAGAACTGAATTTAAAATTGAGAAACTGAAAGCAGATGGAATTATATGCCTGCCAAACTCCTTAGAACTGCAGTGTCTGTTCTGTACTTTCAAGGAGTTAATCCTTTGGTGTGGCAGCACCTATACTTTGGAACTCCCTGCCCCTTTACAATCACATAGCTGCCATCACTGTGTTGTTGTTTTTCAACACCTGCCAAAAACCTATTTTACTTATTTCAGCAAGCCTACCTGGATGTGTAAAGTTGACATGCATTTTAATAGGTTAATTTTATTTTATAATGTCTATATTTTTTAATGTGGGGGGGGGGCTATTGTTTCTGCTTAATTTAATTTGTAACTCTGACTTTGATCGATCATTTCAATGCATGTTTTATTTCTGGGAACTGCTGAGAGTTGTTTTTTTTTTTACAATGGAGCAATGTACAAATTCCATTAAATAAATGAAATAAAACAAGAGGGGGGTGTTGTTTCTCTCCCGATTCCATTTCAGAGGCTAACCAGCGGATGGGTGTCGTTGGAGCTGGTGCCCTCTTGGCCTTCCTCCTTCTCCTCCTCCTCTCCCTCCTGTGTTGCTGCTGCGTTTGCCGCAAGAAAGACCAGTCCCGGGAGTAAGCATCAATGCTGGGAACCCTGAGCCCATTGGCGGGGGGCTAGCCAAGGCTCCTTGGTGGGCAGGAGGGAGGGTGATTGAGGGGGTCTGGTCTGCTTCTGCCTAAGGTGTCTGCATTTGGGACTTTTCAGTTTATAGAAAAGGTGAGCTAGAGGCCACATGATAATGAATTAAATTGTACACGGCAGTGGGAGAAATGTTTTCCTCCCTCTCTCATCACTCTAATAATAATAATAATAATAATAATAATAATAATAATAATAATAAATTTTATTTATGTCCCGCCCTCCCCAGCCAAAGCCAGGCTCAGGGCGGCTAACAACAATAAATAAAATCATTTCATTATAAAAGTAATTCAAATCAAATTGAAGATTGCCAAAGGAGGGAGTCAGGCTGTGCCCTGACCAAAGGCCTGGTGGAACAGCTCTGTCTTGCAGGCCCTGCGGAAAGATGTCAAGTCCCGCAGGGCCCTAGTCTCTTGTGACAGAGTGTTCCACCAGATTGGAGCCACAGCCGAAAAAGCCCTGGCTCTGGTTTAGGCCAGTCTAACCTCTCTGTGGCCTGGGACCTTCAGGATGTTTTTGTTTGAAGACCGTAAGTTCCTCTGTGGGACATACCAGGAGAGGCAGTCGCGTAGGTACGAGGGTCCTAGGCTGTATAGGGCTTTAAAGGTTAAAAAAAAACCTAGAATTCGTGGATGCCCAACAAAGCTGCATGTTGGAAGATTCAGGATAGATAAAATTTGAGTCCCTTGCGTAATTCTTAAATTATGGTACTCCCTGCCACTTGTAGTTTAATGGTGAATTTGGGCTATAACGGAGATGCAAAAAGATTTGGTTTATTATAAAAGATGCAGGAGGAAAAGACTCACAACAGGACCCACAAAGGGGAAGAGGGAAGTCCAGAAGATTCTGTGGAATCTTGTTTGTTTTATATTATATGTTGATATGTGAGAGAAAATTTTTAATTTGAAAAACCAAATAAATAAATTTACAAAGATATGGTACTCCCTGCCACAGGGGGCAGTGATGTCCGACAAATTGGATGGGTTTAAAAGAGGATAGGAAGAATTCACATGTGAGAAGGCTGAAAGTAGTATAGGCCCTTCTGCCACCTCAGGACTCTACTACTTCCTCATTGTGCTTGCCCATATTGACCAGACACAGTGCCAGAAGAATCATAGAATTGTAGAGTTGGAGGAGCATCTTCTCCAACCCTCTGCAATGCAGAAAGAGGGGGCAACCCTAACAGAGTAGACAGACAGTAAAGCAAGGTGATGGGGGCCTTTGTCACGCTACCCACCAGGACCACCCTGGTCCCAGTCCATCTGCATCCACGCTGTTAACTTCTGCCAGGAGTCTAACCCAAATTGCACATCTTCCCTTGCAGCTCAAACCAGGACCCACCCCATAAGAAATCCCCGAGGCGTCTTTGTGGGAGGTTCAGCCGCATCAGCATGAAACTTCCACGCATCCCTCTTCGCCGCCAGAAGCTGCCAAAGGTTGTAGGTAAGGACCAGCCTCAGTTGTCTCCCCCCCCCGCCACAAGCTCCATTATTTTGTGTTCCCCACATCCTGTTAAGGGCCCCATAACTAACCATGGTTTGCATGTCTAACTGCGTGGCATTACGATCCCGGTGTAGACAAACGAATGATGAATAGGCGTGCGAGATTCAGATTTCTTGTCACGGTGACACAGAAGCTTAAACTAGGTTTGCAAATGTGTCAGGATCCATTCTGACAGTTCAGTCAGCACCCCTGTGTCGTGTCTTTGAATGGCTAAGCCCAGCCTGGTAGAATTAATCAGGGTTTGTTTTCTTGCAACAAACCATAGTGTGAAGCCATGGTTAGCTCACAATCCATGGCTTGCTCCTAGCTACGGCTTTGTGTTACGTCAGAACACATCGTCAGCCTTGCCTGACTGTGGAGGGGTTTGGTGTGTTTTTTTTGCTCCACCAAGATACTCAAACAAGCTACAGAGGCACAAGGCAAGAGGGTTTGGTTACAGAACCTATGGCTGGTCTGCGAAACGATTCATGGTTCCAGTTACAGATAGGTAGCCGTGTTGGTCTGCCATAGTCAAAACAAAAAAAATTCCTTCCAGTAGCATCTTAAAGACCAACTAAGTTAGTTCTTGGTATGAGCTTTCGTGTGCATGCACACTTCTTCAGATACACTGAAACAGAAGTTTCCAGACCCTTCTATATAGTGAGAAGGTGGGGAGGGGTATTACTCAGAAGGGTGGTGGGAATGGGTGATTGGCAGATAGCTGTGATGAGCCTGTTGACGACTCTTAACGACTGCAATAGGTCTTACAGGAAAAAGCAAGGGGTGAGAAGGTGAAAAATGGCTTTGTCATGTATAATGAGATAAGAATCCAAGGTCTTTGTTCAGACCAGGACTCTCCATGGTTTTAAGTTTGGTGATCAGTTGCAATTCAGCAGCTTCTCTTTCCAGTCTATTTCTGAAATTCCTTTGTAGTAAAACAGCTACTTTGAGATCTTGTATAGAATGTCCTGGGAGATTGAAGTGTTCTCCTACTGGTTTCTCTGTCTTGTGATTCCTGATGATTTTTTTTGTTTTGATTCATGGTTCGTTGGCTTAAACAAACCACAGTTGAGGCAGCCGTGTTTTAAATATGGGTGAAAATACAACCATAGAACAGGCTGCTTGGCACTGTGATGTCAGCATGATCACTATGGGATCCCTGATTGGCTGGGATTTTAGCAGTGAGGAAGCCCTTTCAAGATTTTATTGGGGAGGGGTTAATGTCTACAAAGCAGCAGCAAACCAGGGGAACCATGGCTTGCAAACAGGCATGGGAAATGTGCAAAAAAGAGGGGGAGGTCATGGACCTCTCTGCCACAGTCTTTGCTCCAAATATTAAACTTTGTGAAGCCTTTGGCTCAGCTCTGGTAGAAACATGATCCTGTCCCGTCTTTTAAGCAATTTCAAGCTGGTCAGGATTCTTTTGCACTCAGCTTTTCTGAGAGCTGCCTCCCCACCCACCCTCCCATCTCGGTCAGGGGAGCACAGTGGTACATCCCTGGCGCTGAAAAGCCTGCGGCTCAGAGCAGCAGCAACCATTTCCCCACTGAAACGATAACAAGCGCTGTGTTTACAGAAGCGCCGCTGGGCTGAGTCCCCCCCCCCCCTTCTCTGAATAGAGGCTCCTTCTGTGAAGCAGAGGCCCAGGCTGAATGGGCCTGTGTTTCCCCATTTCCTGGCACTTCCCTGCTGCTTGGGGCTTTTGTATAAACGGGGCAGTGAGAGGCTCCCCTCTTGGCCTCTGCTGACTTTGGAGGCTGGAGCTGCTGACTGCTGCCTCTGCTGGAATCAGCAAAGAGGACCCTGGGTTTGGACAGAGGCACTTCTGGGTCAATTCTGTATCCAGGGCAGCTGTCTACCAGCTCCATCTGAGACCCTACGTGCCTCCACAGTCTTGCCAGAGTGGTGCATGCTCGGGTTACAGTGGTACCTCGGGTTAAGAACTTAATTCGTTCTGGAGGTCCATTCTTAACCTGAAACTGTTCTTAACCCGAGGTACCACTTTAGCTAATGGGGCTTCCTGCTGCCGCCGCATGATTTCTGCTCTCATCCTGAAGCAAAATTCTTAACCCGAGGTAATATTTCTGGGTTAGCGGAGTCTGTAACCTGAAGTGTCTGTAACCCAAGGTACCACTGTATCTCCGTCTTGGACTACTGCAATGCACTCTACATGGGGCTACCTTTGAAAGCAGCTTGGAAACTACAACTAATCCAGAATGTGGCAGCTAGACCAGTGACTGGGAGCAGCCACTGGAACCATATAACACCAGTCCTAAAGGACCTACATTGGCTCCCAGTACGTTTCCAAGCACAACTCAAAGTGCTGGTGCTGAGCTTTAAAGCCCTAAACGGCCTTGGCCCAGTATACCTGAAGAAGTGTCTCCACCCCCATCGTTCAGCCTGGACACTGAGGTCCAGCTCAAAGGGCCTTCTGGCAGTTCCCTCATTGCGAGAAGCGAAGCTACAGGGAACCAGGCAGAGGGCCTTCTCGGTAGTGGCACCCGCCCTGTGGAATGCCCTCCCATCAGATGTCAAGGAAATAAAAAAACTATACAGTTGTTTGGAAGACACCCAAGGCAGCCCTGTATAGGGAAGCTTTTAATGTTCAATGTGTTACTGTGTTTTAATTTCTTGGAAGCTGCCCAGAGTGGCTGGGGCAATGAGTCAGATGGGTGGCTTATAAATTTATTAGTAGTAGTAGTATTAGTATTATTAGTATTACAGTGGTACCTCAGGTTACATACGCTTCAGGTCACAGACTCCGCTACCCCAGAAATAGTGCTTCAGGTTAAGAACTTTGCTTCAGGATAAGAACAGAAATCGTGCTCCGGCGGCGTGGTGGCAGCAGGAGATCCCATTAGCTAAAGTGGTGCTTCAGGTTAAGAACAGTTTCAGGTTAAGAACGGACCTCTGGAACAAATTAAGTACTTAACCCGAGGTACCACTGTATTAGTAATCCCAAAGGGGGTGCAAGAGTGGATAGTCCAGCCCAGAGCAGCTCTGCTCCTCCCCCTGCCCCCCGCATTGCTTTTTGCTGCCTGCTAAGAGGGACGTGGGTGGCGCTGTGGGTTAAACCACAGAGCCAGGCATTGCTGATCAGAAGGTCGGCGGTTCGAATCCCCGCGACAGGGTGAGCTCCCGTTGCTCGGTCCCAGCTCCTGCCAACCTAGCAGTTCGAAAGCACAAAAGTGCAAATAGATAAATAGGTACCGCTCCGGTGGGAAGGTAAACGGCGTTTTCATGCACTGCTCTGGTTCGCCAGAAGCGGCTTAGTCATGCTGGCCACATGACCCAGAAGCTGTACACCGGCTCCCTTGGCCAGTAAAGTGAGATGAGCACCGCAACCCGAGTTGTCCGCGACTGGACCTAAAGGTCAGGGGTCCCTTTAAAGGTAAAGGTAAAGGTACCCCTGCCCGTACGGGCCAGTCTTGACAGACTCTGGGGTTGTGCGCCCATCTCACTTAAGAGGCCAGGGGCCAGCGCTGTCCGGAGACACTTCTGGGTCACGTGGCCAGCGTGACATCGCTGCTCTGGCGAGCCAGAGCCGCACACGGAAACGCCGTTTACCTTCCCGCTGGTAAGCGGTCCCTATTTATCTACTTGCACCCGGAGGTGCTTTCGAACTGCTAGGTTGGCAGGCGCTGGGACCGAGCAGCGGGAGCGCACCCCGCCGCAGGGATTCGAACCGCCGACCTTTCGATCGGCAAGCCCTAGGCGCTGAGGCTTTAACCCACAGCGCCACCTGCGTCCCTTTACCTTTACCTAAACTAAAAGCAGTAGGAATAGTGCCACACTTTCTCCCAGAGTGTGTGAGAACCCCTAGATGAGGATGAAGATGCATGCAGGAAAACAGCATCAGCACCAGGTGTGGGAAACCTCACCTCCTGGCTACCCATCTGAGGTCAAGTTGGAAAAAGTTCAGGAAAGGTCGACTAAAACCATCATGGGGATGGAGCGAGGAAAGCTTGCAGAGTTTGGGA
This sequence comes from Podarcis cretensis, assembly GCF_951804945.1. Taxonomy (NCBI): domain Eukaryota; kingdom Metazoa; phylum Chordata; class Lepidosauria; order Squamata; family Lacertidae; genus Podarcis; species Podarcis cretensis. The sequence goes on from NC_137186.1 coordinate 27,149,255, forward strand.
GATTTTAGAATAAAGCAGACACATCCAACTCTCTAGAGACTGCAATCTACTCCCAGTACAGTGGTACCTCAGGTTACAGATGCTTCAGGTTACAGACTCCGCTAACCTAGAAATAATACCTTGGGTTAAGAACTTTGCTTCAGGATGAGAACAGAAATTGCATAGGCAGTGGCAGCGGGAGGCCCCATTAGCTAAAGTGGTACCTCCGGTTAAGAACAGTTTCAGGTTAAGAACAGACCTCCAGAACGAATTAAGTTATTAACCTGAGGTACCACTGTATAATAAAACTGGCAATGATCTACCCATTGTCATTGCCAAGAGGTTTTTTTTTGGGGGGGGGCAGACCAGATTTGTTGAGCTTTTTGAGGGGGAGCATCGCCCAGAGTTGCTGAGCCTTTTAGGAAGGATTGACGAGAGTGGTTGAGCTTTTGTTGTTGAGCTATATTTGGGGGGGGGGGCGATTGCATTAAATCAATCACTAAACAGTCCGACGCCCTCCCTCATTCTCTCCCCTATGCCACCGCCGCTGGGAAGACAAGCTTTCACAGCTGTAGCAGCGGCAGTGGGACATAGAGCGGGGGCGCGGCATGGCACGATTGATCAGGAGCAAACAGGCAATAACTTTTCTTAATCCAGCGATGGACCAGGAGCACTCCGGCAATCTACCTATAGATCGTGGCCGGCCGGTTGGACATGTCTGGCGTAGAGGAAAAGTCAAGGGGTTGGACTTGATGGCCCTTGGAGGTCCCTTCCAACACTAGTCTTTATGGTTCTGTGATAGTCATTTGCGCCTCCGGCATCCCTTTGCCCCTCCTTGCCTCCTAGCACACACACACACACGCACCCCCAGGGAATCCTACTACCCCACAGGGGATGCGCCCACTTTGGAAACCAGACAACCCACCCTGGCAGCCGAGACCCTTGTGACATGAAGAAGTCGATTTGCATCTGCTCGCTCTCTCCTGTCTGCGGACACCCTCTCCGAGGCTGGCCTTCCTTCCCGCGGCTTCGCTCGACTGCCAGAGGGGCTGTTATTTCACTGGAATGAAATGCTTTGGTCACAGGCTCCTTTGTTTGCCTTGGCATGCAGGCTTCGCCATATGTTCTTTTTATCCATCCCTGACCGCGGAGGGCTGAGGTCCCGCGCAGCTGTAGTTGAGGGCCGGGGGGGGGGCTTGCAGGCTGGAGCCACTGGGAGACCAGGGCAAGCGGACCATCTCTCCCACCCACCCCTTTTAGGTTTCCATTCTCCTCCCCCCCCCCCCACTCTTTCTTTCTGCAAAACTGGCACAGTTTTTAAGAAGCCAGCCCACGATCTGCAGAAGGGGCCGTAGCAGCTTGGTAGCTGAGCGTCTGCTCTGCATGCAGAAGGTTCCAGGTTCAGCCACCAGTGGCATCTCCAGTGTTCCCTGCCTGAAACCCCTGGAGAACTGCTGCCAGTCAGTGTAGGCAATATTAAGCTAGATAGAGCAACACATTGTGGGTTTTCTGTGTGTTAGTGCTCTTGCATGCAGCTCGGTGCCTCCTAGGTGCCCACAACCAGCACATGAACTATTTTCATTAGTTCATACAGCTACTTATAATAGATTTAGGTTTCTGGTCTTTTACCATTAGGTATCTTCAAGGCCATTTTCTGAAATGAGATTACTTTTGTCCTGCCATGGGATGCATCCAGTAAGTCACGCATGTCTCAACGCATTGACCAAAAGTGCTCTTTCAAAATGGTGGAAAGGGCTGCCACATCCCCTTGTAGGGATGGAGCTGAGCAGCACAGCCTAAGCAAGATTATTCCGAGAGAGCGCAACTTGCCTGCCTCTCCCTCTCACACACTATGACCTCCTCTGTGTGCAGCAACAGTGTTTGTCTCCAGCATCTGGTGTTCCAAGATAGACTGCCCTGGCACATGGAGGTTTCACTTGGGGGAGGGGATTATCTCATCGCTCATAGCAAGCAAAAAAAAAAAAAAAAAAAGCACGAGCTGCAAGCACCTGGGAGCTTTTAAAAAAAATGCCCCTCGATGCATAAACACCACCCACCTCCAGGCTTGCACAGGGTCTGCCCTGGAGTGCCCTTCCCAGATCTTGTGCCCACTTGCCCTGGCTCTGTGAGGTAGAAGCAGACTCTTGAACAGGCCTAACCTTCCTGTTTGACGGCGAAGGAAGTCTCTGTTTATGCAGTAGCTGAGGAAGTTGCTTGTTCTGCCCGGAGCGGGTCAGCTCTCCTGTGGCCTTCAAAGCTGCTTTTGATCTGGTGGCCCTTTCACTATGAAGGCCTTTCGGTTTCCCCAGGAGGAGGAATGGAAGTGAAGAGGAGGAGGGAGGTGGTGGGTTGCCCTACAGCTCCTCCTCCCCTGAGCAGGAAATGGAAGATGGTGCCAGCCTTCTCTTTGGAACAGCATATCCAGCAAGAAGGTTGCAACATTGGTGCAGCAACTATGGACCATGCCATAGGGTGAGCATCAGAAGAGGCTGCTGGCTTAGGTCAGTGCATCTGGTCACACCTAGTCCAGCATCCTGTTCACACAGTGGCCAACCAGATGCCTCTTTTGGGAAACCTGTAAGCACAAGAGCTCTCTCCCTTCCTGCAGATCCTGGCAACTGATCTTCAGAAACATTACTTCCTCCAGCTGTGGAGAACAGAGCCATCCTGTCCAGTAGGCGTTGGTAGCCTCATTCTCCATGAATTTATCCAATCCTCTTTTAAAGCCATACAAGTTGGTAGCCATCAACTTGTGACGCGGCAGCTAAAAACGCCAATGCAATTCTGGGCTGCATCAATAGGAGTATAGCATCTAGATCAAGGGAAGTAATAGTGCCACTGTATTCTGCTCTGGTCAGACCTCACCTGGAGTACTGTGTCCAGTTCTGGGCACCACAGTTCAAGAAGGACACTGACAAACTGGAACGTGTCCAGAGGAGGGCAACCAAAATGGTCAAAGGCCTGGAAACGATGCCTTATGAGGAACGGCTAAGGGAGCTGGGCATGTTTAGCCTGGAGAAGAGGAGGTTAAGGGGTGATATGATAGCCATGTTCAAATATATAAAAGGATGTCACATAGAGGAGGGAGAAAGGTTGTTTTCTGCTGCTCCAGAGAAGCGGACACGGAGCAATGGCTCCAAACTACAAGAAAGAATATTCCACCTAAACATTAGGAAGAACTTCCTGACAGTAAGAGCTGTTCGACAGTGGAATTTGCTGCCAAGGAGTGTGGTGGAGTCTCCTTCTTTGGAGGTCTTTAAGCAGAGGCTTGACAACCATATGTCAGGAGTGCTCTGATGGTGTTTCCTGCTTGGCAGGGGGTTGGACTCGATGGCCCTTGTGGTCTCTTCCAACTCTATGATTCTATGATTCTATGATTCTACAGTGGGAGAGAGTTTTAACTATGCTAGGTATGAAGAAGCTGGTCCTTCTTGTCTGTCCTGAATCTTCCGACATTCAGCTTCACTGGATGTCTACCAGTTCTAGCGGGGAGGAGCGGGTGGCGCTGTGGTCTAAACCACTGAGCCTCTTGGGCTTGCCGATCGGAAGGTCGGCGGTTCGAATCCCTGCGATGGGGTGAGCTCCTGCTGCTCCTGCCAACCTAGCAGTTCAAAAGCATGCCAGTGCAAGTAGATAAATAGGTACCGCTGTGGCAGGAAGGTAGAGGGCATTTCTGTGCGCTCTGGTTTCCATCACTGTGTTCCGTTGCACCAGAAGTGGTTTAGTCCTGCTAGCCACATGACCTGGAAAGCTGTCTGTGGACAAACGCCAGCTCCCTCGGCCTGAAAGTGAGATGAGCGCTGCAACCCCATAGTCACCTTTGACTGGACTTAACCATCCATGGGTCCTTTACCTTTTACCAGTTCTAGCATTGTGGAAAATTTTCTCTCTCCACTTTCTGCATCATTTTCTAAACTTCTATCATGTCTCCTCGTACTTGGCTTTTCTCTAAATTTAAAAGTCCCAAATGCTGAAACTGTTCTTCATTGGAAGTTAAGGCACAAAACCGAAAGAGTTAAAAGGATTGTGGATGGCTACTGCTGTATAAATATTAAAAACAATGGAAATTTAATATTAAGGAAATTAATAGATTTACATTATTTATTATTTATTAAATTTATTAGTTGCTCCCCCCCTTTTTTTTTACAAAAGCAACTTACAAAACATATAGAAACGAGCACATACATTAAAACCGATGTAGAACAAAGCATAGAAAAATCTAAAAAGACATTCTTATTTTTTAAAGATAGGATTCAAACATTCCACCCACTGAAGAAGGCTGCAGAAAAATTAAAAACCAAAGCTCTGGCAGAAAAGGAATGTTTTCACCTGGCACCCGTAATGATGGCACCAGGCAAGCCTCCCTGTGGAGAGCATCCCACAAGTGGGGAGCCACCACTCAAAAGGCCCTTCCATAGAGAACTCCCATAGAGGAGGCAGACGGAGAATGGCCTCAAATGATGAACACAATGTCCAGGCCAGTTCATATGGGGGGGAGGTAGTCCTTGACGTATTGGGGTCCTGAGCCACGTAAGGTTTTATACGTCAAAATCAGCAGTTTGAATTTGGCCTGGAAGCTATTTGGCAACCAGAGCAGTTGGGCCAGAATTGGTGTGATGTGCTCAGTCCATCTTGCCCCAGTGACCAACCTGGCTGCCGAATTCTGCACCAGTTTCCGAACTATCTTCAAGCGCAGCCCCACATATAATGCATTGCAGTAATCTAACCAAAAAAAAGGTTACCAGAGCCATAGACAACAGAAATAAATATTTCGGAGAAAACTAAAAACATCAGCCTGATGAAAAAATATATATTTACAGAAAACTTAAGTATCTTATCCAAAGAATTTTTGTGAACATAAGGCAAGTCTGGAGGTATCTATGTCGATAAGGAGGCAGGAAGCTCCCTTACATTGAGTCACGCCATTGGTCCATCTAGCCAAGTATTGTTGACACTGGTTGGCAGCAGCTTTCCAGAGTTTCAGGTGTCTCTCCCAGCCTTACCTGGAGATGCCAGGGTTTGAACCCGGGACCTTCTGCATGCAAAGCGGATGTACTGCTACCCTGCCCCCACCACCCGCCCTTGCCCTTCTTCTCCAACTTTAAGGAAACAAGGGCTAAGACCTCCTCTGACTAGTGTTGGCCCAGGAGGCAGGCCAGTGAAAATGGGGATCTGTGGGGAGAAACGCTGTGGCTGGGAGGGGGGGTGGCGCTGGTTGGAAGCGAGAGGCCCGCAGGAAGCAGCACGGCGCTTTTGCAGCCGCTCTTGGCATGATTTATTTGGCAACGAGTCACCCAGAACCAGATGTCTGAGTGCCGAGCAGCTACAGGAAACTCTGCATCCCTCGGGGGGCTCACTCTGCACAGAAGCCGCCCTGTTTGGGGTCTCCTTGGCCCAGGGGCTGTTCAGGCAGGCAGGTCCCAGTCTCGTTTGCAAAGCGTTATGCGGCAGGGGAAGGCTCAACGGCCATGTTATTGTGCAAGTGCGCTGCAATTCGTTCTCCCAGCATCTTCATTCTCTAAAGTGGCTGCTGAGAGTTTTCCATTAAATTTATTTAATTGGTTTTTTTCAAATTAAAATTCCACAGAGATATAATCAAACCTAAATCATAAAAACAAGATTCCAAGGAATCTCCTGAACTTCCATCCTCCCCTTTGTGGGTCCTATTATTAATCATTTCCTCCTGCATCTTTTATGATGATCCAAGTCTTTTACATCACCATTGTGTCCAGAATCCAGCCTTAAACTACAAGTGATATCCCAATCCTACTAACGATTTCAACTGTTTACGATGGTCTTTAAAATAAGTTATAAATTTTCCCCATTCCTTATTAAAGTTTTGATCTTCCTGATTTCTGGTTCTTCCGGTCATTTTAGCCATTTCAGCAGAATCCATCATTATGCCAGCTGCTGAGAGTTTCCCTTCTTCTCTTATAATGCCAGAACCATACAGGACCCATCCACGGAAGCTAAACACTGGAAGATTCAGGAGAGATGAAAAAAAAAAGAGTGTTGTTATTTTTCATCACACAGCACAGAGTTAAACTATGGCATTTGCTCCCACAAGAGGCAGGGATGGCCACCAGTTTGGATGGCTTTAGAAGAGGGCTAGAAAAATTCAGAGGAGAAGCCTATCCACAACGGCTGTGCTCTGTCTACACTGTTGCAGGCAGTGTGCCTCTGAATATCAGTTAAGAACATAAAGAGAGCCTGCTGGATCAGGCCAATGGCCTATCTAGCCCAGCATCCTGTTCTCACAGTGGCCAACCAGATACCTCAATGGGAAACACAAAATCAGGATTGGAGTGCAATATGTTGTTGTTCTTCAGTCATTTAGTCGTGTCCGACTCTTCGTGACCCCATGGACCAGAGCACGCCAGGCACTCCTGTCTTCCACTGCCTCCCGCAGTTTGGTCAAAATCATGCTGGTAGCTTCGAGAATACTGTCCACCCATCTCGTCCTCTGTCGTCCCCTTCTCCTTGTGCCCTCAACATCAGGGTCTTTCCCAACATCAGGGTCTTTTCCAGGGAGTCTTCTCTTCTCATGAGGTGGCCAAAGTATTGGAGCCTCAGCTTCAGGATCTGTCCTTCCAGTGAGCACTCAGGGCTGATTTCCTTCAGAATGGAGAGCTTTGATCTTCTTGCAGTCCATGGGACTCTCAAGAGTCTCCTCCAGACCATAATTCAAAAGCATCAATTATTTGGCGATCAGCCTTCTTTATGGTCCATCTCTCACTTCCATACATCACTGCTGGGAAAGCCATAGCTTTAACTATATGTGCCTTTGTCGGCAAGGTGATGTCTCTGCTTTTTAAGATGCTGTCTAGGTTTGTCATTGCTTTTCTCCCAAGAAGCAGGCATCTTTTAATTTCGTGACTACTGTCACCATCAGCAGTGATCATGGAGCTCAAGAAAGTAAAATCTCTCACTGCCTCCATTTCTTCCCCTTCTATTTGCCAGGAGGTGATGGGACCAGTGGCCATGGTCTTAGTTTTTTTGATGTTGAGATTCTGTAGCGCAATATACCCTGCTCTATAGTTTCCAGCAACTGAGATTCAGAAGCATTGCTGCCCCTGACCTCACATCCCCTGTCAGCCCAAGCCCAATTTTCTTATCTCTTGTGGATAAGCTTCAGTGCCTTGTGCGCACCTTCTCATTTCCTAGGACAGCCAAATTCAGCAGGCGGCATAAACCCTCTTGAGGCAGTTCTTAGCCAGAAAGGGAGAGGGCACCCTCTGCTGTTAGAATAAATGAAAAGTTTCTCTTTTCTTTCTGAGGACTTCTGGGTCTCTCTTAATCATCTTGAGTTTAGCATGGTGGTTCCTCCTTGAAGCCAGCCTGCTTATTCAAGCATTCAACCTGATTTGATTGCACAAAGCTTTTGTGGAGGTTAGCCCAGTTCCTGGTCTTCACTGAGCACTCATTCTGATTGTGTGTGGGGAGGTTAATGAAAATACTCTCGGTAAAAATCCAGACTCATTATTATTACAAGAAAATACCAAGCAGCGCAATCTAAAAATTAACACAGATATAAATGCTGTCAATGAAACTCCTGTCAAAGTACTAATATAAAATACCGAGCAGTGCAATATTTTTGTTGTTGTTTAGTCGTTTAGTCGTGTCCAACTCTTCGTGACCCCATGGACCAGAGCACACCAGGCACTCCTGTCTTCCACTGCCTCCCGCAGTCTGGTCAAACTCATGCTGGTAGCTTCAAGAACACTGTCCAACCATCTCGTCCTCTGCCGTCCCCTTCTCCTTGTGCCCTCCATCTTTCCCAACATCAGGGTCTTTTCCAGGGAGTCTTCTCTTCTCATAAGGTGGCCAAAGTCTTGGAGCCTCAGCTTCAGGATCTGTCCTTCCAGTGAGCACTCAGGGCTGGTTTCCTTCAGAATGGATAGGTTTGATCTTCTTGCAGTCCATGGGACTCTCAAGAGTCTCCTCCAGCACCATAATTCAAAAGCATCAATTCTTTGGTGATCAGCCTTCTTTATGGTCCAGCTCTCACTTCCATACATCACTACTGGGAAAACCATAGCTTTAACTATACAGAACCAGCAAGCCACTCCAGTATCCCTGCCAAGAAAACTCCATGGACAAAGACAACAGGCATATAAAAGTGCAATATTAAGAATTAACAATCAAGGGACTGCAACTCCCATCAGCAGTTTGAATGAGAGGTTGCTGATTATGGGTGCATACGCTGACCCCACCCCCTTTTGCTTCTGGCTGAGTAAGTTCTGCAGGTTTTGTGTATTATTCCAAAAACATCGACTGCAGGTTGCAGTGGGTCAAAAGAGACTGATGTGCATGTCTCCATGCCGTGAGAAACAGCACCACTCCCTTAAACCACTTTCAACTCTCTTGGAAGCCAGTGTCTGCAAGGTCCAGATAGATGCTTGCCTATGGCCTGTAATTCTTGCCTCTGCCTCTGGGTGAGCATGATGCAAATGAGTTCTCTCCTTTTGGGGCTCTTCATCCATCCCAAATGCCTTGCACTGGTACAAAAGGGAGGGGGAACCACCCAAGAAGTGTTGCAGGAGTTTGTGATGTATTCTAGGTTTCCTCCTTTTCTGTGGGTTTCAAAGAGATGTTCTTAGAATGCATGGAAGGGGAAAATATCCAATGTGGCTACTTTGCCAATACTGAATGTAAACCTATGGTTGGAAGAGGTGCAAAAAGCAGCAATGAGAGATGAAACACCTTTGAAGGCTACAGTGTTTGCGGGCAGCATCAACCTGAAGGCACCATAGGCCATTTTCCCTCAACCTGATGGCCTTCAGATGTTTTGGTCCACAGCTGCCATCATCTCTGCCGAGCAGTCAGGGTGTGAGGCCTCATCAGCATATAACACCTGCGCTCACAGATATGCATTGGTTTCCAACTTGCTCCCTGGGCGAGTTCAAGGTGTTACTATTAGTATATACAGCCCTTAACAACTTGGAACCAGTTTACCTATGAGGTCGCTTTCCCCCATATAGGCCTATTCGACTGTTTCGATCTGTGGAACTGTGGCTGTCACAGGTGCCAGATAATACACGTTCCACATCTGTAATAAATGTGTTTGCGTGGCAGCACATGCACTCTGGAACTCCCTGACTATTGACTGTACTCTTTTCAGCACCTGCAAAAAAAAAAAGTTCTTTAAACAAGCCTACTAGACATGTGGAATGTTGGTGTACGTTTTGCTGTTTCTAGTTTATTGCTGATTTTTATATATTTTTGGCTGCTTTAAATATTATTTACTGATTTATTTTTTTTGGTTCTTTGTTAACTGCTTTGAGATTTTGTTTTTTGTTTTTGTTTTACAATCAAGCGGTGTATACATTGTGTGTGTACACTGCTTGATTGTAAAACAAAAAATCTCAAAGCAATTAAGGAGCAAAAAAAATCAGTAATACACACACACACACACACACACACACACACACACACACACTAAGGGTTATGGGTTCCCCATCCCTGTTCTAGCCTGATGAAGAATTCTGGAAAACTGAAAAGCTTGCACACTAATTTTTGGTGAGATTTCAGTTGGCCTAATTATCAAGGGAATCTGGTCTCTCGGGTGTGGATTTCGTTTCTTTCTGAGCCAACACGGCTACCCCCCCCCCAATGTTTCTTCTTTTCATTGCTTTTTTCCAGTGCTGGATTTACGTATAAGCTAAACAAGCTATAGCTTAGGGCCCCACTCTCTTGGGGGCCCCCCAAAAAATTAAAGGAAATAAAACTGGATGTACATTTCCAAAATGTAAAATTAAAAAACAAATAAAATAAAACCTACGTACAGCAACAGTGTTTTGTGTTGTGTAGGCTCCTATTTGTTATATGCAAATGGCTTTAGATACCTATTAGGTGCATAAATTACCATACAGTATAGCATATGTTCAACATAAAAACAGCAACAATTTGTTGTTGGCAAGGACAGCTGGACATATAAAGGGCCCCATTACCTTCAGTAGCTTAGGGCCTCATCAAACCTAAATCCGGCCCTGCTTTTTTCAGATGCAGACCGAGAACCTCTTTCTCAACCTTTTCTCTGTGTTGCAGTGGCTCATCATGACCTGGAGAACACCATGAACTGCAGCTTCATTGAGCCCCCATCAGTGGTGGAGCAGCCGTCGCCTTCGTGGTCCTCCCGGGGCTCCTTCTCGTCCTTCGACACTACGGATGAGGGCCCCGTGTACTGCGTGCCACACGAAGGTGAGCAGGGCAGAAAGGCAGGGCTCTGGGGAACCCCAGTACAATGGCAGTCCAGACTTTTGAGCCTCAACAGGCGTATCTGCCATAAAAACTTGCCACCTTCTTACAGCATCCCCTGCTGCCATGGCTTCTTCCAAAGTAAAAACCTTAGCTGAAATTAATTTATTGCATTTATATCCCATATACTGCACTTCTTCCCATTCTCATTTAAGCCCTACAACAACACTGTGAGGTAGGTTAGGCTGAGAGATGGGGACTGGTCCAAAGTCACACCCAGTGGGAATTTGAACTCTGGTCTCCCAGATCCTAGTCTGACACTCAAACCACTACATCACCCTAGATCTTTAGGCCAGCGAAGCTACAGGGAACCAGGCAGAGGGCCCTCTCGGTAGTGGCACCCACCCTGTGGAATGCCCTCCCATCAGATGTCAAGGAAATTAAAAAAAAACTATAGTTGTTTAGAAGATACCCAAAGCAGCCCTGTATAGGGAAGCTTTTAATGCTTGATGTCTTACTGTGTTTTAATTTCCTGGAAGCTGCCCAGAGTGGCTGGGGCAATGAGTCACATGGGTAGTTTATATTATTATTATTATTATTATTATTATTATTCCCACTCTGGGCAGCTTACAACACAAAAAATTGTAAAACATTAGACATTAAAAACTTCCTGATACAGGGCTGCCTTCAGATGTCTTCTAAAAGTTATTTATCTCCTTGATATTTGATGGGAGGGTGTTCCACAAGGAGGGCACTACTAGCAAGAAGGCCCTCTGCCTGGTTCCCTGTAACCTCACTTCTCACAGTGAGGGAACCACCAGAAGGCCCTTGGAGCTCGACCCGGTGTCTGGGCTGAACGATGGGGGAGGAGACGCTCCTTCAGGTATACTGGGCCAAGGCCATTTAGGGCTTTAAAGGTCAGCACCAACACTTTGAATTGTGCTCAGAAACTTACTGGGAGCCAATGTAGGTCTTTCAAGATCGGTGTTATATGGTCTCGGCGGCCGCTCCCAATCACTGGTCTAGCTGCAGCATTCTGGATTAGTTGTAGTTTCCAAGTCGCCTTCAAAGGCAGCCCCACATAGAGTGCATTGCAGTAGTCTAAGTGGGAGATAACCGGAGCATAACTATATCTGGTTTTCCTTGTGTGTGTTGAGGTGATATGAGTCAAGTGACACATTGAACATTTGTAATATAGAAAAAACATTTTGAGCTGTAGCTAATAATGTCATATTCAGAGTTGACTCATTTAAATTAATGAATATGGCTGCATTGTGGAGAAGGGATGTAGCTCAGTAGTACAGCATCTGCATGCAGAAAGGCCTAGGTTCAGTCCTCAGTGGCTTATTGAGGTAGTGCTGGGAGAAAACCCTGCCTGAAACCCTGGGCAGCTGCTGCCAGTCAGTGCGAACAGTGCTGGACTAGATGGGTCAATGGTCTGATTCAGTATAAGACTCAGTATTGGGAAGGGCTGTGGTTCACTTGTAGAGCTTCTGCTTTGCTTGCACGGGGTCTCTGGTTAAATCCCTAATGACATCTCCAGGTAGGGCTGGAGGAGACCCCACCTGAAATCTTGCAAAGAAGCTGCGAGTCAGTGTAGACAATACTGAACTTGCTGGGCCCAATTGTCTGCTTCCTACATTCCTACCTTAAGTCAGAGACTCATAAAATTGTAGAGTCACAAAGACCATCCAGCCCAACCCCTTCCAATTCAGGAATTATTTTGCCCAAAATGGGTCTCAAACCCACAACCCTGAGATTAAGACTCATACTGTACCTAAGGAGTTATCCCATTCATTGCAATGAATATTTTCTGAAGATGACGTCAGCAGCCCCTGATGTCATCTCTAAGCTTTCATCTGCGGCACTGAGGACTAGAACCCTTAAAAAAGAGAGCTGGGGTTGTCTGGAACTGGGATGGGTGCATCGGTGCTTACAATGCTTGAAGTCCACATTCCCATCTTGCAGCCTAACCATAGCCAGGAGGTTAAATTGCTATACCAGCCGCTGAGCTCCTTTCTTTTCCCTCTTCCTTTAATTTTGGCAATCGTTACAGAGCAAAGGAATTTGGCCTGAGCCCAGCTCCACCGCAACCCTTCTGTAGCAAATAGCAGGCCTTCGTGAAATAGCCCTGTAATGACTAAAGAATTCTAAGGCCACACATGCGTGACTCCAAAAGAGAGGGAGAAAAAACAGAAAACCATAATTGCCAGGCAGAGAGTTTCCCACCAGTGGAAATTAACTCCTGGGATCCCAGTCCTTTATTTCCACAGGTAGAAAAAGTCAATGAGGCACCCAACTCCCCCATTGGACTCCCACCAGCCCGAGCCAAAGAATGGGGCTACTGGATTAGTCCAAAGGCTCATATTTAGTCCAGCATTCTGTTCTCACTGTGCCTGACCAGATGCCTCTTCTAGAAAGCCCAAAAGCAGAACCTCAGCTCTATGGCTGATGGGAGTTGTAGTCCAAAACAGCAGAAGGGCCACAGATTTGAGAGAGGCTGCCTTGACATATCTTACAAAATGGGGGATGGATCAAGTGCCCCCCCTTCAAGCAGAAGGTGTGGAGGAGCTTGCACTCTCCCTAATTCATTCATAGCTTCATTTATGCCAGGGATGGGAAACCCATGACCTCCAGATGTGGTTGAACTCCAGTTCCCATCATCCCCAATCAGCATAGTCAGGGGTATGATGTATCATTTATTATGTGCCCTTACCCCGAGGGCCCAAGATGAGCCACAGCTATTTAAAATAAAAGATTAATAATAGTTTTAAATCACCAGAATAAGTTGAGTCCTGAAAATATACGTCTCAAGTGCCAAAGAGGTGCATCTTCAGCACTCAACAAAAACTGTACAGTGAACGTGGAAGCTGCAGCTCTGTGGGATGAGAGTTTCACAACTTAGGGGCTGCCCCAGGGAAAAACCTCTCCCAAACTGCAGATAGCTGCAGGCTTCTGAGGTTACTGGAACTACCAAGAGGGCCCCCTCTGCTGAACTTAACAACCGAGAGGCTCTGTCAGGAAGGAGTTTGCCTTTCAGATATTTGGGGCCTAAGTTTGTTCCGGGTTTTAAACACCAGCATGAGCACCATAAATTGGACCTGGAAACAAACTTGGCAACCAGTGCAGCTGTTTAGAAACAGGGGTTATATGAGATCTAAACAGAAACCCAGCCAGGAACTCGGCTACTATGTTTTCAACCAGCTGAAATCGTCTTCGAGAGCAGCCCCACCTAAAGCACATTGCAGCAATCCCATCTGTAGTCCCATGTCACAGGTGCACCCCAGACACAGCAGATAGTTAACTACCACCTCCTGATGGACTGCATGCATGCAGCTGGAGACTATGCCTGTGTAGAAACTGTCTCTGCTCTTCCCTCTTCAATCCCCTCCTGGTTCTGGGAGACAGGGGTGCAGGAGAGAGTGAGGAAGCACCTGGCTCTTCACTTGCCAGCCCTGCAACTTCCTCCTCTTCCTCCAGCTCTGAATCTCTCCTTGTCTCTGATTCTTGCCCGCTGGCTGATACAGATCCCCACAAATCACTGCCCCCTCTCTCCTGAGACAGACTCCAGACCCCCCTTTCCTCAATGCACACTTGTCAGTCCCTAGCATCCCAACAACACCTGGAGGGCCACAAGTCCTCCATCCTTGTGGGATATTTAAAACATGGCTCCACACTGACTCCTAATGACCCCCGCCTGCTTTCCCTCTGCAGAGAGTGTGAGCGACAGCAAGGACAGAGTTTCCGCTCCCTGCAACCCAGTGGAGAAGGTGGCACCACCCATCAGTGAGGAGGAAGCCGGAGAGTACACCGTCTTGAAAGAGAGCCCCTCCATCCCAGCGGACAGCAGCGAGACGCCCTTGCTCAAATCCTCTGACAGCGAGCGCTCCTCTTCCGGGTCTGGCTCGGTCAGCGGGGCCCTCTACGCCCGGATCGCTCGCCTCTCCAAGCAGTCCAGAGACGAAGATGACAACGCAGGTGCCGCCAAGCCCCCATCGCCGGAGAGAGCCAAGCCCCCTCCGCCGGACCCCTCGACGAAGCCCAAAGTCTCCTGGATCCACAGCAAGTACAGTTCCAACCAGTCCAACTCCCTGCCCGCCATCGGGATGGCTGACCTGACGGAGCACAAACAGGGCTTGGCAAAGAGAAAGAGGAGCCCCAGCGAGACGTCAGCCGGGGTCCATGGCAAGGTGCCTGCCGCAAGGGGCAAAGAGAAAGCCCCAAAGCACCCGAGGGAGCTGAGCTCCCCCGAAGGCAAGGCCCTCTCCCTGTCCGGGGAGCAGCTGTCCCCATCCAAGCTCAAGCAGAGGCACAAGGCCAGCGCGGAGCACATGGAGAACATCAACGGGGCTGTCCAGAACGTGATCAAGAAGATGGGCAGTTACGCTCCGGACCGGAAAGGGAGCGATGCCCCCAAAAGCCCCAGCCACAGCAAACTACGCTCCGAAGTCATTCACCCCCACCTGTCTTCAGAGGCGGCCACGCTGCTGGCGGCACAGCTGAAGGAAAAGACTCAGAGCCTAAACCGGGGTGATGGGGGCACACGGCAGAACGGGGTAAGCCCCCTGCCGGCCCAGAGGGAGAAGCCCACCCCGCCGCAGAAGGCCAAGCGCTCCGTGGCCGCCGGCAGCCAGAAGTCCAGCAAGCCCGTGCTGCCAACCTCCCCAAACTTGCAGAAACTGATCAGCCCTGTGGCGGAGGCGCCAGCCGGTGAGCCCAGAAAGGCGGAAAAGCCCAGCTCCGGTGTCAGCCAAGAGCCAACAACGCCTGTGGCCGGGGACCAGGTGGTCAAGAAAACGCCCATCAAAAAGCCCCCCAGGAAGAAGAGCAGAGAAGCCGCCATGGAGCAGCAGCCCAAAGCGGCCACCACGTCACCTCAGACCGTGCAGTAGAAGGTGGCCACGTTACTAAGAGAGGACTGCACACACACACAAAAACAAAGGAAGTGAGGATTGGGGGTTGCGGGGGAAGCACAGAACTTGTCTCGGGGGAAGCCAGGAGACTGGCAAAGACTCTTTTGAGGGTGCCCCCCACCAGTGAGACGTGGACCCTATTGACAACAGAGGCCTTCTCCCTCACCCCCCACCGACAGCAGAACCAAAGCACTTCTGATTTTGCTCCCCCCTTTGTGGAGCGGGAACGGGATTTTGTGGACCAAGCGCTGGGCGCCTGGGGCTCGGGGAGGGGGAGGGCTTAGCAGGGTGGGTTGGGTGGCTTTTATTTGTACCAGTATTATAATTGCGTATGCCATGCTTCTCTCCCCTAGGGATTTCCAAGTTGCTATAACCTGCATCAATGGAGTCGCTGGCTTTCAGGTTCTGAGCATGGTGGTCACAAAAGGCCATGGCATAAGCTCCACGAGGCAGAGACCTTTGCCAATCTGCTGCCCTGCTTCCCGACGTCCTGGGCTATCGCTCACATAAAGCCCCAAGCTAAACATCCGCCTGACGCTGGGGCTATGATGGGGCCATGCTGACCAGGGCTGGTTGTAGAATCATAGAATTGGTGAGCTGGAAAGGACCAAAGGGGGTCATTTAATTCAACGCCCTGTGGAAATCACAGCTAAAGAATCCCTGACAGATGGGCATCCAACCTGTGTTTTAAAAACCTCCAATGACGAGAGCCCACCACCTTCCAAGGGAGTGCATTCCATTGTCAAACAGATCTCACCGTCAGAAAGTCCTTCTTAATGCTGAGTCGGAATCTCCTTTCTGGTCATTTGAATCCGTTGGTTCAGATCCTTCTCTCTTGAGCAGAAGAATACAAGCTTGCTCCCATCTTCCGTGTGACAACTCTTCAGATATTTGAAGATGGCTCTCATGTCACCTCCCAGTCTCCTCCAGGCTAAACATGCCCTTAACTATTCCTCATAAGGCTTGGTTTCCAGACCCTCAATCATCTTGGCCGCCCACCTCTGCACACATTCCAGCTTGCCACTATCCCTCTTAAACTGTGGTGGACACAGGACTCCGGGTGGGGTCTGACCTAGGCAGAATAATGTGGTGCTATGACTTCCCTTGATCTCAACCCTGGACTTCTCTTGCCACAGCCTAGAATTGCATTAGCAGTTGATGGGAGATACAGGCCAGAGGTGCGCAAGGGGGCATCAGGTTGGCAAAGGAGGCTGCTCTGTGGGCATAGAGGCGGGAGGCAACTTTCCTTTCAAGCTGGCCATGTGTGCAGGCCTCGCACTGGCCTGGAGCTTCAGCACACCCAGTCTTGGGATAGCATCCCAGACCTGACTGGGCACGCCTTCTGCTGGAGCTTTTTCATCCTGTGGTGCCAATATGGGCACCGTCCTCCCTTGCAGCTGTGCTGCCTCGAGCTGGCTTCGATGGACGCCCTGCCCCCCCTTTTTTTGCATCAGTGGTTCTGGCCACCATAAGAGGCCTCCTGTCCTGGCTACGACAAGGGCAGTTTGGTACACAAGTCTAGCGTCTCCATTGAAAGCTTCCTCCATTAAAAAGAAACGGTGTATTTCTAGCTCCGTGTGTGGTTTCGGTGCCTGTGCTTTGGCCTTTCCTGACCTCTTCTCCTGGCAGCTGTCTACTCTTCACCAACTGTTTGGGCCCTTCCCTGCAATCTGGTAAGAGTCGGCTGGCCCTCCAGCACACCTGAGATCAGCACCCTCAAGGAACCATGGCAGGTGGGGTGGCGAGAGCCGCTGTGCTGAATCTCCCACAGTGTCCTGGGGCAACTGCCATGTTGGTTTGGCCATTCCAAATGGCGCCTTACAGCAGCCCACTGCTGCTGCAAGGATGAGTGCATAAGCATGTCCAGGTCCACTAGAATGCACTTTTTCCACTTTTTTCGACCCAGGAGCCATCTCCCGAGAAGAAGAGCTGCCCTTTATTAGAAGGCTATGGTCATCAACCAAGTGGTGTCTCCAGGTATGTTGGGACTAGGCTCCTTTTTGAAATCCTGAAGAGCCACAGCCAGTGACAACCACCATGAGTGTTGGGCTACAAGCCCTATCAGCCCTAGTCAGCATACCCCAATGGCCAGGGAAGATGGGGAATTGTATTCTGCAGAAACCTGGAGGGCCCCTGATTGGTGACTCCTGAGTTAAATGGACCCAAGTGCAGGTATGTGGCCAAATATACACATCCTCAGCTTCACAGAACTATAAAAGCCCTGCAGGGCTATATTGCCAGTAGCTGCAGGCTCAGGTGTGCAGGGTACCTTCATGATAGTCGCAGCCATGCAAGATTATCTGCTACTCTTCCAATAATTAGGGATGCATTGCAGATCTCCATGTGTTGCCTTAAAGATAGATTTGCTATTTTCTGTGCACACGCACAGGCAAATAATTTTTAGTGCTCCAGTATCTTCTCCCAGAGAGACCCAAGTAGTGTTTAACGTGAAGCTCTACTGTGAGGAGCGGAACTTGCACTCGCTGTTCTCTTGCAACTGAAGCACCGTGCATTTTCAGGGTTCCTAGATGCTTCACTTTGGAGCGTATAGAACAACTCCTCAGTGTTCTTCCTGCATGTCTTCTCCCGGAGTGACCCTAGGAGCCCATTCTCAGGGGCTGACTTGCCTCCTGATGGGCTCCAGCCGGCACAAAAGGGTGTGGAGGTTTCTTCTCAGTGGCTAAAAGGCTTCCCTTTCATGCTGATTGGGCGGCTCTAGGATGCTGGAGACGGGGGACCCTGCTGCAGAAATAGTAACAGGGCTTCAACTCCCCAAGACCCCAAACCACTACACCACTGTATATAACCAAACTCCTAAGAAATGGCCTTTCCCACAACACCCATATACAGTGGTACCTCGGGTTAGGTACTTAATGCGTTCCAGAGGTCCGTTCTTAACCTGAAACTGTTCTTAACCTGAAGCACCACTTTAGCTAATGGGGCCTCCTGCTGCTGCCACGCCGCTGGAGCCCGATTTCTGTTCTTAACCTGAAGCACTATTTCTGGGTTAGCAGAGTGTGTAACCTGAAGCGTATGTGTCAGAGCTGCCCCTAGGTCCCAGCTCACAGAGGACCAAAGCGAGGCTGTCGTTATGTACAAAAGTCTTTATTGAGGTTCAGTTTCCATTTCAAAGCCGCAGCGCGCAGCTCTACGTCTTAAACCCTAGACCGGCGAAGTCCCGTCTGATCTCCTCCCCTCTGACACCAGTTTAAGATCCTAGCCCTGCTCCACCTTTTCCGCTGCTTTCTCCTCCTCTGGGTCCTCCTGCCCGCTGGGGCATCCCCCTTTCTGGACTCTTCTGACGCTGAGTCGCTTAGCTCCTCCCCCTGCCTCCGGCGGGCATTAGGACCCGGTTCCCAATCCTCATTCTCTGCTGTCCCGCGCTCCTGTACATTTGAACTTGCCTCTCGCGCCAACCCAGTGACCTTCCTCCTGACCGTTACACTACTTCTGTCACTGCTTCCCTCTTCCGGGATACTGGCCGGATCTGACCTCCCCTCCGTTGTCTGACTCTCCGATGGAGGTGTGGTCAGCCCTGCCTTATCTTCTCTCCCTGGTGGGGAATGCACTGGCCCCGATCCTTGGGACTCTTCCCCCCCACTCTGCTCTGGTGGGGAAGCTGGTCCTGATTTCCAACTACTGCTCTGGGAGTCCCTGCTGCCCCCTTGCTCCTGGGGCGTTCCCCTTGGGAACCCCCTACCCCTGGCCACTGGCGCCCCCTTCTGTGAATCTTCCGATTCGCTGGAGAGGCTCATGGAATCCCTCGGTCCACTGTCCTCTTCTCCTACGCTCCCCTCGGATTCTTCCCCTTCGCTCTCCATCTCCTCTCTTCCCTGTGCCTCTGCTCCTGAGCCCCTGACAGTATGTAACCTGAAGCATATGTAACCAGAGGTACCACTGTACATATACTGTACACCCCTGACATGCTACAGAATACTCCAAGCAACCTGTCCTCAAATGCACCAAGCAACTAGCATTCAGAAGTGTTTCTGCCTTCGGATGTGGAGACAGAGCATAGCCGTCCGTCATAGCTAGCTAGTGACTGCTGTCAGGCTTCTTCCCCGTGAATTTGCCCAGGCCTCTTTAAAGCCATCCAGGTTGGTGGCCATCACTGCCTCCTGTGGAAGGGAGTTCCATAGGTCATCTATGCGCTGCATGAAGTACTACTTTCTTCTGCCTGTCCTGAATCTTCCAACATTCAGCTTCATTGGAGGTCCACGAGCTCCAGCATTATAAGAGAAAAACTCTTCTCTATCCACTTTATCTATGCCAGGCATAATTAAATAAACTTCCATCCAGTCGCCTCTTGCTTGCCTTTTCTCTAAATGAAAAAAAAAAAATCCCAAACGTTGCCATCTTCCTTCATGGGCTCTCCATGTCCCTTCCTGGGTTTATAAGCAAGATTCGGAACAATGATCACACCCTTTTCTGTAGCCATCAAAATCCAGCTGAGGCAATGAGTATTTGAAACCGGAAAAAGATGGGCAGACCCCCTTGCTGGAGTCTGGGCAGCCATCAGCTGCTTCCTGGTTTATATTTGGAGCTGAGATGTGGCTTGTGCCAAAGTTCCTTTTTTTCCCCCCTGCCTGTTTAGTCTGTGCAGGAGAGCACAAATCACAGCCCAATGTCATCACTATGGCAGGGTCTGGCTTTCATTAGGGCCCACGTGAGCCGCCTCAGCTGATGCCTTGGCCTCCTTACCCAAAATATGTGCTGTGGAGGACGCAAAAGCGCAGCGACACCTTTCCATTCTCTGCTTTGTGCAAGCAAATCAAGGTGAATGTTGTATAAACCGGTTGTATGCAGGAGCCTCCAAAGTGAGTGAGCAAAGTCTGTTTGGTTCCTGGTGGAGCATCGCCCCCGCAACATAGCCAGCCACTGGGAGAGCATAAAAAGAGCTCTGCTGGATCAGGCCGATGACCCATCAAGTCCAGAATCCTGTTGTCACAGCGGCAAACCAAATGCCTGTGGGAAACTGGCAAGACCCAAGCTCAAGAATGCTCTCTCCTCCTGTGGCTTCCAGCAAGGTATTCAGGAGCATTGCTGCCTTCAGTCGTGGAGACAGAGCATAGCCAGAAGGAACTATCCACTCTGAGATTTGAAAGATGCAGGGTGTGTGGGCCTGGGAAGATGCTAGCACAAGCCTCCGTTCAACCTTTGAGGAGCAGAGAGGCCCCGCATTGCTGGAGCGCTGGCCCTGCAGGGGGGAAAGACTACAAGCAGCACAAGAGCACTCTCCCAGTCCCCTTGTGGTTTGCAGCAACTGGTATTCAAAAGCATTACTGCCTCTTACTTTGGTGATCTTCATAAAAGGTAAAGGGACCCCTGACCATTAGGTCCAGTCGTGGCCGACTCTGGGGTTGCAGCGCTCATCTCGCTTTACTGGCCGAGGGAGCCAGTGTACAGCTTCCGGGTCATGTGGCCAGAATGACTAAGCCGCTTCTGGCGAACCAGAGCAGCACATGGAAACGCTGTTTACCTTCCCGCCAGAGTGGTACCTATTTATCTACTTGCACTTTGACGTGCTTTAGAACTGCTAGGTTGGCAGGAGCAGGGACCGAGCAACGGGAGCTCACCCCGTCGTGGGGATTTGAACCGCCAACCTTCTGATCGGCAAGTCCTAGGCTCTGTGGTTTAACCCACAGTGCCACCCGCGTCCCTGGTGATCTTCATACTGGGGATTTAAATAAGACGCAGCACTGAGCACATTTTCTAAAACGCTTCTCCCATTTTGCTAGGCCAAACTGTCTCACCACCACCTCCCTGCCCCGTTCTTCTCTACCGTACGAGGAAACCACGAGTTCAGATTTGCGCTAGAAATAAAAGACTCTGACAACTGCTGGAGTTATCCCTTTGAGGCCATTTCCCCAGACAATGGTGGGTGCTGCTTCAGCAAGCATGTATCCTACAGGGAACCCTGCAGCCAAAGGATTGAACACTCCTGGAGAAGTGATGTAACAGAAAAGGATTGAGGCAAACTGCAATGGCATAAACTTCTCAATGGATTGGGCCCCCAGTTTACAGAACTAATCCTGCCCCTGAGCAGCTCTCACCCCAGCATATCCCAATTGTGCGCCTCCTGGTGCCTGCTCGTCGCAATGCAATAGGAAATGGAAGGGGATCTCTGAACTGGCTGCAAATGTTTTGACGGGCCCTTTGCTGCAACCTCCACCACCCGTTTCCCCCCACTGCCCAGGCCTGCCAAGAGCACCTCAACAAGGCCTGCGAGAGGCATCAGTGTTACTCTAGCGGTACCCCGCAAGCTCCTTGCCAAATTAAACATCTCTGGGCATCGCTGCGGTTCCCACAAGGAACCCAGCCCTTCCCAGAGACAGGCAGGCAGCCGAGAACTGCACGGAGGCTCTTGCCAGACGAATTAGGAAGACGCCTGGGACCTACATCTGGTAGCTATTGAGTGGGGTTGTGGGGAGAGGAGGGGGAGAGAGGAGTGCAAGGAATTGTGGGAGACTCAATACATCCGACAGCAGATTTCCCCAACCTGGTGCCCTTTGGTTGCTTGGGGGCATCAGCCTCAGGGGGCACTGGATTAGGGAAGAGTGGTCTACAAAGTGCAAAGGGAGTCAGAGGGGTGATCTGAGAGCTTTAAGAACATAAGAAGAGGCTGCTGGATCAAGCCAGTCCAGCATCCTGTTTTCACAGTGGACCACCACATGCCTGTGGAAAACCCCCAAGCAAGATTCAAGCGCAAGAGTTCTCTCCCCTCCTGTGATTTTCATCAGTTGGTATTCAGAAGCATTGCTGCCTCTGACCACCAAGACAGGACTCAGCTATACAGCTGCAAATAAGGCATTTTAAGTGTGTGCAACGGTGAGCTATGGCAAATTCAATGTTTTCCCTCCACCCCCACAAAAAAAAATTAAAAAACAACAACATTTTTACAGTGTTTTAAAAATGTGTGCAGATTCCACCACAGTCATTGTGGCTAGTAGCCACTGAAAGCCCTCTCCACGAATGTGCAAATCCGATTTTAAAGCCATCCATGGAGAGAGTTCCTTGGTTAACTATGTGCTGCATGAAGGACTTTTTTTTTAATCTGTCCTGAATTTTCTAACATTCATTGGATGTCCACCACCTCTAGAGGGAGAGAAACTTTTCTCTATCCACTCTCAAAACGATAGCATGCATCATTTTATAAACTAACATGTCAGTTCTTACCTTTTCAAAAGTTCCAAACGCCACAACTTTTCTTCACCCCCTTGATCATATGGGCTGCCCTTTGTTAAACCGTTTTCCAACTCTACAATATCCTTTGGTGGGTGAGGAGAGGGGGAGGCTTTTCCCTGGAGTCAGGATGACTCCAAAAGGCAACACAAGTGGTGGTTTTGGAGGCAGGAGACTTTGGTGGGCACCAAGGAAGCAGGAGAGCATTAAAAAGGCACAACCTGTGCTTGCCAGCAGTGGCCCAGGGGATGCCAAAGTAGACACGTGGGCAAAGGTTGCTCAACACCCAGTGGCCTGAGTGATAAATATAGGCTGGTAGGCCTCAAACCTGAACACAATAGGATGCAGTCCTAACCCCTTTTACCTGAGAGTAGACCCCATGGAATTCAATGGGACTTACTTCTGAGTAGAACTCTGCTCCAATACTCTCTCTGCTTGCCATGATTATTTTTTTAAATGCTACTTCTTATGAGTACATGCTCAGAAATAATTCATTCCTGTATCCTCATGTCACAAAACCCTGCTATTCTACTAAGGGGTGAGAACACTTTGCTCGTGTCCAGAGACACTTAGCCATTATGTACTTATTCTGCATACGCAAGAGGAAGAGAAATTGTTCAGTTTTGGTTTTAGGGGTGACAGCATTCTGCCCATGCTCAAAAGTAAGTAAAGGTAAAGGTACCCCTGCCCGTACGGGCCAGTCTTGACAGACTCTGGGGTTGTGCGCCCATCTCACTTAAGAGGCCAGGGGCCAGCGCTGTCCGGAGACACTTCCAGGTCACGTGGCCAGCGTGACATCGCTGCTCTGGCGAGCCAGAGCCGCACACGGAAACGCCGTTTACCTTCCCGCTGGTAAGCGGTCCCTATTTATCTACTTGCACCCGGAGGTGCTTTCGAACTGCTAGGTTGGCAGGCGCTGGGACCGAGCAGCGGGAGCGCACCCCGCCGCAGGGATTCGAACCGCCGACCTTTCGATCGGCAAGTCCTAGGCGCTGAGGCTTTAACCCACAGCGCCACCTGCGTCCCATGCTCAAAAGTACATCGTGCTTATTTTGCTTTTGGGGTGGGACGGTGTCAAGGCATTCAGGCCATGCTCAGAAGCATCCAGTCCTTATTCTGCCCAGGCAAAAGGGAGAGAAAACACATCCGGTTGTGCTGGGGGGTGGGTAGGAAGTATAAGGGTGCTCAAAAGCACCCATGCTCAAAAGCACCTACCCCACATTCTGCACACTCAAAAGCTTGAGAAAACACTTAAGGTTCTGCTTTTGGAGGGTGGGATTATAAAGGCACTCTGCCCATGCTCAAAAACACCCAGCCCTCATTCTGCACTTCTAAAACCCAGAGAAAACCCTTCAGGGTCTGCTTGGGGGAGGGGGGGTAGAAGGGCGCTTTGTCTATGCTCAGAAGCACCCAGCCCTCATTATGCACACCCAAAAGCCAGAGAAAACACTTAAGGTTCTGCTGGGGGGGGGGTAGAAGGGCTCTCTGCCCATGCTCAGAGACACCTAGCCCTCATTCTGCACACCTAAAAGCTTGAGAAAACACTTAAAGGTTCTGCTTTGGGCGGGTAGAAGGGCGCTCTGCCCGGGCTCAAAAACACCCAGCCCTCATTCTGCACTTCTAAAAGCCAGAGAAAACCCTTGCTTGGGGGAAGGGGGGGTTAGAAGGGCGCTTTGTCTATGCTCAGAAGCACCCAGCCCTCATTCTGCACACCCAAAAGCCAGAGAAAACACTTAAGGTTCTGCTTTTGGGGGGTAGGATAAGAAGGGCGTTTTGCCCAAGCTCAAAAGCACCCAGCCCTCATCCTGTACACCCAAAAGCGAAGCACTTCAGGGCAGGTTCTGCTTCGGCGGAGGAGAGAGGGACAGCCCTCTGCCCACGCCCAGAGGCACCGTGGGCGGGCACGGCAAGCAGCGCCTGGCTTTTAAGGGCAGGCCCCTCTCGGAGGGAGCGCGCGCGAGGGGAAGGCGCTCGGGGAGGCGGAGTCTGGCGCTTGGGCCTAGCCGCCTCCCTCAGCCATGGCGCGCTTCGGCGCGGGCTTCGCCTACGACGACGACGGGGAAAGCCTGGCCGCCGGAGCTGGAGCAGCAGGAGCCGGAGCCGGGGGACTGGGAGGCTTCGGCGGGGGCGACCGGCTGGCCCGTCAGCAGGAGCGCCACTACCAGCTGCTCTCCGAGCTGCAGGCCCTCGTCAAGGACCTGCCCAGGTGCGGGGAGAAGAGAAGCAGCGGAGGCCGCCTCGCCTTGGACCCCCGCCGGCTGGGCAGCGCGCAGGGAAGGGCCCGGGCCGGACAGGGGGACGGCTTTCCTTCCTTGGATCCCCACACCTGAGGGGCTTGAGGAAGGAAAAGCCCCCCAATAAAAAAGGGGGAAGAGAGAGGGGGGCAGGATGCTGCTGGAGGATATTGCATCCTATTATTATTATTATTATTATTATTATTATTTTATTTTATCTTCGTCTACCTTTCTGCAGAAACGGGACTGGAGGCAGCCCACAATTTCAATATTTATAATACCGTTACTAATACCAATCGATCAAATAGCGAATTGTATAATGTTGATAAGGTGGGCCACCGCGTGCTAGAATGGATGGTTTGATGGTTTTCTTTAATTCTGCGTTCCAAAATCTTACTAATTTCAATTACATTCCGGTCCTAGTTTATTATTACTTATTTCGCTGCTCTGGTATGCGTCTCCGCCCTTCTGCAGAAACTGCTCGAGGCATCTTGCAATTTTAATGCAAAACTGCAGGTGATAATAATAATGATGATGGCAGTGTATTGTGTTTCTGCCTTCAGAAATGGCACTCGAGGCAGCTCACAATTTTAATCTGAAAAACCACAAAGCAGCAGACAGTGGTAGTAACAGTAGTAATAATAATTAATTGCAATGGTTGGTGTCTCGCCTTTCTGCAGAAACCCCCCTCGAGGCAGCTCACCGTTTTCATTTTAAAACCACAAAGTGGCAAGTTGTTGGTAGTGGTGTTTCCACCTTGCTGTAGAAACCGTGTGCAAGGCAGTTCACTGCTTTAATACAAAACCAGCAAATTGTTATTATTAGTGTGGTGTAGTGGTTAGAGTATCAAAATAGGACACGGGAGACCAAATCCCTGCACAACCATCAAACTCACTGGGGTGACGTAGGACCAGTTGCTGCCTGTCAGCCTGACAAACCTCACAGGGTTGTTGTGGGGATTAACTAGGGAGGAAGCCATCTTGAGCTACTTAGGGAAAAGATGTGGTGTAAATGCTTAATATGCATTTATTACGCATATTTAAATAATAATCAAATAATTTTGTTGCAGTGTTTTGTGTCTCCACCTTTCTGCAGAAATGATACTCAAGGCAGCTCACAATTCTAACATAAAACCACAAAACTTAATTATTATTAGTACTGCTATTACAGTTATTAGCTGCTGGCTACGTAAAAACACCTCGAAGCAACTTATAACTGAAGTCAGTTCTGCAGAAAAAGGCCCAGCAAAATCATCATAAGGCCATCAGAGGAGGCATTCAGGATTTAACAGGTTTATCATTTATTTCTATATTATAAAAATACTTATTGTGGCAGATTTGTTGTTAAAAAGATCGTGGCTGCTGCAGCAACACCCCTATGGGGAAAGGTGGTGATATTTGATGCTTTTTTGTTTAGGCAGGGGAAGCAAATGAGGTGAAGGATAGGCGAAGGTGGATAAATTTATGCATGGGGTGGAGAAATAATTTTTTTCTCCTTTTCTCATGCCACTAGAGAACCTAAAAACTCAAAAGCCTCAAATATTGCATAGGGGAGCAAAAAAAATTCTGATGTTTCCGCTGGAGCTGCTTATGCTGCTAAAAAGGCAAGTTGCTTTCAGTTTCTAAATTGAAAAGAGACAAGAACCCTTTACTTCCTCTTTAGCATATTTTCATCATAATCTCAGGGACTACCTAAAAGAGCATGCTGGCTATGAAAATAGTTATAAACTATTGTTGAGGCAGGCCGGTCCATCTGGACATTAGGGACGGGTGGTGCTGTGGTCTAAACCACTGAGCCTCTTGGGCTTGCCGATCAGAAGGTTGGCGGTTCGAATCCCCATGACGGGGTGAGCTCCTGTCGCTCTGTCCCAGCTCCAGCCAACCTAGCAGTTTGAAAGCACGCCAGTGCAAGTAGATAAATAGGTACCGCTGCGGCGGGAAGGTAAACAGATTTTCCGTGTGCTCTGGCTTCCATCACAGTGTTCTGTTGTGTCAGAAGCGGTTTAGTCATGCTGGCCATCAGACCCGGAAAGCTGTCTGTGGACAAATGCCGGCTCCCTCGGCCTGAAAGCAAGATGAGCGGCAGAACCCCATAGTCAAGTTTGATTGGACTTAACCATCCAGGGGTCCTTTAACCTTTACCATCTGGAAAAATGGGGGGCTTTACCCCAGTGCCCCCACCAACCTTGGTCTGCCCTCAGCCAGCCATAATCAGCCAGCCTTCTTACTTAACAACCAGCCCTGCCTCCTTCATGAACTGTTGACTCTGCCTTTCATTGGCTCTGGCGCCACCTACTGTTGGGCTCCCTGCTTTCGGCCCTACCAGTCCCAGTGGACACAAGCCACCCTTATATTGAGGCATCTTTACTCCTAAACTAGAGTCAACAGACGTGATGGGAGTTGGAGCTCAGCAACCTCTGGAGGACCACAAATTTCCCATCGTGACACCAACTTCTGAGTGGCACAGGGGTGCCCGATGTTCCCTTGACTCTGTGCTGTGCTTTCTTGGCAGTTCCTCCCAGCAGAGGCTGTCATATACCATCCTTAATGACCTGGCCATGGCGCTTATTGATGGGACGGTCTTTGAGATCGTCCAGGGCCTGCTCGACATCCAGCACCTGATGGAAAGAAACCTCTACAACCAGCGGCTCAAGCTCCACAACGAGCACCGAGGTAAGACGGGCTCAATCCCTTGTAGGAATTGGCCAGGCCTTCATCAAACAGCCTCTCTCAATCGCCAGTCAGGGGTTGTTAAAATACAGAAAGCGATTTTCTCCTCATCTGAATGAGTGAGACAAGGGCTGTCTTCCAGCTGATGAGTACAGGATCAGGAAGTGGCTGTTCCAAATTATTGTGCACGACCAGAGAGGCACATATGTGCTCCCACACGACACACATTGCAGAAGAGAAAAATGGAGCAGTTGGGGATGTTGTTCATATTTGGCAGAGCTCCTGGGGCGGGGGGAAGCGGGCTGGTCTTTAGGAACTTGGAGCAGAGCCTTTCTGCATCCCCCACAATACAAAAACATAATGTTTTGCTGCTTGTTCCTTCCGCAGTTCTCAAGCAGGAGATGCTGTATAAGCACAAAGAAGCCCAGCAAGGCTGCAAGCCTCACAACTTGCCTCTTCTCAAAGCAGCTCAGCAGAGGGAGCTGGAGGTAAGGCCTTCATGTTCTTGAGAGAGAGCAGTCTCCCTATTTGAACGTTGCCTCTCGTGCTTGTGCAGTGATTAGCTAGCAGCCGCTTTGGGGCATTTCCCTCCCTCTGTAGTACACAGCTTGGCTCGTTGGCAAGGGAAGCCCATTGTGACCACGATGGGGGGGCAGTCCTTCACTGCGAGCTGTGTTGAACTGGCTGGTGTTTCCCCCGCTCATTTGATTCTGAGATTTCTCTTTTTCTCAGCCGGGATTTCTGTGCTTTATACCCCACCCCCATTTCCATCCACCTTTAACTCAGGCCCTGGAGCAGCGGATTCATGATGAGCAGCAGATGATGGATGAGAAGATTGTCCTGGAACTGGATCAGAAAGTTGTTGACCAGCAGAACACGCTGGAGAAAGCTGGCGTCTCTGGCTTTTATATCACGACAAACCCGCAGGTCTGTGTGTAGAACGGGGTGGGATTTTCCACAGATGCTGCCCCATACCTGTGTAATCCAAGGATATAGCTGCCTTGCAAATAAATCCATGGCCTACATGTTTATGTTAGTTATTTGAGCCCTCAAAGTATGGGGTGGGACACCTTCCTGGTTGTCTAGAGATGATTCCACAAGCGACTAGCCAAGCAGCTACGTAGGAGAGAGGCTGCATTAAGGCTTGGTGCATTTTGGCTGCTTCCCAACCCAACAGATAACTTCATATTGCACCCTAATATTGACCATTTGGGGGTGGGTGGAAGAAAAGGACTCTTTGTGGTGTAAAAAAAACAACCAATTGCTTTCTGTTTACAGGAGCTGACTCTCCAGATGAATCTGCTGGAGCTGATCCGAAAACTGCAGCAAAAGGAATTGCAATCTCGAAAGTCTTTCTCCTGAGCAAAGGACAGAAGAGCACAATAACTGCTCTTCTCCCCTCTCCCTCTTTTCTAGCCACGATCCTCTGTGGGAGTGGTGCTGAACGAGATTACTCAGTGTTTTTATATAGATACATAAAGGTTGGCACAGCCAGTTCCCTTGCCAGACCTCAGAAGTAAAGAGGCTCAGTGGGGTGAGGGAGGAGAGTTGCCCCCTTTTTTCAGTGTGGGTGGAAGCAGGGTTGCTGCTGCCTTAACAGCCAAGGAAGCCCCAAAGTTCGGTTTGACTCTGTGTTTGTTTGTTTGTTTGTTTGTTTGTTATCTATCTTGTTTTTTTAAAATATATATATATGCACACACGACACACACATATAGCTGTTGTGGATTTTCCGTTTATCTCAAGGTTGATGTTTTGCAATGGTGACCAAGGAATTCTGAGCTCGAAAGAAGGCAGTAAGCAGCATTAGTTTAGGGGTTTGGGGGTGATGACGGGGTGGGGATACTGGACCTGTGGTTCAAAGTGCTTACCAGGGGGTTAATAGTCTGGCTCGGTGAAGGCCATCAAGTGTCCACTCCCTCAGCAAGGCTACCTCTCTTTATTGCAACAGTGGATTTTTATTTTTGAGATTCTTGAAGACAATGGGTTGGTGTGTCCACCCTGAAGGGGGCTGTCTGTGCTACCAGTTGAAGTCAGCTTTGCAGGATAATTTCTGAATGTTTGATAGGGCACTGCTGGAGCAGGGTTTCTTTGACCATCTCGCCAGGGAAGACATTCTACAAATTGGGAACCACCACTGAGAAGGCCCTGTCAGTACCAGCCAGAAAGCACCAACAGCTGGGCATCCCCTGCTGGTCATCAACCGGAGATGGCTGATACTGAGGGAAATGCTTTTTGTCTTTGACTGGAGGAGTGTTGTATCTTAAATGGAGAAATCAGCTCAGCCAAGTCCATTCTGCTATTAGTTTGGGAGTTTTCAGGACCTCTATTGAGAATTATAGATGTTATAAAGATTTCCGTAGTAAACATTTTTTTTAGCCAAAGCTCAGGATGGTAATAATAATAATAATTTATTTTTTATATCCTGCCCATCTGGCTGGGTTTCCCCAGCCACTCTGGGCAGCTCCCAACAGAATATTTAAAAAAAACCAATAAAACATCAAACATTAAAAACTTCCCTGTACAGGGCTGCCTTCAGATATCTTCTAAAAGTCAGATAGTTGTTTATTTCCTTGACCTCTGATGGGAGGGTGTTCCACAGGGCAGGTGCCACTACCAAGAAGGCCCTCTGCCCGGTCTATTGCCAGGGATGTTTGGTAAATCTTATCCATGCTTTATCTACAGTTTTGGTTCTGTACCACTTAAGAGAATTATTTGGCTAAGCAAATCGATAAATAGAAGAATTGTTTCCTTTGTGCCAGGGTAGGTAACAGAACAACTTAGTCTCATCCAGTTTTTTGGGGTTCCTCTGGGGAGCTCACAGGTGGGATGTGAAGAAGATCTCCCCCCGTTTGCAGCCTACATTGTGAGATAGACTGCCTTTGAATGTGGGGGCACCATTTAATTATGACTAATATACATTGATAGATCCACTTCCATGAAATTGTCTAATTTGAGGAAGTGGGGGGGGGGGGGAATTACACAGACAAAAGGAAAATATTCCCTAGCCAACAATCAATAGGCATATATAAATGTTTTAAAAATAAACATCAAATTGTAGAGACCACACCAATGCAAAGTTCATTCAGCAAGTCCTCATACTATCTCCAAATAGGTCTTAATCCAGTATACAAATTTATCAAGTTGTACATTTGTTTCCAAACAAAATTCACAACAGAGCAAACCAGGTAGCACTGATCAGCCAAAAAGCATCAGTTTGCCAAGCAAACCTTTGCCAGCCTGGTGGCCTCCAGACATTTTGGACTACAACTCCCTTGTGATGGCAGTTGCAGTCACCCAAACATTGAGGAGACCAGGTTGGTTGTCAAAGGCTACCCTAAAAGCTGCTTTAAAAGCCATCTTGCCGGGGGGGGGGGAGGCAATCCACCATCCCATCTCCCAAACATTGGTGGGGATTGGGAAAAAGGAAGGCTGAGGCTCTGGGCTTACCTGAACACAGCAGGGCTTACTCCTGAGTAGCCATGCCAGAGTCCATTTTGCCAGAGCATGTTTAAAGGAATCCATGCACCTCACACACTTCCCATAGACAGTCTTAACCCTTGGTTACCAGATGTCCCTGCTGGGGCCAGCCCCTGGATTTACAACAGCCCCCATACAAAATCCATTGATGTTGAAAAGTGTCCCAGGAATTATTGAAAAAAATCTGGTAACCTTAATCAGAGGTTAAGGCCTAGTGAATTCAATGGGGCTTACTCCCCAGGCAGTGAGATCAGGATTATAACCAAGAAGGCTGTTTCAAAAACACAGCGTCTGGTTCCCCCACCTCCCCTCCCACGCCATTACCCAGGGGAGCGGGCGAGAGAAAGCTGCACCGGTTGGATTTCTGCCATTTAATCTGCAAACAAGAATCCCCGGGGCAAAGTGGCAACCGCAGGTAGGGAGTTTGTCCTTGGTTTGGGGGCTGGAGTGGGATGGGCACCCTTTGCAGAGAGCCCCGCCCTGAAGGATCTCCCCCCTCCCTTTGCAGAGCACCCCCTTCCCCAATACCTAGGCTACTTCAGAGCATCTCCCCCCACCCACCTCCTTCCTTTGAGCCCCATCCGGGCTCGCCTGGGCAGCTGGTGCCGGTGGCGGCGGGAGGGGGGGGGCGGATTAAAAGCAACTCCCTCCCTCCTCTCCTGGAGAACAAATAAGGCCGTGACGCAGCGGCGCCGCTGCCGCCGAGCAGGAAAGGCCTTCGCCGGGTGCAGCGAGTGGAGCAGGTGAGCAGAAACCGGGGGGTGGACGACGACCCGGGACGGCTCTGCAGGGCGATCCCCATCTCGGAGGGTCCCACCTGCTGCCCGGCCGGCGCCAGGTGCGCCTGCATCCGCCAGCCTGACAGGTGAGGAGAGGCAGAGGCAGCAGCAGGGCCCGGGACTGGGCGGAGGCTCCCGCAGGGCAGCGCCATCAGCCCGCGTCCGCCTCCGGGAGCCTAACCTCCAGCACCTGCCTCGGGGTGTCTAACCCCGGGTGCCTTTTTTGGGATCGGCTGAGCGTCCGCCCAGGTGCTTCCACTAACCCAGGCGCTGCTCTGTTTTCGGGAGAGCGGGGAGCTGTCCAGGGTGGGGCAAGTGCTGAGCCGAAGCGGCCTCCTCCTCCTGTCTTTAATATTTGGGGGACGGGAACAGGTATTTTGTCCCAAGGGCAAAAAAATAGAAAGGGGGAATCTTGTGGTTCAAATTGGATTGGGGGGGGGGGTTGTCTTCAATGGGGAAAATAACACTGGGCCAGAGCCCCAGATTTGCCCGCAGATGGTTGCAGGTTCAATTCCCAGGTAAAGATGGTGGAGAATCTACCTGAAACTTTGGAGGGCTGCTGCCAACCAGTGTATGGAATACTGAACCGGATGGACCGATGGTCTGACTCTGTCTAAGGCTTCCTGTGTGACTTCACTTGTGTTTTAATTTCAACATCAGTCTTCTTAGCCGCTTGCTTTCCTTCCTCCTCCCATACTCACAGTTGGTTACCCAAAACGCCCATCTCTGCCACTGACTTCCACCGCCAGCGGAGACGTTTCTGTCCACCGCCCTGAAATTGTGATCCAAAACAAGCCCCCGTTTTCTGGGAGGTGTGGCAAAAGCGGTGCATCGGAGCATGGGCAGAGTTCCGCTCCTGTCCTGTCAGCTTGAAGAGCTGACACCCCTCTGTGCACTGGGGTCAAAGTCAGGGGTTTCTGGGGAAGGAAGGCATAAACTCGAGGCAGCTCTGAGCTCCAGCACCTCTCCCCGCCCCTGTTTCCAGTTCATTAGGGCAAAAGGGGGGCACTGACCCACAAAGCTCAGCCTGCCCTCTCACCTGCCTGCCTTCTTAGTGCCATCCAGTCCAAGGAGTGCCAGCACCTCCTGTCAGCTCCTTAGTCTTTCCTGTTGCCTTTGTAGAACTCAGCAGGCAGAAAGGGGGGGGGAGGAAACTAGCCTGAGTTGGCTCTGTCTGTCATTGGCTCTGGTGCCCCCTAATGTTGGGCTCCCTGCCTTCCGCCCTACCAATCCCAGTGGTCACCAGTCATCACCTTTGGGGCAGGGAGCGAGGAGGGGGAGAGGGGCCATTTTAGATCTAGGGTCAAACTAATGTGACATAGATTGTGCCCTGCATGTCAGAGGGGTCCCTTGGGGATATGTAAAACACACACACACACACACACACACACACACACACACCCCTTTGACTCAGGGCTGGACTCTTTTGCCATCGAGGCCATGGACATATTTTCCCAGAGGGTTTTTGTTGTTATTGTTGTTTTGTTGCTGTTGTTTTTGTGAACATATGCCTAAGCAGTGGCATAGCGTGGGGGTGCAGGGGGGGGCTGGCCGCACCGGGCGCAACATCTGGGGGGGGGCTCGCCGCCTCCGGAGTCGCCGAAGAGCCTCGGGCGCAGGCGCTAGCAGAGCCCCATGTCTCGTGGAACCGACGAGCTGTGCGCGCGTCCGGGCTGAAGGCGTCCGGCAGGCAGCGGCTCTCAGCGCTCGCCGCGGTCCCTGCGTGTCAGGGCCGCGGAGGGCGCGCCAGGCAACCCCTCCTCACAGCCCCGCCGCCACCGCTGCAGCTGCAGGGCCATGTTGCATTTTCCTCGCCTCTCTGCCCTCCTCCTCCTCCGGGCAAGCGGCATCGTTTGGGTGGCAGCGCCAGCGGCAACTCGCCTCAGATCACCTGACACGGACCTGCCGCCGCCACCGTGGCTACCTTACCGTAAATACCCCAGCCCAGGCAGCAGCAAGAAGAAGCTGGCAGCGGCGGCAGGTTAGGGGTTAGGGGCGCAAATTACTTGCCTTGCCCCGGGTGCTGACAACCCACGCTACGCCGCTGTGCCTAAGTGTGGGGATTTGAGGCAGGGGCCGACCTTTTCAGTGGGGAGGAGGGAAT
The DNA here is from genome assembly GCF_951804945.1 of Podarcis cretensis. Classification (NCBI taxonomy): domain Eukaryota; kingdom Metazoa; phylum Chordata; class Lepidosauria; order Squamata; family Lacertidae; genus Podarcis; species Podarcis cretensis. Next base: position 27,182,789 of record NC_137186.1, read on the forward strand.
TCACAGTTTGCAGAATACAAGAATATAGGGTGGGGGGAGATAGATTCAATATTCAGCTGTAAAAAGAGTCAATTTCAAGAGCATTTTGATGTGTATAAATATACACGTAGATACACAGAACCTATAATCCAAGAAATATGCTTGCTTCTCCTGAGAAATAAACACATGTAGTCTAATAGGTGGGCAGGTGGCAACATTTAATCCATTGCGGGTCCCTTCCAACTCTATTTCAGTGATTCCCTAAATGACACCCCCCCAGCACATAATACCCACATGCCTGCTTTTTAAAAATATATATTTTATTCAGTTTCAACATTTTTAACATATGCAGTCAAAACACAATTTTATATTTTCTCTTTTTCTTGTGAGCTTCCCACCCCTTTTCCACGGAGTTGTTGTTATTCCCCTTCTGCTGCATCCGGTCTTCTTCATGCCTGTTTTGTTGACATCCCTGCAGCCCCACCCACCCAAGTTGCTATTATTGTTGAGATAGGAATAGATGCTAGGAGAGGATATATTTATTAGGTATTATCCTTCCTTCCTTCACATGTGCAATTTCAGCAGAGTGCCGCCCCTTTGTAGCTTGAATGGAAGCTTAGATAGTCTAGATTTAGCTTTTCAGTTTAAGTAATCCAGAGTGCTTTAAGGCAGAGTGGACTCTCCTGGTATTTCCCCCTCCCCACATCCCTCAAACAATAATCACACAGTCTCGTAAAATGTAAAATATAACTTTTACTCACTCAGAAGAGTAACAGATTCAGGAGGCTTAAAATGGTAATTTGGTTACAAAGGCATACTTAAGTCAAGCTCAAAATGTGGTGCTCTCACATTGCTCTCACATTGCTGGCATGGTGGGAAAAGATGGAAAGAGATGGAAAGAAATGGAAAAGAGGACATACCCCGGCAGGTAAAGGTAAATGTACCCCTGACCATTTGGTCCAGTCGTGGACAACTCTGGGGTTGCAGCACTCATCTCGCTCAATAGGCCAAGGGAGCCGGCGTTTGTCTGCAGACAGTTTCCGGGTCATGTGGCCAGCATGACTAAGCCACTTCTGGCAAAACCAGAGCAGCGCACGGAAATGCCATTTACCTTCCCGCCGGAGTGGTACCTATTTATCTACTTGTACTTTGACATGCTTTCGAACTGCTAGGTTGGCAGGAGTTGGGAGCAAGCAACAGGAGCTCACCCCGTCACGGGGATTCGAACCGCCAACCTTCTGATCAGCAAGCACTAGGCTCTGTGGTTTAGACCACAGCGCCACCCACATCGAATATATAGAAATGCCCACCCCCTGTCAGGGCACTGTGGAAGTGTCTCTCGCAGAGTTCTCTCCAGCAAACTTGCATAAAAGCACTGTCAGCTTCGGCTCCTTATCATGTGCCTATCTAGCAAAACATGAATGGTTTTACTGCATTTTAAATAACCCACAATAATTACTGAGGATTCTTCCCTCCGGAAAGAGTTTTCCTTCTTCAGGCAAACTGGTCCCCAGTTACCAAGGGGCAGTCTCCAATCTTCTGGCCCCAATCCCAGGTCAACAGCTTTCTTTGGATGACGACCTTGCCTTTTGTGTCAGTCTTTTGGAAAAAAACAAAACAGTGTTAAGTGTGTATGGTTGTGTCCGTGCTATTCTGTAAGCTTCACAGGAATATAGGAAGCAGTCTTCTACTGAGTCAGAACCGTGGGCCCACCTAGCTTGGCAATGCCTGCACGGACTGGCAGGAGCTTTAGGAAAGTTTCTCTCCCAGCCCTACCCGGAGATGCTCTGCTACTGAATTATAGCCTTTTAAATACATTTGCCCCTCATCTATGAATGAAGAATTCTTCCATTTTGGACCACAGTGCAATGAGAGTTATAACCTTCCTGTTTATGCTCAGATGCACAGAAGCGCAGGACAGAAATTCAATCCGATGCTGTTCCCTTGAAAGGAAGGGGGAGGGGGGAATCCAGGAACAAAAATGGAGGCAGTAAAGGGTTAATATCCACCACCCATGCACTTTCTGCGATTGACATTTGAAGAAGTACAAAACAATGAGTGTTCTTTATTGTTTGGAGAATTGCTCTGCCATTTATACAGTGGCCTTGGCTTCTCATGTACTTGCTTATATTGCTATCCCTTTTTATTGGGTTCTGTCTGTGATCTGGCTTTTGATTCCTTATGCTGAGTCAGGCCATTGGTCATAGAATCATAGGTCCATCTAGCACAGTGTTTCTTACTCTGACTGGCAGCTGCTCTCCGGGGTTTCAGTCAGGGAACGTTCCAAGCATTACCTGCAGATACTGCCATTAGGGATTGCTGCCACCTGGGGCCTTCTGCTTGCAAGACACAGGTTCTGTCACCAAGCTATGGACCTTCAGCCTCTAGGACTTAAATGTCTTGGAGGGTGTGTGTGAGAGAGAGATGCATCCTCATATCAAAATACCAAGCCGTGATTGGAAAGGCTTCCAAGGCTGTGTGCATTCCTAAAAACTGCTAATATTTCCTTTAAAAATTAAAATTTAACAGCCAGTGCAAGACAGGTTGTTACAGAGCAGGTAAAGAGAAAAGGGAAAAAAGTATTCCACGGTACAGAATATCGGGCAGCACACAAGAGTATAAGTGTGCAATGGCAGAGGGTCTGTTGTGCTTTTATTCCTGCATGCTGAAGGCAAGCTATGATAGTGAAAATGAGTTTCTACACTGAAGGCCTATGTGTGCTGGGCTCTTTCTCCAATCTCCCCCTTCCCCCAGGGCCTCACACAACCAGCTTGGAAGAAAAACTTTCCGCACAGGAACACTCTAGCCCATCAAACAGGATATTTTAAAAAGCCAAACCTGTTCTGCAGGAACTTAGGCACAGTGCCCTTGGTTTGCTCCCATTCAGCTTCCAACCTCCACCCCAGCTGGCTTCTAGGCTGGTCAAGCACAAAGCCCTGATGAGCACCTCTGATTTCACCACCCTTTCCTTCCTCACTTTTGCCCAGGAGTCGGAGACGCTTCTGCCTTCCCCCCGAACCTTTGAGTGGAGGAAACGGCCCTCCGTCCTTGGCGGCAAGATGGTGACCCGCCTCCCTCGCTCGGCGGACCTGGCCCGCTTCTGCCAGAAGCTCAACCGGGTCAAGACCCTGGAGGACGACATGATGGAGACGTCCTTCAACCGCTGCCTCACCACCGTCGACTTGGCGCTCCTTGGCATCGGTGCCATGGTGGGCTCCGGCCTCTACGTCCTCACGGGCACAGTGGCCAAGGAGACGGCTGGGCCGGCCATCGTCGTGTCCTTCATCATCGCTGGCATTGCCTCGCTGCTGGCTGCCCTCTGCTATGCTGAGTTTGGCGCTCACGTGCCCAAGACAGGCTCGGCCTACATGTTCACCTATGTCTCCGTAGGCGAGATCTGGGCCTTCCTGATTGGGTGGAATGTCATCTTGGAGTACATGATAGGTGGAGCGGCTGTGGCCAGGGCCTGGAGCGGCTACCTGGATGCTATCTTTGACCATCGGATCAAGAACTTCACAGAGACTCATGTAGGCAGCTGGCACATCCCCTTCTTGGCCCATTACCCAGATTTCTTGGCCTTTGGCATCCTCCTTGTGGCCACGGCCTTCATCTCCTTCGGCGCCCGCGTCTCCTCCTGGCTCAACCACGTCTTCTCTGCCATCAGCATGGGGGTCATCCTTTTCATCCTCATCATGGGCTTCGTCCTGGCCCGGCCTCAAAACTGGGGGGCCGCCGAAGGAGGGTTCGCTCCGTACGGCGTCTCGGGGATCATGGCCGGCTCGGCCACCTGCTTTTACGCCTTCGTGGGCTTCGATGTCATCGCCACATGCAGCGAGGAGGCCCGCAACCCACAGAGGGCCATCCCAAGAGCCATTGCTATCTCACTGAGCCTCGCCACGGGAGCCTACATCCTGGTTTCCATGGTGCTGACGCTCATGGTGCCCTGGCACTCTTTGAATCCTGACTCGGCGCTGGCCGACGCCTTTTACCAGAGGGGCTATTCCTGGGCTGGCTTCATCGTGGCTGCCGGGTCCATCTGCGGTGAGTCAGAGCTGCATTTCCTGGATGTGGGCTCTTTCTAAACCAGGGATGAGGGAGCTGTCTTTCAGCCTGAGGGCGGCATTCCCTCGTGTGCGACTTTCCAGGGGCCGCACACACTGGTGGGCAGGGCCGGAGGCAAAAGTGGGTGGAGGAATGGACAGAACTGTCCCCTGTCCCCAGGAGGCTAGATTTCTGCTCTCTCCATCCAGCAAGAAGGGTTTGACGCCGTTTTGGAAGACATTCCAGCCAGATAAAAGCACTTAAGAAGGGTCCAGAGCAGGGCTGGTGGAGGCTTTGGCCTGGGAGACAGCAGAATCATGCCACACGTAGAGAATCATACCCCGTTAAATGAACATAGCTTCCCCCCAAAACATTCTGGGAGCTTTTGTTTGTTAAGGGGACTGAGAATTGTTAGGAGAACCCCTCTTCTTTTTTGGCGATCACTCGTAGCCGAGTAAGATTGTCTTCCATGAACACGGTTTTAACAGTGAGTCCGTAAGTGACTGTGGAAGCCAGTTCTGGATCCACACTTCCTTCCACAGTGGGGACACAGCGGGAGTTGACCATGGTGAGGGTTTGCCCAATGTGCCTTCCTCTTAGCACGTTCCTTTCGTTCTGAGTTCAAGTGTCTTCAAACTCCAAGACACCTTTGGTAAAGGCTGTTCTCCAATTGGAGTGCTCGCAGGCAAGTGTTTCCCAATTGTCGGTGTTTATACTACCTTTTTAAAGATTTGAGTCTTTGAACCTCTTTTGCTGACCACCAGCATTACGCTTTCCATTTTTAAGTTGGGAATAGAGTAATTGCTTTGGAAGACGATAATTAGGCATCTGAACAACATGACCAGTCCAACAAAGTTGATGTTGAAGAATCGTTGCTTTGATACTGGTGATCTTTGCTTCTTCCAGTTCACTGGCATTAGTAATTTTCATTGGCATGATCCTATACTTTGTCATAGGGAGTAGAGATCATATATTGAACAGATGGAAAGTTCTTTAATCTGAGTAGGCTGAAAGCAAAGAGTAAGGTTACTGTAGCTTCCATCATAGAACTTCAGAATGCTGAGGAGACCCTTAGTCCCCTCACAGAGCTGCACTTCCCAGAGTGGTTTAACAGCCACTCCCTCTTCCCACAATAACCCCGGGAGGTAAGTTAAGCTGTAAGAGGCAATGACTGGCCCAGTATACCTGAAGAAGGAGCGTCTCCACCCCCATCATTCAGCCTGGACACCAAAGTCCCACTCCAAGGGCCTTCTGGCAGTTCCCTCACTGCGAGAAGTGAGGTTACAGGGAACCAGGCAGAGGGCCTTCTACGTAGTGATGCCTGCCCTGTGGAACACCTTCCAATCAGATGTCAAGGAGATGAATACAACTTTTAGAAGACATCTGAAAGCAGTCCTATATCGGGAAGTTTTTAATGTTTGATATTCTATGGTGTTTTTATATTTTGCTGGAAGCTGCCTAGAGTGGCTGGGGCAACCCAGTCAAATAGGTGTTTATTATTATTATTATTATTATTATTATTATTAATTAATTAATTATATACCACCCTATACCTGGCGGTCTCAGGGTGGTTCACAAAGCAAAATCAAAATATAAAACTACAAAATATATAATCAAAATAAAAACAACAATCCAATAACACCCCCCAACACACACACCCGCACACATTTTAAAAGGGCATAGGATGTCAATCAAATCAACCAAAGGCCTGGTTAAAAAGGAACTTTTTTGCCTGGCGCCTAAAGGGTCTGGGTAGGTTCATATGGGAAGAGGCAGTCCTTGAGGTATTGTGGTCCTGAGCCATTCAAGGCTTTATAGGTCAAAACTAGCACTTTGAATTGGGCCTGGAAACTAATTGGTAGCCATAGCAAGAGCAGGATAGGTGTAATATGCTCAAACCATCTTGCCCCAATGAGCAACCTGGCACTGAATTCTGCACCAGCTGAAGCTTCCGAACCGTCTTCAGAGGCAGCCCTACATATAACGCATTGCAGTAATCTAACCTTGAGGTTACCAGAGCATAGACAACAGTAGTTAGGCTATCCCTGTCCAGATAGGGGTGTAGCTGGGCCACCAGCCAAAGCTGATGGAAGGCATTGTGGGCCACTGAGGCCACCTGAGCCTCGAGCGACAGCAGATAATAATAATAGTTGTTGTTGTTGTCTTGGCTCACTGGGTGACCTAACATGATGGCTGCTGTGACCTATGGATGCCTTTTGCCTTTATGGGTCTAAGGTGCTACCTGGCTACATTAAGGGATGGGGTGACTCCTCTGTTTTGGCTTCATCTTCTGCTTTCCCTACTCCATCCCTCCAGGGCCAGGACCTTGCAGAGCTAGGCAGAGGCCCGGGCCAGGTAGATAATGTGCCCCCCCTTTTTTTACCATGGGGATAACTGAAGTCTTATAAATAAGTAAGTATATAAATAATTTTCACAAAAGTTATGCTGACAAATAATTTTATTTCAAGGCTTGAACCGTATCTGCATATAAAGACAAAATGGAAAATATAGATATACAATACAGTAGTACCTCGGGTTAAGTACTTAATTCGTTCTGGAGGTCCGTTCTTAACCTGAAACTGTTCTTAACCTGAAGCACCACTTTAGCTAATGGGGCCTCCTGCTGCCGCCGCGTTGCCGGAGCATAATTTCTGTTCTCATCCTGAAGCAAAGTTCTTAACCTGAAGCACTGTTTCTGGGTTAGCGGAGTCTGTAACCTGAAGCGTATGTAACCCGAGGTACCACTGTAGTGCTTTTAAAAAATGCATAGGGAAAAGGATTATTTTAAGTGAATATGCTGACCGAGGCCCCGTTTGGAATTGGAGGCCTGGGCCAAGTAGCCCATATGGCCCCCTCCCTCTGTCTGGGCCTGCCCAGGGCTGTCCTGCTCCTCCAGCAAGCTTTAGCAGGGACTGCATGCCTTGTGGCTGGCATCTCTCTGGTTCACCTGCCTTTTCTCTCTCTCTCTCCAGCCATGAACACCGTCCTCCTCAGCAACCTCTTCTCTCTCCCTCGCATCGTTTACGCCATGGCAGAGGACGGGCTCTTCTTCAAGGTCTTCTCACGTGTCCACCCCCGGACGCAGGTCCCCGTGGTGGCCATTGTGGTCTTTGGCGTCCTCATGTCTCTCCTGGCCCTCAGCCTGGACCTGGAGGCTTTGGTTCAGTTCCTGTCCATCGGCACCCTCTTGGCCTACACATTTGTGGCTGCCAGCGTGATCATTCTGCGCTTCCAGCGGGTCAAGACGGAGGAAGCTTCCAACACATCCGCCAGGAGTGAGGCTTCTGCCCCGGCGTACACCGAGAGCATCGACGCCACGGAACCCAAGGAATACGAGTCTTTCTCAGATAAGCTCCACCTGGTGGACAAGGAGAAGTCAAAAAGCAGGCGAGAAGGGGGGCAGATGAAGGCCTTTTTTGAACCCTACCTAGGCTTCCTGGCAGACTTCGACCCCGGCGAAGTGGTCACGGTGGCCGTGATCATCCTCATGGTGTCAGCAATCTGCTTATCCTCCATCCTGGTATTTGGGCAGAACCAACTCCACCTCCCGACTTGGAGCTTTGCCTTGCTGGTCCTCCTCTTCAGCCTAGCCTTTGTGTTCAGTGTGGTCCTCATCAGCATTCATCAGCAGCAGCAAAGCACCCAGACATTCCAGGTAGAGATGGGGGAGAGATTTAACACTGTTTGCATTTATTATTATTATTATTATTATTATTAACTGTATACTGCCCTATACCTGTAGATCTCAGGGCGGTTCACAACACAAAGTTGCAATATACGGAGCACAAAATACATAATAAAAATAATCAAAACGATTAACAATGCTATTGTATACACACTAATGAACGATACCCTCCCCAACAAAAGCCCCTAGACAATACTCCAGCCCACACGTACAAAAATCTAAATTAACATGTAACATTCAACAATGATTTAAAACAACCCCACCCTCCAAATAAAACAGTATTGTCCATATTCCCAGAGCTGGCACACTGAGCGGGCCTTGCCCAGAGAGAAAAGCAGAGAGCTTAAAAACTCTTGAGATGACAGGTATCTCCAAGCGGGTACAGTGCAAAAAAAAAGAGCTTTTAAGCTGCTTGCCTTGCTTAGGTTTAACTTGCTCCGTCTTAATTAGCTGGCCTCCAGCTGCATACGGTTGAAATCGCACAAGTTAGATAAACGGGAGATGTGATGGTATTGTACACTAACCGAAAAACAGCTTGCTGTCAAAATTTGCACATCTTTGAATTTTGCAATGTTAGTTCTCCAGACAGGAATTATTATTATTATTATTATTATTATTATTATTAATAACAACAATAATAATTAAATTTACACCCTGTCCTTTCTCTGAAAGGAGCCCCAGGGAAGCGATCAGTTACACAGATTAAAAACAAGAACAAAGAATAAAAATTCTAAAACACTTAAAATGCTCTAAAAACAAGGGCAATTTAAAACATCTAATAGTAGTTAAATACATTCTTCCCTTCCAAAAATCTTAGGATTGCCAGGAACAGTATTCTTCAGCCCCCAACAGCTGGATAAACAGGGATGTTTTCAAATTCCTTTTCATCCCACCTCGGGCACCAACAAACCATGCTATACCACTGGCCACCGGTTATCAATGGACATTCAGAGAACAAGGGGTGCAAAGAGTCTTAAGAGAAGGTTAACCCGCCCATGTAAGGGATGACATTTGTCCCACCCCATGTTTTTTTCAATCAGCCCTGCTGGAAAAGACTGCTAAGTGCATCCTCCCGTTTTCCTGCTCTCAATTCTCTGGGTCTTCTTTTTCTTCAGCTCCCTCTGGTACCACTGACTCCAGCACTGAGCATTTTCATCAATGTCTACCTCATGCTGAAACTCAACTACATGACCTGGATCCGGTTTTCTGTGTGGCTGCTTGTGGGTGAGTTTGGGGATCGGGTGCACACCCAAGAGCAAGGAGAAAAATCGGGAGAAGTAATGTGGAAGGAAAGTGCATATATTGGGGTGAAACGTGCCTAAAAATGAATATAATTACTGTAATCAGGGGTGCCAACTGTTGGGATACTGCCTGGGGCATCAGGCAACCAGACGATCACCGGTCTCCCTTGGAATGGCATCAATCAGCGACACGAGTCTCAGATATATTTAGAGACCCGTGCACACTCTATCAGCAGAGTGTGTAAATCTTCTCACACCAGAAGAGGCTGACAGAGCCATGTGTAAGCAGTATATTACAGCATTTTATTCAGCAGCAGGAACAAAGGAAAAAACATGTCTGCTTCCCTTCGTCTCCAGCAAAACAGCAGCAATACAAAAGCTATATACAAACCGAAGTTCCCAGCAAGCGCTGGAAGTAAACAGGCATGTGACACACAACAGTCATGCCTGTACCCTTTTAAGGTGGAACGGAACTATATCCTAACACCAACTTGAATAAAATATTGGGGGGCAGGTAAGCCCTACACCACATAATTGATCACATCACATGGCGCACACACACCATTTGAATGGCAATGCCCATCAACTTTGGGGACCCCGACCTTTTCATTGAAAATTTGTGGGGGTTCCCCCCTCTACTTGGTACCCCTGTAATTAAAGAGGATAGCAGACAAAAATCCATTCCATTGGGGGAAATGGCTTTGAGAACATTTGTGCATAAGAAGAAATTCAAACCCAAATGCCGATGAATGTTCATGAGGACTTAAAAAATAAATAAATTGCAGACCACTATGGGAAGGTGGGGAACTACTGAATTTAAGGCTGGGAAAAGGAGAAATCAGATTTGACAGATTTGCCCACCCCTAATGTCTAAAGCAGTCTTCCCAACCTGGGGCCCTCCAGATGGTTTGGACTGCAATTCTCCTTACCCTCAGTCAGCAGTTGTATCATGCTACGGCTAATGGGAGTTATAGTAATTATAAAAAACCATAATCCACACACACAGTTTAAAAGGCCATAGATTGTTTAATTAGCCAAAGGCCTGGGAGAAGAGGAATGTTTTTGCCTGGCACCTAAAAATATGTAACGAAGGAGCACATGAAGAAGGGCCTCAGATGATAATCACAGAGTCCGGGTTGGTTCATCTGGAGATAGGCGGTCCTTGACATATGTATAATGGCAGGTGGAGCTGGATCTAAGCATTGCAACTGGGGGTTAGCCAAAGTGGTGCCCTTCAGATGTTATTTGAATTATCATTTATCAAATTTGTTAGACTCCTTTCTCCCTACAGTGCAAAAAGTCAAAAACGAAACAGTAGAATAACAATTTCTCTGCAAGGTATTGAAAATCACACAACCTCACAAGGAAATCAACACCAGCAAGATAATCATTAACTAAGATCAAATCGGAAATTAGTAACATATAAAGCAGCCGATCAAGGGATGTGGGTGGCGCTGTGGGTTAAACCACAGAGCCTAGGACTTGCCGATTAGAAGGTCGGCGGTTAGAATCCCCATGATGGGGTGAGCTCCCGTTGCTCGGTCCCTGCTCCTGCCAACCTAGCAGTTTGAAAGCACGTCAAAATTCAAGTAGATAAATAGGTACCACTCTGGCGGGAAGGTAAACGGCGTTTCAGTGCGCTGCTCTGGTTCGCCAGAAGCGGCTTAGTCATGCTGGCCACATGACCCGGAAGCTGTGCGCTGGCTCCCTCGGCCAATAAAGCGAGATGAGCGCTGCAACCCCAGAGTCGGTCACAACTAGACCTAATGGTCAGGGGTCCCTTTACCTTTACCTAAAGCAGCCCATCATATTTCACCAAAAGCCTGCATGTAGAAAAAGCAGAGTCTGCCCTTTTCCCATCTGCCAGGAAACAAGGGGGACCAATGAAAGTCTGTGCCAGCTGGCTGGGGCTGATGGGGAGTTGTAATCCAAACCACCCGAGGAGGGCACCAGGTTGGGGAAGGTTGGTCTTAATGCATGCCACCATTCTGGGCTCTGGTGCTGGGTTTGGGGGTTGAGGCTGCTGATCCGTCTCTTTGTGCGTTCGCCTACAGGTTTGCTGGTTTATTTTGGTTACGGCATCTGGCACAGCAAAGAGAACCTACGGGAGCCCACGGCACACTCGGTCTGTGCCCGCTACGTGGTTTTCCCAAGCGGCAGCCTGGAAGAGACAGTCCAGGCTGTGCAGCCCAGCACTCAGCACTCTCAGGGATTGGAGGAAATGGCAGGCGAGGACGAAGCCAAGAGGTGATGCGGAGAGGCCTAACTTGGAGGAGACCCTTCCCTTTGACCACCCCCCCCCCAGCCCACCCACCACTCTCCAGTGTTTGGGCAGAAAGAAGAGGAGCCCTCGTCTGATTCAGCCAGGAAGACTCTGGGAATGCTATTGAGCAGAGACCCACTGCTTCTGCTTTCCTGCTTGGTCTGTGTTTCTGCTCTGGAAAGCTGGACCCATCTTGCCATTGAAAACTGCCCAGTCTATCCTGCCCTCCAGCTTGGAACCGAGAGCTGATCTGCAGACAGCCCATCTCAACCTTCAGTGGACGGGGGGCGGGCTGTCTTTGTACTATTCCATTATCTACGTGTTTCCCCCCTTTTCTTTCCTCCAGGCTGCTGCCCTGGCTGCCTGCAACCTTCATTCCAGGTGTCCCGTTTAGATTATTTTGGGGTGGCTCCTGTTTGATGGGTTCGTACAAAAGGGCAAGATGGGAGGGGCACCGCTGTGCCAGCTTCAGGGGTCAGTTCTCATTCCCAGACCGTTAGACGAGACTGTGTTGGCTCTGCTTTGACGGAAAGCTGTCTCTTGCCTACCACAAAATACGCTAGAGTAAATGGTATCTCTGCCTGGAACGAGGCAGTAGGCATTTTCGCACTGTGAGTGCATCTGTCTCTCAATGGTGCCTGGTGGATTGTGTATGCCAGAAAGCATGGACCACAACTGCCATCATCCCCAGCCGGCACAGCCTGATGGTGATGATGATTGATTGATTGACAACCTGCCCTTCACCCTAAGGTCCCAGGGTGGTTTACGGCATTAAAACACAACATAAAAAGCAATTTCAAACAACTTGCAACCATAACTATAAGTTGGGTCCTAAAAATATACACCTCACGTCAAAAGCCAGAGTAAAGAGGTGCATCTTCAGATCCTCTAAAAGCTGCACAATGAAGGTGCCAGATGTACTTCTGTGGGGAGGGACTTCTCCAGTTTAGGGGCCACCACAGAGAAGGCCCTCTCCCAGACCACCGCCATCCCAAGCCCCTGAGGGCAGAGGAACTACCAAGAGGGACTGCCCTACAGATCTCAGTACCTGATGGTCTCTAGGGAAGACTGTGGTCTGTCAGTATTTTGGGCCTGAGTTATTTCGGGCTTTAAACACCAACATCAGCACCTTGATTTGGGTCCAGAAGTGAGCTGGCAACCAGTGCAGCTGTTTTAAAATGCGGGAGATCTAAATGGATTACCCCAGCCAGTAATCTGACTGCTGCCTTTTGACTAAGCCCCACGTAGACAGCATTGCAGTAATCCAGTCTGGAAGTTAACAGAGCTTGGGGGTAGGTGTTAAAGTCCAGGTTGGTGAAGAAGGGAAGGGATTTATCACTTTCTCCACCAAATCAACTTACCATTTCTCAGCCCCTTCTGCCTTTTAGTGTTCGATAACCAACTCTCCCCTCTCAGCAGCTCAAAGGTGGCATGGATTGAACAGGTGCCAGCCAGGCAAACGATACCTTAATTGGTGACAGCTCAAGTATGCCCCACAATACTAGTAGCTCCCAGAATTGAACTTGGACATACACTTAATTTTTTTTTCACACCAGAAAAGTTAAGTGTCTGTGTGGCCATTCCTCATTCTGGAAATATTCCAGTGGAAAGGGGCTATTTACAAAAAGGTGAAATCATAGAATGGTAGAGTTGGAAGGGACCCTGAGGGTCATCGAATCCAACCCCCTGCAAAGCAGAAATCTCAACTAAATGACACATGACAAATGGTCATACAACTTCTGCTTAAAAACCTCCAAGGGAGGAGAATCCACCACCGTTAAACAGCTCTTGCCGTCAGAAAGTTCTTCTTCAAGTTTAGTTGAAATCTCCTTCCTTGTGACTTGAATCTACTGGTTCATAAAGTAGACACCTGTCCTTGGGAGACCATCTGCCCTGTTTCTATGTCAGAGACTCTTCCGGGGCAGGTTTCTGCAGCAGCAGTGGCTAAACCATCTGATTGTACCTATTTTAGAGAGCCCCACCAGCTAATAGTGAGGCTCATGGCAAGGCCACAGCCAAGAACTTGTGCACAAATCCAGCAGGGAGCTTCCTCTATGGCCACTTACGGGTTTGTCTTTAATTCATTCCATAGCACAGAACTTAGGGGTTGCTGCAGATAACTTGCAGCAGATAACTGGGAGAACATTTCACTGAACTCTGAGGGGTTTTGCTTTTGATTAGACCTGGAGGGGGGCTGCACTGCTGAGTCTTTCTGAAAAATGGAATTGTTGCGTTCAATTTTGAGTGAGGAAAACACTTGCTCATCCCCCCCCCCCATGTGGTGCCTCCCAGCTTGGTTTGGACGACCGCTACCATCGCCCCCAGACAACACAGCCATGCTGGTTGGGACATACCTAGGGATTGGCCAGGTTGGTCCCTGCCAACTGCACAGGCACAGAGGGCACAAAAATGGCATCTCTCTCACCGCCTTGGCAGAGGAATCTGGACGCCGTCATAGCAGCCCTGCAGAGCCTCCTTCCTGGCAGCGCTGGCGGTTAGTTTGTGCAGTGGGGCTCCCCGTGACAACACCCCTGCCTGGTCCTCTGTCCTCTCTACACTATGTCCCACCCTCCACTCCCACTGCGTGCCCCCAGAGGGGACTTTCAGCTGATGTGGTGGCTAAGAAATGTCAGGCGAGGCTCTTCATTTAGCACAGCCGAGTTGCTTTTCCCTGGTTTCTTTCCCGCCTTGACCAATTTCTGGGGCATGTGCCGCTGTGGCAGAAAGCAAGGGCCGTTGACTTAATGTCAAAGAACCAGCCGGCTGTAAATTGCACCGGCAAAGTCGGTGTTAACTTGTTACTAACCAAAACACAATTTTCACAGAGTCGGCCAAGTGTCGGGTCTAATAAGCATAGCAGCTCATCCCCAGTAGGCCTGGCCCCATGAATCAGCTGCAGAGATTGAAAGTCCCCGCCTCACTACAGCTTTTTCCAAGCAACCAGAGACTATGCCCGGGTGCAGCCTGCCACTGTTCTGCTCGTTTCAGCTCTCTTCTGGTTCTGGGAGACAAGGTGGGGAGGGAGCTTGTCACAGCAGGAGGAAACACCAGTGACTCTTCACCAGCCTTACTCATCTCTGCCTCTTGGCCTCCTTTTTCCCCGTCACCCACTTCAGCTTCTGCCTCCGATTCTGGGCTTCTCTCTGCCACCGACTCTTCCTCTCACCAAGCCCTGTTGCCTCTTCCCAGTCTTCTCCCTCTGACCATTCATTGTTGTCCCATCACCATTCCCCAGGACCTGAGCCTTCTTCCCTTGGGGGTTCCCCAGCTGATGCCTCAGCGGTCCAGGACACTTCAACAGGGCTTGTTTCCGAGTAAAGTGTGCACTGGGGGTGCAACCTCCAAGTTACTGCCTTTCTGCTGGCACCTTGCCAGAAGTAACAGGAAGGCAAGCAAAGTATTGTCCAAAGTTCCTGCCTCTGGCTTGCCAGATTTAGGGTGCCCATTCCAAAGTTCCTGCCTCTGGCTTGCCAGATTTAGGGTGCCCATTTTCCTGGGAGTAAGCCCCATTGAACTTGGTGGGATTTAACTTTTGAGTAGACATTTATAGGATTGTGCTGTTAAAACACCCAGTTTTTGAGTCATTTGTGATTACTGAATTATGTCATGTATTTATTTTCAGAGAGAGGGGGGTGCAAGGAAGCCTATGTATGCCTCTGCGTGTTGGCAAAGGCTGATGGGAATTATAGTCCCAAACATCTGGAGGGCACCAGACTGGCAAAGTTTTCACAGCCTTCTTAAAAGGACCGTTTATACTGCCACCCACCGGGTCACACACTAACTCAGGGCCAAACCTCCTGCCACAGCACAGGCCGCAGGCTACTTAGGAATCTCAAGATGGCCTCCCTGCTCTCGTGAAGCTGCCCTCCTCCTTCAAAGAACCGGCTGAGTATTTGCTCAACTGCTTAGCATGAATCTGAGCACGGCAACTGCCCTTCACAACCCCCTGCCAGCCCCACTTTGTCAGGCTGTGTTCTCCTGTGTGCATTTGGCTTTCCCAGAAGCAGATCCCATGGACCAATCTTTCCCGTATAAAATAGTTTGCCTAGGGACCTCCACTGCCGCTGTGCCTGATAGGCCATCAGGGGTGGCATTACTTACCTGTTGCTCAGGCTGACTCGTGGATGCATCAGCTTCTGTTGTCTCAGAGGTCAGGGCAAAAACACTGAGAGGCCAAAAGAGGTCCCAAGAAGGAAGGCAGGGTTTTCTTCTTGCAGCTTGCTGGCAATGGAAGCCCAGAGAGCAAAAGTCTCTCCTTGCTCTCACCCACAGATGAAAGGGGGTTGTGCAGCTGCTTATGAGACGCTGGAAGCTGGGTTTTGTCACACATATGTCTCACCGGTTTGCCGGTGAATCCCAGGCGGGCAGCGCCTGCTGTTTTGCTCTGTGCTCTGACCTTTGTTTGCTTGCTCCCATCACTAGATTCGTAGCAGTGGGGATATCGCCCTCGTCGCTACTGCCTTCACCTGTCATGCTGTGACTCTGCTCTGTGCGACAGCTTGTGGCAAAGAAGCCAATTAATATAAAGATTTTCTTTTCCTGTTCCTTGGCTGTGAGTTTATTTTTATGCATAAAACGTATACACCTCTTGATTCTAAAAAACAAGAACCCCAAAACCCTCAAAGCGATTTACAAAGAGGATAAAATGTTATGAATAAGGAATATTAACAGCAATGATTTACAACTTTCAAAAAGTTAAAATAGCAATAGACCAAAAGCAGATTAAAACTCGCATCGACCTTCTAAACATCTGGGTATGCCTCTCTCTCTCATATTCATTCTCTCTCTCTCTCTCTCTCTCTCACACACACACACACACACACACACGGCATTATTTGTCAGCAAATGGAAGAGCAGAGGGTCCCCTAATGGGCTCCTTCTTCACTTTGCAGGTAGCCAAGGAAGGAAAGATGAGCAATCCCTCCCAGGGCTGTCCACAGCTGGGGTGTCTTCTCAGAAAACCTACAAAAAGAAGGATTCCATAAGTCAGTTGCAACCCTCTCTGGCATCGCTCTTGTTCCCACGATTTTTCCCAGCCAAGAAGTTGCAAAGCACCAGATTTGGCTTAATGGCCCTTGGAGAGAAATCCCTTGGATAGGTATCCAAGGCAGGCTCTAGCCAGAGAATGGTGGCTTAATATCCACCAATGTGCCGTGTGAGAGTCCTGGGGCCAGCTGTAGAAACCCAGTGCAAACAAGTTGGAGTACATGACCAGCATTGCAGCGGGTTGGAGAAGATGACCCCTGTGTCTCTGGACTATAGAACTGGGAGACATGCCCCAGGAATCAATGGGGGTGGAGAAAGTTAGGCTAACCATATGGGGTCCTTGAGAGCGACCACTGCTTCAAATGCCATTTTCAGCATCTATGACACTACCATATGTTTTCCAGTTAGAGGAGGGAGGGAGGGTCTGGAGAACAAATGAAATGCTTTTGGGGGAAAATGTTGCATTATCCCCCCCCCCCCCCCCCGGGGATTTTGCTCAATGGCTGGAACAGAGACTGAGGATAGTTGGGTTCCCCGCCCCACTCCAAGAGCTGAAGGTGTGCTAGGGGCATCGTTGTTCTTAGGATGCCCCTTCCCCCCTTTCTCCTCTGCTGTCTCCTGCGGTTCAGTATTTTGCTTTTTAAAAAAATGCTGGAAAACCCGTTTGATCAGAGGCGGCAGCGGGATGATGAGAACCCACCGGGAGCCATCAAAAAAGACCCTGCAGCTCAGCAGAGGGGTTGGGCTTTCTGTACCTTTGACAGGTCTGTTTTGAACGAGCGGCTGCTCCAGTTGTGCTTGATCTGAAGGCTCGGGAAAATTACCTGGATGCCATCGCAAATCCCTGCAAAGTCCTGCTTGACGACAATCTCCTGAAAAGGACAGAAAAGATACCCTCTCCATTCCTACATCGACAGCATGATGGAGACGGTTCTCAAAGAGGTGTGTATCAGGGGGTCTTATACCCCTGTTCCATTTGGGTGGGAGTCCATCACCTTCCAGCCAATCCAGGTTGTGCAGTTATAGCCTAGGTTTCCACGAAATGTGAACCTCTATTCGAAGTGCTGTCCTCAGTTAGGGCACACCACTCCCTGCATGGAATTGTTGGAGCAGATTCACTGCATACATAAATATTTCTCCAATCCCACATTGCCTACTATGGTCTTTGCCAAGATGGTGCCTGCACCAGATGGTTTGGACTACAACTCCCAGCGGCCTCAGTGTGGTTGTGTGACCGTGGAGCTCCTGAAAACTCTAGTAAAAACAAAACAAAACTGGAGAGCACCAGGCTGGCGAAGATTTGGCCACTACATCACAAGCACAACACAACTCTCTTCCAACCACTGACTGACTGATACCTACTGAAAAATCCAGGACTTCCAAGGCAGCATTAGGATTTGCTTGGAGTGCTTTGAGGATCCCAATGCAGCCATCGCTCTGAATGGGGTTCCTGGCCACCTGCAGGTCACAGAACAGAAACGTGCCGGGTTTGTTTAGGGCAAAGCACTAAGCACAGGGCTGGGCAACTGGACTCCCAACTGCCATTGGCAATGGTGCCTGCTGGGGCTGATGGGAGATGGAGTCCAATGACAGCTGGTGAGGGTCGCAGACTTTCCACCCGGATTGCAGAAGAAGCAATTTCTCTTCTCTCTAGAGGTATTCCTCCATCTTTTGCATGTGGTACGGAACGCTACTTCTTAGATCACATAACATGCGGCTCTCCAAAAGCTGTGTAACTTCCATCATCCCTGACATTGCCTGCTGGGGCTTATGGGAGTTGGAATCTAACCACACCTGGAGGCCCACACCTGGAGGCGGATTTCGGGGAGGGCGATCGGTTTAGTCACACTGGGCACAGAGCCTCAGGGGCACCACAACTATTATTTAGAATGGATCGCAAGAAGTGGGGATCACAGAATTTGGGCATCGCTGAAATTTGAGACCCCAAGGTCTGCCACTGCCCACAGTTTCACCATTACTACACAGAGGAACTTACGGTCTTCAAATAAAAACATCCTGAAGGTCCCAAGCCACAGAGTGGTTAGGCTGGCCTCAAATAGAGCCAGGGCTTTTTCGGCTGTGGCTCCAATCTGGTGGAACACTCTGTCACAAGAGACTAGGGCCCTGCGGGACTTGACATCTTTCCGCAGGGCCTGCAAGACGGAGCTGTTCTGCCAGGCCTTTGTTTTTTATATATATATATATATATTTATTTATTAAAATTTTTAAACATAAATGCAGAAATAAAAAACAATGAAACATATATCATAACATATTTTCTTAGCTTCATTGGACTCCCTCACGTCTCCCGCTCCCACTTGCATCATTGTCAATTCTTACCTGCAATTTATCATCTTGTTTACATTCTTATATCCTATTCATTTAAAATATAATCTAATAATCCTCCCAAAGGTTTATGTTTTTTCCTCAATCTCACTTGTCATCCTAATTCCATCTAGTTTAGTGGTGCTCAATTATTTATGATCTAGCATCCTTCTTAACATTCAACCAAATTACAATACTTTTTTAAATAAATCTTAAATCTCTTCCAGTCTTCTTCAACCTTCTCTTCTCCCAGGTCTCGGATTCTGCCAGTCATCTCGGCTAGTTCCATATAGTCTATCAGCTGCATCTGCCACTCTTCCAGTATGGGTAGATCTTGGGTTTTCCAGTGCTTAGCGATAAGTATCCTTGCTGCTGTTGTTGCATACATAAAAAATGTTCGGTCCTTCCTTAACACCTTCTGGCCAACAATACCCAAAAGGAAGGCCTCTGGTTTCTTAGTGAAGGTATACTTAAATACCTTTTTCAGCTCATTATATATCATTTCCCAGAAAGCCTTCACTCTAGGGCAAGTCCACCAGAGGTGAAAGAATGTTCCTTCATTTTCTTTACATTTCCAACATTTATTATCAGACAAATGGTATATTTTGGCAAGTTTAACTAGGGTCATGTACCATCTATATATCATTTTCATTACATTTTCCTTCAAAGCATTACATGCAGTAAAGTTCAACCCAATGGTCCACAACCTTTCCCAGTCCTCAAACATAATGTTGTGCCCAATGTCCTGTGCCCACTTTATCATAGCCGATTTAACCATTTCATCTTGTGTATTCCATTTTAACAGCAAGTTATACATTCTTGAAAGTACCTTAGTCTTAGGCTCTAACAGTTCTGTTTCCAACTTCGATTTCTCCAACTGGAACCCTAACTTTTTGTCATTTTTAAAGACTTCTTTAATCTGAGCGTAGTGTAGCCAGTCTCGCACTTTATCCTTCATTTTCTCCAAACTCTGCAATTTCCAATTGTCTCCATCTTTTTCTAGTATTTCCCAATATTTTGGCCATTTGGCCTCCATATTGGGTCTTTTTCGGGCCTTAGCTTCCAGCGGTGAAAGCCACCTTGGAGTTTTATTTTCCAATAAGTCTTTATATTTTGTCCAGACATTAAACACTGCTTTTCTGACAATATGATTCTTAAAGGCCTTATTGATATTAACCTTGTCATACCATAAGTATGCATGCCAACCAAAAGCATTGTTAAAACCTTCCAGATCCAGAACGTCAGTGTCCTCGAGAAGTAGCCAGTCTTTTAGCCAGCAGAAAGCTGCGGCCTCATAGTACAACTTTAGGTCTGGCAGGGCAAAGCCCCCTCTTTCTTTCGCATCAGTTAATATCTTAAACTTAATTCTGGGCTTTTTGCCCTGCCAGACAAACTTAGAAATGTCTCTCTGCCACTTCCGGAAGCACTCCGTCTTGTCCACAATCTGTAGTGTTTGGAACAAAAACAACATTTTTGGCAATACATTCATCTTAATAGCAGCAATTCGGCCTAACAAAGAAAGTTTCAATTTTGTCCAACTGTCTAAGTCTCTTTTAATTTCAGACCAACATTTTTCATAGTTATCCTTAAAAAGACTCAGATTTTTTGCTGTTATGTTTACCCCTAGGTACTTTACTTTTTTAACCACAGTTAGTTCTGTCTCTCTCTGAAACCGTTCTGACTCTGTATCTGTCAAATTTTTCCCCAGCACCTTAGTTTTCTGTTTGTTTAATTTAAATCCCGCCACCCAACCAAAGTCTTGAATCAATTGTAACACTCTTTTCGTACTAGATTCTGGCTCCTGCAGGGTCAAAACTAGGTCATCTGCAAAAGCTTTAAGTTTGTATTGTTTCGCTCCGACCTGGATTCCTTCCACCAACCGGTCCCCTCTGATCATATTCAAGAGCACCTCCAGAACCGAAATAAATAGCAGAGGGGAAATGGGGCAGCCTTGTCGTGTTCCTTTTTCAATTTTAAACTCTTCTTTAACCACATTGTTAACTATCAATTTAGCTTTTTGTTCTGAATATATTGCATCAATCCCATTCTCAAAACCCCGTCCCACTCCCATTTCTTTTAAATTTCCCTTCATAAATTTCCAAGAGATATTGTCAAAGGCCTTCTCCGCATCTATAAAAATTAACACTGCTTTTGTATTTATGTCTGTTTGCAAAAGTTCCAAAATGTCAATGATATTCCTTGTGTTAGCAAACAAGTGTCTACCTGGGAGAAAGCCTGCCTGGTCTTTATGAATTACTTCATTTAATACTTTTTTGAGTCTACTTGCCAAAACGTCTGCAAATATTTTGTAATCCACATTTAAAAGGGAGATGGGACGATAGTTCTTAAGTTGTGTCTTTTCAGCTTCCGATTTTGGTATCAATGTGATAAAAGCTTCTTTCCATGATTCCGGCGCCTTCTTCCCCTCCATAATTTCATTGCTGACCTCCATCAGTGGTTGTATCAGATAGTCTTTTAATGTCTTGTAGTACTTGGAGGTCAGCCCATCTGGCCCTGGGGATTTGCCCAACTGCATGTTCTGAATGGCTTGTTCAATCTCTTGTCGTGTTATTTTGCAATTCAGGATTGATCTATTTTCTTGTGACAATTTTGTTAGTCCATTTTTTTCCAAAAAATGTTTAATCTCAACCTCATCTTGCTACGGAGCCCAGGTATGAGTTTTTCGGGCTTAAGAGTGTGAATGCAGATGGATTAATTCTCTGCTTCATGGGAGCAACGTTTGGGAAAAACAGCTCCGAGAGAGAAGAGTCTGCATTCCAAACATTCCTGTGGTTTTTCCTGTCCAAGGAAAGGAATGTGGTTGCTTAGCAACGCAGGCCAGTTTCAAGATAAGGGCTGGATAAGGGCTGGAAGTCAGGCTATGCCCAGAGAGGCTAAGACAGCTCGTGTTTAGACTAGGCCCTTACAAAGGAACTGTGAAAGGGACTTTCCAAGCAGCCAGTGTTATTGCTGCCAGGTGCACAGAGTGTAAACAAGCCAGCTATTGGATTTTAGAGGCTTGTGTTTGAGAGTCAATGCAAGGACTCAAAATGGATGTCAAGAAGGGAAGCCTGCCTTCTCCACCCCTCTTGACCAGTGACAATTATGCATCTTGGTCTATTAAGATGAAGGCCTTGCTGCAGAATCAGAGACTGTTTGGGGTGATTGAGAACCCCATCCCTGCAGCACCAACGCGTGTTTGGGAGTCACAGGATGTGAAGGCCAGAACTGCTATAATTCTGTGCGTGTCAGACTCACAGCTTATTCATATACAAGATTTACAGCACGCGAAAGATGTTTGGGACACGCTGAGAAGGACACATCAGAGAGATGCAGGTTCTTCAGCGTTGCTGTATTTTGAAAAGCTGACTAACCTGAGGCTTGCGCCTGATGGAGATGTTCAAGCGCACCTGACGGAAATGAAATTTCTGCGTCAGCAGATGGTGGAACGCAATTTCCATCTGGATGAGGAAGTGTTTTGCTTCATGGTGATAAACAGCCTGAATCGGACTTACAAAACGGTTGCCAGTCAGCTGGGGTCTCTCCCAGCGCAAGATCTAACGTCGGACAGGGTCTTTGCCGTGGTTCTGAACGAACATGACAGACTTGCCGCCCTGGAGGTCAAGGACAGGGGGAGGGAAGAACGGAGTTCAGACACCCCCACTGCTGTAGCTACTGGAGGAGACGCCGTAGCTTTGAACGTTGTCCGATGCCACAATTGTGGACAGACTGGGCGTCTTCAGCGGAACTGCAGGAAGCCACGTCAGAACAAAGGAGCCAAGGGGAGCTCCACGAAGTCTGAGGCGTCAGGCAGAAGTCATGCCAAGTCACAGGCGAAGCCTGCAAAGGCTTTGATGTCCCTAAAGGCCACACCACAAGTGGGGAATTCCTTCGTTTTAGACACGGGAGCGACGGTTCACATGACCCATCGCAGGGATTTGTTTTCGTCGTTTAAGAAGCAAAGCTTCGTTGTACAACAAGCCAACGGTCAAGAGCTGGATGCCACCGGAATTGGGACTGTGTATCTTAAAAGTCTGAACTTGACTATAAACAATGTTTATTTGGTTCCAGAGTTGAAGTACAATCTGCTCAGCGTTTCGCAGATTGCCAAGAAGGGACTAAAACTGTCCTATGATGATCAACACTGCGAGATCTACAAAGATGGAGAGTTGTATCTTTCTGCCAAAGAGAAAGATGGACTGTATTTGTTGACTTTTGATCAAAGTGATTACATGGAATGTAATTCTTATGATTCTAACATGATTTCTTTTGCAGGTGTAGCCAAGAAGAACACCAAGCAGGTCACCTCGAGGGTTGACAAGGCATTTCAGCGGGTGTATGCTGATGTGATTGGTCCTTTAGCACCATCTAGAGGCAATGCAAAGTATTACCTAATATGTGTTGATTCTTTTACAGGTTTTGTCTGGATTTATCTTTTGGAGAGACCGAAAGAAGCCTTAGAAAGGTTTAAAGAGTTTTGTGACAAGGTTAAAAATATGCATGATGCTGACATAGATTGTCTTTGCACAGATGAGAAGCCAATTTTTCTCTTACAGGATTTCCAGAGGTTCCTGAAGAAGAAAGGGATAAGACACAAAATTGCAGCTTCCGAAGAAGCTTGGAACAGATGTGTCTGTGTTAGAGTGAACAAAGAATTGCAAAAGGGAATGCATGCGCAATTGCTTAGTTCACATCTGCCACATGAGTACTGGGCTGAGTCGCTAATGTCATTTTGTTATACGTGGTTGAGAAAGTTTTCAAATGAATTGGGAAGTTCTCCTTTTGAGAAACTGTTCCACAGAAAACCTTCTGTTGCCCATTTCAAGGTTTTTGGGTCTCATGTGAGGACAGAAGCTCCAGGTGGAGTAAAGAATGCCAGAGGCATTTTTGTGGGTTATGAAAAGGGTCTCTACAGAGTAATTTTGTCTGAATCTGGTAAGGTGATTCTCACAAAATTCCTAGAGAGTGCTCCTGAACAGGAGAGAGTGATTGTTCACACATTTCCCACAGGTGATGATGATGATTCTGATGATGATGATGATGAGTTTGATCTTATTGAGTTCAGTAGTACTGATGATGACAGCGATAGCTCAGACAGCTCAGTTGTCACAGTCATTGAGAGGAAATCTCACGTAATGACTAGACCCTCAGAAGAGGAGGATGAACCACTGATTAAGCTTAGTACTGGTTCTCCAGAGAGTTCAGAGGCTGAACGAGAAAGCAAAGGAGAGCAGCACCTCTTACGTAGGTCTGAGAGAGCAACGAAGGGTGTACCACCCAAGAGGTATTCAAAAGAGTTTGCCAACCAAGCTATTGCATGTGTTGCTGTTGTAAACGACCAAGGTCAAATTGAAGCTGTGTCTGAGTCAGAGACAAAGGCACAACAGAGAGTTGCTAACCAAGGTAATGCAGAAGCACTCATTCCTTGGAAGTCACACAACCAGAGAGGTACATTGGTAAAACCAGTGGCGGGTAGTTCCAAGGGTGGAACTGAAACAACAGGGGAGTGTTATAAGTATAACAACTGTTTGTTTTCTTCTCTGGATGACGCTTTGCTCGCAGCACGCATTGATGCTTTAGGGGGAGTATGTTATTCTAAAGCAGCAATGCTGCAGCAAGCAAAGGCTTCAGCTGCTCAGTCAGCTGCTTGTGGCTGCAAAGCCAGACAGGATGTATGTGACTGTTGCCATGGAAACAAAGGGGCAGTCCATTCTGTACTGAGCACCGGATGTTAGCTCAGTGTGTGTGTCATATGACCTGTACAGGATGTACATGGGTGGAGTTTGGAGTTTCTCTCTGTTTGTTGAAGAGAGCAGACATGTTTTCTCTGTACTGAAGTGAAAGACAGGAATAAATGCAATGTAGATACATTTCTGTCTGAGTCTGATTCCCCTCCCTGGGGATATGCAGGGAGCAGGGAGAAGAGAAGCAGTTGGTGTGTTTTTCTCACAGCCTGAGGAAAATCGCCGGAACGGACCTCGTGTGTCTCCCTGCCGGGAGTCGCCGGAGGGAGGTCAAAAGAATTCAGCCGGTGCCTGGAGAGATAGGCACATACCTCTGACCGAGCCTGAATTCTGACACTCCACAGGGTTCTGAATATTTCTTCCTTCAATTTCTAAATTTGTAACTGTATTTAGTTTTTGTCTCCTCTTCAACTGCCAAGCTAGCAGTTTCCCACATTTATTTGCCGATTCAAAAGTTTTTTGTTTCATTAATTTAATCTTCCACTCTATTTCCTGGTTTATCAATTTAGAATATTGTGCTTGATGAAGTTTGATTTCTCTCAGGGTCGGCTGTGACTTCGGATTTGATCTTAACTTCTTCTCCAATTCTTTGATTTTCTCCAATATCTTGTCTTTCCTCTCATTTTGAATCCTTTTCTTTACAGCATTCTGTTGTATCAAGAACCCCCTCATTACAGCCTTACTTGCGTCCCAGATAGTTCTTTTTTCCACCGTAGTGTTCATGTTTATCTCAAAATAGTCCTTCAAGGCTTTTTGGGCCTTCTCAACAATCTCCTGATCTCTAAACAAATTGTCATTCATCTTCCATCTAAAGGAGCCGGTTGGTAGTAGTGTCATGTCCATCTTCGTTGCATTATGGTCGGAGCAGGTCTTTGGGCAGATTTCCACCTTTCTGACCTTGGGTGCCAGACCTCTAGTTATCCATATTTGGTCGATTCTTGTCCAAGTCAGCTGGGCTTCAGAGAAAAATGTTCCCTCTCTTCCCAAGGGGTTCTTCGTTCTCCAAATGTCAATTAAGTCCATATTGTCTGTCATTTCAAAAAAAGTCTTTGGTAGTCTGCCGTCCTTTGTAACATTTTGGCTTTGTGACTTATCCATGTTAGTTGATACGACCCCGTTCATATCTCCCATCATAATGATGTTGTCATAGTCCAGATAATCCAGCATTGTCTCATGCAACTTCTTGTAAAATTCTGATTTCCCTTCATTTGGTGCATAAATTCCTAATAACAAAATCTTCTCTCCTTGATGTTGTATCTCAATTGCTAAAATTCTTCCATGTTCATCTTTAAATAAGAATTTGGGTGACAGGCTCTCTTTTGCATATATCACCACGCCTCTCTTCTTTACTCTGTCCGAAGATATAAATTCCTGGCCAAATCTTTTGTTTATTAACACTTTTCTGTGGAGCCTAGTCACATGTGTTTCTTGTAGGCAAATGATATCCAATTGTTCCTTTTTTAATATGTGAAAAATTTTCCTCCTTTTTTCCGGGATGTTGCAGCCATTTATATTCCAACTCAAGAGTTGCAGAGACATCCTGAATTAATCTGATTAATTTCCTGGGGGTGGTGTCTTGTTCACTGGATCTTCAGGTTCCAAGGGTGCAGGTACCGCTGGTGCTCCAGGCCCAGAGGATAATTCAATTCCCTTTTGAAGGTCCTCTCCGTATGCAGTCAAAAATTTATCTCTGTCTTCCAATGTTCTGATTTTAACCTTCTTCCCTCTAAAAGTGAAAGATACTCCTTGGGGAAATTCCCACCTGAAGATAATTGAGTTGCTCCTCAACAATTTGACCAGTTCAAGTGTTCTGCCAGGCCTTTGGTCGGGGTTCAGTCTGACTCCCTCTCCCCTTTCATAAGAATCTGCATGGAAGTGGCCTCCCAATTTTTCTCACAGGCACAAACAGTTCAGCACAAACAGTTGGGCCTGGTGAGCATTTAAGGTCCCCAACCCTAATCTGCGGGTTGTCATCTGATTGGATTTTATTCTGATCCTGATCTGATTTGAGGATGTATTTTAACTGATTGTCTGATTTTATGTTAATGTGTTATACATTTGATGTTAGCCGCTCTGAGCCAGGCTTCGGCTGGGGAGGGCGGGATATAAATAAAAGTAGTTATTATTATTATTATTATTATTATTATTATTATTATTATTGGATCAGACACTCTCTAAAAAGCCACTTACGCTGAAGATCTTCAGGGTTTTGTTTTCTTTCAGGCCCAAAGCTAGGCAGAGGGCTCCTTCCAGAGAAATGCGATTGTTCCTGAGGAGAAGAAGAAGAGGAAACCATCTCAACTGTCACATTTCCCTTTCCCTTCTCTTATCTCTCTCTGTGATCTCCCCAGGATGCCAAGCAGAAGCTGGGTGCTGAGCACGCTTACCCAACGTTCAGCTCTTCCAGAACGTTGTTGACTTTCAGGGCCTCACCCAGGGCAGTCGCTCCGCCGTTGCCAAAGCCGTTGTACGAAAGGTCCAGCACCCGAAGGAAGATGTTGGCCTGAGGAGGGGAGGAGGGAAGGAGGGAGGCAGCCTTAGCAAAGCTCTGGGTGGGGAAACCCTCTGGGGCTCTGGGTTCAACATTTTTGAGGGTTTCCCACAGGTATCTGGGTGGTCACTGTGAGAACAGGACTGGATGGGCTAGTTCAGGAGGCTTCTTCTGATGTCCTACCTGCTCAGACACCCTAGGATTAAACAGATCTGAAATATCTAAAAGACCACCTTCTTCCTTCCAGACCCTCTTGTGTACTAAGCTTCACAGCCCAGGAGAGGGCATGCTCCTATGCAGTGGAATTCCCTCCCCACGGAAGTGCATCTGGCATTTTCACTGTACAGCTTTAATTATATGACATCTGAGATGCACGATTTTAGGGCCCACTCTGCTTGACTGCAAATTGTTTAAACTAGTGTATAATGACATAGCCCATCCTAAGACCTTAAGGTGAAGGGTGGGTAAGAAATCCAGCAAATAAAATAAAATAAAAATTATTACATTGGAGGGAGGTGGATCTCAGGGCATCCTGCCACTCGCTGAGCAAGTTGCCACCCCTGATCACTCAGATCGGTCTATTTTGATCCAGAAAGGAAGAATAGTTTTGCTTAAGTCTCCTCTTTCGTCTCTTCCAACCTTTTTGAAACAGAATGTGGCAATGTGCTAAGGCTTTCACCACTCCTGATTTCTTTACGCAGGGGCCAGTTGGGGTTGCCTTGCTGTGTTCGCAACAGAGGCGCATAAGCAGACTTTCCTAAGCTTTTAATAAGGAAATAGGAATGCTGTAATCTGGAAGGATTTGGAACAGCAAGAACCAAAGCATCCCTTTGAACATGACACAAGGCGTTTTCATGTACTGGCGAGAATATATTTTCAGTGGCAAGTAGCATGGAAAGCTGACCTGTACTGAATCAGGCTCAGTATTGTCAACACTGACTGACAGCAGCTCTCCAGGGTTTCAGGCAGGAGGACATTCCTGGCTCTACTTGGAGATGCTACTGTGGAATGAAGCAGAGAACTTCTGCAAGCAAAGCAGGGGCTTCTACTCGAACTACAAACTTCAGACCACTGGTCCAGCTAGGTCAGTATTGTCCACAGCTCTCAAAAGATTTCAGGAAGTAGCCTTCTTGCCTGGAGATGCTGGGGATTTAACCTGAGACCTTCTAAATGCAGAACAGATGCTTAAGACATGACATTACAACTGTAGCCGAACTGTAATTAGGCAGTTCTCCTACCCCTAAGCCTTTGGCAATAGCAACTGCTCCTTTGCCCCGGAAGTGGTTCCAGCTGAGATCAAGCTCCTTCAGGCCGACGTTTTCTGCAATCGCTGCTCCAAGAACCCCGCCTGGTTAAACGCAGAACACAAGAAATGGGCCAAAAAGCACAAGCCTTAGATAAGAAGAACTGCAACATCCAGAAGCCCCCTCCAATATTTGCCAACATGCCCCCTGACTTAGGGAGCTGGAAATCTCACAATCGGAGATCAGCATGACCCAATATCCCCCACGCTACTGATCTCTCTCCCCATGGAGCAGAAAAAGGGGAGGGATGAGATGAGTAGAAACCACAAGCAAAGAGAAAGCATTCTACAGGAAGCAGGTATGTATGAAGCAAAAAACCTCAGGGGAGTTCAAAGAATCATAGAATTGCAGAGTTGAAAGGAACCCAAAGAGACATCTAGTCCAACCCCCTACAATGCAGGAATTCATGGACTTCAGATTTCTGCACCTTGGGGAAAAGAAAACAGCTTACATGACTCTCCAACCAGAAGGAACACCAACAAGAGATTGGATGGCCATCTGTCATGGATGCTTTAGCTGTGATTCCTGCATTCCATGGGATTGGACGAGATTGGACTAGAGGACCCTTGGGGTACCTTCCAACTCTACAATTCTATTATTCTCTGTTTTAAAAGCTGTAGTCCACTGGGAAGATCTCCTGTATTAGTCCTGTTGAAATGAGCTAGTCTCCACCCCCCAAAAAAAAACACAACCCAAAAAACCCCCAAAGGCTTGCAGATGAGACTTTCCTGGTGGATTGGTGTCTGTGTTAATTTGGATGGGTAGGTAGGACTGCTCTTCCACCCTGGCTCTTCCAGCTGCAGTCAGGTGGCAGGGGGTGCCCTCATTCTCCACTCAGACGGATGGAAACTACTGTTTGGGGATTCTGCTGCGAAGTTAAAACATACCAATTTTCTTGGGCCTTTGAAGGTATTTGGAGGAAATTGGTGCAAGCTCAAGGCCCTCAAAATGTTATCTATATAATTTTTATTAAATTTCCTGTTTTACAATTTCAAATAAACATTTTACATACTTAAAATATCTTTCCGTGTTCATTTCGCGTATCTTGTATCCCTGCATATTTTACAAAAATTATACCAATTGGTTTTCCATTATTACATCCATTAAAGAAAATTTACACTGTTAGATTTATCTTAATGCTGCCAGTGTTTTCAGCTGTACACAGTTATTTTCCATATACTCAATAAACTCGAGGCCCTCAAAGTTTTTAATACTGCATTGATGTTGTTTGTACCTTTCATGGATGAAAATCATTTTTATTATTGTCTGTATGTTTTCCTTTTTCCCTTATGTGTTGCGTGTGGTTTATAAATTTGCAAGCCTGTGGGTAGGTGTCTTATCTGGGAAGTCTTTTTGGCTGTGGAGTGGGGTACAAATGCTCTAAATAAATAAACAATATTAATAATACATAAATTTTAAAACCTCTTTGAGTCCTACCTTTATTCCTTTTTCTCTCTGTCTCTCTCTCTCCACAGCCTAGACTGTTGCTATTTCCTGTGCTCTCTCTCTCAATCTCTCTCTCTCTGTCCCCTCCCGTTTTCCATCAACTCCCTGTGACCTCATCAAAAGGTAAATGGGAAGGGAGAGAGACCTGATCAGCCACAGAAGGAGGTTTTCTTCAGTTAGGGAGGCGAAGGACAGAATGCCAAGCATCAGCAGGGAAGGAGCTGGAGACAAGGGTAATGCAGCTGTAAGAACAGCAAAAGGGGCCTGAGAAGTAGGAGGCAGCGACTACTATAGCACAAGAAATCAAGAATGGTGCAGAAATTTAAATAGCAGAAGAGGAGCTGGTACAGAGAATGAGGGAGAGGAGGGAACAATCATGGCTGTTGCACCCTGGAAAATAATGTTGACAATTGTTAGCACACATTTGCAAATAACTTAAAAAACCCAGATCAAGTGATATTTCCATCTGGAATTCCCTTTGCTAGCAAAAATATGCAGGTGAGTTCTCAGATGTAAATAGAGCACAGCTCCTTGATCAAATATTAATTGTCCCTGAAGCAGACTTTGCCAGCCTGGTGCCCTCAAAATACTTTGGACTACAACTCCCATCAGCCACAGCATCCTATGGCTGTACTGACTGGGCCTGACAGGAGGGTTTTTTGGAGGGGATACAAAGCATCAGGAGGATGCCAGGTTGGTAGGAGATCTCCTATTCCTCTCCCAGATCTGCAATTCCCAGAGTGGTTTAACTGTCAATCCCTCTTCCCAGGGAACTCTGGGGATTGTAGCTCTGGAAAAGGAATAGAGGTTTCCTGCCCAGAGATGGGAGCTTCATCTACCAGAGATGAATGGCAGATGAAGTTGATGGACTATGCCAAAATGGCTACAATGACCGGAAGAATCAGAAATCAGGAAAACCAAAATATTAATAAAGAATGGGAAAAATTTATAACTTATGTTAAAGACCATTGTAAACAGTTAAAATCGTTAGTGGGATTGAATATCACTTGTAGTTTAATGGTGAATTTTGGATATAATGGAGATGTAAAAGATTTGGATCATCATAAAAGATGCAGGAGGAAACGATTAATAATAGGACCCACAAAGGGGAAGATGGAAGTCCAGGAGATGCCTTGGAATCTTTTTGTTATGATTTATGTTTGATATATGATTGTAAAATTTTAATCTGAAAAACCAAATCAATATTTATTTATTTTTAAAAAGGAATAGAGGTTTCCTAACTGCTCTCAGAACCCTTAACAAACTACATCTCCCAGGATTTTGTGGGGGAAGCCATGGCTGTTTAAAGTGGTATGATACAGCTTCCAATGTACTGTTTGGTGCAGATGGAGTCACACCCATAGCCCCGCCCACTCTTGCCCCAAGCTCCACCCACCACTGGCACGTGGCCTATAAGGGAATGTGTCCCTTGGATTGAAAAAGTTTCCCCACTCCATACCTTCTTTCTTAAAGGGGAAGTTCAGAACAACTAAGTTTTCATCAACCTCGCGCCCTCCAGCTCTTTTGAGAGACTTAGGACTTACACCAGCCTCAACAGGCAGAGCCATTACTGTTTGCAGGGGCTGATGGGTGTTGTAGTCCAAAACACCCGGAGATCACAAAGTTGGCAAAGGCCGTTCTCTGCCTTTCTTTGCAAGGGAAGCTGCTTTACCTGCCAGCTCTTCAAGCATGTTATGACTCAGATCGAGGGACTCCAGTTTGTTGTTGATCACAAAAGCATCTGCTAGGTATTTGGCCGCACGCTCATCTAATTCATTTCCAGAGAGCTTCAGGGTTAGTAGTGTCCTATTCTCCCCAAGCATGGAGGACAAAGCCTTCGCCCCTTTCACTCCAATCCTGTTCTCTGACAAATCAACATCTGAGAGGGAAGAACAAGACAGACTTTTAACCCCGACTCCCACAAAATAAAACCCGTCTCTCATTTCAGATCCGTTCCCCTTCCACCTTTCCAGGGCCTTCAGTTGGCCCCTTGAACAATCTCAGATCGGAGGAGGTCAAGAAGTGGTCTCCTCTGAAAAACTGAACATGTTGACAGCTCCTCAAAGGAGAAAATCACCTCCCCTAATCCCACTTTGCCATAAAAATATCAATTATATTATCTCATGGACTCGGGGGGGGGGGGAGGAATAACCACACTCAGGATACAGAACATAAACTCTGAGAGGATGGGTTTCTTAGGGCTGTTCCACTGTATTATTAGGTCTCACTGAGGGCTAAGCACTCGTATTTGTATTTATTTGTTACATTTATTTCCTGCCTCGTCTCCAAGCAGCTCATGAGGGTGTGTTTGGTTTTATCTTCAAAACAACCCTGCGAGGTACGGAAGACTGAGAGGCAGAGACTGGCTCAGGGAAACCTACAGAGCTTTGACTAACGGGGGATTCGAATCCTAGATTCCCAGGTCCTAGTCTTGACATTATAACCACTCTTACCTGTCTTCACCAATTTGTGCCCTCCAGATGTTTGGGACCGCAAATCCCATCCACCCTAGCCAGCATGCCTATATGATGGGTGTGTGGCTGTTCTGGCTGGGGCTAATGGGAATTGTAGTCCAAAACATCTGGAGGATGCTAGGTCAGCAAACACCATGGTATACCATAAAAAACCTTCACAGCAAAAGCAGCCCGGGCCTTTCTGTCACAAGGCCTCTATTTTGCCACGTCCTTGCTACAAAGACCTTCTCGAAACCTCAAAATTAAGGGACACACCTGAAATATAACAATTTTCTTTCAACATCTCGGCCACGGCTGCTGCTCCCTCTCCGTCCAGCCAGTTGTCACTCAGGTTTAACTTCACAATGGATGTGTTGTTCGCCAAGGAAGGAGCTAGAGCTTTGGCTCCCTGGGATACAGAAGAGAAAAGTGAAGAAATACGTGGATTGTCTATGCTGGATCAGGGCAAAGTCCCACTGGGTCCAACGCTCTTACACATGGCTGTGGTCATAAGAACATAGGAGGAGCCAATGGCCCATCTAGTCCAGCTTTCCGTCCTCACAGTTGCCACCCAGATGCCACCCAGGACCTGAGCACAAGAGCACTCTCCCCTCCTGTGGGTATTCAAAAGCATTACTGCCTTTGACAATCAAGGCTAGCGCTCACTTGGGCTGATGGGACTTGTAGTCAAAAACAGCCCGGCCTACTGGGGCAGATGGGAATTGATACCTTGGGTCCAAGGCCATAGTGCTTCAAGGTCAGTTCAGAATCTTTCATGTGTCGTAAAAAATATGAGATGGGAACGACACCGTGCATTCGGCAGGTGTTGAGATATTTGGCTTTTCCTGTTGGATCATGGGATGTCTTAGAATCTAATGTCGGGAGGGAGAAAAAAGAGTCAGCGTAGGGAGGGATAACGCTGCAAAGCCAGAAAGCTATTCAGAAGCAAGGCAAGCCATTAAAGTATCTGCAGTTAATGGACAGTCCACCCAAGGGCATTGTGTCCTTCAGAATCACAAAAGATGTACAGTGGTACCTCGGGTTACATACACTTCAGGTTACATACGCTTCAGGTTACAGACTCCGCTAACCCAGAAATAGTACCTCGGGTTAAGAACTTTGCTTCAGGATGAGAACAGAAATCGTGCAGCATCGGCAGCGGGAGGTCCCATTAGCTAAAGTGGTGCTTCAGGTTAAGAACAGTTTCAGGTTAAGAACGGACCTCCAGAACGAATTAAGTCCTTAACTCAAGGTACCACTGTACTGCATGTCACAAGGCGAGAAATAGTTGTTTCTCCTTCTCTCATAATTCTAGGAATAGTGAGTACCCAATGAAGCCCAGCCAAAGGCAGCTGCAGTCCAAGCACATCTGGAAGGCCGCAGATCAGCCATCACCCCTTCCTCTAAGCCATACCTTCTATTTCAAGGTCTGTGTCCCAGTCTTCATCCCTTTCCTCCTCCTCCTCCTCCTCCATCTCCTCTTCAGAATCGTTCCCAGCATTCTCTGGGTAACAGGGACCACTTTCCTCATGTATAGTCTGCGGCTTGTCAGCAGGCCTTGAAAAAGTCTGAGGAAAGACATATGCATAGGATTTTACTCCAAGCAAGTAGTCACGTCAACATTCATCTACTCAAACCCTGGGAACTAAGGAGAAAGTCGATTTGAAAACAATGATAGCGAACAGCCAGAGTGCTGTGTGATGAACTGGAACAATCATAGGAGTACATTGTTTCTGTTCAGACGTACTGAGGACGTGTTTTGGACTACAGTTCCCATCAGCCCCAACATCATATGGCCATGCTGGCCCAAAACATCTGGATGGTTGCCAAGTGTTGCTATTTTCAGGGACAGCCCTGATTTAGAGAAGCCATCCCGGTTTCTGATTTGAACGTGGAACGTTCCACTTTTCCTTGGGATATCCCTATTTTCACTGGAGAAATGTTGGGAGGATATGGTAGAATGTCCGTATTTTCATTTGAGAAATGTTGGAGGGTATGGAATTATTGGACCCCCTCAGCCATCTGAAGGCAATTCTGTACACATAAGTTTTTTTTAAAAAAATATTTTTTATTAGTTTTACATATAATCACAATGTGTAACATTGTATTCTCTTATTAAATATCTTGGCTCAACTGTTTAGGTGTTTAGGCAAAAATGTTTAATGTTTTATTCTGTTTTTATATATGTTGGAAGCTGCCCAGAGTGGCTGAGGCAACCCAGTAAGATGTGTGGAGTATGAACAGTAAAATTATCATTATGGAATAGGGATGTCCCCTTTTTCATCGGAGAAACATTGGAGAGTATGAGTTGCATTAGGTCTAACCACAATATTCATAGCCCACCTTTTCTCCAAGGAGCTCAATCAATCTTCATAATGACCCTGTGAGGTAGGCTAAGCTGGCAGTGAGTGACTAGCCCAAGGTCACCCAGTGAGCTTCACTGTGGGGGTATGAGCCTTGGCCTTCTGGGTCCTAGTCAAACATTCTAACCTAGGCATCCCCAGACTCGGCCCTCCAGCTATTTTGGGGACTACAATTCCCATCATCCCTGACCACTGGTCCTGTTAGCTAGGGAATGATGGGAGTTGTAGTCCCAAAACAGCTGGAGAGCTGAGTTTGGAGGTGCCTGCTCTAATCACTATACCGCACTGGCTCATCCTTGATCGTTGCCCATGCTGCAGCTGTGCATGATGGGAGTTGTAGTCCAATCACATCTATAGGAATACCACAAGTGGTGTCATTTTGCCTGTGGTTTTTCCTAGCTGCTTATTTTTAGCGGCCCCGTTGAGAGAAAGGCGCTGCATGAACTTCCCAGACCCCAGCCTTTCCCTCTAGAACTACAATTCCCAGAAACCTCCACGGTCTACGTCACACACTAGTCCCCCTCCCACCAGCCCGCAGGCCTCCCGCTTCTCCTTAAGACCGCGGCCTTCTTCCTCGGTTCTTTTTTCCTCACCGCTGAGCCGCCGGAGTCCAGACGAGCGGGGGCAGGAGTACCACGACTGGGAACGCGATCCCCGACGTCGGTCTCCTGCTCGGGAACCGGCGACAGCGGCAGCTTCGGCATCGGCGCGGCTCGGGCCTGGTCCACCCGCCGGTTGCCGTGGCAACGCGTCGCGCCGGGGAGGGGCGGGCGCAGCCCGGTATCGCGGAAGCCGATTGGACGGAAGAGGTGATGAGGCGAGCCTATCAAGTATTTGTGGGCGACGAAGAATCGCTTCCGAGCTTCGCCCTGTCAAGCGGGCTTGGAAACTTTGTCCTGAGCTGCTTCGGGGGGTCGCGAGTTCGAATCCCCCTCGGAAACCCCGAGGCTTATTTCGAATTAAAATTGTAATCTGTTCGGAAGCGGGGTTCGGGGTTGGTTTGCGGGGTTACAAAGCAATTTTGTTTTATTATTATTTTATTTATTTTTTTATTAATTTTATTTATTGAATTTATATACCGCCCTATACCCTGGGGGGTCTCAGTGCGGTTCACAGAATAAAATCAAGATATAAAACCACAAAATGCCTAATAAACATAAAAACAACAACCCAATAGCCCACCCCCCATGTATAATATTACTGTGAAGATGTTTGCAATAAAGGGAAATAAATGTTCTCATTACATTTCATGTGCCAGGATGGCCCTGCCCCCCGAAATCCAAATACCAGGAAAAGTGCTGCATTTTAATTTGTGATGATATTTCCTATTTTATTTTGCTATAATGGTCTTTAAAATGAAATTTAAAAAACATGCACCCGCTGAGAAATCCAGGGGCAGCTTCGAAGTCTGTTCCAACCAGAGAAAACAAACCCAAACAGTCTTTGGTTGATAATTACGTGTAGATGGAGTATTTTGTAGAAAAGTAGCCTTTGCGGGGTAAGGACAGTACCAATGACTGCAAGTTAGAAGAAAGGAGATTCCGACTGAAGTTCAGGAAGAACTTTCTGATGGTAAGATCTGTTTGACAGTGGGACAGACTCAGTGCCGGATTTACGTATAAGCTAAACAAGCTATAGTTTAGGGCCCCACTCTCTTGGGGGCCCCAAAAAAATTAAAGGGAAAAAAACCTGGATATACATTTCCAAAATATAAGATAAAAAACAAATAAAATAAAACCTACATACAGCAACAGTGTTTTGTGTTGTGTAGGCTCCTGTGATGTAAGTAATGGGCCCCGCCTGCTAGCCTGCTCCCTAAAATACCACCGGTTGGCTCATTTCTATATATAGGGTGCCTACATTCTGCATGTGGGACGCAGGTGGCGCTGTGGGTTAAAGCCTCAGCGCCTAGGGCTTGCCGATCGAAAGGTCGGCGGTTCGAATCCCTGCGGCGGGGTGCGCTTCCGCTGCTCGGTCCCAGCGCCTGCCAACTAGCAGTTCGAAAGCACCTCCGGGTGCAAGTAGATAAATAGGGACCGCTTACCAGCGGGAAGGTAAACGGCGTTTCCGTGTGCGGTTCTGGCTCGCCAGAGCAGCGATGTCACGCTGGCCACGTGACCCGGAAGTGTCTCCGGACAGCGCTGGCCCCTGGCCTCTTAAGTGAGATGGGCGCACAACCCCAGAGTCTGTCAAGACTGGCCCGTACGGGCAGGGGTACCTTTACCTTTACCTTTTTTACATTCTGCATGGTTGCATGGCAACATGTGCAAAGTGTTTTAGATACCTATTAGGTCCATAAATTACCATATAGCATACATTCAACACAAAAAACAGCAACAATTTGTTGTTGACAAAGGACAGCTGGACATATATAAAGGCCCCCATTACCTTCAGTAGCTAAGGGCCTCATCAAACATAAATCCGGCCATGGACGGACTGCCTCAGAAAGTGGTGGACTCTCCTTCATTGGAAGTTTTTAAGCAAAGGTTGGATGCTTTAGTTGAGATTCCTGCATTGCAAGGGGTTGGGCTAGATGACCCCTGGATCCCTTCCAGCTCTGCAGTTCTGATTCCGGTTAGCTAATAATAATAATAATAATAATAATAATTTATTATTTATACCCCGCCCATCTGGGTGGGCTTCCCCAGCCACTCTGGGCGGCTTCCAACACAATATTAAAATACAGTAATGCATCAAACATTAAAAGCTTCCCTAAACAGGGCTTCCTTCAGATGTCATCTAAAAGTTTGGTAGTTCTTTTTCTCTTTGACATCTGGTGGAAGGGCATTCCACAGGGCGGGTGCCACTACCGAGAAGGCCCTCTGCCTGGTTCCCTGTAACTTGGCTTCTCGCAGTGAGGGAACCGCCAGAAGGCCCTCGGAGCTGGACCTCAGTGTCCAGGCAGAACACTGGAGGTGGAGACGCTCCTTCAGATATATTGGACGGAGGCCGTTTAGGGCTTTAAAGGTCAGCACCAACACTTTGAATTGTGCTCGGAAACGTACTGGGAGCCAATGTAGGTCTTTCAAGACCGGTGTTATGTGGTCTCGGTGGTCACTCCCAGTCACCAGTCTAGCTGCCGCATTCTGGATTAGTTGTAGTTTCCGGGTCACCTTCAAAGGTAGCCCCACATAGAGCGCATTGCAGTAGTCCAAGTGAGAGATAACCAGAGCATGTACCACTCTGGCGAGACAGTCTGCGGGCAGGTAGGGTCTCAGCCTGTGTACCAGGAGACAACAGCCACATCCTTGTTGACCCTCCTTTCCAATTTTAGCAGCCCATTAGCAGGCCAGCTTTATTCTACCCTCCCTTCCTTGCTGCTTTGGAAGATGCTGACACAGATCCTCACATCTTCGGCGTTTTCTGAAAAGCTGCCTCTTTGCCTGCTCTTCTCCACCTGGGCAGCAGGCCAGGAGGATGTGGCGTCCTCCGTCAGCTTCTGCTGGCGGGATTTCACAGCCAGCCAGCCGGCCATGGGGGATTCCTGGAGCCATTCCTGCTTCGGCTTTCTGGATTATAAGACAGAGAAGTTTGCGCTCACCAGGAATAGGAAGGTCGGAGTCTTGCACCGGCTGATCCAGCTGGGGATCGTGGGATACATCCTCGGGTAAGAACTGCGGAAGCAGCGAGACGGGTGTTGAGAAGCCTTTGAAATCGCAAGTCACTGACGTTTCTGAGACGTTGCTGGTGAGATGGTGAATTGCTGCATTGGGTGGTTTTACAGTCCTCAAGCCTGACTTCTGGCTGTCTTTTTTAAGTGCCCTAGAAGCAGCCTCTTTTGCAGAAGGAACTGCAGTCATGCAGGGATCCAGCTTCCTCACACATCCCACCTATGTCTGGGGTTGCCACATTCCTCCAGCTAGCCCTGCTCCTCTGCCTTTTAACGCTGACGTCGGAGTTTTTGCCCAAATGAATCACGGAGGTGAAAGCAGGTTTGTTGTTGTTGTTTAGTTGTTTAGTCGTGTCCGACTCTTCGTGACCCCATGGACCAGAGAACGCCAGGCACTCCTGTCCTCCACTGCCCCCCGCAGCTTGGTCAAAATCATGCTGGTAGCTTCGAGAATACTCATGCTGGTAACCTCGAAAACACTATCCAACCATCTCGTCCTCTGTCGCCCCCTTCTCCTTGTGCCCTCCATCTTTCCCAACATCAGGGTCTTCTCCAGGGAGTCTTCTCTTCTCATGAGGTGGCCAAAGTACTGGAGCCTCAGCTTCACAATCTGTCCTTCCAGTGAGCACTCAGGGCTGATTTCCTTCAGAATGGAGAGGTTTGATCTTCTTGCAGTCCATGGGACTCTCAAGAGTCTCCTCCAGCACCATAATTCAAAAGCAGGTAGATTGCTTGCAATCCCCAATTCGCTGAATGGGAAGCAACACACAGTCTTCTCCACCCTTGAACTTTGGAACTCCCTGCCTATTGACATAAGGCAGGCACCTTCTCTGTACTGTATTCTTTTCAATGCCTGCTATAAAAAAAAAAAAATCCTGTTTAGACAAGCTGACCCAGGTGCTTAGAAAGCTGGTGCAAGTTTCAGTTTGCTTTTAGTCATTTGTTATTTTAACTTTTTGGAAATCTTATTGTTCTTAGGGATAATTTTATTGTTTTATCTTTTTGTTGTAAACCTCTTTGAGGTTTTTCTTTTTACAATCCAGCAGTGTATAAGTGTTATGAAACGATTAAATAATTTTATTTATTTTGTAACATTCACATACCCTGGATTGTAAAACAAAACAAAACCTCAAAGCAGTTTTTAGACCATACATTTAAAGCCTTCCTCTCCCTCCCCCAAGCATACAGTGGTACCTCAGGTTACATACCCTTCAGGTTACATATGCTTCAGGTTACAGACTCCACTAACCCAGAAATAGTGCTTCAGGTTAAGAAATTTGCTTCAGGATGAGAACAGAAATCGTGCTCCGGTGGCACGGCAGCAGCAGGAGGCTCCATTAGCTAAAGTGGTGCTTCAGGTTAAGAACAGTTTCAGGTTAAGAAAGGACCTCCGGAACGAATTAAGTACTTAACCTGAGGTACCACTGTATTGGGAACTGCAGTTTACCCATCCCAGCGCTACCATTCCCAACCCTCTCAACAAACTACAGTTCCCGGCATCTTTTAGGGTTGGGCTTTAAATGCATGGCGTGGGTGTGTGGTGCCTGCAGCTCCCATGAGCCTCTGCCAGCACAGCCAGCACTGAGTGAAGATGGGAACTCCAGTCCAAAACAACTGTGAGGCACCGAGTTCGAGGAAGGCTGCAAAGGAAACAGTTCAGGGCTTAATAATAATAATTTTATTATTTATACCCCGCCCATCCGGCTGATATGAGTTATTGCAATTGTGCATGCTGAAGCTCAGGGATGGGGGAACTCTTCCAGACTGAGGGCCACATGAAAGTAGTGGGCGGGGCCAGAGGCAAAAGTGGGTGGAGCAACAAATGCAAATTTCCCCTTTTCCCAGTAGGCTAGTTTCAACACACACTTGTGCAGCTCTCGCAACCTTCCTCCCAAACAAGGGGCATGATCAGAGTTCAAGACAGGCAAAACACACTCAAGGGGTGGATCTACACTTAGGGGGAAAATGCTATAAAGAAATCAGAAATTGTTATAACAAAAGGGGGGGAAAACGCTATAGAAAATCGCATAGAATTTTTTTTGCTCTCTGGTGCCATCTGTTGTTGTGTGTTTATAATGCATTCAAGATGCTGTTTTCTGACTAACGTAGCAGAGTCCAAGCAGTGCATGAGTCAGGGCTGGAGAGAGATGTGGCTGGGGAGACTTCCGAGGGCCAGATAGAGAGGAGTGGAGGGCCGCATTCATTCCTGGGGTTCCCTGCTGCAGAGGACCTTAATGAACAGGCAGGCTCAAATCCATGCTTATTTATGGTATTGTAAAGTTGGAAAAGGCCTTCAAATGGGCAGACTCCTTTGTACACATAGTCGAAAACTAAATAACAGTCTAATCTCTGAAGGGATGAAAATGTGTAAGGTTGAGGAGCTTTTTTTTTCAGGGTGTTCCACCGCAGGGGTGCCACCACAGAAGAAGGCCCCGCTCCTTACAAATGCTGAGGCAATTGTAGCGGATGATCTCCAAGGGTGGGGCAATGTATCTGGAGCATGGAAGGAGGGTTCTTTTAAGTGTGCATGTTAAGCATCTTGGACCCCTGTTCTTTCTGCTGCCTCGCAGGTGGGTGTTTCTAGCCAAAAAGGGCTACCAGGAGAAAGATACTGACCCTCACATCTCAGTCATCACCAAACTGAAAGGGATTTCGGTCACACGCGTCCGAGAGCTTGGGGACCGAATCTGGGATGTGGCAGATTACGTGAAACCCCCTCAGGTATCCTTTCTTTGGCCTTGTGGCCGCAAAAGAATTACCCATCTGGATCAGGCCATATGAAAAATTGAGACGGAGAAGTTTGTGGTAATAATAATACTACTAGGAGTAAAGTTACAAACAGTAGTAAAGTAGTGGTAAAGTTACTAATAGTGGTAAAGTTGTGTTGTTTATTTATTTTAAATGCTTTATAAACCACTTTGTTTCTTAAAAATTCAGCAGTGTACCATATAAGAACAAACAATAGCATTAAACCAAAAATAAAACCGATAAGATGCATATCAAAACAAATAAAATGGGGCATTTAAAAAAACAACCAACAACTAAATGTATGTATTTTGAAACATTTCATAGGGGGAAAATGTGTTCTTTGTGGTGACCAATTTCATTGCTACTCCGAAGCAAGTGCAAGGATCATGTCCAGAGGTACGTCGCTGGCTTTTCTTTATCGATAATTTTTTGCTTCCTCTACAGTTGCTGGAGGGAGGAACCTTTTGGAGCCAGATATGACTGGTGGGCGGGGCCAGAAGCAAAAGTGGGTGGAGCAACAAATGTAAATTTTACTGTTGTACAACAAATTGGTGCCAGTGCAGAGGTCACATCCAAAGCAGAGATCACATATGATGCCGTTCTCTATCCAGGCAAGCAGGGGTTCAAGGACACACCCCAGCCCTGGAAAAGATAAGGGAACTAGATTAATAGACAAATAGAAAAATTATTAGAATTGGCACACAAATTCTTCCCAAGGATTGGACTAGAATTTGGGAATCACAACCCTTAAAAATCTGTTAAGTTGTGGGTGAACATATCAGGCGACACAGCGATTCTTCAAACAGCTCTTATTTATTTGCAGGCCAGAACAGAACTGAACTGAAGGTTCACACTTCAAAACGACCTTGACAGATTAGAAAACTGGGCCAAAACAAACAAGATGAATTTTAACAGGGAGAAATGTAAAGCATTGCACTTGGGCAAAAAAAATGAGAGGCACAAATACAAGATGGGTGACACCTGGCTTGAGAGCAGTACATGTGAAAAGGATCTAGGAGTCTTGGTTGACCACAAACTTGACATGAGCCAACAGTGTGACGCAGCAGCTAAAAAAGCCAATGCAATTCTGGGCTGCATCAATAGGAGTATAGCATCTAGATCAAGGGAAGTAATAGTGCCACTGTATTCTGCTCTGGTCAGATCTCACCTGGAGTACTGTGTCCAGTTCTGGGCACCACAGTTCAAGAAGGACACTGACAAACTGGAACGTGTCCAGAGGAGGGCAACCAAAATGGTCAAAGGTCTGGAAACGATGCCTTATGAGGAACGGCTAAGGGAGCTGGGCATGTTTAGCCTGGAGAAGAGGAGGTTAAGGGGTGATATGATAGCCATGTTCAAATATATAAAAGGATGTCACATAGAGGAGGGAGAAAGGTTGTTTTCTGCTGCTCCAGAGAAGCGGACACGGAGCAATGGCTCCAAACTACAAGAAAGAAGATTCCACCTAAACATTAGGAAGAACTTCCTGACAGTAAGAGCTGTTCGACAGTGGAATTTGCTGCCAAGGAGTGTGGTGGAGTCTCCTTCTTTGGAGGTCTTTAAGCAGAGGCTTGACAACCATATGTCAGGAGTGCTCTGATGGTGTTTCCTGCTTGGCAGGGGGTTGGACTCGATGGCCCTTGTGGTCTCTTCCAACTCTATGATTCTATGATTCTATGAAGGGTTCAGCCAGCCTGCTTATATAGAGCTCCACTAGAACGCAACAGTAACCATTTTCTGTAACTATCCAACCACTGAACGTCACTTTCAATCCCTTATTTGCATATGTGGACCTGAGTGAAAACTATCTACAGTATCCCCCTGCTGGCCCAGGGTGAGAACTTCAGTACATAACAGAATCTGCTTTCAGTTTTCTTGCAGAAAACTCATTGAAATTACTACACAGGTAGTATTGCATTCCTTTGCAAATGTCAAAAATATCATTTAATTGTTGGAGGGGTTGCAGTAGTTGGAAGGGACCCCGAGGGTCATCTAGTTCAACGCCAGGCAATTCAGGAATCTCAACTAGATCATACATGATTTAACTTGGACTTTGTTATTTTAACCCACGTGCAACCGTACACATTCTGTGTCCCTACTTTACAGTTTTGTTTTTCATCTTTTGATCGCCATCAGTTATTATAATTGTCCTCCCTGCTTTAGATACAGTATTACATGAAATGAAAACAAACCTTTATTGTTTTTTAAAAGGACATCTCCCAGCTAGACTAAAACTCTTGAGGAGAGTGCAAGGCAGGGCTGGGAGAGACGCGGCCTGGAAGGGGTTGTGTGGCTTCAGGAGGGCCAGATAGAGAGTTCTGGGGGCCACATTCAGTCTGGAGCTCCCCCACCCCTGCTGTGCAGTTTGACCTCTCTGCCCAAGCCCCACAGAAGCACCTCTCAACCATTTGCCTGCTCTCAGCCCAAATCATAGACCAGATTGCATCATTGTAGGCATCACAGAGCCTAGGTCTTGCCGATCAGAAGGTCGGCGGTTCGAATCCCCGCGACGGGGTGAGCTCCCGTTGCTCGGCCCCTGCTCCTGCCAACCTAGCAGTTCGAAAGCGCGTCAAAAGTGCAAGTAGATAAATAGGTACCACTCCGGCGGGAAGGTAAACGACGTTTCTGTGCGCTGCTCTGGTTTGCCAGAAGCGGCTTAGTCATGCTGGTCTCATGACTGTCTGCGGACAAACGCCGGCTCCCTCAGCCTGTAAAGCGAGATGAGAGCCGCAACCCCAGCGTCATCCGCGACTGGACTTAACGGTCAGGGGTCCCTTTACCTTTAGGCATCACAGCAGCTTATTCTGTGTCGGTTCAGATAATCCAACATCAGGCATCCCCAAATTCGGCCCTCCAACTGTTTTGGGACTACAACTCCCATCATCCCTAACTAACAGGACCAGTGGTCAGGAATTATGGGAAATGTAGTCCCAAAACAGCTGAGGGGCCGAGTTTGGGGATGCGTGTCCAACATCATCGCAGCAGCAAGGGGCTGGCCAAGTTGCCCTGAGACCCTGTGTCAGGTATGTGGGTGCCCTTTCCCACTAGAACTTTATAAAGGCATGCTAAGCGGACCCTCTCACAGGGGTCCCCTGCGGATGCTTTTCCTTCTCAACAACTGTCTTCTCCTCCTCCAGCACCCTTCCATCCCCGATGGGAATTGCAGGAGAGATGAGGACTGTTCGCCAGGACAGCCGGTGGTCCACGGAAACGGTAAGGAGGTCTGTTTTAGTCCTGGTCCCTACCCGCTGCTCTCCGCATCACCCACATCTGAACGCCAAATTTAGTACCAGTTTCTCAGCGGCTACAGCTTGCAAGGCTCTCCCCTCTTGCAGCAGGGGGAGCAACCAGCAGCAGGGGGAGCCATTTTCCATTTTGCCTCAGACCGCAAAATGTACTGGGCCGGCCCTGCCGATGGAAGTTGCGATCCAAGAATATCTGAAGGGCACGGGGTGGGGAAAGCTTCCCTCTTGTTTTTACATTTCTCCTCTGCATCCTTCCCTCCATTCCCCAAAAGCAGCCAGCTGTGCCACAAGTTACAAAAACCTCTCAATTTCTTACTAGCAGCCTTGTTAGCTGTTGTTGCTGAAGGATTGTTGCTGCAGTTTATGTTGGGGATAATTCAGACGGAAATTCCCAGGTGTCAAAAAAGGTTACTTATATATGCCATTACTGCAGCCTGTGTTTTGTTAGC
Organism: Podarcis cretensis; assembly: GCF_951804945.1. Classification (NCBI taxonomy): domain Eukaryota; kingdom Metazoa; phylum Chordata; class Lepidosauria; order Squamata; family Lacertidae; genus Podarcis; species Podarcis cretensis. The sequence continues at coordinate 27,227,162 of NC_137186.1, forward strand.
CCAAAAATGGAAAGCGAGCGAGGTCCCAACCAAAGAAGAATGACAACTTAAACTGATGGAATATGTGCAGCTTGCGGACCTAACATAGAACAGGAGAACAAGAAGAACATAACGTTTAAAGAAGATTGGAAAATGTTTATTGATTATACAGGGGGGAATTATGTACACTTGAAAACATTGGCAAGCATTAAGATAAATTCAACAGCGTAAGTTTTCATGGATGTAATAATGGAATATTGAATGGTTTAGTTTATGTAATGATTTAGTTTATGTAAAATATGCAGGGATTTATGTTATGCAAAGAGTCATTCCATGTTATGGAAAGAGTCATTGATATTTTAAGGTTGTTTAAATGAATATTCTAAAATGTAAAACAGAAAATTTAATACAATTTTGTGGGAAAAGGAAATCAGTGCAATTTGGAAATGTTCAGTCAGCCACCTTGATTTAAACAGCACCCAGTTGTGCTGGCCACATGACCTGGAAGCTGTACGCCAGCTCCCTCGGCCAATAAAGTGAGATGAGCGCCGCAACCCCAGAGTTGGTCACAACGGTACCTAATGGTCAGAGGTCCCTTTACTTAACATGACTGAAGAGTTTGGTGAAACCCAGAAGCTTGCTTTTGCCCACAGCCACTTAAGTTGTCCCACATTCAGCAGCTCTGTTGCTGCCTGCTCTTTGGCACCTAGGCATCCACCACTGTCTGCTAAAGCCTTTGCCAATGTGCTGCCCCTCCAGATGTTTTGGACTACCCATCAGCGACCCATAACACCTGGAGGGGCACCAGGTGGGAAAAGCTGCAGTGCTGGAGCCATTGAATGTGCTTCATAATGATCGGGACTTTTGGTTTCCACATTGCTTGTTTGACGCCACCCAAGTCTCACAGCCCAAGTCGCCCATGAAATGACATTGTGGTGCTGATCCCCTTTAGCTAGAACTGTGAAATGGTGGGTGGCAATCAGAATGAAAGTAAATCCCACTGTGTGCATTGGAGCCTATTCCAAGGAAATTGCACCCAGGGCTGCAGCCTTAAGCTTCTGTACTCTTTCCTACAAAAGTCTGGGAGGAGAGAATTTCAAGCACTGAATAATTTGCTATAGGTACCTATTATTAATATTATTATTATTAAATCTTATGTAGATTGATGCAATTCTTTAAAATTTGCCACTGCTAATGTGGCTGGAGAAGGGCCCACTGCTTGAGGGAACTCCTGGGGTTTGCAGAAGTTTTACTGGCGCTGTGGGTTAAAGCCTCAGCGCCTAGGGCTTGCCAATCGAAAGGTCGGCGGTTCGAATCCCTGCGGCGGGGTGCGCTCCCGCTGCTCGGTCCCAGCGCCTGCCAACCTAGCAGTTCGAAAGCACCTCCAGGTGCAAGTAGATAAATAGGGACCGCTTACCAGCGGGAAGGTAAACGGCGTTTCCGTGTGCGGCTCTGGCTCTGGCTCTGGCCAGAGCAGCGATGTCACGCTGGCCACGTGACCCGGAAGTGTCTCCGGACAGCGCTGGCCCCTGGCCTCTTAAGTGAGATGGGCGCACAACCCCAGAGTCTGTCAAGACTGGCCCGTACGGGCAGGGGTACCTTTACCTTTACCTTTACAGTTGTATCTCAGGAACCAGCAGGCAAAATTTGGCCACATCATTCCAAGAGGTGTCAAAATGCATAGCAAATATTTTCTAAAACATATAGCAGATGAAGCCACCTCATACTGAATTAAACCATTTGCCCATCTAGCTCGGGATTATCTGAGCTTTTTGGGGTCTAATGGGCAAATACGTCAATCTCAGTATCTCTCAGTTTCTGCTTTTCCCAATTTCATTTATTTAACAGCATGCACATACAGCTTGAATGCCAGAAAACCTCTAAGTGGTTTCCAAAAATATAGGCTAAAGCAATACTTTACATGGGGGAGTTGGGCTGCAACGCACCTTGAAAGGAATAAAGGGCTTCGGTAAAAAGAAGACATAACTGAGATGTGGTTCGGTTCTCTTGCAGGAGTAAAAACAGGGAAGTGTGTCCCGTTTGATGCATCCCATAATACCTGTGAGATCTATGGGTGGTGTCCGGTGGAAAACAAGACCTTGTCCAGGTATGCAAGTTGTCCTCTTTGATCCTGTTTCAACGGCTACCTGTATCTCTGTCCCCCAAACCCACCGCAAGTCAGCCAGACATCTTCTGCTGGGGAACTGGCAGTAGCTGCTAACCAAAGAAGAAATTTGGTTGGGAGAGGTGGCCTTTCCCACAAGGTGTATTGCTGGTCAAATAGGCATTGCAGGTTCCCCCCCCCCCCAGATGATACCAAAAGCCTTGAGAACCTGTTTAGCCAGAGGGAAAAGTAAGGCAACTACATCACGCTTGGTACCAACTCCTCTTTCAAACCACCTTCAAGGGCGGGGGGAATTAACACTATTTTTGGTCTCCAAGAGAGAACTTTGCCCAAATTATTTTTAAAAATGAAAACAAATTAAATACTTGTTTAGCTAAGCCTAACAAATATGTAGGCGGCCGCCACTGTTTTTAGCTAATCTTTGATTTTAATTACTTTTTGAATCTTTTAGATAGCTGCTTTTAACTGTTTTATTGATTCGTTCTTTTGTAAACTGCTTTGAGAGGTTTTTCTACTTCTTACAACCAAGCAACATATGTCATGCTGTATGTATAAGTAAATAAAGAATCAGCCACCACGTATTATCAGACATCCACCGGAAACTTCAATTTCTCATGGAAAGGTAGCTTAACTTGTTCCCCAACAGCCCGCAGGTTGTAAAAACCAAATGGTCGCGTTCCTTCCACGAATGCGTTCATAGGCCCACCTATTCTGTTTTCCACCTAGGAAACCACTCTTGGCAGAAGCGGAGAATTTCACTCTCTTTATTAAAAACACTGTCAACTTTACCAGGTTTAACTTCTCCAGGTAAGGGCTGAGATCTTTAAAGCAGGGTGGGGACGGTTTTCACAAAGGGTTTGGGATACTGTTTGCAAACAGGAATGTCAGTCGTGGCACCAACACCCAGCCCGCTGTTGACACAGGTTAGATAGGTTGTGCAGGTTTCTGTATGGTCTAGAAACTCTGCAAAGTTCGTAACAGTGCCACAAAATATCTCTTCAGGTTCTTGCTTTTTGGGGATGTTATTGTTTTATATTGTATTGCAGGTGGTTTTTAGAAAGTTTTTATTTATACTTTTCAGATTTATACATTTAAATAATTTGACAATCATTTTAACATATCCTTCCCCCTCCTTCTGTGGTTCCTTAAATTTATTTTTTAAATATCTTCTGCATATCCAAATTCATTTAATTTGCTCATTTAATTATCTACTTTAAATATATACTCTTTGGAAACTGCAGGTTATTACAATAATCCTGCCAATGTTTTTATCTGTTTGTAATTTATCTTTAAATATTCAACAAACCATTTCCGTTCTTTTATATATATGTAAAAAGTTTATCTTGATTTCTTATTCTTCTGGTAAGTTTCGCCATTTCTGCATTTTCCATACGTTTTTGTATCCATTCTTCCTTTGCTGGGACTTCTGCTTCTTTCCATTTTGGGGCGAGTAGCATTCTTGCTGCTGTAGTAGCATACATAAATAAATTTCTCTACGGTTTAAGTAGTTCTGTCGCTATAATTCCCAGTTTTCTGCACTATATGATATGGCAGCATTTTAACTTCATGGGGTGTGTCTCCATGTGCACGGTATTTGCTGTTTTTGTCGTCTGTTTGGTGACTATTTTAGTATTAGGTAAAGGTAAAGGGACCCCTAACCATTAGGTCCAGTCGTGGCCGACTCTGGGGTTGCGGCGCTCATCTCGCTTTATTGGTCGAGGGAGCCGGCATACAGCTTCCGGGTCATGTGGCCAGCAGGACTAAGCCACTTCTGGCGAACCAGAGCAGCACACGGAAAAGCTGTTTACCTTCCCGCAAGAGCGGAACCTATTTATCTACTTGCACTTTGACATGCTTTCGAACTGCTAGGTTGGCAGGAGCAGGGACCGAGCAACAGGAGCTCACCCCGCCGCGGGGATTTGAACCGCCAACCTTCTGATCGGCAGTCCTAGTCTCTGTGGTTTAACCCACAGCGCCACCCGCGTCCCTAATTTGGTATTAAGTGGCATATAAATATAGGAAACAATTGAATTGCAAATAAAGGTGCCACCAAGGCACTTTCTCCCAAGCTGCTATTACAACAGATTTCCCAAAGACATTAATTTTTCTCATGCTTTCGTTCAGGACAAACACGCTGAAGACGACGGATGGCTCTTACTTCAAGGGATGTCGATATGATGCCGTGGATGACCCTTATTGCCCCATTTTTCGCATTCGTGACATGGTGGAGGCAGTTGGGGAGAGCTTTGAGGAGATGGCTCACCAGGTAGGTCTCCCCTTTTGCTTCAGCCACACATCCCACAAATGCAAGCGCGGAGGGCCAGGGCTCTTTGGGAACTGCTTCCCTCCCAGGAAAAGTCCATTAACTCTGCATTTTAAATTGCATTTTAACCTGTATTTTAAATTGGTGGTTTTCCCCTTTACCTCCCCCCCCTCTTTTCCCCCTATTATGTTTTTACTGTGATTTTATTGGTGTTAGCTGCCCTGAGCCCAGCTCTGGCCGGGGAAGATGGGGTATAAATAATTTATTATTATTATTATTATTATTATTATTATTATTATTATTAATTTGCTCAATACTAATAGATCCCAGTGCCCTCTGTTCATCTCCCCCATTAATCTTGTGGCATTTGGTGGATCCCACACAGGGGGGCGCTATCGGCCTGCGAATTGACTGGGATTGTGACTTGGACCAGCCTCCTTCCAGATGCAGGCCCTGCTATTCCTTCACTCTGCTGGAAAAGAAATTTAACTTCAGGTGGGCACAGCAGCAGGCAGGAGGGTGTGAAGGAAGCAGCGCGCAAGCCAGCTGTTCTATCTTAAGTAGGAATGGGGGCGGGGAGGATTCAATTCTGCTTGCATTTAAAGGCGAACATGCCCAATTCACGTTTATTGAAACAGTACGTGAAACGAAACACAGCAACCTTTCGGAATCTACACTTCTCTGAATTTTGCAATGCCGAGAAATGTGCAGAAAAATGTATATGTTAGCAAAAAAAAAAAGAAGAAGAAGAACATTTGCAAATGCACCAGGTGAAACTACTTCACAATCATTTGTATATTGGGGGAAATTGCATATGTATTGGGAAAGAGCTGCGCTAAAAAACTAAGGCTCAGTGGTTTAGACCACAGCGCCACCTGTGCTCCTATACCTTCCTATTTATACAAGCCTTTGGAATCTGAAGCACAGGTGATGCTGTCAGGGCAAACGGTGTTTTAATAGCTGGTTCCACATGTGTTCTGATGTATTTTGATGGTTGTTTTTAGCTAGTTCATTGATATTTGCATTTGCATTTCGTTATGTTGCTTTTAAGCCAACTTGCCCCCCAACTTGGCAGAAAGGAGGGATAGGAATATAATCAAAAACTAAATAAATAATATGAGAGGTCAGGCAGTCCTCGCAGTATCTTGAACCCAAGTCGTCAAGGGCCCTGCCTGTCGATACAAGAACCTCAAACATGGTCCAGTAGCATGTGGACCAAGCCACAGCTTCTGCAAGTACAGTGGTACCTCGGGTTACATACGCTTCAGGTTACAGACTCCGCTAACCCAGAAATAGTACCTCAGGTTAAGAACTTTGCTTCAGGATGAGAACACAAATCGTGCAGCAGCGGCGCAGTGGCAGCAGGAGGCCCCATTAGCTAAAGTGGTACTTCAGGTTAAGAACAGTTTCAGGTTAAGAACGGACCTCCAAAACGAATTAAGTTCTGAACCCGAGGTACCACTATACGCTGCTCATCTCCCTGCTTTCTTTCTTCAGAACCGCCTCCTATTATCGGGACCCCCTGAACCGGCAGTCTCGGAGCCTGTTAAAACTCTATGGTATCCGCTTTGACATTTCGGTCCACGGCCAGGTAAGGACCTCTGAAGTCCCATGTGCAGCGGATCCCATGGGGAGGCGGTGCTCTGCAGGGATCCCATTCATTGCCCCCCAAGTGTTAGAAACTAAGATATGAAAGCTAGGAGCTAAAGGGCACCTTAAACCGAGGTTATGGGCGCAACAACGGAATGTCTAGGCACGCTTTTTTAATAGCAAGAATACATAACTGAAAATGAGTGAACTGCAGCTAAAATATTATGTTCATTTTTCACACGGTCTAGTCCTTCCCCTGCCCACCCCCTAATATTCTGTTGCGCCACAGGCTGATAGGGGGGGGGGACAATTATTTGTGCCTTTTATTTACCACAGAAGCTCAGTGCACCAGTGGCCTGACTTGGTAGGTGACAGCTTTCTATATAATGCAGGGAAATCCCTAACTCACCAAGTGTTTGAGACCTGTCGGCTACCCTCACCTGGTTTAGCCGGCCAGTCAAAGCTGTTCCCAGGGTGTGGTTTCTGTCGCACGCTGACAGCTTTTAAGAGCCACAGATGAGTGCAGGGTGGGGACGAAAGACAGACAAAAAAACCCAGAAGGAGTGCAACATGTGTCCCCCACCAGAGTTACTACCCCTCCCCTAATACCCTACACTTTTTTTATTACTCAGGCTGGGAAGTTCAGCATCATTCCCACCGCTGTCAACTTGGGAACAGGAGCTGCCTTCCTTGGAGCTGTAAGTATGACCGGTAGAGTAAAAAAGGCCCTTTTGAACTACAACTCCCATCAGCCCCCGGGCATTGCAGCTGTACGATGCCCCTGGGGCTGATGGGAGTTGTAGATCCAAACAAACAGAGAGCGCCATGTTGGCCAAGGCTGGTCTGGATGCTGAATGATGTCATACTGGACTCTTGCCATCCTAGGCTGCCGTGGTTTGCGACCTCGTCCTGCTGTACCTTGATACGAAAGCCGAATTTTATCGGAGCGAGAAATACGAGGAGGTAACAGCGATCGGATGTGGGCTGATCTGGCCTCTTGCTTTTGTTTATGTGGATGCGGCTGCCTTTGAATTCCCTCTCTCTCCACCATGCCCTTTGCTGTAAACATCCCTTTGCTTCTGCCTTGCCTGCATGCTCCGGTTCCGTCCCATTTAGCACTCGCTGTCACGCCCCATCGTCCCGCTGTGGGGAATCGCAACCTCAGCAGCCCCTCGTGCTCCCTGGGGACTGGCAGCGACTGGTCAGGGATCTTGAGAGGGATTGTGTGTCTGAAGGTGTCTGGCTCCCCAAGCCTTTACATAATTTTTTTTGGGGGGTGTCCCTGCTAAAAGCAGAGGGACATGGGTGTCGCTGTGGTCTAAACCACTGAGCCTCTTGGGCTTGCCGATTTGAAAGTCGGCGGTTCGAATCCCCGCAACAGGGTGAGCTCCCGCTGCTCTGTCCCAGCTCCTGCCAACCTAGCAGTTTGAAAGCACTCTAGTGCAAGTAGATAAATAGATACCGCTGCGGCGGGAAGGTAAACGGCGTTTCGGCTCTGGTTTCCATCACAGTATTCCATTGCGCCAGAAGCGGTTTAGTCCTGCTGGCCACATGACCTGGAAAGCTGTCTGTGGACAAACGCCGGCTCCCTCGGCCTGAAAGCGAGATGAGCGCCCCAACCCCATAGTCGCCTTTGACTGGACTTAACCATCCAGGGATCCTTTACCTGTTACCTGGTAAAAGCAGGCTTTTCTGCATGCTAAAACACAGCCCTCAGATCGTGGGGGCAGATTAAAAGTAAAACAACACAATAAGAGCCTGCTGGATCAGGCCAATGGCCCCTTTAGTCCAGCATCCTCTTTGCACAGTGGCCAACCAGATGCCTCAATGAGAAATCCACAAGCAGGATTCGAGCACAAGAGCCCTCTCTCTCCTGCTGTCTCCAGCAACTGGTATTCAGAAGCATTGCTGCCTCCAGCCATGCAGTGCCTCCATTAAGCCTGATCTCCTATGCATTTGTGTAATCATACTTAAAAGCCATCCAAGATGGAGGTCCTTACAGGAGACAGTTCCACAGTTTAACTCTGTGCTGTGTGGTGTAGTGGTTAAGAGCAGTGGACTCGTAATCTGGGGAACTGGGTTCGCTTCCCCGCTCCTCCACATGCAGCTGCTGGGTGACCTTGGGCCAGTCACACTTCTCTGAAGTCTCTCAGCCCCACTCACCTCACAGAGTGTTTGTTGTGGGGGAGGAAGGGAAAGGAGATTGTTAGCCACTTTGAGACTCCTTAAGGCAGTGGTGTCCAAACTTTTTTCAAAGAGGGCCAGATTTGATGAAGTGAAGGGCCGTGGGGGCTGACCAAAGGGCCAACCAAAGTTGTTGAGCTTCTTTTAGGATTGAAGTTGTTGAGGTTTTGGGGGGATTTTAACCCAGGAAATAAACTGCCACAGAGGCTGGATTAAACCGACCGGAGGGCCGGATTAGGCCCCCGAAACGGACTATGGACATGCCTGTCTTAAGGAGAGTGAAAGGCGGGATATCAAGTACAAACTCTTCTTCTTTTTCACAATAATATTTATTATTTTCCATACATAAACATAACAGAAGAAAAAGTTAACAATAATAAAGGGAAAAGAATGAAACAGAAAAAAGAAAAAGAACAAAGAATATAAAACATAAAATACAACAAATCACCACATAAACTAAAACTTAATTAATTAATTAAAATCCATCTTCATAAACATATTATTTGACTTCCTCAAATCTCTTCCATCTGAGTTTCTTAGTAATTATATATAGCAGTTTCCAATATCTTTATTTCATAAAACCCTATCACAGTCCAAACTCTTCTTCTTCTTCTCTGTCCCACATCGTCCAAAATTCACCTTCACTGGCTCTCCACGAGTTCTGGTGTTCTGAGAGAGGGAGAAAAACTTTTCTCTATCTGCTGTTTCCCTCCCTGCCAAGCCTGCTTTGGTCCCCTTCTATCATGTCTTGCGTGCCTTTTCTCTAAACTAAAAAGTCCCAAACACTGCAACCTATCTTTAGTCCCCTTCTTTATTTTGCTTGCCCTTTTCTGAACCTTTTTCCAATGCCCACAGTACCTTTCTAATATGGTCCCTTTTCTACTTTTCCAGGCAAAGCCACCGAAAACCAAAGTTGATGCAGCCACACTAGCCCTACAGACCACGGGCAAGAAATCTCAGGAGAGACCTAGTGTGGGATAGATGCTCAAGCAGACGGGCAAGATCTCTCCTCCCTGCTTTGGATGCATTTGGCCCTCCAGGAAACCGAGACTTCGGTATCCAACTGGTGTATCGCTTGAAAACAGACTCCTCCAACCAGGTGTTTTGGACTACAACTCCCATCAGCCCCAGGGCTGTGCTGTCTGGGGTTGATGGGAGTTGTAGTCCAAAACCTTCAGAGGGTAGCAGCAACACAGAGGTGGAAAACCCCAGGGCAGCCTTTCCCAAATAGATGCCTTGCAGAGGTTTTGGACTACAATTCCCAACAACCCTGGGAGTTGTAGTTTGGGGAGGGCTGGTATAAAGGGTCTCAGATACCAGGGTGGGGGAAGCCCATCAACCCCACCCATCTCTCTTCCTCTCTCAGATATATGTATTCCACTTGGAATAATTCTCAGCCACACTTCTGTCGAGGGAATCAAAACCTCCCCACATCAGTTTATCCTCCTGCTTCTGCCTAAAGATCACTTTTAGATGAAACCTGCTTTTTTCACCCTTTGCTACGGGACTTGCAGGTTTTCTTTCCTTACTTGGGGAACTGGTGCATTTTCTTGGCGTTTATTTAAATTTATAGCCCTCCACACCTCCCTGAAATGGTGCTCAGTGTACATATGTTGAGAAGGTATTTGTGATGGCCTGGGAATCCGATTCAGAGGCTGAACCGGAGGAATCCCAGCCTGCACAGGAGTCCCCGCCTCCAGGGCCGGCTGAACTGGGGCAGGGCCTTGATTCTGAAGCACCTGCACCTGTGCCGGATCCTCAGGAGCAGGCACCAGGTGAATCCACTCTGGCTCCGGAGGTGGTTGAGGACTCAGTGCCTACAGGTGAGTCTCCCCCTGGGTCCAGTAACCCTTTAGCCTCTCCTGAACTGCAGAGGCTCAGGGCAGAGAGGCGGAGGGAACTGGTTTCTCCCAGGAGGAGTGCTCGCCTTAAGGCCAGGAGAGGCGGGTCTCCTGGGGGCCGGGACCGCCCCTGGCCTCAGAGAAGATAAAGGCCAGTCAGCCCGGTCCCAGGTTGCAGGAGCAATGTCGTTGAAGAGCTGTTTCGGCCAGCACCCAGTCCGGTTCCCCCAGAGTTCCTGTCCTTGCCCGGCTCCTCGCTGTGGACCCTGCTTCGCCCGTGGAGGACTGTCTGCCAACCCTCGACTCAGGTCCTGGACCTCGCCCCATGGTAACCTCCCCCCTGGACCAGCACAGTATTGCAGGGGGTTGGACTAGATGACCCTTGGCACCCTTTCCAATTCTATGATTCTGCAAGGGTCTCTCTCTCTCTCTCTGACTGTAAACTGTGTATTGGGGCACATGGCAACAGGTGCTCCATCAAGTACTCAGGTCCCAGGTCAATTAATAAAATTAATTTATTATTATTATTATCACCATCATCAGTTTATTAATCACCTTCTACACAATCCTTTCAAGGCGATGTACAATCATAATAAAAACAGTTTAAAACACACGCACGCATATTCCCAGAATGGTTTAAAAATCAACCCCTCTTCCTAAGGAACTATGGGAATTGCAGCTCTGGGAGGGGGAAGAGGGGCTTGCCTAATAACTCTCAGCACCCTTAACAAACAAACACATCCCAGGATACTTTGGTGGAAGTATCAAACATCTTCAAATGCTGTGCAAAGGCCGGGATAAAGAGGAGCATCTTTGATATACGATGAATCATGTGCAATGATGATGCCTGACGCAGCTGTGTAAGAAGGGAGTTCCACATCTTTAGGGTTTGCCTGCATATTTATTTCTTATTTAATTTGAAATATACTCAGAGTCGAGTGTGGATTTCATGCTCTTTATTCAGCTCATAGTAGTGAGGAATGCCAGTTCCCCCAAACTGTCTGCTTTATATACATTATTTACACAATGGGCCCCATGTGATTGGCTAATTCTGGGATTCTCCTGTAGGCCAATCAGGTTGTGGATTCACTTCCACCTGGTGCTGGATTGGGTGGCTCTTGCGGACCAATCAGACTGCTGCATTCTGGATCCTATTGTTCTAGGACCAATCAGGCTGCTGCATTTTGGATCCTATTCAACTCAGTACATAACATAATTATTGCATTTATATCTCACCTTGTTCTCCAAGGAGCTCCAGGCAGCATACACAGCCCTCCCCCATCTCAGTTCAGTCCTTACAACAACCCTGTGAGGCTCTCAGGTTGGCCCGGGAGACAGGGTCTCGCCCGGGATCACCCAGTGAGCTTCGTATGGCCGAGTGAGGATTTGAACTCTGTTCTCTCAGATGTTACTTGACGGCAGCATGCTGGCCCTCGGTGAGGACCACAAAGGGAAGACACACACACCCCGCCCGTCACTCATTTAGCGCCCCTGTGCAGAAAGCAGGGCGGAGACAGGGCTGACGGACAGCCGAGCCCCCTGCTGGCTGCCCCTCGCACCCAGGCCCAGCTCGTCCGGGCCCCTCCTCGAATTGCTTCAGGTAGAACTGCCTGGCTAGCTGCCTGGTCATCCCCTTGAGAGCAAAGACAGCCGCCGTAATCTCGGAGGCAAGGAAGAGGAGGAGGACCAGGTGGACGGCCGTCTCCAGTGGCAGGCGGATGATGTGCTCATCGGTCAGGATGAACAGCAGGACGGGCGTCTCAATCAGGAAGGAGAGAAGGACGAAACCGGCCAGTTCCGGGACCTGCGGGAGCCAAGGAACAGAGAAAGCTGCTTTGTACCCATCCATCCAGCTCAGTATTGCCTACACCAGGCTTCCTCAGCCTCGGCCCTCCAGACGTCTCAATTCTTATATTGACTTCAGTTCCTTCTTATAATTTCTTACAATTCTATTTAATGTTATTCTTGTTATTCTTTGCAAACTTTAGCAACCCCACCCTTTGTTTGAACTAGATGTCCCTTTAAAAATTCCTTCGCCTTACAGTATAAAAACCTGTGATTGGAAACACTCTGTATCAGTCTTTAACATCAGCAGTCAGGGGCGCTTCAGCCCTGTTTTTGATTTTCTGCCTGTTTTTGACTTTGTTTTTTAAAATAAATTTTATTAGTATTTTCCAAACAAAAACAACAACACAAGATATAAAAAAAAAACAATACACAACACACAAAAATCAACATTTGAAAACTAAAGAAAGCAACAACAACAACAACAACAACAAACAAATCCATATCTTACAAGTTAATATTATAAACACTAAAACAACAACAAGACATTGACTTCTACCAATCCCACAGAACCTCCTTTATCTCTCATTGTGTCTTCCTGTTTTCCTGTTTTCTTTATCATCTCTATCCTAACATCTAGATATAAATCCTTCTTTCATATCCTTTCACTTCACAAGGTTATTCCAGACTCAGCCAGATTTCTGCCCTCGAACCTTGACTTTTGAGGTATTCATTTAGGCACTCCCGTTCTTTTTTTTACTTCACTTTTTGGTTTTTGTCTTATTATGTCTGCCAATTTGGCTAATTCTAAGTATTCTAGGGGAGAGTGGCTATGTAAGCTCTCAGAGTTTCTGCCTGTTTTTGAGTTTGTTTGACACTTAAACAGCTTATCTCGTATTCCTTTGTAAGTTTTTCTTAAAACCTTTTGTGTAAACTCAGGGATGCGTTTCAGCCCTGCTCTTGAGTTTGCTGGAAATCATTGAAACCCATTTATGGTTTATAATGTTTTCTTAAATAGAGCTATGTTTAAAACTTGTCACTAAGGTTTTTATACCTTTTTTGTAAACTCAAGGAAGCGTCTCAGCCCTGCTCTTGAGTTTGTTTGATATCGCTGAAAATCATTTAAGGTGTAAAATTCTTTATTTCCTTCTGAGGAAACTGATTAGTTCAGTGAAAAGAGTTTTGCAGCCGGCATCTCGTTAAGTCTTTGTTTAATTCTAGGTTATTTTTTCCCTTTTTAAATTTTTTTTATTCAACTCTTTAGTTGATTACCTCTCGTTTCAGGGATTTTCACGGCAATTCTTTTGTTTTGTGTAATGGTCTACACTGACTGGCAACGGCTATGCTGGGTTCTAGATAGGGGAAATTCTAGCCCTACCTGGAGAGAGTTCAAGGCCACATCCCAGCAAGGCAAAACACAATGAAGGAGGGTGCGAAGAAAAGAACAGGGGCAAGAGAAATTGATGAACTATGCAGAGCTGGCTAAAATAACATATAAACTGCGAGATAAGGACAATTGTGACTTCAAAGAAGAATGGGAACTTTTTACAAATTACTTAAAAAGACAAAAAAATGAATTGGACTCCTTGGCAGGTTTTGAATAAACATACACAAGTTTATTGATTGTTAACATAGCAGATAGATAATATAAGGATTTCTATAATTTCACAGTATGCATTTGTGTTGAAAAATCAGAGAGAGGAGCGGAGGAAAGTCTGGGGGGAGGGCTTGATGGGGAGGGGGAAAATAATGAATATGATTTGATATTTTGATATGTTGAAATTGTTAATAAAAAAAACTTTAAAAAGAAGGAGGAGGAGGAATGCGAAGAAGAGAGGAGAGTGGCCTGGAGAAAATCCTGGGGGCCAGGCAAAGAGGTCTGGAGGGCCACACTTGGCTCTCAGCCCTAAGGTTCCTCATCCCTGCCTTGAGGCCTTACCTTCTCCTGCAGATTTCCGATAAACCCCAGGTAGAGCCGCAGGCCTTCGGCTGAGATGATCATCAGGTATGCACTGACCAGCAGGAACTGATAGTAAGCGGGCAGTAGGCTATACTGAAAGGAGGGTAGAAAGTGAGAGAACTAGTTGAAAACAACAGTCCTGTTCCATCTAACTTAGAAAGATGGGATTGTAGAGTTGGAAGGGGACCCTAGGGTCATCTAGTCCAACCCCCGGCAATGCAGGGAATCACAGCTAAAGAATGTTCAGCAGATAATAATAATAATAATAAATTTTATTTATATCCCGCCCTCCCCAGCCGAAGCCGGGCTCAGAGCGGCTAACAACAATAAAACAGTACAAAAGTACAGCACAAACAACACTCTAAGAGATGACACCCCCCCAAAAAAAAACACCTGACCCCAACAGCTTTGGGGTTTCAGGCTGGTCTGTCCCTCCCCACCTGGAGATGCCAGGAATTGAATCTGGGGTCTCCTCCTTCTACGTGTAAGGCAGATGTTCTTCTGCCAAACAACAGCTCAGGTTAATAATAATAATAATAATAATAATAATAATAATATAATATTTATACCCAGCCCATCTGGCTGGGTTTCCCCAGCCACTCTGGGCAGCTTCCAATACAATATTAAAATACAGTAATGCATCAAACATTAAAAGCTTCCCTAAACATGGCTGCCTTCAGATGTCATCTAAAAGTCTGGTAGTTGTTGTTCTCTTTGACATCTGGTGGGAGGGCTTTCCACAGGGTAGGCGCCACTACTGAGAAGGCCCTCTGCTTGGTTCCCTGTAACTTGGATTCTCACAGTGAGGGAATCACCAGAAGACCCTCAGTGCTGGACCTCAGTGTCCGGGCAGAATGATGGGGGGTGGAGATGCTCCTTCAGGTATACTGGACCGAGGCCGTTTAGGGCTTTAAAGGTCAGCACCAAAACTTTGAATTGTACTCGGAAACGTACAAAGAAAAGGGGGGGGGAACCCTGACTACCTTCAGTTCCAGCATGACCCCCTCCGACAGGCACCAGAACGGGGAGAAGAAGGCATTGAAGTACAGCATCATCTGTAACGGCAGACTGGAAAGCACCGTGTGGTCTGGAAAAGACGCCCAAAGTTTGCAGCAGCAGCATCTCAGGGAGAAAACAGCCTCCTCTGGACCCGTTTGCCAGTGGCGCTGTGTTTTTTCTCATTAGAGCTTTGGATAAGGCACCTTGCCAAGGGATTGCCCAAAGGTTGAATACAAGGTCGGCAGTTAATACAATTCAAAATGACTGTGAAACAACCAGAGGCTCTTGCATAGCTTTTAACTTGTTGAATTTATATCCCACCGTTATAAACATCAACTTGGTTTGGATTACAGCTTCCCTACGAGACCATCTTGCCCCATGCATTCCCCATTCAACTGCTCTGATCTGCAGAGCTAGCACTTTTACAGGTTTTTAAGTGATAACCGCACTTCGGAACTCCCTGCCGATTGACATCAAGTAGGCATATTCCCGGTACTCTTTTCGGCGCCTGCTAAAAACGTTTTGGTTTAGGCAAGCCTACCCAGACATGTAGAATGCTGACCTGTGTTTTACTCTGGGTTTTCACTTACTGTTGACTTATTATTGTTATTTTTGAATGTTTTAAACAGCTGCTTCTAACCAGTAATTTGATTCTTTTCGGAAACCGCTTTGAAGTGTTGTATATCAAGCGGTACAGTATATAGGAATTGTATTCAACTGAACTGAATCAAAACCAATTTATTAAATCATATTAAATGTTTTGATGAATTTGCTTTGAGCCAGTGTGGTGTAGTGGTTAAGAGCGGTAGTCTCGTAATCTGGGGAACCGGGTTCGCGTCTCCGCTCCTCCACCTGCAGCTGCTGGGTGACCTTGGGCTAGACTTCTCTGAAGTCTCCCACTCCACTCACCTCACAGAGTATTTGTTGTGGGGGAGGAAGGGAAAGGAGATGGTTAGCCGCTTTGAGACTCCTGAAGGGGAGTGAAAGGCGGGATATCAAATCCAAACTCTTCTTCTTCCTTCTTCTTCTTCTTCTTCTTCTTCTTCTTCTTCTTCTTCTGCTTCTGCTTCTGCTTCTGCTTCTGCTTTTGCTCTTTGCTTTCTTTTTTTCTTTCTTTTCTTAAAATCATTTTTATTTGATTATACAAATATAAAATTATAACAATACAACCATACACATACACATTTAAAGATTTCCCTGAATCTCTGGACTTCCCACCTTCCCTTCAGTGGGTCCTATTATTAAACCTTTTCTATTGCATCTTTTTCAATAGTCCATACTTTATATAACTCCATTTTCTCCCTAGTACTTGTTTCCTTACAAGTGTTATTCCAATCCTGCTAATGTTTTCATCTGCTTACAGTGGTCTCCAAGATAAATTATAAAATTTCCCCCATTCTTTGTTAAAGTTTCCGGTCAGTTTTTGCCATTTTGGCATAGTCCAACAGTTTAATTTGCTTCTTGTCTTGGCTTTTGTAATATGCTGTCTCGTTTTGCTGTTATAGCGATTGCAGTGTTTGTTGTTCTCAATGCTGTTGTGAGCCGCTTTGAGCTCAACATTTGTTGCTGGAAAAACAGAACCCATTCCTGAGATAGCTCAGCCAGTAGAGCATGAGACGCTTAATGTCAGGGCTGTGGGTTCAAGCCCCATGTTGGGCAAAAGATTCCTGCATGGGGGGGGGGGGAGCTGGAATTAGATGGCCCTTGTGGTCCCATCCAACTCTTACGATTTTATTATTCCAAATATTAAATCAGATCAAATAAACTATAGAACCACAGAATGGTAGAATCATAAAATTGTAAATAGATGCTCTGCCACTGAGCTACAGCCATGGAGACCACCCCCTTGGGAAGGGCTTGCGTCGGAATCCTTGTTTGCCCCAGTTCAATGTTAAGCAGGGGCCAGCAAACTTTTTCAGCAGGGAGCCGGACCACTGCCCCTCAGACCTTGTGGAGGGCCGGACAATAGCTGTCAACCTTCCCTCTTTTTGCGGGAAATTCCCTTATTCCAGCGCTGTTTCCCGCTGCTTCCCGCTGCTACCCCGGATTGTCCCCAGGACCGGTGAGGCCCCAGGACTGTCCCCAGGACCGGTGAGGCTGCTGATCCCTTGTTTTCAAATCTGAAAGTTGACAGCTATGGGCCGGACTATATTTTGGAAACAAAGAAAAATGAACGAATTCCTTTGCCCCACAAATAACCCAGAGATGCCATTTTAAATAAAAGGACACATTCTACTCATGTAAAAACACGCTGATTCCCGGACTGTCCGCGGGCCAGATTGAGAAGGCGATTGGGCCGCATCTGGCCCCCGGGCTCTAGTTTGCCTACCCATAGTTAAAAGCTTTCCCAGATCTTACTAAAGCCCACTCCTCAAATCTCATTGTACCTGGGTGGTAGCTCTGTGCCAGGCCGCAGTCGCCAGTCTTGTTGTTGATGAAGAGGGACCCGCTGAAAGTTGTCAGCCCTCTCCGCAGGTTGGGAGGCAGCAGAGTCTGCAGGGCCATCACCCCCAATGCATGGGGGGGTCGCCCCCTGTCCCCCCACCCACCCTGCTGCTCTTGACCTGAATCAGGCAGTGCTGGGAAAGAAGATCTGCTAATTGCATTAGGAGGCTGGGCAGCACAGCTGTCACTCAGACATAAGGCTGGTGGAGGTTAATCCGGCTGTGCTGGGAGGAGGGGAAAACCCAAAAGTTTCCTGGTTAAGGTTGTCACATCTTTCTTTGCCCCTTTTCTAGTGCATTTTTGGAGAGATGTTGCCAACTTTTCGCCACTCCTATGCCTTTATGAGCACTTTCTGCCTATGGATCTTAGCAAGTGATGCAGAAGTCTCCCATGCTGTTATTTATTTAATAATAACAATAACAGTAACAACAACAATTTATTACTTATACCCCGCCTACCGGGCTGGGCCAACAAAACATTAAAAATACATTAAAACATCAGTCGTTAAAAACTTCCCTAAACAGGGCTGCCTTCAGGTGTCTTCTAAAAGTCAGATACAGTGGTACCTCAGGTTAAGAACTTAATTCATTCTGGAGGTCCATTCTTAACCTGAAACTGTTCTTAACCTGAGGTACCACTTTAGCTAATGGGGCCGCCCACTGCCGCTGCGCCACCACCACACAATTTCTGTTCTCATCCTGAAGCAAAGTTCTTAACCCGAGGTACTATTTCAGGGTTTGAGGAGTCTGTAACCTGAAGCGTCTGTAACCTGAAGCATCTGTAACCCGAGGTATGACTGTAGTTGTTTATTTCCTCGACCTTCCTCCCAAAGGAGCCCAAGTTTTCAACTACACAAAGCAATTAAAACATCTAAAAATTGCAACACAGATGTTGACAGGGAAGAGATCTCTACTGAAAAGCCTTGTTGGAAGAGGAATGCTTTCAAGCAGGCACTGAGAAGACAAAGGGGGCCTAATATTTATTGGAAGGGAATTTCAAAGGGTTGGTGCCACCACACGTAAGGCCCTGTTTCAGTGAGGAGAAAACCTCCTGATAAGATGTTGTCAGCAGGAGCCCCTCACTCGCAGATCGACTGGGTATATAAGGGCTGAGGTGATATTTCAGGTATCTTGGTCCTGAGCTGTACAGGCCTTTATAAACCAGAATCCAACCCCTTAGCCTGGTAGGTAATTGGTAGGGCTGGCTGGGGTTGTTGGTAGTTGTAGTTTAAGGTAGTTTAAGATGTAGTTTAAGGTGATCTTCTGCTTTAAATTTTAGTGTGCCAAATCCTCGGAGCAGGGACCTTCTGCAATGTGTAAAGCAAGGCCATGACAGAAGTAGATTGGGATCTACTAATCTACTGGTCGCTCTTGGGGGAATGTGCAATAATAACTTTTCAACAATAAACCTGACCCCCCCCCCAAAAAATACTCTTTTCTTCTCCCAAATCAGGCTGCTGAGATGAAGAAAGTTTGAAACCAGGAATGTCTTTTTGAGTGATAGGACTCTGAACCCAGTTTTGGAACTGAAAACAAATTCCTGTGCTCAGTGCATGCTCAGAGGCACCCCATTCCTCCGTTCTGCCAGTATGCTGACATCCTCCCTCCAAACTGCTTGCCTTGCATATGACTCCAGTTGATAGATTCCTGGACGCTAGCAAAACCAAAAACAAGTGGATTCTGGGACCCAGAAGTCTGCCCAGCCCAGCTGTAAACCTCTTGTGATAAAATTGTGGATCTCAACACCCAGAAAGCCCGCTCTGCTCTTGTGTCTTTAAGAACAGCTAGATCTGCAGCGATGAGCCCATGAAGATTTTCATAGCGTGGAGATAAACACAGCCAATCTGTTCACATCAGCACGTTCCAGCTGCTGGTAAAGGGCAGATCCCGCAAATGTGAAGCTCTGCAGCACAGATTTTAACAGGGATCCAAGAGAAAAGGAATATGCTCTGGTTATCTCCCATTTGGGGTACACCAATGAGCTATATATGGGGCTAACTTTGAAGGTGACTCAGAAACCACACCTAATCCAGAATGCAGGCACCAGACTGGTGACTGGGAGTGGCCACCGAGACCACATAACACCGGCCCTGAAAGATCTACATTGGGTCCCAGTATGTTTCTGAGCACAATTCAAAGTGTTGGTGCTGACCTATAAAGCCCTAAATCAGCGATTCTCAACCTGTGGGTCCCCAGATGTTGTTGGACTACAACTCCCATCATCCCTGAGCTCTGGCCTTGCTAGCTAGGGGTGGTGGGAGTTGTAGTTCAACATCTGGGGACCCACAGGTTGAGAAAGGCTGCCCTAAATGGCTTCAGTCCTGTAAACCTGAAGGAGTGTCTCCACACCCACAGTTCAGCCCAGACACTGGGGTCCAGCTCCGAGGGTCTTCTGGAGGTTCCCTCCGCGAGATGTGAAGTTACAGGAACCAGGCAGAGGGCCTTCTCGGTAGTGGCACTCACCCTGTGGAATCGCCTCCCAGCAGATAACCAATTTGCATGACTTTCCAAAGACATCTGAAGGTGGCTGTGAATAATAATAATAATAATAATAATAATAATAATAATAATAATAATTTATTTATTTATACCCCACCCATCTGGGTGGGTTTCCCCAGCCACCCTGGGTGGGTTTCCCCAGCCACCCTGGGTGGCTTCCAACAGAATTCAGTGGTACCTCAGGTTACATACACTTCAGGTTACATACGCTTCAGGTTACAGACTCCGCTAACCCAGAAATAGTGCTTCAGGTTAAGAACTTTGCTTCAGGATGAGAACAGAAATCATGCTCCAGCGGCGCGGCGGCAGCAGGAGGCCCCATTAGCTAAAGTGGTGCTTCAGGTTAAGAACAGTTTCAGGTTAAGAACGGACCTCCGGAACGAATTAAGTACTTAACCAGAGGTAAAAAGGTAAAGGTACCCCTGCCCGTACGGGCCAGTCTTGACAGACTCTGGGGTTGTGCGCCCATCTCACTTAAGAGGCCAGGGGCCAGCGCTGTCCGGAGAAACTTCCGGGTCACGTGGCCAGCGTGACATCGCTGCTCTGGCGAGCCAGAGCCGCACACGGAAACGCCGTTTACCTTCCCGCTGGTAAGCGGTCCCTATTTATCTACTTGCACCCGGAGGTGCTTTCGAACTGCTAGGTTGGCAGGCGCTGGGACCAAGCAGCGGGAGCGCACCCCGCCGCTGGGATTCGAACCGCCGACCTTTCGATCGGCAAGCCCTAGGCGCTGAGGCTTTAACCCACAGCGCCGCCTGCGTCCCTTAACCTGAGGTACCACTATACTAAAAACACAATAAAACTTCAAACACTAAAAAATTCCCTAAACAGGGCTGCCTTCAGATGTCTTCTAAAAGTCAGATAGTTGTTTATGTGAAAGGAAGGAAGTCCTTCGTGTGGGACAGAGTTAAACTGAGGAACTCGCTTCCTGCAATAGACAGTGATAGCCACCCGCTTGGGTGACTTTAAGAGAGGATGGGACAAATTCTTTCGAGTATAAGGCTATCGATGGTTACTAAACATGATGGCTATGCTCTGCCTCCACACTTGGGGCAGCAGTTGCTTCTGAATTCCTGTTGCTGGGAACCACAGGAGGACTCAAATTTTGCTTGCCAGTTTTTCAGAGATATCAGGCTGGCCAAAGTGAGAACAGGATGCTGGACCAGATAGGCTATGGGCCTGATCCAGCAGGGCTCTTCTTACTTTCTGAATTGTACTGGATCAACCCAGTAGGGATAGGGGATTCTCTCAGTTTCCCAGGCTTGCATTCATTTCACCACATCAGCACGTTACTACACATTTTCTTCTAATAAATACTTCTTTGCAAGCTTTTTTCTCTGATATAATGCATTTTTATATTGTTGGTTTTACATGTGGCATGCTTCCCCCTAGTAGAGGCATATTTTTGAACATTTCTGGGTTATCACCATCACCATCATCATATTTATTTATACCCAGCCTTTTCCTCAGCTTAGGACTCCAGGCAGCTTACACAAATTAAAAGAACACAGATAAAATACAAAACGCTAAAAACATATCAAAGTTAATCATTAAAAATGGAATTAAACTCTTAATAGAATTAAAGCAATATTTAAAAAAATACTGGTAATAAAAACAGCACAGCCCCTTTCCTTTAAAAAAAAACCCAGGCATTTCCTCCCCAGAGAATTGCTTCGCAAAAAATTCAGAGAGGTGCAACATTGGAAGAAGATGTGTGCGTCATTTCACAAAGTGTTTCGGGAAGTGAGATTTATGTTCACATTGAAAAGCAAACTGAGGGGGGGGGGAACCCCACACTCTCCCTATAGGAAATAATTCAGAAAGCTTTTCCCTGTCCCCCCCCCCCCCCAGCATTAAATAACAGGGAAATACATTTGCCCTGGTTAAATCAGGCAGAATTTAAAGGCAGAAGAACAGGGCAAGTAAAAAGAAAGGTACCGTATTTTTTGCTCTATAAGACTCACTTTTACCCTCCTAAAAAGTAAGGGGAAATGTGTGTGTGTCTTATGGAGCGAATGCAGGCTGCGCAGCTATCCCAGAAGCCAGAACAGCAAGAGGGATCGCTGCTTTCACTGCGTAGTGATCCCTCTTGCTGTTCTGGCTTCTGAGATTCAGATTTTTTTTTTCTTGTTTTCCTCCTCCAAAAAATAGGTGCATCTTGTGGTCTGGTGCATCTTATAGAGCAAAAAAATACAGTAGAAACCCTAGGAGGGGGCTATTTTTGGCCGAAGCATCCACACACAATCCAGAGCAGTTATCACACCAGCCTTGTGGTTTAATACATGAGTTTATTAATAACCTAGGTGGGTGGGGGAAGAGGGCAAAACATGAGATGGCTAATTTATTTTGCATGACGTCCTGTGGCAAAGCGAGTGAAACGCAAGCGAATGTGGGCAGTTGAAACGCAGGGCGGGCAAAATCCAGTCAGCATTTCTTTTCACCCTTCAGAAAACACCCGCATGAACTCAACAGGTCTTCCTGTTCCTCCAGCCCCACAGAGCCAAAAACAAAACAAAAAAACCCATCACAGTGGCAGAATTTCTGCCTGCAAGCAGTTCTAAAGCACCCCCAGGCCTCTGTCAGGAAGGTGGAAGATGGAGGGCCTATGATTGGCAGCCCAGTTAGTGGCGAGGAACATCAAAGTCTGGCAAGGGGCTAGTCCTGTTAGAGGAGGAGCTTCGGCTGCAACTTCACCTGGTGCTTGGGGAAAGAAATTTAGCATGTTCCAGCCACACGAAGAGAACCTGGAGTTTCAGGTTTCAAAGTGTTTCCACTTTAGTGTTGACACCCATGATGGCCTTCTCATTTCTGTTGTGACGTTCTCCTCCACTGCCGCCGAGTTGCAAGGAAACGGTGGCTGCTGGTTCCTAGAAAATACAGCTGATTGCCCTGAATTAGGAAATTGCATTCCAGGGGGCTGGGCTAAATGACCCTCAAGTTCCCTTCCATTTCTACAATTCTAGGATTTGATGGGCTGGATTATTAGGCGAGGTGCAGCCTGCTTCCATACCCTCGAGTCCCCTTGTCCCTTGATGAGCAAGGTGATAACTCAGGGGTTTGTTTTGCCCGTTGCAAAAAGAAAATCGACACCCCGTGCCGAGCAGAAGAGACAGTTCTGCAGTCTGAAGAAACGACGCCAGAGGAACACGTGCATTATTGCATTCCAGAATTTATTCTGGCGTACTAATTTGGAGGGTGACCAAGGCTGCTGATCCTTCCCCTCGCTTGCTCCTCCAACCTCTCTGACTTCTGGCACTCTTTCAAGCACATCTTGGCAATCCTTAGGGGCTAGAAACCTGGTTAAGGCAAAACAAAAGGAAAGAAAACATAGTGATCTGGAAGCTGGGTCCTGTGCCTCTTCTGTATTCCGGAAGAACGGCAGAGAGCAGGCACAACTAAGCTTGGCAAGAAAGGGCTTGCTGCAAGGGAAGGAAATGCGGGGGGGAAACATGGATCTCACTAAGGATAGGTGAATCTGTCCATTTCAGTTCCTCATTTTCCAGTCTTGAGTGGAGTTGACCATATCTCCACACCACAAGTGGTTGTGTTGCTGTTCCTTAAGTCCTTGTGAAAATTCGCCAGCATTTTCACGCAACATTCTATTATGCAATTTTGCTTCATGCATCCGGTTTTTGCAAAGATTCATGTGTTTGGTTTTTGCAACACAATGCACTATTGTGTGTTATTTCCTCTAATATATGCATGTTTATGCACAGTTATGGATTTCCGCGCTTGACCGGAGAACTGCATTACAAAATTCAGAGAAGGGCAAATTTTGAAAGAGGGCTGCGGTTCGGTTCACCTGCCGTTTTCAGAATGTGCAAATTGGGTACGTTCACCTTGAAACATGAACTGAATCAGACACCTCTCCCTCCCCCTCCCGATCCCTATGCAAAAGACCAACAGATCTTTGGCACAGCAGGCTTGGGCAAAGCTGTTCGAAAGGGAACATAGAAAGGTGAGCCAATCCTCCATATTAGTTTCCCTTTGATCGCTGCTCTCTCTCTCTCTCTCTCTCTCTCTCACACACACACACACACACACACAGAGGTTTGTGGCTCGCATAAAGGAAGACGGCTTAACGGGCCTGCAGGAAGCGCCTCAAGGACGTGGTTCAAAAGAACCGCAGTAGCAATGGAGTAGACTGGAAGGGCGGTTGGAATGTGGACGGCGAGCAGCACAGCCAGCCACTGTGGGATGCGGCCAACACCAATCCGTGGAGATTTCTCCCTGTAGAAAGGGAAGCCTTTGAGGTCCACCAGCCCTCCACTCTGCTCCCAAGCAAGCATGTAGGTGTGACCCACATTTTCCTCTCCCCCACCCCACCCCACGGCTCCGCTGACTTCACGGCACTTATCTGACTTGGCCCTAGATAGCCGTGGCAACTCAATAAACCCCTAAGTGGCCCCTTTTCCTTCTGGTTGCTTCAGGGAGAGGGTGTGTTTAAGCCACTCTGAGGCTACAGCAGTTGATCTCAGCATGAATGGGGTCCTTGGAAGGCGTAGGAAGAGAATGGTTATGGAAACAGTGCCAGGTTTGTCAAAGTCACTGGTAAAGGTGTGTGGCATCTTGCCCTCTGGTGACTGCAGGGTCTGTAGGAAGCCAGTGATTTCTGGGGAGGTTAGGAGCCCTTTCCAGTTAGCCAGGACATGTCTCCAGTTCTACAGGAAAGACAAAACCAACAAACAAAGCAGGATCGTTGTAGCAATACTTTCTCAACTCCCAAACCAGCAGCACAAACATTGGAGTGGAGGAAGGCAATGTTTCTGAAGCAGACTGAAAGCACAAAGAGCAAAGAATCATAGAAATAGACCTGTCAAGTTGGAAGGTGTGGGAAATTGCAGTCAAACATAACTATACACGAGCGCTAGTTAGTGCATGAAGGGGTTAAGACCATAGATTTCTGTTCCTAGACTCAGCTAGGTCATGACCCCTCTCCTCCATGAGGGAGGAAGTAAAGCTGTTTTCTCTTCCTTTCTCTCACTTCTCTTCCTGCCATGGACCAGAGCGAACATGTCTGAACTTGATCCAAGTTCAGACAGCATATCTGAAACTATATTGTGTATTTTGTGCCCAAGAGTAACTTGGGTGCTGCATGGAACAATGCATGAATCAGACCTTTGGATTTAGTAAGTAAAGTTTTTAAACTTACTTAAGAGTGTGTGGTCTGTTCATTGCTAGAGAGGTAGAGGGAGGGGCAAGAGTTTTAAGGCAGACGAATCAGGATAAGCAAAAGGGTTTAACAACCTATAATCCACACTATGCTGCTGCTGCAGAGTGTTTTTAAACTTCCTCTCCAGTGAAGGGGAGTCTACCACCTTCTGAGGTCATCCGTTTCATTGTCCAATGGCTCTTAGTGCCAGAAAGTTCCTACTAATGTATCACTGGATCAAATTCATCTATTTTATGAATTAAACCAAATAGTTTTAATTGAATCTTGAATGAACATGCACTTAATCCTTACCATTTTGAATTTTATTCTATCATTTTCCTCAGTGGGTTGTCCAAACTGCTGTTGTGAATAATCCTTTTTATAGGGCATGGTAGGGGGCACTGGGGGGGTGAGCTTGTGGAAGCAAGGGAGCAGCGACCCCCAAAAGTTTGAAAACCACTGATTTAAACAGATTAAAAAGCGAAAGTTGGGTTGGGGGAAGAGAACAACTCCCCCAAACTAGCAAGCTGAAGAGACACTGACTAAAATATACCTACTTGCCATAGCGGATGAAGAGCCTTAAATTGCAGCAGTAAAGAAAGAGAAAGAAAAAGAAAGTAAGAAAGGAGAGAAGAAGAGACTCAATATTTGCTACCAGCGGGACTGACCGGCTTCACAGCTCATACTGAGGACTACATATTCTTCCTCAGTTCTAAAAAATTTAAAGCCCTGCACAGAGCTAGTCCACTTCTCTGGCTTCCCACTACAACCGTAATGGCTAGAAACTCGGCTTTGTTTTTCAAGTGGAAATTATCAACATTATAGGCCAAATTCTGAGCTTATAATATTGATAATCTCAGCTTCCGCTTTAAAAGTTTTGCAGGATACATATTGGTGGGGGGTGTTTCCCCAAAGTTTATTCAATAACCGTTGCTCACAGGAAGCATAGCTGTCAAGCGTCCCTTATTTGGCGGGACAGTCCCTTATCCCAGCACCGTGTCCCGCTGCTGTCCCTTATTGATGATGTCCCTTAAATTTCCCGGGTTTCAAAGGAAGCAGCTCCTCTCCCTCCCTCCCTGCCGGCCAGGGAGGAGGGAGGCTCCAACTGTGCTGCTTGGCTGTGTTGCTCACCCAATAAGGAGTCTAAGAATGACTGGGAGGTGGAGCTTGCATGCCTTGTGCCAATCAAATCGGCCGCGTTGCTGGGGACTCGCCTTTGCTCAGCGTTTCCCAGCGGAGAGGTGACGTGGTTTTCCTTGCTGCATCCCCTTTACTGGGTTGCTGAGCTATGGGAACCACCACTTGAGGCTTTGTTTGGCTACTGGCTGACTAAAATCCCTTATTTTGGCTGCTGATCCCTTATTTTCAAGGCTGCTGGTCCCTTATTTTCAAATCTGTAAGTTGACAGCTATGACAGGAAGTTGCTCACTCCTCTTCCTACTGGAAAATCAGCCAGCCTAGCTCCTGATTTTTCACTCAGTGCTGGCCCAATGCTGATCAAGGAAGTGAGCTCCCCCCACCCAATATCACTACATCCATTTCCGGGAGGGGGGGGGGATTCAATTGCATCACAAGTGGGAAATGGACGAGAGCTCTGCCAGAAAAGAAAAACAAAGAAGCGGCAGGTAAACTTTTCATCTGATACTCACAAGCTTGAGGACTAGAACCTTGCATTTAAAATGAGTGACAAGATCCACCAGATCTGTACCCCACATTATGCTCTATTTGTGGGGCAGTTGTGGGACACAGACAGCCCAGACCAGATTGATGCCCTTTAAAACTTGGTGGTGGATCAGGACTTGAAACCCCCTTTTACTTTTTGGGCTGTCAATCAACTTTTCAATGAGGAAAGAAAGGAAACCAAACAGTGGGTGCTTTGAGGGAAAGGCCGGTCTCAAACCGGCGGTTGCAACTTACTCCACATCTCGTTTCCGGATGGCCCTGCCAGCTCCCATGACATCTGCAACCTTGGAGACCAGAGGGTCGTAGTTCATGCTTGCCACAGCAAGCACCTCTTCATTCCTGCAACGAAAGATGTGAGGATTTGGAGACTGACGGAGAAGGAGAGGTGGAGATCACAGAATCCCTGACAGATGGCCACCCAGCCTCTCAAAATCTCCAATGAAGGGGGACAAGCAGAAGAAGACACCTTCACCCTGGTATGGCTCCCCTTTATCACATACACAGCCCAACAAGATATGAATGAATGAATGAGTTTATTACGGTCATAGACCAGAGAAACATGGAACAACAATAGTTTACAAAGGGAGCAATGGTGTCAATCTAAAAAAAAAAAAAAAAAAAAAAAAAAAAAAATTGTAAAATTATACATAAAAAGCAACACACATGCACACACACACACACACACACACACATATACACATTTATGCACTGCAATATATGTATAGGCTTAAAAGATAAGGGGGCTTATCCAGGGGTCAAGTCTTTTACTTTTTTACAGCTAATGCCCTCCGCTTGATCGCAGCCGCAGAAAATTTGGCCACTTTCAGTGTTACTTCTGGGTTTTTATCTCCTAGTAGGATTTTCAGCCGCTGAAGTTCAGATCGACCTGGAAATTTCTGAACGATGGGGGAGATAAACAGTGACCTAATATCCCCGTAAAGGTCGCAGTGTAGCAACACATGTGAAGCCGTTTCCACCTCTTTCAGACCACATGGGCAAACTCGTTCAGCATAGGGTTTGCCCTCGTATCTGCCCTTTAGTAAGGCAGATGGCAGTACATCAAATCTGGTAAGGGTAAACGCCCGCCTGTATTTTGCGATTTGTAGATCCAGCAAATATGGTGTTAGATTAAACCCTTTTCCATAATCTTGGATAGCTGGATATTTATCTATCTTGCTCATATGATCCTGAAGCTCTGCATCTCCTATTCGCTGGCTCACCATCCTTTTAGCCTTTTCAAAACCTGAGGCTATAAGTTCTTGTGAGGAAAGCCCCAGGCCCTTCAATTTTTCATAAAGCGACACTCTCCATTTAGACTGAAACGGGTCTAATAGAGTCAATGGAGCCACTCCCACTGGAAAAAATATAAGTTTTAGCCAGAGGTGAATCTTCAAGATCCATATCCTGGCATTAATAGAGAGTTGACCTACCTCCAGCCTAATGGCTGCGTTGGAAACGCAGGTAGGTAACCCTAGTAGGGAGCGGTAAAATTTAGTTTGTACAGATTCCAGGGACTTAAGTTTTTGACAATTAAATATCTGGGTGCCATACATCAGTTGTGGAAGTATTTTTGCGACAAAGACCTGGGAGGCAGCAGGAACATATTGACCTCCTTTTCTGTAGAAGAATCTTATGATAGCTCTAGAAGATCTTTGCGCATTTACAATGGAATTCTTAATCTGATGGCACCAAGATCCCTTCTCATCAAAGATTATTCCAAGGTATCTAAAAGATGTTACTTGCTCAATAGGTTGGTTATTAATTTTCCATTTATGTCGGAGTTTTCTCTTGGAGAACACCATAATTTTTGATTTAGTGTAATTTATTATTAGGTCTTCAGCTTCGCAATACTCTGTAAGAGCTCGTAAAAGTTTTCTTAGGCCCACACAAGAGAAGGAAATAAGTGCCGCATCATCTGCGTACAAAAGGACTGGAATTGGTATATTATTTAGGTTTGGGGGGTGAGTACTTGCTTCCTCCATCTTTCCGACTAAAGAGTTTATATAGAAATTAAATAGAATAGGGGCAAGAACACAGCCTTGCTTGACACCATGGAAACTTTGGATTTCCTTTGATAGGTTCCCATAACGGTCGCATCTAACACGGATCCGAGTATTTTCATGTAATCTACGGATGAGAAGCAAAAGACGTCTGTCGATGTTTGTGGCATTTAATTTTTCCCAAAGTCTGTGCCGGGGTATCAAATCGAAAGCTGATTTGAAGTCTATAAAGGCTACATAGAGGGAGCCTCCTTTCTTTGAGGTGTATTT
Source organism: Podarcis cretensis (assembly GCF_951804945.1). Classification (NCBI taxonomy): domain Eukaryota; kingdom Metazoa; phylum Chordata; class Lepidosauria; order Squamata; family Lacertidae; genus Podarcis; species Podarcis cretensis. The sequence continues at coordinate 27,255,936 of NC_137186.1, forward strand.
CTCCACTAGATGTTGCAATACCAGTCCTTGGTCTAGAGTTGATCTATGTGCCCTGAAACCAGCCTGGGCTTCCTTAAGGATGTGCTCTCGTTCCAGCCAGTCCGCAAACTTTTCACGTAAGTGAGTTGCATAGAGTTTGCTGATGATGCTTAAGAGACTGATTGGTCTGTAATTGGCTGGATCAAGTTTACAGCCTTTCTTGAATATGGGAACGATGATTGCCAATCCCCAGTCCTCTGGTATTATTGCTGTTTGATCTATGCTGGTGAATAGGCTGGCAAGGACTGGTGCCCACCAGTCAATATTGGCTTTAAGAAGCTCAGGAGAGATATTATCTGCTCCCGGGGCTTTTCTGTGTTTGAGTGCCTGAATAAGCCTCCTGACCTCCGCAACCGACACCGGAGGCCACTCGTCACCTGCCTCACACTGTGTTAGTGGCTGTGTCAAAGGCAGAGCTGAATATGAAGATTGGAAAAATGCCTCCCATGTCCCTGCAGGTATAGTATACTCCACTTCTGAGGAGGTAGATCGCACTCCATTTGCTACCATTCTCCAGAAGGTGGCCGAGTCTCTCTCTCTGGATGCATCTATTAGGCATTTCCATTCTCTTTTCTGTGCCAGGAGTTTTTTGTTTTTGATCAGGATTTTATAATTTCGTTTATCTACAAACCAGACCGTGGGGAGTTGGGGTAAGTTGGCAGATCTATAATTTTTGTATTTTTTCAGTAAGTTTAGCTTCATGTCCTGACATTCTTGATCAAACCAGGGTTTGGAGTTTTTATATACTGAGGATTGCCTACTTGACCTGTTCCTTTTTTCCTTCAGGGAATCTTGAAGGAGTGAAATTAACTCCTGAAATAAATTTATTTTTAATTCATGGCTTGAGGAAGTTATAAGGTTATCTCTCTTAATGAGGAATTCCTTTGAACACAGCCTACTTGAAATTTCCTTATGCAGTTCATCTGTCCATCTGATACGAGAATATCTGAGCTCCAAAGCTGTAGGGCTCGAATGTTCGATTTTCTCAGCGCAGGATAAATCCTTTCCCGCAACTACGAGTGCACTTAATGGCAGATGGTCACTGTCTAAGCGCTCCTCCACTTTGCATTCCAAAACTTTGTTTTGAAGATCGTACGACACGATTATATAATCAATTGTGGAGGCGCCATTATTAGATATAAATGTAAATTCTCCGACCTTCTCCCCCTCAGTACGGCCATTCAGTATAACCAAGTCCAACTTGTTGACCAAGTGTAATAGGCATAAGCCGGCATAATTGCAGCCTTTATCCTTGGAGGTTCTAGCTGGTATTAAGTAGGCTTCCTCTATAATGGGGGCTGTTTCATGGAAATGGGCATACAAGGCCTCATCAGATTGTCCAGTTCTGGCATTTAGGTCGCCTGCCACCACTACAGAGGCATCAGGAAATTGATTTGATAGTTTGTCAAGATACTGTTCTAACTGAGCCCAGGTATTTCTTATCAATCTTTTCTCTCTTTGTGGGGGTAGGTATACGTTAATCAGCAGCAAGCTGTGGGTTCTCCACTGTACTTGCACAGCTGTGGCCAGATGGTCTAGTGGGTCTAGTTTTTTAAATATGGCCCTTAGCCTTGTTGAGATTAAAGTAACTAACCCACCTTTAACTCGCCCCCCTCTAGTACTTAAGAGACCTGGGAGGGAGAACGCAGAAAAGCCATTTAACTCCACTTCACTTGTGCTCCAGGTCTCCTGGAGAAACACAATGTCATGTCTCTGAATATATTTAACAAAGGATTGGTCAGAAGTCCTCTTTTGCCAACCTGCAATATTCCAAGTTAGCAGGGCAAGGTTGCACGTTGTCTTGCCAAAAGTTGATCTTAGTCAATTTGCCTTTAAAAGGTTTTTAGGGCCTATCTTTTTATTTATTGGTTGAATTTTGTTCATTTTGGCAATGTCCATAGATGTATTATCACCCAGATACTCAATGGAATCGATTGAAGGGTGCAGCGTGCTAACATTAGTGATCAGTACTCCTTTTTTTGGCGAATCTACCTTAGGGTGTTCTATTTGTCTGATACCAAGTTCATCCTCATCCAGGTATCTCATGCTAGTCCAAGAGCGCGTTGTAGTTGTCATAGGGATGGTTTCCTTCTTAGATGGTAGTTTGTTGCTGTCCCTTACACACTGTGTTAGATCTGTTGCTGTCAGATTTATTTCTGCAGCTGCAGAGATATTGTAAGGGTAGTCTTTCATGGTTGCCATAGGGATGGTTTCCTTCTTAGATGGTAGTTTGTTGTTGTCCCTTGCGCTCTGTGTTAGATCTATTGTTAACAGGTTTATCTCTGCAGTTACAGAGGTATTATAGGAGTAATCTTTCATGGGGTCTGTCTTGGCTTTTTCAGGGAGGTTCTCTTTCTTTAATTGGTCCGTTGCCGGATCTTTCTCTCTCACTTTTTCCTGAACATTCATCTCTGTTAGCTTATTTCTAAGGGTCTCCAATCTTCCCAAGATCTCAGATTGGGCAAGGAAAGGCAACAATCCAAACTGATTTATTAATGCCTTTTCTTCTGGATAGAAGTTATCAGTCCCCTCATTAGGCAGTCTCATCTCCTGTCTTAGTTTCAGGGACCCTTGCTCAGTATGTTCCAGTTTGTCTTTTGAGTGTCCTCTCTCCTCCTTTGCTTTACAAGTAAATCTTATCTCAGCTGTCGTAAGATCATCAGAAAACAAATTCAAACATGTGCTGTTTTCAAAATATCTTGTTACCGTTATCCTTTTCTTTAACAGCAAATGTCTTGATCTATATATATATTTAGCCAAGTTTTGATCTTTGAAGGAGGCAATCACTCGCAGAGAGTATCCATTGTAGAATATGAAATCTACTGAGATAATGTCATTTAATTTTATTTTCCCTGGCAGCATATCATCTAAAGTATTCACAAAATGCACCAAGCGTTCTTTCTGTGTGAGGAAGCCCTTTGGCTTCGGGTAGTTTAGAAAAGCCAACTTCCTATCTGCCAGTATCAGTTTCCATCCTTTATCCTGGGACAGATCTTGCCCTGCTACTGGCTCATCTTGAGATCTGCCATAATCAATGGTATGGGGTGAGTCTTCTTTAATATTTATGGGTCCTTGAGGTTTCAGCATAGAGCACCCGGGTAGTGATTCCGTTACCTCACTTATTTTGTTGGGCAGCAATGGTGTTTCTTTCAAGGACTTCAGCTGGATCTTTTTTCCTGGATCCACACTGTTGTTCTCTCTGCTGCCGTGTGTAGCAGATTTGTTAGAGTTTATTTTTGATTTTGTTGGAATCAGCTTATATAGTCTTTTCCAGCATACTTTACATGCACGTCGGTTTATGACAGATTTCCTTGTAGTTTTTATGTTCTTACTTTTCTTTTTAGTTTCAGCTTTCTTCTTATGAGATCTCTTACTGATACCTCGCTTCTTTTGATTTACTTGGGTAGGAGATTCAGTTTTAGGGACAGAGACATACAACCCTATGTCCTTTCCTTGGTATAAATGATTTTCCACTGATGATCCTTGTGTGCACTTGCTGGTTGCTAGTTGCTTTGTATATTCTGACTCTTGAGGGATGGTTGGTGGGTCAACACCATGAGATTCTGAGCCTTTAGCTTGGAGGGAATAATTTTCCACTAGTGTCAGGAGCAGCCCATTTGTTATTGTTAAATATTTTTTCATAGCTGCCAGATCCAGATTTATAGAGAGCAGCCAGTCCTGAGGATAGCAGTCATTGTTTTCCGTCTGGGAGCCCATAGATGAAGTCTGGGTTTTCTGGGAGTTTCGGGTTTCTTCCTGTAACTCTGAGGATAATATCTCAGCCAAGACTATTTCATGGGCCAGGCTCATTGTATTTCTATTTTGGTTGTTATTCTCCGAGTCCTGTATTCCTCTAGAGAAGGTTGAGTGATCTTGAGCAGCAGAGGAAAAAAGAAGGGCCTCATCCTGCTTCGACTCAATCATCTCAGCCATCTTTTGCTCGTTTCCATTTCCATTCTCGTTGTCCCTTGTATGTGAAAAGTATTGCGTGATTTTACTCTGTTTCTCATAACACTCCTGGAACAATGGACTTGTCGCTATCCCCAGGTCCTTACGTTTCTTTCTAGTAAGTACCATTTGTAAATCTTTGTTACCAATCAGGGGTTATTCTTCCTGTTTCAGAAACTATGTCTCTTAGGAAGTCAAAAACTCCACCCAGCTGTAGACTAAAGTCCAAATTGAGGCAAGATTTGGGGTGGCTGTTTGTAATTTGATAGCTTATAGTTCAGAGCATAACACGGAGTTGGCAATAAATTAGCTGTCACCCGTTTTCCTTATTATCGGACAGACTTGAGGAGAGTGGCGGCGTGGGGAGTAAACCCTCCGGACATTAAGATAACAAGAAGGGCTTTGCTGGGGCTGGATAGGGAAGGAAGGGAGGAAAGCTTGAGAGTTCTTCCGTCGGCTCCCAGTGTCCTTTTACTGATAGAAGCTGATAGAAGCTGATAGAAGCTGGGGGTTTTTTCAAGCTGCGCCTCTTATCAGCCTAATTTGCTGAAGACGCTCTTACTCATTCCGACAGGACTCGAACGGGGGACTTGTTTCAACCCCATTTTACGGTGTTTCCGATCACCCACCTTGAGTTTTTCCTTTCTCAGTGACGGGGTCCCTTCACGGCAGGGGAGTCAGGCCAGACCTCTTTTCCTTCCCCTCTCACTCGTTTCAAGAGACTACCCAGCTCCACAGCACCAAAGCACGGCGGGGGGTGCGGCAAGGCAGCAAGGCTAAAGCTCGAGTCCGGTGATAAAACAATAAAACAATAAAACGCTAATGCTAAGAAAAGCGAAGGCAGTGTTGAGGAGATGACGCAGCCACTAACTCATTACAATTAAAAGATAAGATAAAAGATAAACCCCCAAAGGGTTTAAAAAAACTACTTAAAACTACTTAAAACTATATCTAAAAGCAGACGAGGTTAACTAGGCTGCTACCTTCGTCGCCATCTTACTCCTGGAATACTACAAGATAATGACAGCAATCCACCAACAGCATACAAATCAATATGGATAACCTGATCCAAAACACCCACCCACCCCACTCACACATGAAAACAAAGACCACCACAGCCAATCACAAACAAACAAGGCCAACCCCAACCTCTCTCACCACCAAAGGAACACAAGTGAACAGCAGAGAACCTGCACAAGCAATGCTGACACCAAACCCTACATACACTAAGCAAAATAAAAACATCGCCACCCGACCCCACCCATCTTCCACCCCTCTCCCCCTTTTCTTCCTAATGTCTCAACAAATGAAACTGATTTGCAAAAATGTTATGTGGAAAACATACAAGAGAGGGACATTACACATACTTCTGCAAATCAAGAAAATCTTTAATAAAAATACAAAAAAAAAAAAATCTCCAATTAAGGAGAGCCTTCTGAGGGAGTCCATTCCACTGCTGAACAGCTCTTACCATCAGAAAGGTCTTCCTAATCACTGGTGCGAGGTATAGGGGCGCTAGAGGCTCTAGCCCCCTCAATATTTTGAATCAGGGAACCCAGCCCTCTCAATATTGTGGGGGCCGACATCCCCTGTCACAGTTGGGTACCCTCTGTGCACCCCAGCCTCCACCTGGGAGCCAGAAGGGGGCTGGGACGAGCGAGGGCGAAGATTGCCCTCCGTGTGTCCCACCCCTCATGATGCCACCCCCATATGCCATGGGGAGAAGGAGGCCGAGCAGCAGAGCCAAGCACTGAGCTCCACCTTGTTGCAGGAATTTATATATAGGTTGGGGGGGGGGGGGTTGCCCCTCCAGCAGATATCATGCACTACCAAAATCAGCACAATCACTTTTGTGATTTGTCCCCACAAAACACTTCACCAGTTTCTACTTATCTATTCAAAGGGCCTCTGCTGCACAATACTAAATGCAAGAATTCACTGATGAATGTATCTATGTACTGGCTCACTGGGAAAACTTCAGAAATTCATATAGACATGTGAGCTCAGCTACTCAGCAGCCCCTCTGCCTGAGTGATAATTCCTGGCATCCTGATACCTGAGTGCCAGACAGGTAGCCGTTCCAGAAATAACAAACCCAGATGAAGACAAAAGGGTGTGATTAACTTGGCTGGGAAACAGGGAAATGTAAATATCTCTTTTGTTACACTTGATGGGTGTTTGGTGGAGGGCAAGGGGAACCATGGGGCAGGGTCCAGGACGCTCAGATTACTGCCACCAGACCTCTCCTTTCATGATGTAACCATGATATAACCATGATGTAGTTGGGGGGGGGTATAACATGGGGATTAGCAGCTAATAAAAGTTTGGGTTCTTTTTTTGTTCGGGGCTTCCATCATCTTTCACCTTGTGGCAGGTGGGAGTCCTGTTGTGACAGTCTTCAATAAAGACCAAGCCTACTGGCTTCTATTTTGCTCTGGTATTCCTGGCTGGTGTCCTTGTTTTTTGTCCAAGGGAGCCCTCAGATTTTTCGGTTAACAGCCTCCTTCTCCTCATGTGACATTGGGCGGGGAGGCGGAGCATGTGATGGTTCCGCCTCCATCTCCCCGCCACACGACCCACTAAGGCGGATGCACCACGTGACATCACATGACATGTCATGTGATGCACGCCCCCCATGCGGGAGGCAAGCTGGCACCTTTGTTCCTAATTTGAATCCATTGGCCCTACTCCCTGGAAAAGCAGAAAACGGCATGTGACAGCCCTTCAGATATTTGAAGCTGGCTCTCAAATCACCTCTCAGTCTTCTCTTTTCCGGGCTAAACCTACCCAACTTCCTCAGCCGTTCTTCATAAGGCTTGGTTTCCAAAACCTTTGATCATCTTGGTCACTCTTATCAGGATACACTCCAATTTGTCAATATTTTTCTGAAACAGGGGTTCCCAGAACTGAACACAAGACTCCAGCTAGGGTCTCACCTGGGCAGAACAGAGCAGTACTATTACTTCCCATGATCTGGACATTAGATTTCTGTTGATGCAACCTAGAACTGCATTAGCTTTTTTTGCTGCATCACACTGCTGCCTCGTGTTGCTGATGCACGGAATGCCACTAAGTGGAGCATAGCCAGTACTTTTTGCAAATGCCCATCCTTACTTAACTTGGGTGCAGCTGCATCTTTGGAAAGACAAAGCAGCACTTACTTGGTGTAAAACGCCACAAACTTCAGTTCATCCAAGTCCCCCTGAATGATGACATCATCAAACCCCTCTCCATGACCTGGGAAATGAAAAGAGAAATAACACTGATTTATTGCAAGGGTCGGGGGATGTGGATGGCGCTGTGGGTTAAACCACAGAGCCTAGGACTTGCCGATCGGAAGGTTGGCGGTTCAAATCCCCGCGAAGGGGTGAGCTCCCGTTGCTCGGTCCCTGCTCCTGCCAACCTAGCAGTTTGAAAGCACGTCAAGTGCAAGTAGATAAATAGGTACTGCTCTGGTGGGAAGGTAAACAGTGTTTCTGTGCGCTGCTCTGGTTCGCCAGAAGCAGCTTAGTCATGCTGGCCACATGACCCGGAAGCTGTACGCCAGCTCCCTTGGCCAATAAAGCGAGATGAGCCCCAGAGTCGGTCACGACTGGACCTAATGGTCAGGGGTCCCTTTACCTTTACCTTTATTGCAAGGGTGAGGAACTTGTACAACCGCCCTAGCAAGGACAGCCAATGGCCAGGGATAGATCTTCCTCCAAAGTCTTGCAGTGAAGAAGACTTGGCCTTGCTCTTGCCGTCAGACCTGGGTGGGCCGTTCACTCACCTGCATAGCGGATGCTCTTGCCAAACATGGCTGTCCACAGGTAAGGGACTGTGCTGATTTCGGTCCCATGTGCCAACATGTTCAGCGCGGCAATACGTCCTGGAATGTGGAGGAAGCGCAGCAGCACATTGCCCAATGCTCCATACAGTTGATTGATGTCTACAGCACCAGCCACCCAGCGATGCAGCCCTCCCTGATTCCCCAAACCAGCTGCGTAGACCCTCCTAGAATCTAAAATCACACTCTCTTTTAGGGGTGGTTTAGGCCAACTGTTAGTCTTGGACTTTGCTATTTTAACCCATGTGTAACTTGCCATTTCACATTTCTTAGTACAGAAAGTATTGATCTGTTGTGCAGAGATCATTCCTATTCTAATTAATTCAAGAGGGTTCTAGAAGCTTCTCTGTAAGAAAAAAACAATCAGAAGGTTCATAATGTTTGGGTTATTCCTTCAGAAAAGCTGAGTACAGCTGGTTTAAACTGGTTCTCTTATCTCTTTCTGTCAACGTTATGCTGACTACAGTGGTACCTCAGGTTAAGTACTTAATTCGTTCCGGAGGTCCGTACATAACCTGAAACTGTTCTTAATTTGAAGCACCACTTTGGCTAATGGGGCCTCCTGCTGCTGCCACACCGCTGGAGCACGATTTCTGTTCTCATCCTGAAGCAAAGTTCTTAACCCGAAGCACTATTTCTGGGTTAGCAGAGTGTGTAATCTGAAGCGTATGTAACCCGAGGTACCACTGTATAAAAATAAGGTTAGAAGGAGTCTGGGTTTCACTTTCTCTTTCTATCTCTTTTTCCTGCTGGTGTGGTGTTCTGTACATAGTATGCTTAGCGTTAAGGTTTAGACTTATTATAAGTTATTGTAAATTTAAGTTAAGTCTGATGCAACTGGATTTCTTATGGACTGTGCCAATCCTGAATGTACTGGATTTGTGACCATTATGCCCATTTGCCTTCAGTGGCAATAAAGCTCTGCTGGATGAAATACAATTGCCTGTGGTCTGTTTTGGGGGGAATCCTGCAACGTGTTTTAAGTTTTTACTCTGCTAACTATATGTTAGAATCTGCTCTGAATCAATACTGAGTAGAATTGAATGACATAACTACCTATTTCTCATCTTTTAATTTCCACTGGTTGCTATAACCATTCTCTCTGCTTTGTATTTGTTAGAAAATGAAATTTTTAAATGACAAAAGAAGAAACAAGAAACTGAGCGTCACCCACCGTGCATGTGAGCCATCTGCCAATGAGGGATGTTCACCTTCTTGTTGTTCCTCAGCACCAGTGGAAATGCAACAGCGTCGCCAGCTGCAAAAACTCCTGGGATGTTGGTCTGCATCATCTGGAAGGGAGGAGGAAAGAACCTCGTGGGTTAATGGCACATCTGCTGTGTGAGCCAGAGCACTCGCACTGGGCTCCAGCCTGCCTTCCGTGCCCCGGTTTTACCTTGTTCACCACGATGAAACCTTTGGAGTCCACGTTAATGCCACTCTGCTTCAAGAAGCCCGTCGCTGGGGTTGCACCTAACCAGAAAGGGAGACAGGAATGTTGTTAGTGGGAGGGCTGTGCCTAAGCAACTTCACCATAGAATCACAGAATTCTAGAGTTGGCAGGGACCCTCTGAATCACCTAGTCCAGGGCATAGCTGTCAACGTTTCCCTTTTTTTAAAGGGAAATTCCCTTATTCCGAATAGGATTCCTCGCAAGAAAAGGGAAAAGTTGACAGCTATGGTCCAGGGGTCAGCAAACTTTTTCAGCAGGGGGCTGGTCCACTGTCCCTCAGACCTTGTGGGGGGGTCAGATTATATTTGGGGGGGTGAATGAATTTCTATACCCCACAAATATCCCACAGATGCATTTTAAATAAAAGCACACATTCTACTCATGTAAAAACGAGCTGATTCCCGGACCATCCGTGGGCCTGATTTGGAAGGTGATTGGGCCAGATTCGGCCCCTGAGCCTTAGTTTGCCTAACTATGACCTATAGTCCAACCCGCAGGAATATGCAGCTGTCCCAAACGGGAATCAAACTTGCAGCTTTGGCAACATCAGCACCATGCTCTAACCAACTGAGCTATCCAGGCCGACATGAGCACCACCGGTCTGGCCCTAAGTCCCAGCATCTGACCGCCCCCTGCCTCCAATAATAATTCTTGGCTTCTTGGCCAAAAGCAGGCGCCTTGACTGTACTCTTTTCAGCACCTGCTATAAAAAAACAACGTCTAGGCAAACCTACCCAGACATGTAGAATGTTGCTGTATATTTTCATCTGCTTTTAATTTATTGCTGATTTTATTTTTTTTTGAATGTTTTTACTGATCATTCTATTGTTTTCTTCTTTTTGCAAACCGCTTTGAGGCATTGTTGTTGACGTTTTACAATCCGGCGGAATATGAACTTTACGAAATAGATAAGCAACCTAGTTGACTAGGAATTTACAGTAAGGTAAAGGTAAAGGTACCCCTGCCCGTACGGGCCAGTCTTGACAGACTCTGGGGTTGTGCGCCCATCTCACTTAAGAGGCCAGGGGCCAGCGCTGTCCGGAGACACTTCCGGGTCATGTGGCCAGCGTGACAAAGCTGCATCTGGCGAGCCAGAGCCGCACACGAAAACGCCGTTTACCTTCCCGCTGGTAAGCGGTCCCTATTTATCTACTTGCACCCGGAGGTGCTTTCGAACTGCTAGGTTGGCAGGCGCTGGGACCGAGCAGCGGGAGCGCACCCCGCCGCAGGGATTCGAACCGCCGACCTTTCAATCGGCAAGTCCTAGGCGCTGAGGCTTTAACCCACAGCGCCACCTGATTAGGAATTTACAGTAGCGGTGCACAAAATTTTCCCACTGCATTCCCCGCCCCGGCTGTTCTCCATCAATGAATGAGAAAGGGAAATGCGAAAGTGTTTTGTTGCAAAAGATATCATTGCAATGGATAGTCCACAGGTAGGGTGCATAGCAGCCCATGCCCCCCCCCATATGAAGGATTCCAGAGAAGTAAAGTTTTGCATGGCCACCTACCTATGCCTATGACGCAGACATCGGCTCGGAGGACTTTGCCACTTTTCAGTACAACCTCCTTTAGCTTCAAGGGAGAGGAAAAAAAAGTAGGAAATGGTAGTAATTGGAAAGACGAGCCGCAGCCCATTTTGCCCAGATCTTACACCCTTTTCTTTCATTCACAGGGTAGTCCACCCCACACTGTGAAACCAGGAAATAAAGAATGGAAAAGTTGTCCTATGAAACCATTCCCCAAAACACCCTCCGAGTGTTTTGGATGCATGGTGCTGTTGGAAGTTGTAGTTCAAAACCTTTGGAGGGCGCGAGGTTGGGGAAGTCTGCTGTAGGCTATACCACTCGTGGCTCTAGTGAGAAATGTGGCTGTACCTGCACTAGGATGGGCGATATCAGGTTTTCAACATCATGATATATCACCAGCTAAAACATCGCAATTTACCGATATACAGTGGTACCTCTGGATGCGAATGGGATCTGTTCCGGAGCCCCGTTCACATCCTGAGCAGAACGCAACCCACGTCTCCGGGTCTGCACATGCACAGGTCATGATTCGCCGCTTCTGTGCATGCATGTGACGTCATTTTGAGCGTCTGCACATGAATGAGCAGCGAAACCCAGAAGTAATGCGTTCTGTTACTTCCAGGTCGCCGTGGAGCGCAACACTCAACCTGAAGCAACTTCAACCTGAGGTATGACTGTGTGTGTGTGTGTGTGTGTGTGTGTATACCGAAATAAGGATGGAGCTTCACAGAGGCATTGGCTGGCTTCACAGTTTCCCCCAAATGTTGATTTTTGCATGGCACACACACACACGTCATGATTTGCAATATGTTCCCAGGTCAAAAAGTATGAAACCGATATCACGATATGGACTTCCAACTGGTTCTGGATGGCATATCAATATATGGTGCAGTCCTAACCTGCACTGCCATTTTGAACAAAAGGAAGCTGCAGTCAAACTCATCATTAAAATGGCCACCTACATCATCAGACCCACTGAGCCCCTACTGCTCTCTTTGCTCATCTCTCGGCACCCTGCACATCTACTTTTCCCAGGATGCATTTATTATTTCCATTATGACTTGCATTTATCTCCCACCATTTTCTCCAAGGAACTCAAAGTGGCACACATGATTCCCCCTCTCCTCATTTAATTCCCACAACAAGCCTGTGAGGTAGAATGAAAGAGGCAGCAACTGACCCAAACTCACCTAGTGAAATTTCACAGCTGACTCAGGAATCGAACCCTGGTCTCCCAGGTCCTAGTTCTAACAGTTTAACCACTACACTACTCTGGCTCTCTCTTATAGAACCATTTGTGTATGTACATGCATGGGTTGTTGTTTATTTACTAGGGGCTGCCACCCCTGCTCTCGCCACACGGCAAGCCTGCCTACCCCTTGCCCCTCCCCCCCCTCACCTGACCACACTTCCCCTCCTTTTACACCTCACTTATCCCCTCCACAGCTCCCCCCAAGCCCCTCCACCCTCTCCTCCACCGCCTTTTAAAGTGTCATGATGCTGTCAGAAGCTCCCAGCTGGCTGCCCAGGAAATTATAAAGACAAGGGAAAGTTTCTTACAGTCCTTTTTTAGTTCAAACTTTACAGAGAGAGGCTATAGAACCCAGCCTCTTGGATAATGGCATTGTCCCAAGTGAATCTCCACCCTCCTTCTTTCCCACTGCCATTCTTCATTCTCTCTTTTTTTATATATATAATTTTTTTTATTAAGAGTTTTAATAATACAATAAAGAAAAAAAGACAGAATAAACAGAAAACATCGAAAAAATAAAACAAACATAGGATTTTACATCTTGTAGTAACCATCTTTTCTTCATTTTTCCCTTTTGGACTTCCTCACGTCTCTCGCTCCTACATTCCAAGTTAATAAAACTTTAGCCAGCAACTTATCACCTTATTTTCATTCTTATTGTACACAATTCCAATATTTTATCCCTAACTTTGAATATTTTTATCAAAATCTTAAATACCTAGTTTTAACATGATATTCATTCAAAATTTGTCTTTCTCATGAAATTCACTCATTCTCATAATCTTTTCAGCTAATTTTATGGTGCCCTGTTATTTTCAAATCTCTCATCCTTCTTAACACTCATATAATTTACAGTATTTTTGAAGATAGTCCTTAAATTTCTTCCAATCCTCCTCCACTGCTTCTTCTCCCAGGTCTCGGATTCTGCCGGTCATTTCTGCTAGCTCCATGTAGTCCATCAGTTGCATCTGCCATTCTTCCAGCGTGGGCAAATCTTGAGTTTTCCAATGTTTGGCGACAGGTGGCGCTGTGGGTTAAAGCCTCAGCGCCTAGGACTTGCCGATCGAAAGGTCGGCGGTTCGAATCCCTGCGGCAGGGTGCACTCCCGCTGCTCGGTCCCAGCGCCTGCCAACCTAGCAGTTCGAAAGCACCTCCGGGTGCAAGTAGATAAATAGGGACCGCTTACCAGCGGGAAGGTAAACGGCGTTTCCGTGTGCGGCTCTGGCTCGCCAGAGCAGCGATGTCACGCTGGCCACGTGACCCGGAAGTGTCTCCGGACAGCGCTGGCCCCTGGCCTCTTAAGTGAGATGGGCGCACAACCCCAGAGTCTGTCAAGACTGGCCCGTATGGGCAGGGGTACCTTTACCTTTTATCCTTGCTGCTTCGTCATTCTCATCCTCTCCTCTACGGGTGCTGCTACGTGCCCTCTGTCTTTGAGCTCTTTGCTCTCCTACTTTTAAGGCCCGCCAGGTTCCGGCAGATGGTGGGTCTGGAATGCTTTCTAATGACAACGTGTCAGCTGGGTGTTGTTCTGGCTCTCCCATTATTTCCCAACTTTCCCCTTCGTCTGCCTCTGAGATGTGACCTCCCTCAAACTCCTGTTGTCAATCTATACTGTCTTCCTCTTCCTCCTCCCTGGAAGGGTCAGGAAGGGGAGGTGGTCTCTGTCAGGATTCACAGAATGCTGTGTGAGGTAGCAAGTCTGCAGGCTTGAATTTGCTAGCTGATGCAACTGGCGGAAGCAATCAGCCTGCAATACTTTCTGTGGAAGTGCTGAGTCAGAAAGACTTAGGAGTAATGTGCTGTCAGTTGATTGGCTGGCATCAGTTTAAAAGGGAAACCTGTCCAGCAGTAGTTGTGGTGGTGTAGAAGAGTGTGGTCAGAGAGGCAGAGATAGAAAGGTCTTCCTATTTGCCTTAAGGTACAGCCAGGTACCCTGTTTGACTGTATGAACTGCTTCTGTATTATAGCCTATATATATATTTGTATATATAAAGGTAAAGGGACCCCTGACCATTAGGTCCAGTTGTGACCAACTCTGGGGTTGCGGCGCTCATCTCGCTTTATTGGCCGCGGGAGCCGGCGTACAGCTTCCGGGTCATGTGGCCAGCATGACTAAACCGCTTCTGGTGAACCAGAGCAGTGCACAGAAACACCGTTTACCTTTCCGCCGGAGAGGTACCTATTTATCTACTTTCACTTTGACAAGCTTTCGAACTGCTAGGTTGGCAGGAGCAGGGACCGAGCAACGGGAGCTCACCCCGTTGCGGGGATTTGAACCACTGACCTTCTGATCGGCAAGCCCAAGAGGCTCTGTGGTTTAGACCACAGCACCACCCGCGTCCCTTTTATTTGTATATATAGCTCACAATAAATATACTGCACTGAAGAACCTGGAACTCTGAGCATTTCTGCTAAAGCACCGTGAAGAATTTGTGACAATCTCCACCATTCCTCCTCTACCCCGTCCCTAACTTAAAGGAAGCAGGGTCTTCATGCAACAGCTGGCTCAACTACTGTGTGAGAAGCCCCCCTCCCCAATCTCTTGCTGCAGTTGGATTGGCTGCCCACCGGCCGCTCTGCAAACTGCAGAGCGTGACGACACCATTACGTTTCTATGTATATAGGAAGAAAAAAGAAGACCTCTGCAAGCAAACTTAGACAGCAGTGCCTCCACAGATGTCTTCCCCTCCCCTCCCAGTCACAGACTCTCAGGGAGTGTCCTAAACCTCTGAGCCCTGGTGCTGCATGGGACTATATTCTTTCTAGATCAATGCAAGGCATAGAATCGCCTTCCCATCAGCCCCAGCAGGCCAAGAAGCACAGAATGACAAAAGCAAAGACCTTGGAAATCCAACAGATGGTGCTCAAAGGTCATTGCACACAAACCTACCTTGCCCTCCTGTTCCCGCAGTTCCGAGACTTCCGTCTGCATGTAGAATTTCACCCGATTGTTTTCAAACATCTGTCCAAGAGGAAGCAAGAGAGAGAGAGAAGGAGAGGGAGGAGGAAGATTATGCATTAGCTCTGTACTGGTTCTCTTAAGCATAGGATTTTCTTTTTAAAGATAAATGGCCAGCAGTTGGGCCCCAATCCAGATCAGAACCCTAGCATGGCAGGGGGAGGGATTTTAACCATTCACACAACTATGGTCACATAGTGGCAGCAAATCACACAGTCACATAAAATTGCTGCCCCCCCCCCAACAGATCAGGACTACAGTGGGAAACAAAGGGTTAAAGCCCTCTTCCCTGCATATTTTAATTAGGGGCTCTCCTTCCTTGGAGGTTTTTAAACAGATGTTTGCGGGGGGGAGGCATCTGTCAGAGATTATCTAACTGTGATTCCTGCACTGCATGGAGTTGGATTAATGACCTTGAGGGTTCCATTCAACTTCACAGATATGATTCTATATTTGAATAATTTGCGTAGCTAACTGGGTTTATGCCTTGTTAGTATATTTATTGCTTTTAAATAAATAAATAAATAAAGCTACAGGGAACCAGGCAGAGGGCCTTCTCGGTAGTGGCGCCCGCCCTGTGGAACGCCCTCCCACCACATGTCAAAGAGATAAACAACTACCTGACATTTAGAAGACATCTGAAGGATGCACTGTTTAGGTAAGTTTTCAATGTGTGACATTTTAATGTATTTTTAATCTTTGTTGGAAGTCGCCCAGATGGGTGGGGTACAAATAATTATTACTACAGTTGTTATTATTATTATTATTATTATTATTATTATACTTTGTATACCACTTAGAAGTCTATTTTTGGGCATTAAGCAGTATATAAAATAATAAATAGTGGCTTTTAACTGTATTTACTGATTATGTTATTGTTTTATTATCTATGTCAACCACATGGATATGTTGTTGTTTTTTTACAATCAAGTTGTGTGGATGTGAGCTCAGTTTGTAAAGTAGAAGATGTTTATATGCATGACTGCATACAAGACTTAACACCTGTACATGCATTTGTCCTGGAAGACAACACTTTATGCATAGTAATTGGTTTTTTAAAAAAATAAAATCAGAAAAGTTTGTAATAAAAAGTAGCGTATAAATATTACAGAATAAAATTAAATAAAGATAATAAAATAATCATAAATCCCCCTTATACTAGATTCAATAATGGAGCCTCGAATTATCGAACAGTTGGTCAAAACTTCCCTTCCTCACAGACATTCTTCAAAAAGAGGGCCACAGTCAGCCAGAATAGCTCAGTTGGCCAGAGAATGGTTCTGATAATGCCAAGATTGCAGGTTTGATCCCTGCATGGGAGAGCTACATATTCCTGCCTTGAAGGTGGTTGGATATTATTATTATTATTATTATTATTATTATTATTCCCTGCCCATCTGGCTGGGTTTTGTGACTTACAGCATATCTAAAAACATAATAAAAACATCAAGCCTGAAAAACTTCCCTTATTAGGGCTGCCTTCAGATGTCATCTAAAAGTCAGATAGTTGCTTATTCCCTTGACATATGAATGGAATCTCCAAGAATAGAAGATTTTAGATTGGGCGATAGTTGGCCATATCGGCCGGGTCCAAAGATGTATTTTTTTAAAGAAGTGGTTTAATAACCACTCAGGGCCCCTTCCACCTTTACAATTCTATGATTCTAGGAGCTCTCACAGGTTAACTTTCCATATCTGTTGCTACCTTCATGATGGCTCGGCCAACCTTCTCCCCAAAGAACTTCTTGAAGGGAACTTCCTCCAGCTCCACCACAGAGACGGAATGTGCCTTCTCCGTGAGGTAAGCAGCAACTTCCATGCCTGGAAAACAGAAATGAGAAAAAGTAAAACCTTCCACGAAGGAAACCACACCAAGGAATGCACTTCCCGAAACAATACGTGAAATAAAGCGCAATTATCCATTGAAAATTCGCACTTCCCTGAATTTTATGATGCAGTTCTTCAACTATGCATACACAAAGCATGTACAGTGGTATCTCAGGTTAGGTACTTAATTCGTTCCGGAGGTCCGTTCTTAACCTGAAACTGTTCTTAACCTGAAGCACCACTTTAGCTAATGGGGCCTCCTGCTGCTGCTGTGCTGCCAGAGCACGATTTCAATTCTCATCCTGAAGCAAAGTTCTTAACCCAAGGTACTAATTCTGGGTTAGCGGAGTCTGTAACCTGAAGCGTATGTAACCTGAAGCGTATGTAACCCAAGGTACCACTGTATTAGGGGAAAGCATGAAAGAAATGCATATTTTTGTGAAAATATAATACTAACATGCTTTACATAAGGAGATATTGTTTTGCAAAACAAAAAACACCCATAAGTATTACACCAAACTGTGTAGGAGAATAAGCAGGAGAAAGCGCAATAAAAATGCCAATGAATTTTCACTAGGACTTGAAATAATAATGGTTATAATCCACAGTCAGGTGAATAAATGTATCAAACTGGATTTAAGAACCAGTACAATTAGTGGTTAGAGTGTGTGGACTAGGGTTTGAATCCCACCTCACTCCGCCACAGTTTAAAACATCTAAAAGCAGCACATTTTCTGCTATAGGGACCAACAGGTTATGTTCCAACAGCTACAAGAAATATGAAAAGCCCTAGTCAAAAATGTAGTAGGAAAAAAAGACAGTTACAGAACCGAGAAATTGCACAAAACAAATGAAATACTGTGAAAATCCCTGAAACGAGAAGTAATCGACTAGAAATATTATCTTATGGAAATAAACTAAATAATAAAAATCAAAAAGTTTAAGGAAAAAATTAGAAAAACCTAAAATTGAACAAAGCCTTAACGGGATGCCAGCTACAAACCTCGTTTCACTGAACTATTCAGTTTCCTCAGAAGGAAATAGAAAAATCATAAACCTTAAATGACCAAAATTCAAAAAAGGGGGTAGAACTCCCAAAAATTCTGAAGTATTATAATCCTAGCTCAACCTAGGTGAAGCAAAGCGCAGTAATAAATGATTGAGGACTCAAAGGTACAGTTTCTAATACTGAATTTACAAAAGGGGGGTAAAGACTGATCTTTAACTTCAGCAGTAACATCTAGACCATGGGAACATTTCTAAAACTTGTCTAAAACTTGCCATTTAGGTTTTCAAACCCTTTTTTTGTAAATTCAGTATTTTTTTGAATTTTGGTCATTTAAGGTTTATGATTTTTCTATTTATTATTATTATTTAGTTTATTTCCACAAGATAATATTTCTAGTCGATCACTCCTTGTTTCAGGGATTTTCACGGTATTTCATTTGTTTTGTGCAACTAGTCAAAAATGTAGGCAGGCCAAGCCTTATCCCAGGTACATAAATTATTTTATCTGACCGTCCTTCCTTGCAGAGAGAGGCTCACCCAGGAAAGAGGCTCCGACCACCACGGCATTCTTGCTAGTGGCCAGTTTCACCACTCGGTTGGCGTCCTCCACCGTCCGGATGTTAAAAACGTTCTCCACTTCCTTGCCTTTGCAGCTAAGGGTTTTGGGCCTGGAAAGACGTGATGGCAGAGCAAGACTGTAGCCGAAACAGAATTCTACAAGATCAAAGTCTGGCAGACGTCCCAATGTTGTAATGTGGATACCGATCACAGAAAAAACGTCCTCAAAATACACAGCCACTCCATGGTGCCCCAAAGTCCTGGTCGTTCCACATAGGTAGAGCACCTGCTTGGAATGCAGAAGGTCCAGGTCCAATCCCTAATGGCATCTCTGGGTAGGGCTGAGAGAGACTCCCAGCCTGAAATGCTCGACAGCCGCTGCTGCCAGTCAGTGTGGACAATACTGAGCTACATGGGCCAATGATCTAAGTACAGTGGTGCCTCGCAAGACGAAATTAATCCGTTCCGTGAGGCTCTTCGTATAGCGGTTTTTTCGTCTTGCGAAGCAAGCCCATTGACAGCTTAGCGGATTAGCGCTATTAGTGGTTTAGCGGCTTTTAGCGGATCAGCTGATAAGCGGCTTAGGGCTTAGGAAAAGGGGGGGGGAGGGAAAAAACCCCGCAGGAACTCGCAAGACATTTTCGTCTTGCAAAGCAAGCCCATAGGGAAATTCGTTTTGCGAAGCGCCTCCAAAACGGAAAACCCTTTCGTCTAGCGGGTTTTCCGTCTGCAAGGCGTTCATCTTGCAGGACACCACTGTACCATATTTTTCGTCTTGCAGGACACCACTGTACCATATTTTTCACTCTATAAGACACACCAGACCCAGACCACAAGACGCACCTAGTTTTTGGAGGCGGAAAACAAGAAAAAAAATATTCTGAATCTCAGAAGGCAGAACAGCAAGAGGAATTGCTGTGCGGTGAAAGCAGCAATCCCTCTTGCTGTTCTGGCTTCTGTGATAGCTGTGCAGCCTGCATTCGCTCCATAAGATGAACACACATTTCCCCTTACTTTTTAGGAGGGAAAAAGTGAGTCTTATAGAGCAAAAAATACAGTATATGGCAGTCTCATACTTTCTTGCACTGCATTCAACGCACCACGGAAAGAGAGCTCACAACCAATGTGTTGTCAATGGTTAGAGTGCTGGACTGGGAGAGCAGGCTTCAAATCCCCTCTCAAGTCATGAAGCTCACTGGGTAACCTTGGGCCAGTCACCATCTCTTAGCCTAACCTACTTGAAGGAGCGTCTCCACCCCCATCATTCAGCCCTAGACACTGAGGTCCTGCTATGAGGGTCTTCTGGCGGTTCCCTCACTGCGAGAAGTGAGGTTACAGGGAACCAGGCCTTCTTGGTAGTGGCACCCGCCCTGTGGAATGCCCTCCCATCAGATGTCAAGGAAATAAACAACTATCTGACCTTTAGATGACATCTGAAGGCAGTCCTGTATTGGGAAGTTTTTAATGTTTGATGTTTTATTGTGTTTTAATATTTTGTTTGTAGCCACCCAGAGTGGCTGGGGAAACCCAGCCAGATGGGTGGGGTATAAATAATAAATTATTATTATGATTATTATTACCTCACAGGGTTGTTGTGAGGATGGAATGCGGGGAGGAGAACTATATACACCACCTTGAGGCAAATAATGAAGCAAATAATACATTATAAATTAATAACCATCCATGACCTTTCTCTTAAGGTCAAAACTTTGGGTGCCCAAAAATGTCCTGCTCGTCACTTACGTGCTCCCAGTGGCAAGTAGCAGTTTGTTATACTCCATTTTAAACCCGTCCTTGAATACAGCTGTCTTGTTCTTGACGTCCACAGCCACCACCTGAAACAATTTCCAAAGGGTCATTCAACGGAACATCTTAAGGAACATCCGAAAGCGTAATAAGCTAGGGACCGAACTTTTGCAGAAGGTCCTGGCTTCAATTCCCACCAGCATCTCTAGGGTTAGGGTTGGGAGAGTCCTCCGCCTGAAAAACCCTGGAAGGGTTGCTGCCGGCCAGTGTAAACAACACTGAGCTAGATGGAAGCAATGGTTTTACACGGTATGAGGCAGCTCCTGACAAAACTGAGAATTCAAACTGGGAGTATAGAATATCACTGATACAAAACTTCCACCCCTTGACTTCCGGGTTAGCGCCATCGTCTAATGGCGGATTCCCTCCGAGCTCCGGAGGGAATCGGCTCAATAGGAGACGGGTCCTGCCGCGGCAGTGACGCGGGAACCTTCAGAAACCACAGGCGCTGAAGCCTGTGGACCTGGTGACTCGGCGGGCACCATTTGCGCCCTCCCCGACCCGAGAAGGAGCCTTTTTAAAGGCTTCGGAACGGGGGACGGGGAGAGGCGTGGTGCTGAGAGTCGACTGCTACTCCTACTGAGTGAAGCCGCATGCCATGGACGGAGAGTGCTGACTTCTTCCTTTGAACATTTGGACCAAAAGTAAAAGCCCGTGAGTAATACGGAAATCGGACTTATAAAAGAAAAATTTTTGTTTGAATTCGGCACGATCGGGGAAGGCGCAAAGAGGAAGTCCGTATCCCCGCCTTGTAAACAATTTGAAGCAAGGACTAAATAACTAAGGTCGAGAGAACATCTCCTTTTTATGGGATAAAGTTATTAATTGCACGATTCGATAGTATAAGTAATCTTGCTGGAAGATAAGAGTTAATTTTGAGAGCTGAAGTGCCACCCCCCCGGGACCCGGGAGTGATCCGCGAGAGGAGCCTGTTGAGGAGACATAGAAGATTTTGACAGCTGTCAAAATAGCTGTCAAAGTTGGAAAAAATAGAGAACTTTGTTTCTGTTGTCTTTGCTGGTTATATGCGTTACAATATAGTTATAAATTGTTGAAAACAAAGAAGAATTGAAACAAGTTAACTTGACTTTTGGGCTGGAAGTGGAAGGAATACTAAATAACCAGAATCCCTCTAGAGGGGGTTCAGGGACATTACAAGAATGGCTACAGGTGGAAAAATACAAGCTGAACTGGACAAGGCTTTTTTTCTCTTGGGAAAGTTGCAAGAGCAAAGTGATGTTTTGGCTACAAGTGTCACAACTTTGAAGTCAACAGTAAATAAACTTACTGAGTTGGATAAGGACTTGACTCAAAAAGTCCAGGCAGCTGAACAAGAAAAGAAATCTGAGAAATTTGAGGAAGTGGAGAAAGAGATATATGCTGATCAGGAGGAGCAGGAAGGAGGGGCTGTAATGCTGCAGATGGCAAAGGAGAGCCAGAGGCCTGTCAAGATGGATACAAAGGAAAATAAGGACTGGATGAGGAAATTTTGTTTGAATTGAAGAATGAGGAATGGAAAGATCTCCTTTTGTGGAGATCTGAAGATCTATGGATTATAAATTTGATCAAGGTGGAAGTTGGAGCTTTTGGGACATTTGGACTTAAAAGGATTAAGAAACAAGATCTGAGCTCCACTTTTAAATATGGAGGTCTGGCTGGAAGAAATATGGACATTATTGGGATAGAGCTCCTCCGAGACTTGGTGTTTAATACAAAGGACTATCAAAAAAACCGGCAGAGAGGAATTGAGAGAGATTTAAGAGCCTCGGACGTGAGGTCTCCAGGCTGATAGCAGATGGACGGATGGACATTGGTTTGGGGATCGAAACCGGGAAAGGGAGGGTGGGGTTTGGGAATCCAAAGGGTGTATAAATATATTCTGATTCTTTTTATTTTTGTTTTGTTACTAGTATAAAAATGGGGAATTCGTGGAAGGGAAATTGGGTCGACCTTAGAAAAAGGTTTTAAGTATAAAGACTGATGTATATAAGTTAAAAATTTCACATATAAAATGAATTAAATATAATAATGAATTAAGGTTAAAAATTGGGGATAAGAACTTGTTGAACAAACATTTGGAAATGGAATACAAGAAGGGGAGGCGAGGGGAAGTCGCGGAAATAGGTTATTGAAAATAAGGATTGTAAACGTTGAGTGTTTTTAATTCTGTTTTTTCTTTTTCTTTTTTTCTGGATTTTTTTTTCTCTTGAAAATTTTAATAAATATCTTTATAAAAAAAAAAAAACTTCCACCCCTTGTACACAGACACACACACACACACCTGCATTTCTGTCAGGACCTCGATGTCATATGTACGAAAGAATTCCTTCGGTCGCAAGGCAATCTGATCAGGGTGAGAATCCATCGACTGAAAAGAAAACCAATTTTTGTCCTTAGCAAAAGCAGGGGGTGCTGGTTATTATTTTTTGACCCAGAGGGCACTTTTGGATATTTGAATGACTGCCCACCCCCTCTGATCACTTCTCTCCCTCCCTGCCCCCCGCACCAGATCAGCCCACCCCCATAGCCCACGCCTCAAGAGACTGAAAGAAAGAACATGTGAACATACAAATTTCAACAGTCAGATCCAATGGTATTCATCTGAGCCTCAAAAAGAACTGAGAGCAGATAGATGCAACTAGTTTGGCTGAACTGGGCCCCACAACAATGCTGTGAGATGGAGCGCAAGAGGTGGGGGCACCAAATTTTATCACTGCACAGGGCATCGCTGAAATCTGAGAGCCCAAATTCCACCACTGAGAGCATCCTTGCCCAACTTCCTCCTTACCAGAGCTGAGGGAGGAAGTTGGAAGAGTGCCTGAGTTCAAGACATGGGTTTTTATTTTGTCTCACTGCTTTCCCCAGGAAAACCTGGGTGGAATCTAGACGCATATATATGAATTTGCCATAAGCTCACCAGTGCCATCTAGTGCCCCATTTGTATAATGTGCAGTGGTAGCTCGGGTTACAGACACTTCAGGTTACAGACGCTTCAGGTTACAGACTCCGCTAACCCAGAAATAGTACCTTGGGTTAAGAACTTTGCTTCAGGATGAGAACAGAAATCGTGCGGTGGCAGTGCAGTGGCAGCAGTAGGCCCCCTTAGCTAAAGTGGTACCTCAGGTTAAGAACAGTTTCAGATTAAGAACGGACCTCCAGAACGAATTAAGTTCTTAACCCGAGGTACCACTGTACTTAAAACCCACTTAAAATGTTTTATTTGCAGCTGCATAGCTGAGTCTCTGCTGTTTAGTCCTGAATCAGAACAAACGTCCATCTGCAGAAAACCCGGTTCGTGTTTGTTCCGATTCAGCAGTAAACAAGAGAGTTTTCCCAGGAAAAACAGCAGGACGAAAGAAGCAGCTCTCAGACCCGTGCCTGCAAATCACAGGACAAATGTCCCACTTCTTCCTTCACCTCTTTATAATTCGATATCATCTTATTATAGTCCGGTAACTCAAGATAACACTTTGTGCATCTGCTGGAGAGGACTGTAGCTTATGCCAGTGGTAGCCGATGTGGGGATTTCCAGATATTGATGGACTACAACACCCATCATCCCTGACCATCGGCCACGCTGGCTGATGGGATTTGTAGTCCGACAATTTCTAGATGGCACCAAGTTAGCTCTCCCTTGATTAGGATTTGCCCTCCACCAAGTTTAGGATACAAGGAGAATGAACTGGAGAATACCAACCTTACTTAATTTGGGTCTGTCATAGGGCAAGTTCCTGTCCATCGTGCACATCACAATCCTATCCGAGAAGCCTTCTTGCCGTAACGTCTCTGCACACACCAGTCCTGCGGGGCCTGTGAAAGAAGTGTATTTGTTCGTGTATTATTATTATTATTATTATTATTATTATTATTATTATTATTGCCACCATTTTTCTCCAAAGAGAGCAAGGTGTTGTATGTCACTCTCCCCTCCTCATTTTTATTCCTCACAACAACCCTGTGAGGTTGATGAGGCAGTGACTGGTTCCTGGTCACACCCAGTGAGTTTCATTAGTTGAGTGGCGGCATTCGAACCCTGGTCTCCCAGGTCCAAGCCTGGTCTCCCAGGTCCAAACTACGACATAAAATAATAAATTGTATATTTTGATTTAGAATGCCTTGATAATATTGTGCACAGGCAACGGCCAATTGATGCGCGTCCGACTGATGCATGATCACACACATGTGCATGGCTCCGAACCCGGAAGTGACCCCAAAACATGGCTAAAATACCCCTAAAATATCACTAAAATGCCAGAATGTGGGGTGGAGTGGGGTAATATGCAGGCCCCATTGACATGTGTGGGGGTCCAGAACGTTCCCCCCATACAAAACGAGGATCGCCTGGTGTTTTAATTATGGATTAAATGTATAGTTGCAAACCATTTTGCAACGTGAGCGGTATATAAGATAAAATAATGATAACAACAGCAGCAACAATAATGGCAAAATTCACATCTAATGCCCCGCCCAGTTTTGCCTCTGGCCCCGCCCACCACTGACCCCTGGCCCTTGGAATGTTTCCCAGTAGCCAATGTGGCCCTCGAGCTGGAAAAGGTCCAACCTCCTTGCAGTACAGCAACTGACCTGAAGGGGGTGCCATCTCTTCAGTGAAGCCACCCCTTACCCAACACCTGCCCCCCATCCCACCCCAGGCTGCTTTTGGAGCCCAACTCTGGCTCACGGTACCTGCCCCAATGATGAGTACATTTGTGCTGCTGATGTTGTAGTTGCTGAGGGAGATGCATTTGGCCATCACCTTGGTCCTCCTCTGTGTCTGAAGAGCCTGGAGGGGGCCATTAAGAAGACGGTGTCAGCGAAAACCTTTCACACTTCTGTGATTCCCGCCATTGCAGGGGGTTAGACTAGATGACCCACGAGGTCCCTTCCAAATCTACAGTTCTGTGACTCCTCTGCCAACTCACACACACATTGTTTTTGGTCAGGAAAAGCAAACCTGAGAAAGTTTTGGCTTTGGGCAGCGCTCTGTACTGGCACAACCCATTTGTTCTTACTTAGCAGCAAGTTCCATTGGACTCAGTGGGATTGACTTCTGAGTAAAGAGGCTTTACTTGGTCCACCATGATCACTGCAGATGGTGAGAGCAGCCACGAAATTAAAAGACGCCTGCTTCTTGGGAGAAAAGCAATGACAAACCTAGACAGCATCTTAAAAAGCAGACACATCACCTTGCCGACAAAGGTCCGTATAGTTAAAGCTATGGTTTTGCCAGTAGTGATGTATGGAAGTGAGAGCTGGACCATAAAGAAGGCTGATCGCCAAAGAATTGATGCTTTTGAATTATGGTGCTGGAGGAGACTCTTGAGAGTCCCATGGACTGCAGGAAGATCAAACCTATCCATTCTGAAGGAAACCAGCCCTGAGTGCTCACTGGAAGAACAGATCCTGAAGCTGAGGCTCCAAGACTTTGGCCACCTCATGAGAAGAGAAGACTCCCTGGAAAAGACCCTGATGTTGGGAAAGATGGAGGGCACAAGGAGAAGGGGACGACAGAGGACGAGATGGTTGGATAGTGTTCTCGAAGCTACCAGCATGAGTTTGACCAAACTGCGGGAGGCAGTGGAAGACAAGAGTGCCTGGCGTGCCCTGGTCCATGGGGTCACGAAGAGTCGGACACGACTAAACAACAACAAAAGAGGCTTAGGCACATGCTGTAAGGTTTTACCTTACAGGGATCTCAACGGTCATCTCACCTGTTTGCTTGCTCTGATGTACACTTTCTCCTTCTCGATTTTCACCTAGGAATATAAATTTATTTCTCTTTTTAAAAATGGTTTTATAATCAAAGTTTTTCTTATTTGTTTTGATTATTTATTGGTTTTTATCCTGTATTTTTTTTTCTGTGAACCACCCAGAGATCTTATGATGAAGGGCGGTATAATAATAATAATAATAATAATAATAATAATAATAATGTCAAATGAGATTCAGACAGACTGGCAAAATGCCACACACACATTCCCCCACCAAAAGCAATTCACACCTGCAAACTGTCATATAAAAGCGCCCCAAAGAACGTGAACAAAATGGTGTGTAAGTTAAAGAGAAATGAAAAGAGCGGTTTTTACCTTTCTTACTTCAGGTCTTCTACGTAACAGAGAGACATTCAACTTAACATACAGAGGAGAAACTCCCTCAGTGCCACCTAGCCAATCAGAGTGTTACCTCAGGGAACATCATGCCACTCTGCCTGGTTGCTAAGCCAGACAACATATCCACCCCTCTCTCCCTCTTGGCTAAGTGACTTCAACACTAACAGAGTTAACACTTGAGTTACAGACAGAATGATCTCTACTGTGGCACCTTGAACACCAAACTCAAGTTTGCACAGACCAGACTAACCAGTAAAGAATCCTTCTACCCTTTCTGGGACAAAGGGACATCAATGAAGGCATCCTGCCCCCTGGGCATTGCAAACCCTGGGCAGATGCTGGAGATTGTGGTTACGCTGCTGTGCCTTTCTCAAATCAGTGCGGTGGCTTAACCCTGGAGGTCTTACCTGAAATTTCGGCAAGCTGTCCAGGCCTGGATAGTCTTCAATGTCACCTGTGCCGATGTTAAAGCAAGCCCCGTGCCAGGGACAGCGTATGCGTCCTTTGGACAAAACCCCTGCAGGAAGGAGGTGAGGAACACAAGTCGAAATGAGTCTACATGGGAACATAGGAAGCTGTCGTTGGTCCATCTTCTTCAGTGTTGTCTACACTGACGTTCTGCCCGGACACTGAGGTCCAGCGCTGAGGGCCTTCTGGCGGTTCCCTCCCTGCTAGAAGTAAGGTTACAAGGAACCAGGCAGAGGGCCTTCTCAGTAGTGGCACCCCCCCCTGTGGAACACCCTCCCACCAGATGTCAAAGAGAAAAATAACTACCAAACTTTTAGAAGACATCTGAAGGCAGCCCTGTTTCAGGAAGCCTTTAATGTTTAATGAGTTATTGTATTTTAGTGTTTTGTTGGAAGCCGCCCAGAGTGGCTGGGGAAACCCAGCCAGATGGGCGGGGTATAAATAATAAATTATTATTATTATTATTATTATTATTATTATTACTGGCAGCAGCTCTCCAGGGTTTCAGGCAGGGGACATTCCCAACCCAATATTTTAGTGTGGCAGCATCTCCCTGCTTACTGATATCAAGCCTTCACGATACTCTTTTCAGCCACCCATCCAAGTCTTCAGCAGCTGTTGCCCAAACACTTTCAAGCACGTCTTGAGGGCTAGAAACTTGCGTGTTTATTTTTAAAAACGAAAGCCAAGATTCTGCATTCCACAACCAAGTCACATTCCAACCTTTCCCAGCACTCCCGGGATGGAATCGCAGAAAGCACAAGGGCTCCCCAAGCCTGCAGTTTTATAAAAAGTTTTTTGTGTTTTTTTTTAATGAACACGTATCATTTTCATAATAGGGAAAACTGACCTTTCACCAACGGAGCACCATAGTGAGGACATTTGTGGCCCATGGCATAGAACTCCCCGTTTTCTTTGACCAGAAGCGCTTTCCCGCAGCCCAGATCCACCTCTCGCATCCTGGATAGGCAGAATTAAAATAGCGCCAATATTTTCTCAAAGGAAACCTGAGTTTTACATGTGCACGATTAATAGGGAGCCTAGCAAAGTCAAGGCTGTTATGTTGAGAATGAGAGTCACGTGGAGCCCTTCTGTGGCTAAGCAATGGAGCCAGGAAGGCCCACAGTTCAAATCTCACCTCAAATCTTGTGAGATGGCTTCAGGCTTCTCTCTTTCAGTCTTGGAGCTTATCCACATTTTCCTTTTGCCAAACACTTTCTGGGCACAAGTCTGCATTTTCCTGGTCCGTATCCAAGGACTTTTTTCTTTTCTTTTGGCCTGCCGCTTTCCGCAGAAAAACTCAATCTTTACTGCTGAATCAGAGCAAATGGCAATTTAGGTTTCCCAGGGATTGCTGTTTGTTCCGATTTAGCGGTAAAGAGCAGGTTTTTGCAGGGGCAAAAAACGAAAGCGCTTGGACACAGACTCGGAAAGCCCAGACCTGTGCCTCGAAATGTGAAGACAGGATGATCCCTCAGTCTCCTGATCTGCAGAATGGGACTATAAATACTGATCTATCTTCAAGAGAGAAATTGCATGTAAACCACCTAAGCTGGAGATATCACCAAAAGAAAGAGAAGGAAAACGAAAAGAAGGAAAAGGAAAAGAAGACGCTGATTTAAATGAAAATCACATGAGCTTACTTGCAAATAAGGAGGGACAGGTTATATATAATATGGACCCTCCAAGTGTTTACAGATTTACAAAAGCCGTCCCAGTTTCCGAATTGATCCTGAAATGCCCTACTTTTCCTTAGGACGTCCCTATTTTCATCAAAGAAATGTTGGAGGGTATGGAGTTACGCGACCCCCAAGCCAAGGAGATAAGTACCGTATTTTTTGCCCCATAGGACGCACCAGCCCATAGGACACACCTAGTTTTGGGGGGGGGGAATAAAGAAAAAAAATTATTTCCCCCCCAGGTGCGGGGCTGGGGCCGGGCGGCTAGCGGAGCGCTGCGCGAAGCCCCAAGCTTGGGGCGTGCTGAGCTCAGTGCGCCCCAAGCTTCTGGGTGCCGGCAAGGTCTCCGCTAGCAGCAGATAGCTTCCTGAAGCCTGGAGAGCGAGAGGGGTCGGTGCACACCGACCCCCCTCACTCTCCAGGCTTCAGCGAAAGCCTGCATTCGCCCCATAGGACTCACACACATTTCCCCTTCATTTTTGGAGGGGGAAAAGTACGTCCTATAGGGCGAAAAATACGGTAACTATACAATCGTTAGATTGTGTCTTTGTGTTATATATAACACAAAGACACACACACACATACAAATAAATGCACCTTGTAGAAATAGTGTTAAGAATTATACAAAGAATTAACCCACACCAGGAAAGGGGGGCATACAGGAAACCCTGATTCAATTCAAGACAAAAAACCTCAAAGTGTGTGTAATTTCATTATGACAACACAGTCAAACGGTAAACAAAAAACCAGCAAAAAACCGACCACTGATATTTGAAGGAAGGCTGAAACAAAAACCCACACAGATAGCTCTGAATACCCAGGAAAGCCCAGGTTTGGGCTTATCAAACACCAGCACCTCACATCAGATAGCAACACACACACACACACACACACACACACACACCCCACTGGACTTTTAGGTCCAAATTTAAGCAAACAACAACTGGATTAAAGAATTTTGAAGAGATAAAAATATTGGAAGTGTCCTGATTTAATAATCATAATCATAACCATAAATTTATCATTTATACCCCACACATGTTGGCTGGGTTGCAATTTAGAAGGGTATTACTATTGCTGTTGTTGAATATTACTTCCCTATTTCCATCAGTCCCCTTCATAGATCACTGCCTTGCCGTGGCGAAGGGGCTTGAATAACTCAGAGAAGCTATGAGCTATGCTGTGCAGGGCCACCCAAGATGTACAGGTCATAGTGGAGAGTTTTGACCAAACGTGATCCACCTGGAGCAGGAACTGGCAAGCCACTCCAGTATCCCTGCCAAGAAAACTCCATGGACAAAGACAACAGGCATATAAAAGTTATGACGCTGGAAGATGAGCCCCTCAGGTCGGAAAGCGTCCAACATGCTACTGAGGAAGAGCGGAGGACAAGTACAAGTAGATTCAGAGCTGATGAAGCAGCTGGGCCAAAGCCGAAAGGACGCTCAGTTGCGGATATGCCTGGAAGCGAAAGGAAAGTCCAATGCTGTAAAGAAAAATATTGCATAGGAACCTGGAATGTAAGAACCACGAACCTTGGTAAGTTGGATGTGGTCAAAAATGAGATGGCAAGAATAAATATTGACATCCTGGGCATCAGTGAACTAAAATGGACGGGAATGGGCGAATTCAGTTCGGATGACCATCACATCTACTACTGTGGGCAAGAATCCCGTAAAAGAAATGGAGTAGCCCTCATAGTCAACAAAAGAGTGGCAAAAGCTGTACTGGGATGCAGTCTCAAAAATGACAGAATGATCTCGATACGAATCCAAGGCAGACCTTTTAACATCACAGTAATCCAAGTTTATGCACCAACCACTGGTGCTGAAGAAACTGAAATTAATCAATTCTATGAAGACTTACAACACCTTATAGAAATGACACCAATGAAGGATGTTCTTCTCATTATAGGGGATTGGAATGCTAAAGTAGGGAGTCAAGAGATAAAAGGAACAACTGGCAAGTTTGGCCTTGGAGTTCAAAACGAAGCAGGGCAAAGGCTAATAGAGTTCTGTCAAGAGAACAAGCTGGTCATCACAAACACTCTTTTCCAACAACACAAGAGACGACTCTACACATGGACATCACCAGATGGGCAGCATCGAAATCAGATTGATTATATTCTCTGCAGCCAAAGATGGAGAAGCTCTATACAGTCAGCAAAAACTGGAGCTGACTGTGGCTCAGATCATCAGCTTCTTATAGCAAAATTCAAGCTTAAACTGAAGAAAGTAGGAAAAACCACTGGGCCGGTAAGATACAATCTAAGTCAAATCCCTTATGAATACACAGTGGAAGTGAGGAACAGGTTTAAGGATTTAGATTTGGTGGACAGTGCCTGAAGAACTATGGATGGAGGGTCGTAACATTATACAAGAGGCAGCAACTAAAACCATCCCAATGAAAAGGAAATGCAAGAAAGCAAAGTGGCTGTCCAACGAGGCCTTACAAATAGCGGGGGAGAGAAGGCAAGCAAAATGCGAGGAAGATAGTGAAAGATACAGGAAATTGAATGCAGATTTCCAAAAAATAGCAAGGAGAGACAAGAAGGCCTTCTTAAACGAGCAATGCAAAGAAATAGAGGAAAACAATAGAATGGGGAAAACCAGAGATCTGTTCAAGAAAATTGGAGATATGAAAGGAACATTTCGTACAAAGATTTCCATAATAAAAGACAAAAGTGGAAAGGACCTAACAGAAACAGAAGACATCGAGGACTTCCGGGTTGGCGCCTCCAACAATGGCGGAATTCCTCTGATCGGGAGGAATTTGCTCCGTGGAAATCAGGGTCTGGCCGCCACGGCGAAGGCGGAGACCCACTAAAAATCACAGGCGGGAGAAGCCTGTGAACGTGGGATTCGGCTGGCACCTTTTGCGCCTCCCCTACTCGCGGGGAGACCCGGTTTTGGGGATCCGGAGCGACGTGGGGTGAATGGCGCGGTACTTCGAATTGACTGCTTTTTCACGGAGTGAAGCCGCACTGCTGTTACCGGAGAGCGCTGGCTTTTTCCTGTGGACAATTTGATCCTAAACTACCCGTGAGTAGAACGGAAAATTGGATTTTTAAACGTCTTAATTTGGCACCGAAACGGGGAGGTTTCAAACAGGAAGTCCGCCTTCCCCTTTTGTAAATAGATTGAAGCAAAGAGCTTGCAAGCTAAAGTCTTGGAAAGTCCTCTGTAAAGAATTAAACTTCCATCGGCTAAAATCATTAAATCCCCCTTGGAAGCAGGAGAAGAGGGGGGGAAATTTGGGATCGCGTAAGCCTGCAGGAGAGAGTGAAGAAAGTTAAATTACCACTGCTCTGAACCTGGAAACGGGCTGCTAGTAAGACTGACGTTTTGGGAAAGTTCATTGACTGTGAATAAAACGTATCTTGACAGCTAGTTAAATAAGAGAAATACATTGTTTCCATTGTCTCTTTCTGTGTTTAAAAAGGAGTAAAAGTAACTGAAAATTGAAACTAATTTTATTGCTTGAACTGTGCTTAAAAGGATTGATACAAATAGAAATTGTTTCCCTCTAGAGGGAGCCTTTGAAACTGTTACAAGAGCTGGTGGAACAGCTCAACAAGAGTTGAGCTGGTGGAATCTCCAGCTGCAACATAAAAAACCGTGAGAACCAGGGATTGACCTTGGATAGGTTAAGAATGTCGACAGAAGCCTTAGTGATTGCATTATGTAAGATAAGTGATTCAATGGAACAGCTCCACAAGAAGACGGATCTGATGACTATCAAAATTGATAACTTGGGACAAAAAGTGACTAATTTGGGACAAAAAGTGAACATCTATACAGAAACCATTCAGGAATCGATACATGAATCTACTTCGACATGGCAAACTGTGGAGAAGGCGAAGGAGAAAGTTGTTGCTGTTGAACCTAAAGTAATACAAGTGGAGAGGGAGAGAGCCCCAGCCTTACAGAGGCAATTTGATGACTATAAGTTGTTGCCTTCTATGATTGAATTCAGAGAAAGTCAGATTTTGAGGATTGGAGCCCTGCTTGGACTGGAGAAGGAAAGTTGGATAGATCACCTCATGCAGGGACTTACTGACCTTTGGGACCTGGACCTGGGTCAGGAGGAGATTGGAGTTGTGGGGACTTTCAGATTTGGAGGGATTTTGAAACACGTCCTGAAATATCTTTTGGATTTTAGTTTTAATTACGGAGATTTGGCTGACCTGTCGAGAAGGAATAAAAACATTGCTAGGTCGGAGCTTCCCCGAGATCTACTCTTCAGCAACAAAGGAAGGAAATTAAGAACAAGATCAGCAGAAGACAAAGTAAAGTGCATGTATAAATATGAAGAAGACCTGCAGAAGGGACTTGGAAAAGAGTTAAGAGGATCGTACAGAAGATCACCAGGTTGATGGACTATATGGAAATGACGGAAATGACTGGCAGAATCCAAGACCAGGGAGAAGAGGCGGTGGAAGAAGATTGGAAAAAGTTTAAAGTCTATTTATAGAAATACTGTAAAATTAATGAGTGTCAGAAAAATGTTGGAATGAAATTATATGGCTTTAGTAGAAATGTTATAAGGAGTTAAGCATAAATAAGTATTATAGTATTAATGGAAAATAAGGTTAAAATAAGTTAAGATAATTATATGACAGAAAATATAGAAAGATGGAAAGGAATTGCTGAAACAATTAATAGAAGTGGAATACAAAAAGGGAGGTAAGAGGAGGTCGATGAAACAAGGGAATGAAAGATAAGGCATTGAAATGGTATGATGTATGTTTTTAAATTGTTTTTGCTTTGTTTTGTTTTGTTTAATGTGTTAATGCTGCGTTGTGTACTGTTTATATATTGTATTGTATTGTTTTTTTCTTTCTTTTGCTTCTTCTTTTTTCTTTTTTCTTTTCTTCTTTTTTGTAAGGTTTAAAAGTAATAAATATTATTTAAAAAAAAAAAACAGAAGCAGAAGACATCAAGAAGAGGTGGCAAGAATACACAGAGGAACTATAACAGAAAGAAGTGGATGTCTCCTATACCCCAGGTAGTGTGGTTGCTGACCTTGAGCCAGACATCCTGGAGAGTGAAGTCAAATGGGCCTTAGAAAGCACTGCAAATAACAAGGCCAGTGGAAGTGATGATATTCCAGCTGAACTATTTAAAATTTTAAAAATGATGCTGTTAAGGTGCTACACTCAATATGTCAGCAAATTTGGAAAACTCAGCAGTGGCCAGAGGATTGGAGAAGATCAGTCTACATCCCAATCCCAAAGAAGGGAAGTGCCAAAGAATGCTCCAACTACCGCACAATTGCACTCATTTCACACGCTAGCAAGGTTATGCTTAAAATTCTACAAGGCAGGCTTAAGCAGTATGTGGACCGAGAACTCCCAGAAGTGCAAGCTGGATTTAGAAGAGGCAGAGGAACCAGAGACCAAATTGCAAACATGCGCTGGATTATGGAGAAAGCTAGAGAGTTCCAGAAAGACATCTACTTCTGCTTCATTGACTATGCAAAAGCCTTTGACTGTGTCGACCATGGCAAACTATGGCAAGTTCTTAAAGAAATGGGAGTGCCTGATCACCTCATCTGTCTCCTGAGAAATCTCTATGTGGGACAAGAAGCTACAGTTAGAACTGGATATGGTACAACTGATTGGTTCAAAATTGGGAAATGAGTACGGCAAGGCTGTATATTGTCTCCCTGCTTATTTAACTTATATGCAGAATTCATCATGTGAAAGGCTGGGCTGGATGAATCCCAAGCCAGAATTATGATCGCCGGAAAAAATATCAGCAATCTCAGATATGCAGATGACACAACCTTGATGGCAGAAAGTGAGGAGGAATTAAAGAACCTTTTAATGAGGGTGAAAGAGGAGAGCGCAAAATATGGTCTGAAGCTCAACATCAAAAAAACGAAGATCATGGCCACTGGTCCCATCACCTCCTGGCAAATAGAAGGGGAAGAAATGGAGGCAGTGAGAGATTTTACTTTCTTCGGCTCCATGATCACTGCAGATGGTGACAGCAGTCATGAAATTAAAAGATGCCTGCTCCTTGGGAGAAAGGCGATGGCAAATCTAGACAACATCTTAAAAAGTAGAGACATCACCTTACCAACAAAGGTCCTTATAGTAAAAGCTATGGTTTTGCCAGTAGTGATGTATGGAAGTGAGAGCTGGACCATAAAGAAGGCTAATCGCTTTTGAATTATGGTGCTGGAGGAGACTCTTGAGAGTCCCATGGACTGCAAGAAGATCAAACGTATCCATTCTTAAGGAAATCAGCCCTGAGTGCTCACTGGAAGGACAGATCGTGAAGCTGAGGCTCCAATACTTTGGCCACCTCATGAGAAGAGAAGACTCCCTGGAAAAGACCCTGATGCTGGGAAAGATGGAGGGCACAAGGAGAAGGGGACGACAGAGGACGAGATGGTTGGACAGTGTTCTCGAAGCTACAAACATGAGTCTGACCAAACTGCGGGAGGCAGTGGAAGACAGGAGTGCCTGGCGTGCTCTGGTCCATGGGGTCACGAAGAGTCAGACACGACTAAACGACTAAACAACAACAACAACATTTCCATCAGTGAAATCTCAGAGGGTATGGTAACAGTCGCAATGTGCCTAAGATACATTGTCGCTCTACACCATGGGTAGGCAAATAAGGCCCAAGGGCCGGATCCAGCCCAATTGCCTTCTCAATCCAGCCCGCGGACAGTCCGGGAATCAGCATGTTTTTACATGAGCAGAATATGTCCTTTTATTTAAAATGCATTTCTGGGTTATTTGTGGGGCATAGGAATTTGTTCATTCCCCCACCCAAAAAAAAAATATAGTCCGACCCCCCACAAGTTCTGAGGGACAGTGGACTGGCCCCCTGCTGAAAAACTTTGCTGACTCCTGCTCTACACTCACTGTCCATTGTCGAGGTCCTTCACATAACAAACAGAGGCTTCAACCACGTCCTTCAGGTTCCGGTAGGGGTTGATGGCGACCGGGTATTCCTCGAGCTGGAAATGGCGAGAAGTGCCATTGGCTTTGTAGATGATGGGGCTGGCTTTCCCGTTGGGTGACATCTCCTCCTTGGCTCTCTCCTTCTCTGGCAGCACCACTTCGATTTTCACTTCAACTGCGGAAGCAAAGAGAAACCCTCTCCGTTATACTTCATGGTCCAATGTCCCTCCCGGCCCTGGGCTCTGCTCAGTGGTAGAGCAACTGCTTTGCATGCAGAAAGTCCCAGGTACACATTCCCTGGCGTCTTTGGGAAAAGACTCCCTGCCTGAAACCCTGGAAATTTGCTGCTACTCCACACAGGCAATATGGAGCTGGGTGGACCAAGTATACCGTATTTTTTGCTCTATAAGATGCACCTAGTTTTTGGAGGAGGAAAACAAGAAAAAAATATATTCTGAATCCCAGAAGCCAGAACAGCAAGAGGGACCTGGCTTCTGGGATAGCCTCTTACTGTCCTGGTTTATGGGATAGCTGCGCGCAGCCTCTCCCAGGCAGGGGGATGAAGGCTGAAGCCAGGGCAGCAAGCGGGATCGCTGCGCAGCGATCCCGCTTGCTGTCCTGGCTTATGGGATAGCCGCACGAAGCCTCTTGAGGGCAGCGGGAGGAAGGCTCCCCCAAGAGCCGTGCTCCCTTTAAAGAGCTCATGGAGTGTGTGTGCGGCTCTTTAAAGGGAGCGCTGAGCAGAGCCTCCCACCTGCATTCGCTCCATAAGACACACACACATTTCCCCTTACTTTTTAGGAGGGGAAAAGTGTGTCTTATAGAGCGAAAAATATGGGGGGCGGGGTGTTTGGTGATCTTATTGAATGTTTGCCTTTTTTGTCATTTAATGATCACATAAGCACACACATTTCCCCTTACTTTTTAGAAGGGGGAAAGTGTGTCTTATTGAGCGAAAAATATGGGACTTCCGGGTTGGTGCCTCCGGCAATGGCTGAGCTCCTCCAATCGGGAGGAACTTACTCTGTGAAAAACAGGGTCTGACTGCCACGGCAAAGGCGGAGACCCATTGAAATCACAGGTGGAAGAAACCTGTGAACCTGGGATTCGGCTGGTACCTTTTGCGCCTCCCCTACTCACGGGGAAACCCTGTTTAGGGGATCCAGAGCGATGTGGGGTGAGTGGCGCGGTGCTTTGAATCGACCGCTTCTTTCACAGAGTGAAGCCGCATTGCTGTTGCTGGAGAGCGCTGACTTTTTCCTGTGGACAATTGGATTTTAAACAACTACCCGTGATTAGAACGAAAAATGGGATTTTTAATTCGGCGCCGAAGCGGGAAGGTCATAAACAGGAAGTCCGCCTTCCGCTTTTGTAAATAGACTGAAGCAAAGACGTTACAAGCTAAAGCCTTTGAAAGCCTTTGATAAAAGATTAAATTTCCATTGGTTAAAAATACAGAACCCCCTTGGAGGCAGGTGAAGAGGGGGGGAGCTTTGAATTTTGAACTTAGTCAGCCTGCAGGAGTGAGGGGAAAATCAAATCACCTCAGCTCTGAAACTGGGAACAGGTCGCCAGATGACGTTTGGGGAAAGTTCGTTGACAGAACGGATTTGACAGTTAGTTGAAATAAGAGCAAGATACTGTTTCCATTGTCCTCTTCTGCATTCAAAATGGAGGAAAAGTAACCGAAAATTGAAACTTTGTTTATTGCTTGAGCTGTGCTTGAAAGAACTCATACAAGTGGAGACTGTTTCCCTCTAGAGGGAGCTTTTGAAACTGTTACAGGAGTGTAACTGGGGGATCTCCAGCTGCAAGATAAGGATTCTGAGAACCAGTGATTGACCTTGGACTATTCAAAATGTTGATAGGAGAAGATATTGTGACTCTATTATGTAAAATAAGTCATTCGCTGGAAGAGCTTAATAAAAAGACGGATGCCACGACTTTTAAAGTTGATAACTTGGAACAGAAAGTGACTAATTTGATATGAGAAGAGAGCACCAACACAGAAATAATTCAGGACTTGGCACAGCAACCTACTTTGGCAGAACAAATGGTGGAGGAAAAGGAGAAAGTTGTTGTTTTTGAACCTAAAATAACACAAGTGGGACTCTTAGTTTTACAGAAGCAAATTGAGGACTATAAATTGAGGCCTTCTATGATTGAATATAGAAAAAGTCAGATTTTGAGGATTGGTTCCTGGTTTGGACTGAAGAAGGAAAGTCGGAATGATCCCTCTATCCAGGGATTAATTGATTTTTGGGACATGGACTTGGACTTGGAGGAGATTGAAGGTTTGGGGGCCTTTGGATTTGGAAGAATCTTGAAATACGACCTGAAATACTTTATTGACCCTAGCCTCAACTATGGAAATCTGGCTGAACTGTCCAGAAGGAATAAAAATATTGTTAAGATGGAGTTTTCTCGAGATTTGCTCCCTAGCATCAAAGAATATGAAGGAGATCGGCAGAAGGGACCTGGAAAAGAGTTAAGAGCCTCGGACATAAGATCTCCAGGTTGATGGACTATATGGAATTGACGGAAAGGACTGGCAGAATCCGAAACCAGGGAGAGGAGTTGATGGAAGAAGATTGAAAAATTTAAAATTTATATATAGAAATATTGCAAAATTAATGAGTGATAGATAATTGATGGATTGATATTTTATGGATTTAGCAGAAATGTTATTTGGAGGAAATTTAAAGACTATTTACAGAAACATTGTAAAATTAATATCTGTTAGAAGGATGTTGGAATAATATTATATGATTTTAGCAGGAATGATATAAAGGATTTGGGAATAACTGACTGTTAATTGGTGAAAGGAGGAAAATTAAGGTTACATTATATTAAGACAATTTACAGGATAAAAATTTTAAAAGAGGGAAAGGATTTGCTGAAATGGATAATTGACCTAGAATACAAAAAAGGGAGGTGGGAGGAGGTCAAGGAAATAAGCTAATGAAAGATTAGTAATGAGGAGATTTGATGCATTTTTCTTTGTGTTTTTGTTTTTGTTTAATGGGTTCTATTTCTCTGTTTTTTCCCCCTTTTTTATATATATTGTGATGTGTTGTTTTGCTTTTGTTTAATGTGGCATTTTTATTTTTTCTTTCTGTAATTCTTGAAACTTTAATAAATATTATTTAAAAAAAAATATTGAGCGAAAAATATGGTGTGTCTGTGTGTATATATATATGGTGATCTTATTAAATGTTTGCCTTTTTTGTCATTTAATGATCACATAAGTACACACATTTCCCCTTACTTTTTAGGAGGGAAAAAGTGTGTCTTATAGAGCGAAAAATACGGTGTGTATATATATATGGTGATCTTATTGAATGTTGCCTTTTTGTCATTTAATGATCACATAAGAACACACATTTCCCCTTACTTTTTAGGAGGGAAAAAGTGTGTCTTATAGAGCGAAAAATACGGTGTGTATATATATATATATGGTGATCTTATTGAATGTTGCCTTTTTTATCATTTAATGATCACATAAGCTTTATACCAAATCACTACAGCTAAATAAGTTTAACTGCCTATGCAACTGGGGTTACAATATCTTTTTTTAATCGTTTTTATTTGATTTTCTAAATATAAATTTATAACAATACCAAATACATTTCCATATATAGAGATTTCTCTGAATTTCAAGACCTTCCGGGTCCTAATGTCAATGTCTTCAACTGCATATTATATATCATAGTCTATATTTTGTATCTATCCATATCAATATCAATTAGCGCCAATAAATTGGAGAAGATTATTCCTCAGAATTAGCCTGGGCACAAAAGCTTTTCAACTCAGAACAGTACAGTAATTCTTTCTGAAAGAGATTAGCAGCTCAAAATATTAAGTGAAATCGTTGCTGTTTTGTTATTATTGTTGTTTGTTTGTTTTTCCTGTAAAGCACTTTAGAGATTTTTTATGATATTAAGCAGTATTGGGTTTGTTTGTTTTTTTAAAAAAATAAACAATAAAATTACCATTTTAACTGATAATTTGAATGTGTCTTAACATTCCCCAGTTTCAAGCCTGCTGGATCAGACCCACAGCCCATCCAGTCCAGCCTCCTGTTTTCACAGGGGCCAAACAAAAAACCCACAAGCTGGATCTGAGCACAACAGCACTCTCTCCTCTTGAGGTTTCCAGCAACCAACCAATTAATACATGTATCAGTGGGAAATGTGCATTAAAAATGAGTGAAAATTAACCTACAAAAATATGCATCATATTATTAAGGGAAATAGCTTGCAAAAATGTGCATATTTTCAGCCAAGGCTGCATACAAAAATGTGTTTATCAGGAGAAGTTTGCACTGAAATGCTGTCAAGTTTGGGAGTTGTGGTGGGAAATAAATCACAGATTGCTGGATAAATGCCAGTAATTATGACTGGGAAAGGGAGAAATGTGGTTGAGGGGGGTGACACCCCGAGCAGGAAATTAAACTAAACCAGAGCCTGACATCACGGTCTTATAAACAAACGGGCTTCTTGAAGAGGTAGAGAGGAGGGAGAGGAAAAGAGATAGAAGGGGGGACTGATTTCAAATATTGGCTCCATCTCAGAATAACCCTTGCACAGTTTTCTGACATGAATTTTGTGTGAGGGGTGAGGGCAGAGAGAGAGAGAGAGAGAGAGAGAGAGAGAGAGAGAGAGAGAGAGATTCGGCTGTAAGACAAAAAATGCTTAGGGAGATCCTATGAAATTTAAGCTATTTTGAGGATGTTTGATGTTTTGCTCCAAGGGACAAGCAGAAACACACACACATAACTCGTGAGAGGACACACACACAAAACTGAAAGGAGAAAGCCTTTGCTTATTCAGACACAACAGGTGAAATGATTCACTGCCATGGCTAGGTGCTTTTGCATAAGAACTTAAGAAGAGTTCTCATAGTGGCCAACCAGATGCCTGTTGGAACCTGCAAGCAGGATTCGAACACAGGAGCACTCTTCCCTCCCGTGATTTCCAGCAACTGGGAAATGAATAGGAGTCTCCTAGCAACTCTCAGTCCATCCATGCTTTAAATGGCTCCCATGGATGCTATTAAAAAAAGTGGCAACCTTGACATTTATAGCTGGGATAGCTCAGTCGGTAGAGCATGAGACTCTTAATCTCAGGGTTGTGGGTTTGAGCCCCATGTTGGGCAAAAGATTCCTGCATTGCCTGGAGTTGGACTAGATGACCCACAGGGCATAGCTGTCAACGTTTTCCTTTTTTTAAGGGAAATTCCCTTATTCCGAATAGGATTCCTCGCAAGAAAAGGAAAAAGGTGACAGCTATGCCACAGGGTCCCTTCCAACTCCACAATTATATGAATCCAGAATTATAAAGCACTGAATTATATTATCCCTTAGATGGACTTCACATTACTTCCCCACCTCGTCAATTCACCAAACTGAATGGGATGCTGAGTTGTTTCAGACCCTTTACAGAGGTGTATAATGTTAAAGCAGCAACTTCCATCAATCACGTTTGTACTCCAATTTCAAAGTGTGTATCAAATTTGCTTGGGAGGGGCAAAACACCCCACTAAAACCTTATTGATTTGCATGATCATCAGTGATGGAGATATTAATCAGTGGCTGATCAGTCCACTGGGTTGATTCAACGATGGTGCCAATTTTAATGAGCAATTTCGATTAAAAACAAACCTTTTCCAAAGCTTTTTTGGTCCCGAGGTACTGGATGATAAAAAGCCATATCAATTCTAGATATTCCTTTGAACTATGAGTTGTTAAACTAAATTCTCCAGGAACTCAAAGGGGCACTTCTGCTGAGGTTTTGCTGATATGCAAAAATCTAGATTTAATCAAATAATTAATTGGATGAAACACAAATTATTAATCAATGGGAGAGGGCTTTAATCACTTGCCAGCCCTAATTATTGGTATTAAGACCCTGTAATTATTTGATTAAGTGGATCCTCATTTTAATGCATTAATTATTTCCACCCAGGATTGATGTTAACAGTGCCTGACTTATAGTTACCGAGTTCATTTCGTTTACTTTTTTTAAACACTGGAACACTGACATCAGCCTTTTTCCAGTCCTCTGAAATATCCTCAGTATTCCATGATTTACTTAAAATCAGCCTCAGCGGTTCAGAGAGCTCCTCAGCCAATTCTTTTAAAACATTTGGGCGCGAGTTATCCGGTCCTGCGGATTTAAAAATGGTCAGCTTTAGTAGATTGCGGTTTCATATCCTCTGGGGCAGGAATGTTACGGAGGCGCTGCTGAAATGAGAATGCTGTTACAAAAGTCAGGCGCCTGCCCCTCAGGATCTGTGTTCCTTTGGAGAATTGAGACACGGAGGAGACTGTTGCAGCTTCAGAGAGTTTATTTACACCTATTTACACCTGCAATCTGCATGGAGGGAGTCCATATCTTACAGCATGGTCCTTTCAAGAGGGGTTTGTCCTCTATAGCAATGCAGCCAGGAGCCAGCCTTCAGCCAGCCTGCCCAAGATGGATCCCAGTCTATCTTCTTCCTTCTTCTTCCCAGCACACCCTGCTAAGGAACTCTCCAAGGCATCTTTCCCAGTCAGCTCTGCAGCCAGCCTGCCCAAAAGATGGATCCTAGCCTCTCTCTCTGGTTCTTCTTCCCAGAACCCCTTCTACCAGACTCCGTTTTCATCACCTTAAACACCCCCATCACCTGGCAACATCTGTCTCTCCAGGCCAAAACATAGCTGTCAACTTACAGATTTGAAAATAAGGGACCAGCAGCCTCGAAAATAAGAGATCAGCAGCCAAAATAAGGGATTTTGGCTTAGCTTATACATAAATCCGGCACTGATGAAGCCATGCTGCTTTGGCTGTGACTGACTGTGTTTTGCAGGGGGTTAGACTAGATGATCCTAAGGGTCTACAACTCCGACCAAAGAAGAGTGGCAGACAAAACTGATGAACGACGTCCAGATGGCAAAGCTTACAGACAGAATTAGAAACCAGGAAGAGGACCTCTTTAATAAAGAATGGGGAAAGTTTATAATTTATTTGAAAAATTGTTGTCAAGCATTACATACGTTGGTAGGATTGACAGAAAGCTTGTAGTAAAAATTTGAACTATGGATGGACAAATGATTTATAAAAATAAAGTTATGAAAGGGATGCAGAGGGGGAAATCACTACATTAAGATGCTGCACTGGTTGGAGGGTATGCTAAGCAGCACATCGGGGCTGCCGTTGTCCTGGCGCGAGGAGTTCCATCAGCCCTTCCCCGCCTGAGAGAGAGGGAGGGAGGGAGGGAGACTGTCGCCCACGCCGCCCGCGAGCCCGGCATGAGGCGGTTGCGGTGCCACGGTGGCCCTGAAGTGCCGCCCTTCTGCATCCCTCCCCATCTCCTCCTCTTCCTCCTCCCTCAGGCCACCTCCTCAGCTGCCACCACTGCTGCTGCCTTCGGCTTCCCCTGGCAACACAGTGGAAGTCTCACAAGAGAGGGGCTGCCCGTCCGCCCGCCCACCGCCACCCTGAGGGGGAAAACGGAGACGCGGCAGCTCGTGACAGTGCATGCTCTCTCGCGGCGGAGGACCCCGAGCCGCTGCTTCCCTCCCGAGCCGGGCGAGCATGAAACCCGGGAAATTTAAGGGACATCATCAATAAGGGACAGCAGTGGGACACGGCGCTGGGATAATGGCGTTTCCCGCCAAATAAGGGACGGTTGACAGCTAAGGGCCAAAGGAGTGTCAGCTTGGGCTCCTGGCTGTAGGTACCCAGGGTCATGGGTGCCATGCAGCATGCATGGCCCTGGCACCAAAATTTGTGGGTGCCCGGCCCCTTCATGGGGAATTTTGTGGGTGCTACCACACCCAGGCCCCCAGAAAGTTAGCACCTATGTCCTTTCAGATGGCCCATCAACACCTTTTGTTGGGTTAACAGAATTACACACCACTTCATGGTAAAGGGGGGCTATTGGGTTGTTGTTTTTATTTTTATTATGTATTTTGTGGTTTTATATCTTGATTTTATTATGTGAACCGCCCTGAGACCTCTGGGTATAGGGCAGTAATAATTAATAATAATAATAATAATAATAATAATAATAATCCTCAAGTGATTTTTGAAAAACAGTAGCATTATCACTAA
Organism: Podarcis cretensis; assembly: GCF_951804945.1. Classification (NCBI taxonomy): domain Eukaryota; kingdom Metazoa; phylum Chordata; class Lepidosauria; order Squamata; family Lacertidae; genus Podarcis; species Podarcis cretensis. The sequence continues at coordinate 27,299,415 of NC_137186.1, forward strand.
GAAAAATTAACAACGTTAATTTAAAACTTTCATAAAGTAAGTAATACAATATTTTAGGTAATGATATAACAAGGATAGGAAATGGAGCGAAATGTAAAGATGCAAATTTAAATTTTGTAAACCATCAGACGGGAGGGAGGGAAGCCATTAGGTTCAGTTGAGCCAAAGAGATAAAATAAGAGGATGTGATGTTACGTAATGTGATTATATGTAAAACCAATAAAAAATTATTTTAAAAATAAAATAAAACTTTCATAAAGTTTTTAAAAGCAGTAGACTCAAAGCAGATTAAGACTCGCATCAACTTTCTAAACATGTAGGTAGACTTGTCTAAGTGAAATTGCTTTTAGCAGGCACCAAAAAGAGTACATCAAAAACACCTGCCTGGTATCAATAAGCAGAGAGTTCCAAAGTTCAACACTAAAAGATCGAGTTCTTACAAATGCAGAACAAGTATAATTCCAAAGGCCCTGATTTCTCTAAGGAACGGTAAAGGGATCCCTGACCATTAGGTCCAGTCGTGACCGACTCTGGAGTTGCAGTGCTCATCTTGCTTTATTGGCCGAGGGAGCCGGCGTACAGCTTCCGGGTCATGTGGCCAGCATGACTAAGCCGCTTCTGGTGAAACCAGAGCAGCGCACGGAAACGCCGTTTACCTTCCCGCCACAGCGGTACCTATTTATCTACTTGCACTTTGACGTGCTTTCGAACTGCAAGGTTGGCAGGAGCAGGGACCAAGCAACGGGAGCTCACCCCGTCGCGGGGATTTGAACCGCCAACCTTAAGATCGGCAAGCCCTAGACTCTGTGGTTTAACCCACAGCGCCACCCGCGTCTCTACAAGGAAGCAAATTAATCATACGGTGATGGAACAAAAGAACTCTGCTGGATCAGACTCTGTACCCTTGAATCCAAATTTCCCCACCCCGGGCTGTAAAGTTCTGGTGTTCCCCCTTCTAAACAAACAAATAAATCACTGCCTTGACTTTTCACCTTGCATTTCTATTTCTCCATTTCAGATGTAACCAGGTTGGCAGACAGATAAAACATTAACAGCTAAGAATACAAGAGGTGTGAAAGGGTGCTGCACTTAAGTCTAAAGTAAACTTTAGACACCGTGGAGATCTGGGCGAGTGTCTTGACTTCAATCTTTGTTTTCCGATTACCAGGTAAGTAAAGTACACGCTGATCCAGGTTCCCCCCTGAAGATTATCTGAGGACAATCAATAAGAAAAGGTCTGCAGTTCTCAGTTGCCCAGCTGTGTAAAGGTAAAGGTAAAGGGACCCCTAACTATTAGGTCTAGTCATGGCCGACTCTGGGGTTGCGGCGCTATCTCGCTTTATTGGCTGAGGGAGCCGACGTACAGCGTCCGGGTCATGTGGCCATCATGACTAAGCCGCTTCTGGCGAACCAGAGCAGCTCACAGAAATGCTGTTTACCTTCCCGCCGGAGTGGTACCTATTTATCTACTTGCACTTTGACATGCTTTCGAACTGCAAGGTTGGCAGGAGCAGGGACCAAGCAACGGGAGCTCACCCCATCGCGGGGATTCGAACTGCCAACCTTCTGATTGGCAAGTCCTAGGCTCTGTGGTTTAACCCACAGCGCAACCCACGTCCCTTTTGCCCAACTGTGTAGCGTGTAATTAACCTGTGGAACTCACTCCCACTGGAGGCACCAACTTGGCTGGCTTCCTGGTAGGAAACAATGGCTCTTAGCCATGGTGACTATACTCTGCCTCTGCAGTAAGAGGCATTGATGCTTCTGAATGCCAGTTGCTGGAAACTACAAGGGGGGAGAGGGCTCTTGTGCTCAGGTTCTTCTTGTGGGCTTCCCATGGGCATCTAGGTGACCACTGTGAGAGCAAGATGCTGGACTAGAACGGCCTTTGGCCTGATGCTCCTGTATGCACACAGTGAACATACTCCATATGACATAAAAGGGATGTAGCTCAGAGGCAGAGCAGCTGCCTTGCATGCAGAACTTGGTTCAGCTCCCAGCATCTTCAGGAAGGGTTGGGAATGTTCCCTGTCTGAAACCCGCTGCTGCCAGTCAGTGTTGACAATACTAAGCTAGATGGACCAACGGTCTGACTCAGTATAAGGCAGCTTAAAAACATAACTTTGCATTCTGCCCTTTTCCCAGTCCCAAACTAAAAGGATCTCACAACGGGGATAGGAACGTTTTGATGCTTGAGTAGCAGTGTTGTGCATTCTGTCTAAACCACTGAGTCTCTTGGGCTTGCCGATCAGAAGGTCGGCAGTTCAAATCCCCGCGACAGGGTGAGCTCCTGTTGCTCTGTCCCAGCTCCTGCCAACCTAGCAGTTTGAAAGCATACCAGTGCAAGTAGATAAATAGGTACCACTGCGGCAGGAAGGTAGACTGCGTTTCTGTGCGCTCTGGTTTCCGTCACAGTGTACTGTTGTGCCAGAAGTGGTATAGTCCTGCTGGCCACATGACCCGGAAAGCTGTCTGTGGACAAACGCCAGCTCCCTTTGCCTGAAGAGAGATGCGCACCGCAACCCCATAGTCGCCTTTGACTGGACTTAACTGTCCAGGGGTCCTTTACCTTGCATTCAGTGGACTAGGGGGACTAGGCTAATCCCCTAAATGTTCTGGGTAAGTTAAAGTATTATGGCCTGGCACAGCCTTCCCAAAGCCCGCAACGCTTCTGCCCAGCTTAGGGAAGGAGGTGTGATGCTCACACATGCAATGTCACAACATCACGAGGGAGCCGGTGTACAGTTTCCGGGTCACGTGGCCAGCATGACTAAGCCGCTTCTGGCGAACCAGAGCAGCACACGGAAACGCTGTTTATCTTCCTGCTGGAGCGGTACCTATTTATCTACTTGCACTTTGACGTGCTTTCGAATTGCTAGGTTGGCAGGAGCAGGGACCGAGCAACGGGAAATCACCCCGTCGTGGGGATTCGAACTGCCAACCTTTTGATCAGCAAGTCCTAGGCTCTGTGGTTTAACCCACAGCGCCACCCGTGTCCCCACGTTGAGTAGGGTACTTCAGTGCTTATCTCTTTCGCTAGCAATGTGAACTGGTGATTCAGCACACCTACTCTTGGAAAGGGGCTTTGTGTATATATTGTGATGCACCCCTCCTTTGAATAAGCCTTTTAAAAAAAGAAAAAGCAGGAATATTTCACACCATTTGCTAAGACACACATTCGAGTTGCAGGTACAAGTTCCCACAATCCTCCTCACCAGCCCCGAAGGTGTGTCCCATTGAATGTGTGAAGGGGCCTGACCGCAGTCTGCTGCAAGGGAGTTGGGTGGAGCAATTTGAGGTGCAGGGATACAGGACACCTCTTTTGTAATAATAACCATAATAATAATTAATTATCTATGCCCCGCCCATCTGGCTGGGTTTCCCCAGCCACTCTGGGTGGGTCCCAACAGAATATTAAGAATACGATAAAACATCAAACATTAAAAACTTCCCTATACAGGGCTGCCTGCAGATGTCTTCTAAAAATCAGATAGTTGTTTATTTCCTTGACATCTGATGGGAGGGCGTTCCACAGGGCAGGCGCCACCACCAAGAAGGCCCTCTGCCTGGTTCCCTGTAACCTCACTTCTCGCAGGGAGGGAACTGCCAGAAGGCCCTCAGAACTGGACCTCAGTGTCCGGGAACAATGATGGGAATGGAGACGCTCCTTTAGGTATGCTGGGCCGAGGCCTTAGGACTGGGAGCAGAGGGGCCACATTGCTCTCAGTAGGGTAGCCTTTTATGCATCCCCACCCCTTTAAAAAGAGGCTGGAAGAGGACACCAATTTGTACAGAATCTGCATGTATGGGTAAGATGGGAATCATAGAATTGGAGAGTTGGAAGGGACCCGCAAAGGTAATATCCAGTCCAATCCCCTGCAATGCTGGTTTATGCATTGCAGGGCTGAGTGAGCCCTGGCTCCAGTTAAATCCCGTGAGGCCTCAAAGAAGCCAGCCAATGGGCCAATAAGCAAAAAAAGAAACACAGTCACATGCCATGGATTAAACACTTGCCAGCTGTGTTCTCATAGCCAACGTTTTCCCCTAGTAACTCCAAAGAGGGCTTAACTTCTCAGAACAGAGTCCAAGGACAACTCTGCCCTGCCAATCGGATTGAAGAAAAGTTAAAGAACGTGGTTTTGGTAAACCTCTTACTTCTTAGAAATTTATTCTCCGGCGTCAAGAGCAGGATTGTAGCAGCACCTGATGGGAGAACCTCCCCACACACAGGCTTAAGTGCCGTAATGCTCTTACCCCACCTTAAGGAAAGTGATCTAAAATGGAAGTAGAAATACGAGGTTTTTAAAAAAAATAATAATGTCAAAGCAATTCAAGGGAAAGTTAAAGGCAGTGATTCTTTAGAATGGGCCTCATCAGAACTTTATAGGTGGGAATTTGGATTCATGAGCACAGAGTCCAAGTCAGCTGTAATCTCTTGACGTTAAAGTTGTGATGCAAGCGTTTTTTATTACCCTCAAAGCAGGCCCAACTGCAAAACAACAGATGAAGCAAAGCAAAAGGCCGCAGAGAATTGTAGAATTGGAAGGGGCGCCAAGGGTCATCTAGACCAACCCCCCTGCAAGGCAGGAAGCACGGCTGAAGAATCCCTGAGCATAGCTGTCAACCTTCCCTTTTTTTGTGGGAAATTCCCTTATTCCAGCGCCGTTTCCAGCTGCTTCCCGCTGCTATCCCGGATTGTTAGATATCCCGTAGACTGTCCCCAGGACAGGTGAGGCTGCTGATCCCTTATTTTTGAGGCTGCTGATCCCTTATTTTCAAATCTGAAAGTTGACAGCTATGTCCCTGAGAAAGGCCCATCCAACGTCTGCTGCACTGTCAAATAGCTCTTACCGTCAGACAGTTCTTCCTAATGTTTAGTCGGAATCTCCGAATCCGTTGGTTTGAGTCTGCCTCTCTGGAGCAGCAGAAAACAAGCTTTCCCTATCTTCCCTAAGAGAGCCATTTAGATATCTGAAGATGGCTCTCATATCATCTCTCAGTCTTCTCTTCTCCAGGCTAAACAGACCCAACTCCCTCAACTGTTTGGTTTGGTTTCCAGACCCTTGATCATCTTGGTTGCCCTCCTCTGCACACATCCCTACTTGTCAAGATCCTTCTTAAATTGTGGCAGACTCCAGCTGGGAGAAGAGAGCAGGACTATTGTTATGTACTGAAGTTCTCACCCTGGGCCAGCAGGGGGATTCTGTAGATAGTTATGCAAATAAGGGATCGAAAGTGATGTTCAGTGATTGGATAGTTTTAGAAAATTGTTACAGTTACGTTGTACTGGAGCTCTATATAAGCAGGCTGACTGAACCCTTCAGTTCAGTTCTGTTCTGGCCTGTGAATAAACAAGAGCTGTTTGAAGAATCACTGTGTCGTCTGATAAGTTCACCCACAACTGTATTCTGCTCTGGTCAGACCTCACCTGGAGTACTGTGTCCAGTTCTGGGCACCACAGTTCAAGAAGGACACTGACAAACTGGAATGTGTCCAGAGGAGGGCAACCAAAATGGTCAAAGGCCTGGAAACGATGCCTTATGAGGAACGGCTAAGGGAGCTGGGCATGTTTAGCCTGGAGAAGAGGAGGTTAAGGGGTGATATGATAGCCATGTTCAAATATATAAAAGGATGTCACATAGAGGAGGGAGAAAGGTTGTTTTCTGCTGCTCCAGAGAAGCAGACACGGAGCAATGGCTCCAAACTACAAGAAAGAAGATTCCACCTAAACATTAGGAAGAACTTCCTGACAGTAAGAGCTGTTTGACAGTGGAATTTGCTGCCAAGGAGTGTGGTGGAGTCTCCTTCTTTGGAGGTCTTTAAGCAGAGGCTTGACAACCATATGTCAGGAGTGCTCTGATGGTGTTTCCTGCTTGGCAGGGGGTTGGACTCGATGGCCCTTGGGGTCTCTTCCAACTCTATGATTCTATGATTCTATGATTCTATGAACTTAACAACTATGACTTCCCTTGACCTGGACACTATACTTTTATTGATGCAGCCTGGAAATGCTTTAGCCTTTTTTGCTGCTGCATGACACACAATTGACTCGTGTGAAGCTTGTGGTGTACTAAGACTGCTCAATCCATTTTTCACACGTTTTGCTGTCAAGCCGAGGGTCCGCCATCCCATCCCTCGAAACATATTGGGCAGATATCTCAAGGGTGTGAGTCATAGGTCATAGCGGTCAACTTTCAGATTTGAAAATAAGGGATGAGCAGCCTCAAAAATAAGGGATCAGCAGCCTCACCTGTCCCGGGGACAGTCTACGGGATATCTAACAATCCGGGATAGCAGCGGGAAGCAGCGGGAAACGGCGCTGGAATAAGGGAATTCCCGCAAAAAAAGGGAAGGTTGACAGCTATGGTGTGAGCCAAGCTACAGACAACAGCTGAAGCTATTGAACAGTCAAAGGATTAAACAGGTAGAAAAGATTTGTGCATTCTACAGATAAGGGACAGGGACAAAGATAAATCGTCAGTCGTAAAATCGTTTCACACAGAGCACTCCTCTCTCACACAGAGATGAGCACAGGAAGGCATCATGCCCACCCTCTCTCCCAATCTCCAAAAACAGCCATTTGTCTTTGGGGGAACAGGGCCCACCCAGGGAATAATCCATCTGACATAGGTGGCATAATTTATCCTGAAAATGAGACCTTTGAAACCTTCTCACTTTAGAAATAGGCAGTGGGTTTTCACCAGTCAGCAAAAGGGATGGAATACAGTCGTACCTTGGTTCTCGAACGTAATCCATTCCGGAAGTCCGTTCGACTTCTGAAAACGTTCGAAAACCAAGGCGCGGCTTCCGATTGGCTGCAGGAGCTTCCTGCACTCAATTGGAAGCCTCAAAATCCGGATCAGACGTTCGGCTTCTAAAGAACGTTCGGAAACCGAAACATTTGCTTCCTGGTTTTCGGCATTTGGGAGCCAAAACGTAAGAGTCCCAAGGCATTCGAGAATCAAGGTACGACTGTACTCTTGCATTTAGGAAATTATCTGAGGAGGATTGAGGTTTTTCTATGTTTTTGGGGTGCTTTCTCCTATCTCCCCCCGAAATAGTTGCAAGCAGAAGACCCTCACACTTCAGCTAGCACATACACTGCCATCATTCAGACTGGCTTTGTTATGTACTGAAGTTCTCATCCTGGGCCAGCAGGGGGATACTGCAGATAGTTATGCAAATAAGGGATCGAAAGTGACATTCAGTGATTGGATAGTTTTAGAAAATTGTTACAGTTACGTTGTACTGGAGCTCTATATAAGCAGGCTGGCTGAACCCTTCAGTTCTGTTCTGTTCTGGCCTGTGAATAAACAAGAGCTGTTTGAAGAATCGCTGTGTCGTCTGATATGTTCACCCACAACTTAACAGGCTTCATCCAGCGTTTCTGAAATCTGGCTGATATCACCCCTCCACTAACCCCTACGAGGTGGTCTCTGTCTGTCTGTCTGTCTGTCTGTCTGTCTGTCTGTCTGTCTCATAAGAAGAGCTTGCTGGGTCAGAATAATGACCCACCTAGTCCAGCATCCTGTCCTCCCAGTTGCCACTCATATGCCACAAGCAGGCCCTGAACACTTTCCCCTCCTGTAGTTTCCAGCAACCGCATTACTGAAAGCCATCAAGGCCCGTAGCTATCAAAAGCCCTCTCCTCCCTGAACTTGGCTAGTCCTCTTTTAAAGCTAAGTTGCCTTCATTTGATGAGGAATGGCACATTCAGAATGCATTAAGGACAGGAACGCCCAAAACGCAAGGCAACCTCGATGCTGGAGTCAAACCTGCGACGTCCAGTGGCGTTTGCATTTCTGCAGAGCGCCACTGGAGCTAAGAAAATATGGAGATAAATAAGTAACGACGGCCAAGATGAATAAGTAACGGCACCGGCCTTGCCAACTCGATTCCAGGCAGCTAAGGCTGCAACCTTACACGCAAGGCTCGTTTACCAAGAGCTCTCCCTGCAGCACACAATTCCTTACCCACGCAAGGCCACGTCTCCTAGGCGTTTGGGGAAAATGCAGCAACCTTGAGACGGGGGGGGGACAGCACAGGCAGCGTGCTGCAGTGGTTAGAGGTTTGGGCTAGGACTCAGCCATGTGAAGATTTGCAGAGTTGGAAGGGACCCTCAAAGATCATCAATTCCAACCCAGGAATCACGGCTGAAGAATCCCTCACAGAAGGCTGTCCAAAGCCTGTTTTAAAACCTCCAGAGAGTTCCCCACCTTCTGAGGGAGTCCATTCCACTGTTGGATGGTTGGGGGCAGCTGCCATCTCTCAACCTAGCCTACCTCGCAGGGTTGTTGGGGAGATAAAATGGAGGAGGTGGACAACCTTGGATACCGCTTTGAGTTCCTTGGAGGAATGGCAGGATGAAAATATAATAAAATATAATTTTACATGTGTGTTTGTATGTGTGTGTGTGTGTGTAGGAGATATATATATATATATATATAGGGACCCCTGACCGTTAAGTCCAGTCGTGGATGACTCTGAGGTTGCGGCGCTCATCTCACTTTACTAGCCGAGGGAGCCGGCATTTGTCCACAGACAGCTTCCGGGTCATGTGGCCACCAGGACTAAGCTGCTTCTGGCGAAGCAGAGCAGCGCACGGAAACGCCGTTTACATTCCTGCCAGAGCAGTACCTATTTATCTACTTGCACTTTGACGTGATTTCGAACTGCTAGGTTGGCAGGAGCAAGGACCGAGCAACAGGAGCTCACCCCGTCACAGGGATTCGAAATGCCGACCTTCTGATCGGCAAGCCCTAGGCTCAGTGGTTTAGACCACAGCGCCACCCGCGTCCCATATATATATATATATATATATATATATATATATATATGAAAGGGAAGTAAAGAACATTACACAGCAACACGCTTTCTCTCCTTGCCACATCATTCCTTCTAACAGGAAACTCCAATGGCAGTGTGACAATCATTTAAGTGACAAAAGGGGGCCACTTTGAAGAAGGGAGTAGTTTCTACATACTCGGGGGAAGCCTGCAAATTAAAAAAAACATCTTTATAAAAAAAATGTAAAAGCCGAAAATGGTCCAACCAGCACCTTTCAAGTCAAAGGACTTAGAGCATTGATGTTTCTTGAGCAGGGCGGTTTTAATCCCAGCCTTACCCACCTTGCAGGGTTGTGGTGAGGATCCAATGGGAAGGCAGAGAACCTGTGGTTCCTGCATGAAAGGGGATTGGACTAGATGACCCTCGCAGGTCCCTTCCATCTCTACAATCCTGCGATTCTATGCCTGTGATAAGGCCACTTCCTTGTCTGGATGGAGATTTGTGTGTGCCTGTGTACAGAAATCCCTGCCTTTTGCAGAGCTGTAGCCTAAAGGTAAAGGTAAAGGTACCCCTGCCCGTACGGGCCAGTCTTGACAGACTCTGGGGTTGTGCGCCCATCTCACTTAAGAGGCCAGGGGCCAGCGCTGTCCTGAGACACTTCCGGGTCACGTGGCCAGCGTGACATCGCTGCTCTGGCCAGAGCCAGAGCTGCACACAGAAACGCCGTTTACCTTCCCGCTGGTAAGCGGTCCCTATTTATCTACTTGCACCCGGAGGTGCTTTCGAACTGCTAGGTTGGCAGGCGCTGGGACCGAGCAGCGGGAGCGCACCCCGCCGCAGGGATTCGAACCGCCGACCTTTCGATCGGCAAGTCCTAGGCGCTGAGGCTTTAACCCACAGCGCCACCTGCGTCCCTAGCTGTAGCCTACAATTGCACTAAGACAGGATCCTGCCCTCTGCCCCGCCAGTTTTCACCCGTGCCCAAAACCATCTTTGTATCTTTTCCCAGCTACCGGAACCACGCGACCGCTGGGAAGTTCCCCATTAGGAAATGCAGCCCACCCCCAAACTGTGGATATTTGTAACGGAAATCCTTTTCCGGTCTGGCATGCCAGTGAGAGACTACATGAGGGCATGGGCCGGCTGACTCCATAGGGGGCATATAATTGCTGCGGGCGATGCGGGGCTAAATTAAGGAAGCTTAATTTGATGGAATCCAGAGTCAAAGCCAGCTGGGTGTTTGTTCTTGGCCATTAACAAGCGACATAAATGATTGTGGACATACCCCTACGGCTTGAGGAATTTCAGGTCTTTGTTGTTTTTTGGCACAGCTAAGGTTACTAGAGATCACAGAACTGGAGAGTCGGAAGGGATCCTGAGGGTCATCTAGTCCAACGCGCTAAAAATCTCCAAACTTCTGGTTAACAGCCAGCCATTGTGATGGAGAATGTGTGTTTTAAAAAGGTTTTGTAGTGATTGGTTGACCACAGTTGGTTTGTTTATTTATTGCATTTCTATCCCCCTTTTCCTCCAAGGAGCTCATGGCAGCATAAACAGTTTTCCCCCTCCTCATTTAATCCCCACAACAACCCTCGAGGTAGGTCAGAGAGGCAGTGACTGGCCCTCAAAACCACCCAATGAGTTTCATGGTTGAGTGGCGATTTGAACCCTGGTCTCTCGGGTCCTAGCCTGGCACTCTAACCATTGCACCACCACTGGTGTGATAGGAATTTTGAGGTCTTAGATATACATGTTAAATGTTCTTAAGTGTACCAACCAAGCACATACATAGATCAGCACAGGAAGACCGACCTGGAACCATTTTGATTTTCAAACTGTCCCAAACTGACCAAATGTTTTCTCTGCAAGGTCAAAAGAAAATGGAAAAGCTTCCCCATTGTCTTTTCCTTCACAAATCCTGTCTTCAGGGTATGTCTGTGTTTGAATAGGGTGTGAGCCTGTGACATGGCGCAGGAACTAAGTATTTTATCGTTACAAAAGACTGGCCTGGCTACCCAGGCAATCCAATCAAGTAACCTGCCAGACAGGAGATAAACAATGACAGGAGAAAAACAACATTCAAATTTCTGTTTAGACTGCCTTTTTTGTGATGTAGGTATGATGTATCTATGATGTATCTGAGGGGTGGTCTTAGGTTACACCTCTTCTGTGATGTATGTATGATGTTTCTGGGGGTGGTCTTGATCTACAGGGTGGCAATTTCAAAAGTCTTTATAAGGCCTTGCGCGCCATTGTTCCTCCTCCTCTCCTGCGGGTGAGGGGAGCACCCTGTTGTAACAGATCAATAAAGATCAAGCTTACTAGCTGCTTTGCTTCTCAATATTCTCTGGTTGGCCTCTGTTATTCTCTCCTACCAACAGGGAACCTATGTAAGGACTCTATATGGGCTCTTGGATACCCCATAAGGGAAAAAGGGCAGATTTTTGTTTACAACACTGGCTCTTGTTTTTGCTGAGACCTCCCAACCGACTATAATTGCGCAACCTGAATTTTCTGGGATGCGATTGGATCCCACCTGGGAACAGAAAGAGCCTGGAGGAACCCCAGATCCCATATTTTGCCCTTGACTATGGCAACTTATTGGCAAAAGATTCCTTCCCTGCTGCCCACCCCATAGTCGAGGTCCCAGTTCTTTGTTTAGCAATGCCTCCTGCTGCTTTTCCAAGCCCCAAATGTTTCATTAAAGTCACCGCTGTGCATTGTGCTCGGTTTTTTTGGAGGATTAGCCAATCGCTTTAATAATCCCTCCGCGTAGAAGCCCAGAGAATTAACATTCTCCACAGAGTTCTCTCCGCGGAGTGGCCCTGCTGTGTGCATGACCTAGTTTAATTCCCAGTTCTGCACAGAGAAGGAAAGGTGGAAGGGCTTGAGCAGAGGGACGATTCAGGAGAGTTCACCTGGTTTGGGTTTGGAGAAGCATCCTCCCATTGTGAGCCACGCAGAGAGAGGTCCCAGAAGAAGAAGTGGGTCAGAAAGCGGTGTCTTTGGCAGACATGGGTGCCCGAGCCAGCAAGGGAGAGATCAGGAGCCACAATCCATCCCCACCATGGGACAGGATCCTCTCCTCCAGCTGGTCCCTTCGGTCTACGCCGGTCATCGCCAGGCTCGGCCTTCCCTCATGACCTGAATCAAACAAAAAGTTCTATTTAGCGAGCAGTAAAACTAACAAGCACACTTCTCAAAAGTTCACCTCCGTATCCCAGGGGCAGCCTGAGCAATCGTCAAATGAAGCACACACTTTTTATACCCTTTCCCTTTGCAAAGAACAAACAGAAGGGGCAATTAAAAAAAAGAAAAGAAAAATCTCAGCAGAAAAGTTAAACGTTCTTCAGGATTCCTGGGAACGTTAACTCCGCCTGGGGGAAACTGCAGGTCCCACGATGCCTTGGGGGAAGTCGTGTGATTTAAATGTGTGTTTTGGTGTATGGTGTGTGGGTCTGCCTGCCCTCCAGTATGTGGCTAAAAGGTAAAGGGGTAAAGGGACCCCTGACCATTAGCACTCATCTCGCTTTACTGGCCAAGGGAGCCGGTGTACAGCTTCCGGGTCATGTGGCCAGCAGGACTAAGCCGCTTCTGGCGAACCAGAGCAGCACACGGAAACGCCATTTACCTTCCCGCCGGAGCGGTACCTATTTATCTACTTGCACATTGATGTGCTTTTGAATTGCTAGGTTGGTAGGAGCAAGGACCGAGCAACGGGAGCTCACCCCGTTGTGGGGATTCGAACCGCCGACCTTCTGATCAGCAAGTCCTAGGCTCTGTGGTTTAACCCACAGTGCCACCCGCGTCCCTTAGTGTGTGGCTAGCCTTCCCCAAAATCTGGCACCTTTCAGATGTTTTGGTCTCCCAATTCCCTCTGGCCCCAGCCAGTGCAGCGATATGACGCTGGGGCAGATGTGCACACAACCATGCTGATGGGCGATGCAGCTGAAAACATCTGGAGGGCACCAGGTTGAGGAAGACTGGCCCAGTGGCTTTCAAACCATCCTAATGAAGGAACCTTGCAGTCCCTTGGAAGTTCATCAGGAGTTCCTGGATAGGAAGAGGAAGAAGGCTGGGCAGACTCCCCCAAAACACAGCTTTCCCTTTTAACCCTTAGAGCCCGTGGTCCTGTTCCTGTTCGTCTTCTTCTTCCTCACCTGCCCACTCCAAGTGTGTGAGCAGTCAGAGGTGCAAAGAGAAGGACCTTCTGTCTTCACTCCCTCTGGGAGGTGGCACCACCTAAGCCCATAGGCAGCAGTGAGCAAAAAGCTGCAGCAAGGAGATGACCTCATTGAGGGAGGGGACCCATTGAGCCCATTGGCCTCCCAAACCAGGAATTGTACTAGTAAATGGAACCCCCATGTTCAGAAGCAGATGCCTCTGTATACATTGGTGATGGATGAGTAGAAAGACAGCGAAATGGTTTGTGTTTGTTGATTCAGAATTTCTAGCTAGTCCTGATCATGTATGAGCATCACTCAGAGCTGATTCAGACAGAATCACTCCTCAATTGATGTTAACTGCATGGTACCTTGGATCTCAAACGCCTTGGATCCCAAACAAATCAGCTCCCGAACGATCAAAACCCGGAAGTGAGTGTTCCAGTTTTCAAACGATTTTCGGAAGCATGGCTTCCTGCAGCCAATCAGAAGCCGTGCTTTGGTTTCCGAACATTTTGGAAGTCAGACGGACTTCCAGAATGGATTCTGTTCGACTTCCAAGGTACGACTGCATTAGAGATGTTGGAGAGCCATCTGTCAAAATTTGCCCTTCTCCGGATTTTGCAAGAAAGACGCATCAATTTGTGAAAAGTTCTTGCAAAAATGTGTATGTTAGACCAATTTCCATATAAAAATGCATATTACTAGGAGAAACCTGCCGGTGAATTTTTATGTGGCACTTTAGATGGGCAAAATAAGAGACGGAGATAAAGTGGAATTGACAGATTCCCCTCTTCTTCATCCCTAATTGCATCTCAAGCGGTTGGGATGTCTGCCTTGCAGGCTCCAGAGTGCCATGGGACAGCTGGCAGAGGAGGTGAGGAGGCCGCTGGAGGACAGATATTGCCTGCACACTCAGCTCCTCCTGGCCTGCTGTTTCAGCAAATTGCAGCCTCCAGATTAGATCTGGTCAGCACAGCAGCAAGTGCTGTCAGGATAACTCTTTATCTCCTTTCCCAAGTTAGAAACAATCTCCCCGAATTAAACATTAAACAAGAGATGCAATTGAGATGTCCAAGGTGCATCAATAAAATGCACTTCTCCAGTACTCTGAACGGAAACAGGTGAGCCAGGTGAGCAGGTGACATGGAGAAGAAAGCAAGAAGACTTGATAAGGGGGGACACACACACACACACACACACACACAGTGTGAGGCAGCCTTCCCCAGCCAGGTCCCTGCCAACCCCTCCAAATGTTTTTGACTACAACTCCCATAAGACAGCAGGGATGGGTGATGCTGGGGCTGATGGGAGTTGTAGTCCACAACAGATTTGCAAAGGCTGGTTTGGAGATAACTTTATCCTGAAGGAGCGTCTCCACCCCCATCGTTCTGCCCGGACACTGAGGTCCAGTGCCGAGGGCCTTCTGGCAGTTCCCTCGCTGCGAGAAGCCAAGTTACAGGGAACCAGGCAGGGGGGCTTCTCAGTTGTGGCACCCGCCCTGTGGAATGCCCTTCCACCAGATGTCAAAGAGAAGAACAACTACCAGACTTTTAGAAGACATCTGAAAGCAGCCCTGTTTAGGGAAGCTTTTAATGTTTAATAGGTTATTGTATTTTAATATTCTGTTGGAAGCCGCCTAGAGTGGCTGGGGAAACCCAGCCTGATGGGTGGAGTATAAATAATATTATGTTGTTGTTGTTGTTGTTGTTGTTGTTGTTGTTGTTGTTGTTATCCACTGTATAAACACGGGGATTCAGGGATCACCCGACAAAACTGATGAACGCTTCATTCAGAACAAGTTATAGGAATCTCTTCCACTCAAGATGTAGTGCTAGCCATCAGATTTTTTAAGATGCTTAAATAAACTCAGTGAGAAGGATGGGTCGTTCATGATAGCCAAGTCAAACCCCCATGTTCAACAGCAGTATATCTCTCATTGCCATAGGAGGGGTGTGGCTCTCAAACTTTGCTTGCGCTACAAAAAACAGGTGAGGACTTTCTGCTAGTGCCGCCGCCAGGGGCTGCCCGGTTGGTACTGAACCACAACAAGGACTTTTCAGTGGTGGTTCTCCAGTTGCAGAAAACTCTCCCCATTAGCTTTCAGAAGGAATTTGAAAACATTCCCGTCCACCCAGGCATTGGGTGGCTGAAGAAGACTGTTCCTGGCAATGTGCTGATCAGTGGGTGGAAGAACAGTTTTAACTGTAATGGCTTTTAGAATGTTTTTAATAGAAGCTGCTTTTAGATGTTTTTAACTGCAAGCCCTTTTAGAATGTTTTAAATCTGTTTCGGAATGTTTCTGCTTTCTTTTCTAAACTGCGTATCTGTTTGCTGCCCTGGGCTCCTTGGGGAGGAAGGGCCAGATATGTTCAATAAATAAATAAATATGCATTTCCAAGAGGGATCGCATTGTCCAAGGACTAGCCATCAGGGCAATTCTTATGACCCGAAATATTTGATTTTTCATGCTATATATATATATATATTTTTAATTATCCTAAGGATGTTTTTAAAGGGGGGGGAACCATTTTGAATATTGCAGGGTGGATATTTTGATAGAAGGCTCAGAGTAAAATAGTCTCCCAGCATCCTATCAAAGAACTGCAGGGTCGGAAGGAACCCATGGAGTCATCTAGTCCAACCCTCTGTAATACAGGAATCATAGCTAAAGGGCTTTTCATAAGTGCAGAGTGTTATGGTGCACTTATCTGAGGAGCCATGAAATCCAAGACTGTGCAAGTCACAGGCTAGCAGCCAAAGCTAAACAGGCACCATCTGCCCAGAAGGTCCAAGGTCAAGGCCTCTCTGTTTGGTTCAAACATCAGCTGTTCTAAGCGACACCATTAAGGGTATCAAGAAATCTTGCCTCTTTGTCGTGACTGGAACACATTTTTAGCCAGTCTATGTGAAGATATGGACATGGGTGGCGCTGTGGGTTAAACCACAGAGCCTAGGACTTGCCAATCAGAAGGTTGGTGGTTCGAATCCCCACGATGGGGTGACCTCCCGTTGCTAGGTCCCTGCTCCTGCCAACCTAGCAGTTCAAAAGCACGTCAAAGTCAAGTAGATAAATAGGTACCGCTCCGGCGGGAAGGTAAATGGCGTTTCCGTGCACTGCTCTGGTTCGCCAGAAGTGGCTCAGTCATGCTGGCCACATGACCCGGAAGCTGTACGCTGGCTCCCTCGGCCAATAAAGTGAGATGAGCGCCGCAACCCCAGAGTCGGCCATGACTGGACCTAATGGTCAGGGGTCCCTTTACCTTATGTGAAGATAGTTGAAGTCAGTGGCATAGAGTGGGGGGATGGGGGACGGACACAGGGGCGATTGCCCTGGGCATAAAATTGTTCGGAGGCACAAAATTTCAACACCCAGTGCTGCCTCAACACAGCCATGTGCTTCTGTCACTGGGCTCCTTTGAAAACGGCTTCTCCATGAGAACCAGGAAAAGATGGCAAAAATGTTTAAAACAGGCTCCAATAAGCATTGGGAATGTAAGGGAAAAGAGGGTACATTCTTTCATATGTGGTGGAATTTTAAATTGATAAAAAAGTATTGGGAAATGATTTATAATGAACTGAAAAAAATGTTTAAGATAACCTTTGTAAAAAGTCCAGAAGACTTTCTGCTCGGCATTTCAGGTCAAGATTTACGAAAAGAGGAGAAAAGGCTTTTCATGTACGCTACAACTGTGGCTAGAATATTGCTAGCACAAAGATGGGAAAGTGTTGAAATACCAACCAAAGAAGAATGGCAAGGGAAATTGATGGAATACGCTGAAATGGCAAAACTAACGGAAAGACTTCGAGACAAGGACAGTAGAGACTTTAGGAAAGACTGGGAACCATTCATGTTATTTTTACAGAATCAGTGTAAAGAAATGGACTCACTTGCAGGGTTTGATTAAAGACTTGCAATTAATAAAATAAATGTAGGAAATAGAATGAGGATGTTAAAATGATAAGAGAAGAAGAATAATTATGTTGAAAGAGTTCAAGAATAAGAAATAACCAATAAGCAGGGAAAGATAATATGCCAAAAAATCAGAAGAGGTAGCTAAGGGAAGTCGTGGAGGGGAGGGGGAAATTGGGGAATGATATTTTTGTTATATGCTGTGATATTTTGATGTTCAAAAAACTGTAAAATCTCAATAAAAATTATTACAAAAAAGAGAGCCAGGAAACAACCTCTCCAGACAACGGAACGACTCTTTTTTTCTTATCTCTGTGGCTACGATCTCCTGGGTGACATGGAAGCTATTAGGCGGCGGGTTACACATGCATATTCCATCCGTTTCCTCCCTCTCACGCTCCCCACCCCCCTCCATGAAGCCCTGGGCACTGGCAACCCACGCTACGCCACTGGTTGAAGTCACCCATTGCTATAACACCTCCTTCTCTTTTGGGTGCTTCCTTGGTTTCCGTCTTCGTCTCAAGATCTCCCTGAGTGTTTTGATCGGGGGGGGGGAGTCAACGATAGCACATCCTCAGCACTAAATTACTATTGGGGCCTAGTATCACCACCCACGACGATCCTTTGTAGGGGTACACCCCTTTGGGGATTTCAAACTTGATGGGCTCAGTGTTGTCTTTGATGTACAGAGAGACACCACCTTCAGGACAGCCTTCTCTGCCCTTCTTATAGAGTTTATCTCCAGAGATAACTGGGTACTTTCTGTCCCACCAGTTTTCTGTTACCTATCAATGCCATCTGCTAAGACCAAGCGCTCCAGTTCAGCCATCTTTCCTCAGAGGCTCTTAGCATTGGTGCATAAACACTTGTATACAGTCTCTCAGTGCCTTTGGCCTTGTGGTGCTATGACCTCTCTTACACTGTCCTGAGGCAGCCCCACCAGGAAGAAAAGAAGCTGCCTCATTCTCTTCCATTCTCTTGAACTGTCGGATGCTACTAGCAACAATAGCTGTGCTCTGCCCGCACAGTTGGTGGCAGCAACGATTCTGAATACCGATTGCCGGCAACCACAAGAGCAGAGAATTCTCTTATTATTGGGTCCTGCTTGCAAGTTTCCTTCTGGGGCATCTGGGCAGCCACTGTGTGAAGAGGACACGGGCTTGGACAGTCCAGTGGCCGGATCAAGCAGGCTCTTTCTGTCTTCTTAGGTTCTGTTTACCAGCTGCTGCTGCTGCTGCTGCTGCTGCCTCACTCTCCATTTCCATTCAGGAAACAAAATCCCATCATTAAAGAAGCACATGCTGCCTTAGTCAGGCCACACCTGTGTCCAATTCTGGGCACCACAATTTAGGAAGGATGTTGACAAGCTGGAACGAGTGCAGAGGAGGGCGGCCAAGTTGATCAAGGGTCTGGAAGCCAAGCCTTATGAGGAACAGTGGAGGGAGTTGGGTATGTTTAGCCTGGTAAAGAGGAGACTGAGATATCTCAAGGGCTGTCATGTGGAACAGGGACCAACTATAGGGGGCCCTAGCGGCCCAAGCACCCACAAAAATTTTGTTGCGGGTGCTCAGCACCCACACCACAGGGCCCCCCACCTTGCTGGAAGTCACATCCAAGGCCTCATGAGACCTCAGAGATGCTGCCTGAGGCCTTGCGAAAACCTCATAACCTGACTTCCGGTGGCACCAGAAGTCAGGTTCTGAGGCTGTGGGGTGCATGATGTTGTGACCCATAACCTGGGGCCCACATCAGCACCCCTGACATGGAAGACAGAACAAGCTTGTTTTCTCCTGCTCTGGAGGGTAGTTACTCGGACCAATGGCTTCAGGTTACAAGAAAGGAGATTCTGACTAAACATCAGGAAAAACTTTCTGACAGAGCTGTTCGACAGTGGAACGGTCTCCCTTGGGAGTTTGTCCAGGCATAGGCAAACTCCGGCCCTCCAGATGTTTGGGGCTACAATTCCCATCATCCCTGACCACTGGTCCTGTTAGCTAGGGATGATGGGAATTGTATGCTGTATGCCTGTTGTAGACTTTCCTTCATTGGAGGTTTTCAAGCAGAGGTTGGATGGCCATCTGGGGTTGGACTAGATGACCCTTGGGGTCCCTGCCAACTCTACAATTCTATGATTCTACATCAGGTGCCCATTTCACATGGAGCATCCTTTCCCAAACATTGGATTTCTGTCAGAGAGGTTTTGAATTTATTTTTTTTCTTAACCTGAGGTACCACTTTAGCTCATGGGGCCTCCTGCCACTGCTGCACGATTTCTGTTCTCATCCTGAAGCAAAGTTCTTAACCTGAGGTACTATTTCTGAGTTAGTGGAGTGTCCTGAAGCATCTGTAACCCAAGGTACCACTGTATTTTTAAAAACATTTTTGACGCCTTATTAGATCCCTCATCCTTCTTACCTTGACTTTGGCTTTACACGTTGTCATTTTAACGCTACTTTTCTCAATTAAGAGAAAACAAATCCTGCTTGCCTTCGTGACACCCTAACGGTGCACCTGGAGAGAATATGTCATGTGTTGAAAGAAGCTGAATAATTAAAGGCTCCTCCTGTGAGCTCCAAAGCATTTGCAGACCCCAGAGGTTGTGACTAGCAAGGAGGAGTCCTCCTGCATGAGTCACTGGCCTGCGGAGACCAACTCCTTTCCGCGGGCATCCTCCAGAGGTGGCCAGTCCTTCGGGGCCTCTAAGCCATCTCTTTCCACACAGGGACTCAGAAGCATTCGCTGCCCTCAGGGAGGCTGCCTGATGCAGCTCAGCACAAGTTGCTGCTATTTTGAGTGGTGGCAGAGGCAATGTGGACCCTCTGAAGTCTTGTGTGGGACTGACCACCACAATTATAGCACATGGTTATTATTTAAATTCCTTTTTGCCCCTCTCAAATCCTTTACTATTTTATTCACATAATATACATTCTTTATAGCAAACAACTCCAAAATAAGCAGACAACTCCAAAATCAAATCATATGTAACAAAACCATAAGTCTCATGTTTTCATTTACACCGATCTCCTCTCCGATACTTTTACTTGATATTACTTGATCAAGTATCAAAGTATCAAATATCATCAAGAAATATCAAGATTATAATTTCAATTCCTATAGCACCCTTCATCCAACGATCACAGGGCAGTTTACAATATAAAAACACAAACGTACACATAGGAACCTTTGCCCCCTTCCCAATAAAATATTTTAGGGGGCTGGGCTCCCCCAAAGTTGATGGGCATTGCCATTTAAATGGTGTGTGTATGTGCACTGCATCATGTGATCGATTATGTGAGGCAGGGCTTACCTGCCCACCAAATATTTGATTCAAGTTGGCACCCGTGCGCATGCATAATAAACAAAAACAATAATCTACACACACAGTTTAAAAGGTCATAGATTGTTTAATTAGCCTGTTTCAGAAAGTGTGACTTAGGAAAGCTCATATTTCAGTGCAAATTAAACTTTCAGTTTTATATACATTGCAAAATGCAATAATAATTAAAAACTTTACCTCCAAAAAGCAAACTAAATCTAGTTTCACCCCCCATCACTAGCCAGAACACCATTTGCACATTAAAGCATCAGGCTTATCCTCTGGTAATGGAAGCATATTTGAGGTTGAAGCAAGCAAAGGGGAGTTATTTGTGGAGTGGTGGGATTCCCATCAAACAAATCCATGAGTCCTTTCAATACTCAGCCAGAATCTACAGACACACACACTGCCCTCCTTAAAGTCTGGCACACCCAGAGGCATCATTGAGTCAAGGAAAGATGCAGAAGAATGCTCAGCATCTTTCTAAAATCAGGTCATGTATTTTGGGCTGATGCATAGATGTTTAAGAATGCAAGACTTTGCAATTCCGTGGGGTGGGCTGTTAAATTACTGTATTATTATTATTATTATTATTATTAACAGTAATAAGAATACAGTGGTACCTCAGGTTACATACGCTTCAGGTTACAGACTCCGCTAACCCAGAAATAGTGCTTCAGGTTAAGAACTTTGCTTCAGGTTGAGAACAGAAATCGTGCTCCGGCAGCAGGAGGCCCCATTAGCTAAAGTGGTGCTTCAGGTTAAGAACAGTTTCAGGTTAAGTACGGACCTCCGGAACGAATTAAGTACTTAACCCGAGGTACCACTGTAATAATTTATGGTGGTGGAGGCGGGCAGGAGAAAAAGAAGACTTTTTAATTCACTTTTCCCTTCCTGACCTTTTTTTCTGGGGAAAGGCTTTACAGAGCACCTGCTTGGCATGCAGAAGGTCCCAGGTCCCATCCCCAATGGCATCTCCAGGGCAGGGTCCCTTGCCTGAAACCCTAGAGAGCCACTGCCAGACAGAGTAAACAGTACTGAACTAGATGGACCAATGGTCTGCCTCTGTATAAGGCAGCTTCCTATTTAATTCAGCTCTTTAAAAAAACAAAAAACATAAGGACTAGAATCTTGATTTGTTTTTAAGGAAAGGGCTGTAGCTCCTTGGTAGAGCATCTGCCTTGCGAGCAGAAGGAACCAGGTTCTATCCCTAGTAGCATCCCCAGGTAGGGATGCCTGAAACCCTGGAGAGTTGCTGCCAGTTAGTGCAGACTACATTGAGCTGGAAGGATCACCGCTCTCTGACTCAGTACAAAGCAGGTTCCTATGCATCTGTGCATTACGGGAAGGGCTGTAGCTCAACGGAAGTGTATCTGCTTTGCATGCAAAATGTCTCTGGTTCAAGCCCCGGCAGCATCTCCAGGTAATGACCCCCCCCCCCGAAACCCTGGAGAGCTGCTGCCAGTCAGTGTAGACAATACTGAGCTAGATAGACCAGCGCTCTGAGTCCGTACAAGACAGCTTTCCTGTGTTCCTACTTCGTGACACACACCAAGGATGATTTACGCAGGAGCGGTGTCCATCATGAACCGCAAGCGAGAGAGAGAGAGAGCGTTTCAAGGGATCCTGTTTATTACCCGGCTGGAAGCGGACGGGTCAGAGTCCCTGCCGGTCAGTCACAGGGAAAGCAGAGAGCAGGAGGAGTAAAAGAAAAAGGGGAAAGTGGCGGGGGGTGGGAGAAGCAATTAAAATGTTGTCCTTGTTGCAGCGCAGCTGTTTGCAGCACAGGGGAGGTTTTGAGCCCAAACAACGGGAGGGGGGACCACTGCAGCTTTTTGGGAGTGCACACAGAGAGAGGCTGGATTATTCCTGTCCCCAGCAGCTGAAGATTTCAATCAAGGCATCTCTCATCATATGCACCACAGAAGCTATGTTTTAGCTGAGATTTCCAAAAAGAAATGAATCATTTTCTTAGATTCCACCTCCCCGCGCTCCCCATACACACACCAAGAATCCGGGGTGCGAAGGAAAAGCCTCTGGGTTGCATCCTTCCCACCTACCCGCTTAATTCCTGCTTCCTCCAGCTGGGAGGGTTTCGCCTTACCTGGGCAGGGAGAGCAGTGAAGCGCGCAAGGAACTGGGCATCAGCCTTGGCATCAGCTGCAGGATGGAGGCAGAGGCTGTGAAAGAGGCTGCTTTCGCTCCTGCCTGGACTTCTGGGTCTTTGCAGAGAGGGAGGCCGGGTTTCCTCTGTCTCCCCCCCCCCCCAGCCCTGCAGTATTGAACCAAATGGGCCAAGGAGATGCCAACTTGGCCGGAGTCCCGCAAGGCTTTCTTCCGGCGCCAGCAGCTGCTGCTCATCTGCAGCCCCCAAAAACTTTAGGCTGGGGAAAGACGGAGGGAGACTCCGGGT
This sequence comes from Podarcis cretensis, assembly GCF_951804945.1. Lineage (NCBI taxonomy): Eukaryota > Metazoa > Chordata > Lepidosauria > Squamata > Lacertidae > Podarcis > Podarcis cretensis. The sequence goes on from NC_137186.1 coordinate 27,322,007, forward strand.
CCTGCATGAAACTTCCAAGGCACCTGCAGACAGAGAGAGAAAGGGAGAGAGAGAGGCTGTTGACAGCTCAGAGCCCCCCTGGCGGTGGCTGAGAAGACAGCCCTAGGCTCCAGGGTCAGAAGCGGACCCAGGAGTGCTCTCTGTGACTTAACCGCTTCACCGCTGCAGCGGGACTGCCAGGGAGCGAGAGAGCATCCCTTGGTGCTTGGCAAGGAGGATCAGATCGTAAGAGGAACACAGGACACAGAGAGAGAGGGAGACAAGAGGTTACATAAGGCCACAGGAAGCTGCCTGAGTCACAACCCTGGTCCATTGGGCTCAAAATAGTCTGTGCTGACTGGTCCGGTGATTTCGGGAGTCTCCTGGAGACCGGGGCAGTTTTACTAGGAAACTAATGAATCTAATGAATGCCGATCAGAAGGTCGGCGGTTCGAATCCCTGCAACGGGGTGAGCTCCCGTTGCTCGGTCCCAGCTCCTGCCAACCTAGCAGTTCGAAAGCACGTCAAAGTACAAGTAGATAAATAGGTACCGCTCCCGTGGGAAGGTAAACGGCATTTCCGTGCGCTGCTCTGGTTCGCCAGAAGCGGCTTAGTCATGCTGGCCACATGACCCGGAAGCTGTACGCCAGCTCCCTCAGCCAGTAAAGCGAGATGAGCGCCGCAACCCCAGTCGGTCACGACTGGACCTAATGGTCAGGGGTCCCTTTACCTTTAATGAATCTTAATCTTCAGGGCCCCGATCCCAGAGGACCCCCAGAAGCAACTTAAGTCCACATGGCTTAAAATTTTTGGGTCTAGTCAGTGCTTTTTTTCTGGGGGGGCGGGACGCAGGGGGATGCATACCCCTAAACATTTTGTGAATCTAAGTTGAGCCTCATCCAAGAGCATTATTTCAATTTGAGTAGAAAAATGAGAGTACACCTAAACATTTTCTTTTTTATATAGAAAAAAAGCACTGGGTCTAGTAGACTCAACTGGAGTCGCACAACTCATATTGATTAATTTTGTTGTTGTATACCGTATATTTCAGCAATCCCAAAATCTGCAAGTCAGTAGCACACAAGGGTGCCAACTTGAATAAAACATTGGGGGGGGGGGTGCTCAGGTAAGCTCCGCCCCACATGATCAATCACAAGACACGACACACCATTTGATGGAAATGCCCATCAAATTGGGGGGGCCCGGGGCCCTCAAATATTTTATGGGGGGAGGAAGGGACCCTAGGAGTTGCTTCATATGGTAGCACAGATGTTGCAAAGGTGGGGTGATCTGTCGTGGAAGAACCCCACTGAAGAATATAACAGCAGCTAACCAGATGTTGTTGCTGGTTGCTAAGGGGGCCCCCATGACGGTTTTAGCTTCAGGGGCCCCAAAAATGTAGGTCCCCCGCAGTCTGGAAATGGCAGGGATCGAACCTGAGACCTTCTCCATGCAGAGTAGGCAGTCTGTTATAGAACAGTTGTCCTTTTCGTAAAGATAAACCAAGACTCTAGTCCTCATGGTTCTGAACTTCGGAACTCTCTTCCACAGGAGGCAGTGATGGCCACCAATCTAGATGGCTTTTAAAGAGGATTGGAGAAATTCATTGAGAAGAAGGCTATTAATCCCTACTAGCTAAGATGGCCAGGCTCTGCCTCCACCGTCAGAGGCAGCAATGCTTCTGAATACCAGTTGCTGGGAACTGCAGGAGAATAGAATTTATTATTTATACCCCGCCCATCTGGCTGGGTTTCCCCAGCCACTCTGGGCGGCTTCCAACAGAGTATTAAAATACAGTGGTCTGTTAAACATTAAAAGCTTCCCTAAACAGGGCTGCCTTCAGATGTCTTCTAAAAGTCTGGTAGTTGTTCTTCTCTTTGACATCTAGTGGGAAGGCGTTTCACAGGGCAGGTGCCACTACCGAGAAGGCCTTCTGCCTGGTTCCCTGTAACTTGGCTTCTCACAGTGAGGGAACAGTGAGACCCTCAGCGCTGGACTTCAGTGTCTGGGCAGAACGATGGGGGTGGAGATGCTCCTTCAGGTACACTGGACTGAGGCCATTTAGGGCTTTCAATGTCAGCACCAACACTTTGAATTGTGCTTGGAAACACACTGGGAGCCAATGTAGGCCTTTCAAGACCAGTATTATGTGGTCTCGGAGGCCGCTCCCAGTCACTAGAGGGCAGAATGGTCTTGTGCTCGAATCCTGCTTGCCAGTTTCCCACAAGCATCTGGTTGGCCACTGTGAGAACAGGATGCTGGACTAGTTGGCCCATTGGCCTGATCCAGCAGGCTCTTCCTATGTTCTTATAAAGTGCTGATTTAAATAGGAACCTATCCCAGGCTGAATCAGACCACTGATTCTTTGAACTGAAGTGTTGTCTGTGCTGCTACAGCCCTTCCCCTAATATAAATTAAGATTCCAGTCCTTATGGTTATAACAAAAAAAACCCCAGAGCTGAATTAAATGGGTAGCTGCCTTATACTGAGTCTGATTACTGGTCCATCTAGCTTAGCACTGTCTACACTGACTGACAGCAGCCCTCCAGGATTTTGGAGAGGGATCCTCCCTCTCCCATCCCTACATCGAGATGCTGCTTGGGGTTGAATCTGAGACCTTCTGCATGCAAAGCAGCTGTTCTGTCACTTAGCTACAGCTTCTTCCTCAGGCTTAGAGCACCCCTAAAATAGAGCCAATCCTTTAGCCCAAAAATGGAAAACGAGTGAGGTCCCAAAGAAGAATGGCAACTTAAGTTGACCGAACATGCACAACTTGCAGACATAACATATAGAATAGGAGAACAAGAACACACTTTTAAAGATTGGAAAATGTTTATTGAATATGCAGAAAATAATTGTGTACAGCTGAAAACGCTGGCAGCATTAAGATAAATTCAACAGTGTAAATAAGTTTTGATGAATGAAATAATGGAATATTGATTGGTATAGTTTTTGTAGAATATGCAGGGATTTAAGATATGTAAAATGAACCTAGGACTTCTGGGTTAGCGCCTCCGGCAATGGCGGAATTCCTCTGATCGGGAGGAACTTGCTCCGTGGAATTCAGGGTCTGGCCGCCACGGCGAAGGCGGAGACCCACTAAAAATCGCAGGCGGGAGAAGCCTGTGAACGTGGGATTCGGCTGGCACCTTTTGCGCCTCCCCTACTCACAGGGAGACCCGGTTTCGGGGATCCGGAGCGACATGGGGTGAGCGGCGCAGTGCTTCGAATTGACTGCTTCTTTCACAGAGTGAAGCCGCATTGCTGTTGCCGGAGAGCGCTGACTTTTTCCTGTGGACAATTTGATTCTAAACAACTACCCGCGAGTAGAACGGAAAATTGGATTTTTAAACGTCTTAATTTGGCACCAAAATGGGGAGGTTTCAAACAGGAAGTCCGCCTTCCCCTTTTGTAAATAGATTGAAGCAAAGAATTTGCAAGCTAAAGTCTTGGAAAGTCCTATGTAAAGGATTAAACTTCCATCGGCTAAAATCATTAAACCCCCCTTGGAGGCAGGAGAAGAGGGGGGAAATTTTGGATCGCGTAAGCCTGCAGGAGAGAGTGAAGAAAGTTGGATCACCACCGCTCTGAACCTGGAAATGGACTGCTAGTAAGACTGACGTTTTTGGGAAAGTTCCTTGACTGTGACAGTTAGTTAAATAAGAGAAATAAATTGCTTTCATTGTCTCCTTCTGCGTTTAAAAAGGAGTAAAAGTAGCTGAAAATTGAAACTAATTGAACTGTGCTTAAAAGGATTGATACAAACAGAAATTGTTTCCCTCTAGAGGGAGCCTTTGAAATTGTTACAAGAGTTCGGCTGGTGGAATCTCCAGCTGCAAGAGAAAACCGTGAGATTGACCTTGGATTGCTTGAGAATGTCGACAGAAGAAGCCTTAGTGATTGCACTATGCAAGATAATGAGTCATTGGAACAGCTCCACAAGAAGACGGATGTGATGAATATTAAAATTGATATTTTGGGACAAAAGTGACTAATTTGGGACAAAAAGTGAACATCTACACAGAAACTATTCAGGAACCGATACAGGAATCTACTTTGACATGCCAAATGGTGGAGAAAGCGAGGGAGAAAGTTGTGGTTGTTGAACCTAAAGTAATACAAGTGGAGCGGGAGAGAGCTCCAGCCTTACAGAGGCAATTTGATGATTACAAGTTGTTGCCCTCTATGATTGAATTCAGAGAAAGTCAGATTGGAACACTGCTTGGACTGGAGAAGGAAAGTTGGATAGATCACCTCATGCAGGGATTTACTGACCTTTGGGATCTGGACCTGGGTCAGGAGGAAATTGGAGTTGTGGGGACCTGCAGATTTGGAGGGACTTTGAAACATGTCCTGAAATATCTTTTGGATTTTAGTTTTAACCACGGAGATGTGGATGACATGTTGAGAAGGAATAAAAATATTGTTAGGTTGGAGCTCCCCCGAGACATACTCTTCAGCACCAAAGAAAGGAAATTAAGAACAAGATCAGCAGAAGACAAAGTAAAGTGTATGTATAAATACGAAGAAGATTTGCAGAAGGGACCTGGAAAAGAGTTAAGAGCCTTGGACAGAAGATCACCAGGTTGATGGACTATATGGAATTGACGGAAATGACTGGCAGAATCCGAGACCAGGGAGAAGAGACGGTGGAAGAAGATTGGAAAAAGTTTAAAGTTTATTTATAGAAATAGGGTAAAATTAATGAGTGTTAGAAAAATGTTGGAATGAAATTATATGGCCTTAGTAGAAGTGTTATAAGGAGTTAAGCATAAATAAGTATTATAGTCATGGGACACAGGTGGCGCTGTGGGTTAAAGCCTCAGCGCCTAGGACTTGCCGATCGAAAGGTCAGCGGTTCGAACCCCTGCGGCGGGGTGCGCTCCCGCTGCTCGGTCCCAGCGCCTGCCAACCTAGCAGTTCGAAAGCACCTCCAGGTGCAAGTAGATAAATAGGGACCGCTTACCAGCGGGAAGGTAAACGGCGTTTCCGTGTGCGGCTCTGGCTCGCCAGAGCAGCGATGTCATGCTGGCCACGTGACCCGGAAGTGTCTCCGGACAGCGCTGGCCCCTGGCCTCTTAAGTGAGATGGGCGCACAACCCCAGAGTCTGTCAAGACTGGCCCGTACGGGCAGGGGTACCTTTACCTTTACCTTTTAAGTATTATAGTATTAATGGAAATAAGGTTAAAATAAGTTAAGATATTTATATGACAGAAAATAGTGAAAGATGGAAAGGATTTGCTGAAACAATTAATAGAAGTGGAATACAAAAAGGGAGGTGAGAGGAAGTCGATGAAACAAGGGAATGAAAGATAAGGCATTGAAATGGTATGATGTATGTTTTTAAATTGTTTTTGTTTTGTTTTGTTTAGTTTAATACGTTAGTGTTGTGTGGTGTATTGTTTATATATTGTATTGTATTGTTTTTTCTTTCTTTTGTTTTCTTCTTTTTTCTCCTTTTCTTTTTCTTCTTGTTTGTAAGGTTTAAAAGTAATAAATATTATTTTTTTAAAAAAAAAGATATGTAAAATGAACCATGGAGAGAGAAGAAGGGAAGTCATGGATATGTTAAGGATGTAAAATGAGTATTTGAAATTGTAAAACAGAAAATTTGATTTAAAATTATATATATATATATATATATATATATATACACACATATACGCAGTTTGACCAAACTGCAGGAGGCAGTGGAAGACAGGAGTGCCTGGCGTGCTCTGGTCCATGGGGTCATGAAGAGTCGGACACGACTAAACAACTAAACAACAACATACATATATATAAAACAGAGCCAGTCCCCAAAGCTGCGCTCTGATCCCTTGCTGATTTGCCTTCGACGTACCCCAAAATGCCCTCTGGGTTGCCTCCAGTTAGTGCACCTGGGCTCCCCAAAGTGGGGAAGCTGTACGCCGGCTCCCTCGGCCAATAAAGCGAGATGAGCGCCGCAACCCCAGAGTCGTCCGCAACTGGACCTGATGGTCAGGGGTCCCTTTACCTTTACCTAGAACCATGCACGCCACCTCGACCTCCTCAGAGAGAAAAGGTGGGGGCTGCGAATGCATTAAATAAACAAATTTAAACTCCCCTCCAGATGTTGTCAACTGCAACTCCCACCACCCCCTCGCCATGCTGGCTGGAGGTGATGGCAGGTGAAGCCCGGAGGGCGGCAGGTCGGAGAAGGCCGTTCCAGAACCTCCCCAAGTTCCACAGAACCCGGCGGCTCCTCTGATCTCACAATGCAACCGGGCTTTGAAATGCGATCAAAAACCACACCCGGGCAAAGGCAGGTTTTCCCAGCCCGACCAGCCTGCAGCTGTTCACGCACCAGGTGCATTGTGGGAGTTGTAGTTTTTCCCCCCCGCCTCCTGCGGGAACTGCATCCCCCAGCAGGCTGTGCTTCCTCGGCCCTCCGCGCGGCTGCGATAGAGGTCAATTGCACCCTCTGGGGTGCAGCGTGAGGTGAGGGTCGCGGGGTGAAACCCAGGACGCGCCATTCGGAGGGAGGGAGAGAAATGGTCCAGGGCCCCTTTGCAGAGGATGCCCATTTCTCCTGCTTGCCTCTCCCCTGACTGGTTACATGTATAGGGTCGAGAGTTACATAACGAGGCGGCGATCCTCTGCTCTCACAGAAAGCTGCTGCACCGACAAAAATAGATCCAAGTCCAAAATGCAGCTGGGGGGGGGGGGGGGTTAGAGAAGGGAAATTTTGATGTTCCTCCCTCAAGCGCCCCAGAGGCAACATTAGATTTAATGGGGTCGCTGCCCTACAACCTTTGCGTAAGCTACCGAGGGGCATGTCTTTTAAAAATCCTAAGCCCTTTTATAGTTCTCGTTGGTTGGATGAGCACTTTTAGGAATCTTTCATTTCATTCCCTCTCCCTCTTAAGTGTTTTTAATTGATTATCAAGTGGGTTTCGGAGACCTTTCCTTGTGCAAAGCAGTGAAGAAATGGAATAGGTAACATTATCATAAAAGAACTTTGAAACAGGGGGTGTCTCTCTGTCCCCTCGATTTAGCCAATCTATAGAAGGAGGGTGATGATGTAATAATAATAATAATAATAATAATAATAATAGTAAAGTTGAAAGGGACCCTGAGGATCATCTAGTCCAACCCCCTGCAAAGCAGGAATATAAAACTGTCCCATATGGGGATCAAACCTGCAACCTTGGCATTATCAGCAGCATGCTCTAACCAACAGAGCTATGAATAATAATAATAATAATAATAATAATAGCCAATTTAAGCTGCAATCTGAGTAGGCATGAGAGAACGATTGTGGCTTAGTGGCTAGATCATCAGGCAAGGATCTGGGAGACCAGAGTTCAAATCCTCACTCAGCCATGAAGCTCACTTGGGGCAGTCATTTGCTCTCAATCTGACCTACCATACAGGAGTTGTTGTGAAGATAAAAGTATATACACAACTTTGAGCTCCTTGGAGCAAAAGCTAGGAGATGAATTCAATAAAACAAATGAACAAATCGAAGTCGCATGGGCTCAGCACCTCCCATTGAGAACGCAGTCCGATTTTGGAACTTAAAAACCGTTTTAAAGCTTTGAGCACCTTCCCCTAACCAGATGCCCTCCAGTGAAATGCCCATCCAGGCTAGGAGATCACAGTGGTCCTCTTGTGCCACACAGTTAAACAAGTGCTGTGTCGTGGTTCAGGGAAACCCAGGTCCAAGCCATAGCTGTCAACGTTTCCCCTTTTTTAAGGGAAATTCCCTTATTCCAAATAGGATTCCTCGCAAGAAAAGGTAAAAGTTGACACCTATGGTGCAAGCCCACCCTCGGCCACTTAGTGAGCTTGGAGCTTGTCATTTTTTCAGCCTAATGCTGGGGTGAGGAATCTGTGGCCCTCCAGATACGGCTCAACTCTCAATGTGGTCAGTGCTTGGGGATGATAGCACTGGACGTTCCCCAACTCTGAATTTAAATTCTTGGGACCACCCCGAGCCTTTGAGGCAAAAAACAGGGCCAGCCCAATGTGTTTTGTTGCCTGAGACGAAGCTCAGGACCCTCCACCCCAAGTATCCAGTCTGCCTAAAGGTCAGGCCGGCTCCGAACAAAAAGCCATGTGAACAGAGTTTGAAAACAGCAGTCCTCACCTGTCCCCTTCTGTCCTCACCTAGATGAGCGTTACCTCTCTCCTGAAGGTCTTGGAAGGATGGCCCATCCGTGGACTTCACTGCCGTGGCTCCCACTCCTCCGTGGCCAAGGCTGACCAGACCCTGGCCTTTGTTCCCGCCAGTCCTCCCCTGGACCCGGCGGAAGTCCAGAAGCTGCAAGAGTTTGTGAGCAGGGCCCGGAGGCTGTTTGTGTTGACCGGAGCAGGAATCTCCACCGAATCTGGAATCCCAGACTATCGCTCTGAAGGCGTGGGCCTCTACTCCCGGACAGATCGGCGTCCCGTCCAGCACACCGAATTTCTGCGGAGTGCCCGGGCCCGCCAGAAGTACTGGGCCAGGAACTTTGTTGGCTGGCCCCAGTTTTCGGCCCACCAGCCCAATGTCGCCCACTTGGCCCTGAGGAACTGGGAGGCACTGGGGAAACTGCACTGGCTGGTGACCCAGAACGTAGATGCCCTGCACGCCAAGGCCGGCAGCCAGCGTTTGACCGAGCTGCACGGCTGCATCCACAGGTTAGGGAGAGTGGCGATGGGGAGGCTGGCTGATGGAAAAAGGGGAGTGCAACTTTGCAACTGGGATGAGCTATTCCTGGAGATGTGAACAGCAGTTGGGGGGGATTGTTGGCCCCACAAATCCCCTTGCTGAAAAATAAAAGGGGCGAGTGATTGGTCTGCATTGCCGTGACCATAAGGTAAAGGTAAAGGGACCCCTGACTATTAGGTCCGGGGTTGCCCCAGAGTTGCCAACTCTGGGGTCGCTTTATTGGCCGAGGGAGCTGGCGTACAGCTTCCAGGTCATGTGGCCAGCATGACTAAGCCGCTTCTGGCGAACCAGAGCAGCGCACAGAAACACCGTTTAGCTTCCCACCAGAGCGGTACTTGCATTTTGACGTGCTTTTGAACTGCTAGGTTAACAGGAGCAGGGACCGAGCAACAGGAGCTCACCCCATTGCGGGGATTCAAACCACCGACCTTCTGATCGGCAAGTCCTATGCTTAACCCACAGTGCCACCAGCGTCCCATAGAGAGATATAAAAAGTAAACACTGCAAGTGCCTTTAAAATACACACTGCTACTGGCCCAGAGATGGAAAGAAGATAAAGTACCAACCAGAGAAGAATGGCAGATGAAGTTAAAGACCATTGCAAACACTTAAAGTCATTAGTAGGATTGTAATATCACTTGTAGTTTAATGGTGAATTCTGGACACAATGGAAGAGGTAAAGGGTTTGGATTATCATAAAAGATGCAGGAGGAAGTGACTAATAATAGGACCCACAAAGGGGAAGGTGGAAGTCCAGGAGATTCCTTGGAATCTTGTTTTTATGATTTATGTTTGATATATCTCTATAAAATTTTAAGTTGAGAAACCAAATAAATAAATTTTAAAATAAAATAAAATGCATCCTGTGGTTGTTATTGTTGCTGTTTTACAATTTGATCTTGAATGAAAACAACAACAACAACAATTTATATGCTATCCATCTGACTGGGTGCTTGGAGTCGCAGGACTACAATTGATTATATTTTTTTTGTTGCATATATTTCAACAATCCGAAAGTTTGAAAGGCATTAGCAAAGACGTTGCAAAAGTGGGGTAATCTGTGGTGGAACAACCTCATTGAAGAAGAAAACAACGGTTACCCAGACCTCATTGCTGGTTGTGAAAGGGTCCCCATGACAGTTCGCGCTTCGGGCCCCCCCAAAATGTAGGTCTGCCACGGCCTAGAGATGGCGGGGATCGAACCTGGGACCTTCTGCATGCAGAGTAGGCGGTCTGCTATAGAACAGTGGTCCTTTTCTTATAAATTCAGCAAGACTCCAGTCCTCATGGTTCTGAACTATGGAACTCTCTCCCACAGGAGGCAGTAACAGTCACCAACCTAGATGGGTTTAAAAGGCAAATTCATGGAGGGGAGGGCTGTCGATGCCTACTAGCCGGGAATGCTAGGCCCTGCCCCCCCCCCCCAGTGGGAGGCAGCAACACTTCTCAAAACTGCTTGCTGGAAGGAGAATCCTTGTGGTCAAATCCTGCTTGCCAGTTTCCCATAGGCATGTTGTTGTCCACTGTGAGAACAGGACGCTGGACTAGTTGGACCATTGGCCTGATCCAGCAGGGCTGTTCTTACGTTCTTATAAATAAAGTGCTAATTTAAATAGGAACCTATCCCAGGCTGAATCAGACCACCGGTCCATTGAACGGAAGTGTTGTCTATACTACTACAGCCCTTCCCCTAAAATAAATTAAGAATCTAGTCCATGGGTCGGCAAACTAAGGTCCATGGGCCCGATCAGGCCCAATTCCTTCTCGATCCGGTCTGTGGGCGGTCTGGGAATCACTGTGTGAATCGCCAGTATACACGTTTTTCCCCTCTCCTTCACACGGTGGCAGTGGCGCCTCCTCCCTCCCTCCTCCTGGCTTCTCCCTGCCCTGCCTAGAGGAGGAAGGGGGCTGGGCTTTGTTGATGCCAGCAGCAGCAGCAGCGCTTGAGCGACCGCCATTTTAAGCAGCGCCTCTCTAGAGCCCTTTCGCACGCTACCAGCCCCTGCCGCTCACAGACACAGGTAAGCAGCCACGGGGCTCGTGGTGCTCTTGCATCATCCCCTCCCCCCCCCAAAAAAAAATAGTCCGGCCCCCCCACAAGGTCTGAGGGACAGTGGACCGGCCCCCTGCTGAAAAAGTTTGCTGGTCCCTGTTCTAATCCTTATGGCTCTAACAAAAAACTCAGAGCTGAATTAAACGAGACAATAGGCTACTGTGAAAACATAATGCTACATAGGCCCCATCTGGCTCTATCCAGCAGGCCCTCATGTTTTTATGTTGCCTCGCAGGGTCTTGTGCCTCAGTTGCGGAGACCGGACGCCCCGCACTGACCTCCAGGAGCGCTTTGAGGCCTTGAACCCCACCTGGAGAGCCGAGGCGCATGGGGTGGCCCCGGACGGCGACGTCTTCCTGTCCGAAGAAGAGGTGCGCACTTTCCTCGTCCCCCCGTGCGGCAAGTGCGGCGGGAACCTCAAACCAGACGTGACGTTCTTTGGGGATTCCGTGAGCAAGGAGAAAGTGGACTTTGTGTACCAGCGCCTGGGCGAGGCCGATTCGGTCCTGGTGGTGGGGTCCTCTTTGCAGGTTGGTGGCCACAGCCAGCGAGGAGCTGGACCTAGGAGCAGAGGAGCGGCGGTCGATTTCTCCCCCCAACCCCAACCCCCACCCCGCAAAGACAGGTTCAGACTTAGCTGCATTGAGCATACAGTTCTCTGAATCAGAACCACGGTGTTTATATACCATGTTCCCAAATTTTGTCTTGGTTATCTGTACAAAATGGGACGCGGGTGGCGCTGTGGGTTAATGAAGCTAATGAAGGCGCCAGACGAACTTCCCTGGGGAGAGAATTCCACAGACAGGGAGCCACTGCAGAGAAGGCCCCTTCTCGTGTTGCCGCCCTCCACACCTCTCAAGGAGGAGGCACATGAAGAAGGGCCTCAGAAGATGATCTCAGGGTCCAGTTAGGTTTATATGGAAAGCGGCAGTCCTTGAGGTATTGTGGCCCTGAGCTAGTTAACAGTAGATACTTTCAAGTTAAAGGTAAAGGTAAAGGTACCCCTGCCCGTACGGGCCAGTCTTGACAGACTCTGGGGTTGTGCGCCCATCTCACTTAAGAGGCCAGGGGCCAGCGCTGTCCGGAGACACTTCCGGGTCACGTGGCCAGCGTGACATCGCTGCTCTGGCGAGCCAGAGTCGCACACGGAAACGCCGTTTACCTTCCCGCTGGTAAGCGGTCCCTATTTATCTACTTGCACCCGGAGGTGCTTTCAAACTGCTAGGTTGGCAGGTGCTGGGACCGAGCAGCGGGAGCGCACCCCGCTGCAGGGATTCGAACCGCCGACCTTTCGATCGGCAAGTCCTAGGCGCTGAGGCTTTAACCCACAGCACCACCTGCGTCCCTACTTTCAAGTTACGTCTTGCTATTTAAATGGTCTCCTATCTGTGTGAACCTTCCTGACTTCTTAAAGAGGGAGTGGAGAGGAAGGTTTATTTCACTGTCCTGTATAGGTCAGAGGGTGCAACATTTATATATTAAATGACATTTGTAGACTGCTAAAGATTTTTATTTTTAAGATATTGAAGTGGTGTACAGAAAATGGAAATCTGCAATAAAACAATCAATAGCAAACCACTAAACTCATCATTATAAAATACATTCTAAGCCACAATGTAGCTCAGGGGGTACAGCATCTACGTTGCATGAAGAATGTCTGGGGTTTCAGGCTGGACTTGGAAAGGCTCTGTGTCTGAAACCCTGGAGAGCTGCTGCCAGTCAGTGTAGACAGTACAGAGCTAGACAGATCAATGGTAGCTTCCTATGTTCCTAAAGGAACACAGTCCAGCTTTAAAAACTGTGGAAAGCCCAAGCAAAAGAGGTTGCCTCTAAGAGGTGTCTAAACAGGCTGTGGGATGCAGGTGGTACTGTGGTCTAAACCACAGAGCCTAGGGCTTGCCGATCGGAAGGTTGGCAGTTCGAATCCCCGTGACGGGGTGAGCTCCCGTTGCTTAGTCCCTGCTCCTGCCAACCTAGCAGTTCGAAAGCACATCAAAGTGCAAGTAGATAAATAGGTACTGCTCCGGCGGGAAGCTAAACGGTGTTTCCATGTGCTGCTCTGGTTCGCCAGAAGCAGCTTAGTCATGCTGGCCACATGACCCAGAAGCTGTACGCTGGCTCCCTCAGCGAATAAAGGGAGATGAGCACTGCAACCCCAGAATCGGCCACGACTGGACCTAACGGTCAGGGGTCCCTTTACCTTTACCTTATCTGTACAAAAACCTTGTGAGGTTTATTTTATTACCGCTTTCATATCCCGCCTTTTTCCTCCAAGGAGCACAAGGCGACATTTTCGTCGTTCTCCCCCTCCTCGTTTCAGTCCCCACAACAACCCTGTGAGGTAGGTTAGGCTGAGAGAGGCAGAGACTGGCTCAAGGATGCCCAGTAAGCTTTGTGGTGGAGTGGGAAATTTGAACCCTGGTCTCCTAGTCCAACACTCTAACACCACACTGGCTCTCAGGCTGCAGAGTATAATTACCATATTTTTTGCACCATAACACTCACTTTTTTCCTCCTAGAAAGTAAGGGGAAATGTCTGTGTGTGTTATGGAGCGAATGCCTATGGGTGGTGGGGGGGGGGATCTGCTGCAGTCGTGAGCAGAGGATCCATGGTTCCCCTTCCTTCCCTCCTCCGTGGCTCGCTTTGAAACAGCAAAGTGGGAGAAGAGCCGGTGAGTGGGGAGGAGAGAGGGACAGAGAGCCTGCTTCTTTAAAGGAGCAAAGCGGGAGAGGAGAGGAGCTGCTTACACGAGTGTAAGCGGCTCCTGTCCAGTTGGTTCCTTTAAAGCAAGCAGGCTCTTTGTCCCTCTCTCCTCCCCACTCAGCTCGCTAAATAGCAGCAAAGTTTTTCAGCTCGCTAAGCCTGCTTGCTTTAAAGGAGCAAAGTGGGAGAGGAGTCTTCTCCCCTTATACCCATCTTCTGCATTATTAGCAGCATCCTTCTCCACACACCCCATGCGTGCTCCTTGTCCCTTGAGTGCTTTTCCTTCCCTCCCCACTTAAAACGTGGTTACAAAGCACGGATCCACATGGATCCTCAGGATTTTTGCACTGGGTCACCCCAAATTCACCGTCAGATCACATAGCATGTCCATGGCTACATCTTGCACCAAAAAAATCACGCACCCACTGTTGCCTGGGGCCGCAGTGGTTCAAAAACATGGTTACACAGCATGGATCCGCATGGATCCTCAGGATTTTTGCATTGGGCTACTCCAAACTCACTGTCAGATCACATGTTTGTGGCCACAGCATGAACCACAAAAATCATACATCCACTATTTTGTTTAGAATATTTTTTTCTTGTTTTTCTCCTCTAAAAACTATGTGCGTGTTATGGTCGGGTGCGTGTTATAGAGCGAAACATACGGTATATGCAAGTGAGATCTGCCAGGAAACCTTGCAGTGTTAACATGCCAGCTCATTTTCGGGCTCAATTCAAGGTGCTCACATTAGTGTTTGAAGCCCTCAGGCTCCCAATATATGAAAGGCCACCTCCTTCCCCACAGAACTTGTCGGGTGCTGAGATGGGCAGAGGAGACCCTCTTGGTAGTTCCTCCACCTTCAGAGGCTCAGGATGGTAGCAGCCCAGGAGTGGGCCTTCTCTGTGGTGGCCCCTAAGCTGTGAAACACACACCTCTTCACCCTGTCGTTGGACATTTGAGTGTATATTTTTAGAACCCACCTTATTTCTGTCATCGTTTTAAACTGTTTTAAACAGTTCCGATTTAATTGTTTGTTTGTTTAAACAACAACAACAACAACCACACTCCCTATCTCACATTCAGGAGCTTTTGCCAGCCAGTTAAACAGCCCCTTCTGCTGTAGAGGACTGGGTAGGTCAATTTATTCTTTAATTTCTCCCTGCCCCCACCCTGGTTTTCTTCCACACCTCCCTCTTCTCTATAACTCTGAGGTCTCCAACATAGCATCTGAGGTCCCTAACATAGCAGCTGTGGGCACCACACCGCCTTCACACAGACACACAGACACACACACACATACACACACACACACACACACACATATATATATATAGAAATATATATATATATAAGTAATAATAATAATTTATTATTTGTACCCCGCCCATCTGGCTGGGTTTCCCCAGCCACTCTGGGCAGCTTCCAACAAAAATGAAAAGTACACTAAAATGTCACATATTAAAAACTTCCCTGAACAGGGCTGCCTTCAGATGTCTTCTGAATGTCAGGTAGTTGTTTATCGCTTTCACATCTGATGGGAGGGCGTTCCACAGGGCGGGCACCACTACCGAGAAGGCCCTCTGCCCGGGTTCCCTGTAACTTGGCCTCTCGCAGTGAGGGAACCGCCAGAAGGCCCTCGGAGCTGGACCTCAGCGTCCGGGCAGAACGATGGGGGTGGAGACGCTCCTTCAGATATACTGGACCGAGGCCATTTAGGGCTTTAAAGGTCAGCACCAACACTTTGAATTGTGCTCGGAAACGCACTGGGAGCCAATGTAGGTCTTTCAAGACTGGTGTTATATGGTCTCGGCGGCCGCTCCCAGTCACCAGTCTAGCTGCCGTGCTGTGGATTAGTTGTAGTTTCCAGGTCACCTTCAAAGGTAGCCCCACGTAGAGCGCATTGCAGTAGTCCAAGCGGGAGATAACCAGAGCATGCACCACTCTGGCGAGACAGTCTGCAGGCAGATAGGGTCTCAGCCTACGTACCAGATGGAGCTGGTAAACAGCTGCCCTGGATACAGATTTGACCTGTGCCTCCATGGACAGCTGTGAGTCCAAAATGACTCCCAGGCTGCGCACCTGGTCCTTCAGGGGGACAGTTACCCCATTCAGGACCAGGGAATCCTCCACACCTGCCCGCCTCCTGTCCCCCAAAAACAGTACTTCTGTCTTGTCAGGATTCAACCTCAATCTGTTAGCCGCCATCCATCCTCCAACCGCCTCCAGACACTCACACAGGACCTTCACCGCCTTCACTGGTTCTGATTTAAAAGAGAGGTAGAGCTGGGTATCATCCGCATACTGATGAACACCCAGCCCAAACCTCCTGATGATCTCTCCCAGTGGCTGCATGTAAATGTTGAAAAGCATGGGTGAGAGGACAGAACCCTGAGGCACCCCACAAGTGAGAGCCCAGGGGTCTGAACACTCATCCCCCACCACCACTTTCTGAACACGGCCCAGGAGGAAGGAGCGGAACCACTGTATGACAGTGCCCCCAACTCCCAGCCCCTCAAGACGGTCTAGAAGGATGTTATGGTCGATGGTATCAAACGCCGCTGAGAGATCCAGCAGAACTAGGAAACAGCTCTCACCTCTGTCCCTAGCCCGCCAGAGATCATCAACCAGTGCGACCAAGGCAGTCTGAGTCCCATGATGAGGCCTGAATCCCGACTGGAAGGGATCCAGACACACACACACACACACACACATACACACACACATATATACACACAGACTATGTCCCCCAAGGCCTTTGCCTCTTCCAATTTTTAAAAATTAGATATTATAACTTGTTGTTGTTTGATCGGGGGGCGGGTTGCCTGGTTAAGGAATGCTGTTGCCCACCTCCTTTTTATTTTTTTGTCTGTGTTTTATCTGGCATTTCCTATGCTTTTTTCTGGGCAGGGAGCAATATTCTCCTTTATCAGTTTCTCTTCTGTGAAATGGGTATTTTTGCAGTGCCCAGGACAGTGGCTTAGATTTCCGAATGTGTGCCCAGCTCCAAAAAGTTTGAGGACTGTTCTGATTGCTAGCCAATGTTTCACGGGTGCTGTGCATGCTCAGTCCCCACTGGGCCAATTTGTTTAA
This sequence comes from Podarcis cretensis, assembly GCF_951804945.1. NCBI lineage: Eukaryota > Metazoa > Chordata > Lepidosauria > Squamata > Lacertidae > Podarcis > Podarcis cretensis. The sequence continues at coordinate 27,338,509 of NC_137186.1, forward strand.
AGAGTTTTCTGTTCAAGGTCCCGGCTGTTGATCTCCAACTACTGCAAACTTTGCTGACAGCAGCAAAACTATGCATTGCCCAATCTTGGAAATGTAAATAAAAAAAATCAATTAAAAGAATCAATCACCCACGATTACAGAAGAAAACCAGGGAAACAGCTTTGTATATAAAGCAAGCACATAATAGAGATAAAAATTACAATAATTATCCATGCCTTTGCTCATGCAATTCTGGAATGACAAAGTAGCAGGTGATATCTTTCCATAGAACGTATATATGTTAATTTAATTTTCTGCCACCATGTATTATTTCATAGAATCATATAAATGTGAAGTTGGTGGGACCCAGCTTGCTGCAATGCACCTGTTCTTTCTCCTCCCTCCATTATTATTATTATTATTATTATTATTATTATTATTAATACCCCGACCATCTGGCTGGGTTGCTCCAGCCACACTGGGCGGCTTCGAATACATATAAAAACATAATAAAACATTGAACATTAATAATAGCAGTCTGATCCAATACAAAAAATGTCGCAATAACTTTAAAATAAACAACTTATGTCAAATAAAGCAACATTCAATAATCCATTGGAATCTAAAAGTAACTATTAAAATTAAATATCAGCAAATACAGTGGAACCTCGGTTTTCGAACGTAATCTGTTCCGGAAGCCCGTTTGACTTCCAAAACATTTGAAAACCGAGGATCAAAGGGCTGCCTGACCATCTCCTGCCACGTGTCTCAACAGGTATACTCAGCGTACAAGTTTGCACTTGCAGCCCGCGACGGGAAGCTACCGATGGCTGTCGTCAACATTGGCCCGACCAGGGCAGATTCCTTTGTGACTCTGAAACTGAATTCTCGTTGCGGGGAGCTGCTGCCTCTGATTGTCCTAAAGTGACCCAAATTGACACCCCGGGGGAGCAACCCCTCTCTGGGGTAGGTAAGTGTCCCCACACTCTTGCAACCCAGCAGAGTTAGGCCCTCAGTTGGTCATGTCTGGTGCTGGAACCCAAAGGGCGTGAGGCCAGGGAAGAATCAGAATTCAGAATCATAGAATAGTAGAGCTGGAAGGGACCCCTGGGGGTCATCTATTCCAACCCCTGCAATGCAGAAGGCACAGCTAAAGAATCCATGACAGGTAACCATAATAATAATAATAAATAATAATTTATTTATACCCCGCCCATCTGGCTGGGTTTCCCCAGCCACTCTGGGCAGCTTCCAACAAAGTACAGTGGTACCTCGGGTTAAGTACGTAATTCGTTCTGGAGGTCCGTTCTTACCCTGAAACTGTTCTTAACCTGAAGCACCACTTTAGCTAATAGGGCCTCCCACTGCTGCCGCACCGCCAGAGCACGATTTCTGTTCTTATCCTGAAGCACAGTTCTTAACCTGAAGCACTATTTCTGGGTTAGCGGAGTCTGTAACCTGAAGCTTATGTAAGCTGAAGCTTATGTAACCTGAGGTACCACTGTATTAAAATACAGTAGTCTGTTAAACATTAAAAGCTTCCCTAAAGAGGGCTGCCTTCAGATGTCTTCTAAAAGTCTGGTAGTTGTTCTTCTCTTTGACATCTGGTGGTAGGGCGTTCCACAGGGCGGGTGCCACTACCATCTAACCTCTCGCTAAAAACCTCCAACAATGGAGAGCCCACCGTCTTCTAAGGTTGTTGTTGTTGTTGTTGTTGTTGTTTTATATGCCGCCCATCTGACTGGGTTGCCCCAGCCACTCTGGGCGGCTTGCAACAAATTAGAACATCAAACACAGCAAAACATCAAACGTTAAAAGCTTCCCAAAAAGGCTGCCTTCAGATGTCTTCTAAAAGTTATGTAGTTGTTTATCTCCTTGACACCTGATGGGAGGGCTTTCCACAAGGTGGGCACAACTGCAGAGAATTCCCTCTGCCTGTTTTCCTGTAACTTCTCTTCTCACAATGAGGGAACTGCCAGAAGGCCCTCAGTGCTGGACCTCAGTGTCTGTGCTGGACGACAGGGGTGGGGATGCTCCTTCAGGTAAATAGGGCTGAAGCTCTTTAGGGCCTTACAGGTCAGCGCCAGCACTTTGAATTGTGCTCGGAAACGTACTGGGAGCCAACGTAGGTCTTTTAGGACCGGTATTATGTGATCCAGGCAGCTGCTCCCAGTCGCCAATCTAGCCACTGCATTCTGAATTAGTTGGAAACAACAACTTTGAAGTCACCTTCAAAGGTAGCCCAACGTAGAGTGCATTACAGTAGCCAAGTAGGAGATGTTTAGTCATAATCTCCTTTCTTCTCATTTGAATCCATCGGTTCTAGTCGCCCCCTCAGAACAGCAGGAAGCAAGCTCGCTCGACCTTCCATGTGACAGCCCTTCAAATATTTGAAGGTGGCTATCCTGTCACCCAGGGACGCAGGTGGCGCTGTGGGTTAAAGCCTCAGCGCCTAGGGCTTGCCAATCGAAAGGTCGGCGGTTCGAATCCCTGCGGCGGGGTGCGCTCCCGCTGCTCGGTCCCAGCGCCTGCCAACCTAGCAGTTCGAAAGCACCTCCGGGTGCAAGTAGATAAATAGGGACCGCTTACGAGCGGGAAGGTAAACGGCGTTTCCGTGTGCAGCTCTGGCTCTGGCTCTGGTAAGGTAAAGGTAAAGGTACCCCTGCCCATACGGGCCAGTCTTGACAGACTCTGGGGTTGTGCGCCCATCTCACTTAAGAGGCCAGGGGCCAGCGCTGTCCGGAGACACTTCCGGGTCACGTGGCCAGCGTGACATCGCTGCTCTGGCGAGCCAGAGCCGCACACGGAAACGCCGTTTACCTTCCCGCTGGTAAGCGGTCCCTATTTATCTACTTGCACCCGGAGGTGCTTTCGAACTGCTAGGTTGGCAGGCGCTGGGACCGAGCAGCGGGAGCGCACCCCGCCGCAGGGATTCGAACCGCCGACCTTTTGATCGGCAAGCCCTAGGCGCTGAGGCTTTAACCCACAGCGCCACCTGCGTCCCAATACGGGCAGGGGTACCTTTACCTTTTATCCTGTCACCCCTCAAAGCTGAAGGACCATGGAGAGCTCCAAGTGATCCACTTGCTCCAGCGAAACTTGAGCTAGGACTGAGCCTGTACATGAGGGATGGAGAAGCTGTAGCCCTCCAGGTGTGGTACTCCAGTTCCCATCAGCCCCAGCCTGCATGGCCAGTGCTCAGGGATGATGGGAGTCCAGCAACATCTGAAGGACAACAGCATAGCGCCTGTTGCTGTGTGGGTTGAACAGATTGAGGAAATGTGCATCAGTGAGGCAGAACTATGGAACTCACCGCCACAGGATGCAATGACCTTCACCAACTTGGATGTCTTTTTAAAAAAGGATTCGATGAATTCATGGAGGAATTTAAAGCAGGGGCTGGCAACCTAAGGCCCATGGTCTGGAAGCTGCCCATGGAGGCCGTTTAATTGGCCCACGAGCCGCCCCTGAACCAAGCTGCCCGCTCAGCGAGTCCCTGCACGCTGCGCTAAACCGGCGCGGCGTGGGGACTCTCTTCTGCAGCTCCAGAAATCGCTTCTGTGCATGCCCAGATGCCAAAAATTGCTTTTGCGCAGGCACAAAATTCAGTGTCTGGGCATGTGCAGAAGTGATTTCCAGCACTGCAGACATGCGCAGAAGTGATTTCCAGCGCTGCGGACATGTGTGCAGATGTAATTTCTGGCATTGCGCTGTGTCAGCCCAGCCCATGGAGGATCTCTGCAGGAGTGATCCGGCCCATGCCCGGGAAGCCTTGCCGACCCCTGCTTTAAAGGATGTGGCCAGTGCCTGGCGAAGTCTCAGAAGAGGGCAGAATGAGACTCCAAAGAGGGTTTGGTTCCTTGTCCCTTCATATGATTAGAAGGCAAGAAAAAAACCCCAATCAAAATTAGTTAACATGTGAATTTAAGAAGAGAGTGCCGGATCAGACCAGTGGTCCAGCATCTTGTTCTCACAGCGGCCAACCAGATGCCTTTTCTGGGAAACCTTCAAGTAGGACCCAAGCACAAGAGCTCTTTCCCGTCCAGTGTTTCCCTGCAGCTCGTATCCAGAAATATTACTGCCTCCCACTGCCTAGGCAGAACATAGCCTAGCATCTATTGCTGGCCTTCTCCTCCATGAATCCATCCAATCCTTTTTTCAAAAGACATCCAAGTTGGTGAAGGTCATTGCATCCTGTGGCGGTGAGTTCCATAGTTCTGCCTCACTGATGCACATTTCCTCAATCTGTTCAACCTACACAGCAACAGGTGCTAAGCTGTGTTCCTCCAGATGTTGCTGGACTCCCATCATCCCTGAGCATTGGCCATGCAGGCTGGGGCTGATGGGAACTGGAGTACCACACCTGGAGGGCTACAGCTTCTCCATCCCTCATGTACAGGCTCAGTCCAAGCTCAAGTTTTGCTGGAGCAAGTGGATCACTTGGAGCTCTCCATGGTCCTTCAGCTTTGAGGGGTGACAGGATAGCCACCTTCAAATATTTGAAGGGCTGTCACATGGAAGGTTGAGCGAGCTTGCTTCCTGCTGTTCTGAGGGGGCGACTAGAACCGATGGATTCAAATCATAGAACTGTAGAGTTGGGAGGCACCCAAAGGTCATCCAGTTCAGCCCCCTGCAATGCAGGAATCACAGCTAAAAAGCCCCTCTCCCATGGCCAATCTACGCAAGAGAGGGGGATTTTGTCCTCTTCAATCTCTTGCACGCTACATTTGGTTTTATCACCTGGAAAGGCACACCCCAGTTTAACAGCACAGTTCAAGACTGTGGCCACTTGACCAAAAAATAATTTTTAAAAAGATAGGAAGCTTTAAACAAAACAGAGCTGAGCAGTTCTGTCGTGTTTCCAATTGCTATTTTTATTTAATCCACTTGGTTTATTTAAACCAAGGGCCAAGGACGAGAGCCAGCGTGGTGTAGTGGTTAAGAGCGGTGGACTCGTAATCTGGTGAACTGGGTTCGCGTCTCCGCTCCTCCACATGCAGCTGCTGAGTGACCTTGGGCTAGTCACACTTCTGTGAAGTCTCTCAGCCCCACTCACCTCACAGAGTGTTTGTTGTGGGGGAGGAAGGGAAAGGAGAATGTTAGCCGCTTTGAGACTCCTTCGAGTACTGATAAAGCGGGATATCAAATCCAAACTCTTTTTCTTCTTCTTCTTCTTCTTCTTCTTCTTCTTCTTCTTCTTCTTCTTCTTCTTCTTCTTGTACACTGACCACTAATAATGAATCATATGTTGTAGATATTATTGCAAAAATATTATGCTATTTTTGCAATGTACAGATGACATTAAAAAAAAAAATTGTGGCCACTTTTGTGGACAATCTTCAAACATCAAGTTTGCACTTGGGTCCTGCTGGTGGGCTCCCCTTGGGGGCAAAAGGTTGACCACTGTGGGAACAGGATTCTGGACCAGATGGGCCACTGCCCTCCCGCAGCAGCTGGGTTCTCCTTATGCTCTCCTGGAACCTCCAGGTCTAGGGGCAGTCTATCCTGAATTCCTGGGGGCATTTGGTCCCTGTGAGAGCAGGAGGCTGGACTAGACAGGCCACTGGCCTGATGCAGCAAGTTTCTCCTTATGTCCTTTATGCTGTTTAGCTTTCTTTACAGCATCAACCTACCGGGGGGAGCGGGGGGCACAGACGGACCAGCCTCACCGCTTGCCGTGTTTTCTCTCCTTCCAGGGCCGCTGCCAGCAACGCTGCCACATCTTCCCAGAGCTCACCCAGCCCCACGTCCGCTTTCAACACGCCTGTGCTGGCCAAGTTCAGAGGCAGCAAAGACGAGGAGAAGGAGGACAATGAAAACCCAGGTCCTGATTCTCAGCCGACGGGGGCCTAAACAACTTTTGTGTATGGGGAGATGCTGTGTGAATTAAAAAGAAACCTCCGGTGCACGCTGCTTTCCCGGGTGTGGCCTCTGCTGCGGATCTGGCAGAGAGGAAATGGCTACCAGTGGCCGGGAGAGGGGAGAAATCTTTATGCCTTAGCGGGTGGGTACGCCTCCAAATGCTCTTTTCCAAAAGGATATGGTGGTACTACAATTCCCATCATCCCTAGCTAGCAGGATCAGCGGTTGGGGATGATGGGATTTGTAGTCTGAAAAAACAGCTGGAGACCTCTGTTTGGGAAACACTAGGATAGGGGAGATCACTGCAGATGGTGACAGCAGTCACGAAATTAAGAGATGCCTTCTCCTTGGGAGAAAGGCGATGACAAACCTAGACAGCATCTTAAAAAGCAGAGACATCACCTTGCCAACAAAGGTCCGTATAGTTAAAGCCATGGTTTTCCCATTAGTGATGTATGGAAGTGAGAGCTGGACCATAAAGAAGGCTGATCGCCGAAGAATCGATGCTTTTGAATTATGGTGCTGGAGGAGACTCTTGAGAGTCCTATGGACTGCAAGAAGATCAAACGCATCCATTCTTAAGGAGATCAGCCCTGAGTGCTCACTGGAAGGACAGATCATGAAGCTGAGGCTCCAATATTTTGGCCACCTCATGAGAAGAGAAGACTCCCTGAAAAAGACCCTGATGTTGGGAAAGATGGAGGGCACAAGAAGAAGGGGACAACAGAGGACAAGATGGTTGGATAGTGTTCTTGAAGCTACCAGCATGAGTTTGACCAAACTGCGGGAGGCAGTGGAAGACAGGAGTGCTGGCATGCTCTGGTCCATGGGGTCACGAAGAGTCGGATATGACTAAACGACTAAACAAAACAACAACAAAGGATAGGGTAAGGGCTGCAGCTCAGCATAAGGCCGGTGCCTTTTGAAATCTGCTCTAAATGAGAGCCATGAGGACTAGAAACCTACTTCATTTTCAGGGGAAGGGTGCAGCTCAGTGGCAGACCATCTCCTCTGCATGCAGGAACTTCTGTGGTTGAATCTCCAGATCGGGCTGATGGACCTGACTTGGTGTAAGGCAGATTCCTATTTAAATCTGCTATCTGTTTAGAACAATGAGGACTAGGATCTTACTTCATTTTTAGGGGAGGGGCACAGCTCAGTGGTAGAGCTTTGCACGCCGAAATTACCGTAAGTTCAGTCCCTGGCATCTCTAGGTAAGCTTGGGAAGGTCCCTTCTCTGAAACCATATGTTGTTTGGTTATGCAAAAAATAAGAACACCATAAAAATTGATGCATATATTAAGGGAAATGTGTATGTGAGTTAGAACTGCACACAAAAATGTGTTTATTAGGAGAGATTTGTACTTAAAACACTGTTGAATATTCAAGAGAGAGAGAGAAAGATTGAGAAATGCACCAGAAAGCAGCCCCCCAATAATTTGCAGCACCGGAACTTGTAGCTTTCCCACTCATAATTCTTTTCATAATCCACTCATAATCCACTTTCCCCACAAATAATTCTCAGAGGATTTTCTCCAGAACGTAGCTGTTGCCAATGATCTGGTCCACGACTCCTGGCAACCAATCTCTGAGGAGCAGCACAGGTTTCGTGAGCCAATAAGGAAAGAAAACTTCCCTCACCCTCATGACGCCGCCCCTCACGATTGCCTGGGCGCAAAGCTCTTTCGAACTTGCCTTCAGGGACATCTTGCCTTCTACCGACCTCACAGCTGTGTCTGCAGAAAAGAGCACGAAAGTCAAGTCAGGGGGAAAGGGCACCAGGGACCCCAGGACCTTGGAAGCTGCTGTTGGTCTGTCTGCCTTGCTGCTGCTGATTCTAGTCCTTATGGTCCCCCCAAAAAAGAGAGACCTACAACCTTGATTTAGTTTTAGGGGAAAGGTTATGATTTGGTGGCAGAGAATCTCCCTTGCATGGAGAAGGTCTAAACTCCCCAGCAGCATCTTCAGGTAGGGCTGGGAATGTTCCCTGCCTGTATATCACGATGTTTAGCTGGTGTTATAAGAAAAAACTGCTCCTTTTCTTTTATGGGGTATCCAAGAGCCCGTACAGAGTCCTTAAGCGGGTTCCCTATCGGTAGGAGAAAATAACAGAGGCCAACCAGAGAATATTAAGAAGCAAAGCGGCTAGTAAGCCTGATCTTTATTCAAGCAACTGTTGCAACAGGGTCCCCACTCACCACACGCAGAAGGGAGGAGAGAACCCTGAACAATGGTGCGCAAACCCTTATACAGTCAGACATCGGATTGAATGTGCTTCGGGATGAGCGCGTTCAAATTGCACTCCACAGCAACCCGGAAGTAACAGAGCGCGTTACTTCCAGGTTTTGTCACTTGTGCATGCGCAGACGCTCAAAATGAAGTCACGTGCATGCGCAGAAGCGGCAAAAAGCGATGCGTGCGTGCGCAGATGTGCCGTCGCTGGTTACGTTTGCTTCTAGATGCGAACGGGGCTCCGGAACGGATCCCATTCGCATCTAGAAGTACCACTGTATAGACTTTTGAAATTGGCCACCCTGTTGCCCAAGACCATCCCCCTAAAACAGCATCCCTCCATCACAGAAGGAGGTGGTCTCCAGCAGAAATCCTGTCTGCCAGGATACCTGAGAATGGTCACTGATTGCAATACCTGGGCAGTCTGGCCATTCTTTTGTGATGGTTCCGGAATCCAGGTCACAGACTAACCCTATTCATACACAAATACACCCTTAAGACCCGTGGTGTAGCATGGAGGGTGCAGGGGGGCCAGCCGCACCGGGCGCAACATCTGGGGGGGGGGGCGCGCTCTCACTCAAGTGCTAAAATCCACGGGTTAGGGGGCGCAAATTATTTGCCTTGTCCCGGGTGCTGACAACCCACGCTACGCCACTGCTTAAGACAGGATTTGCAAGCAAAAAGGCAATGGGAAGGCTTTCCCCATTTTCCTTCCTTACTGCACAGGAATATTTCATAGAATCATAGAATAGAATCATATTTGGTCATTGGGAGTGTCAAACTGGCTTCAGGATTGCTCTCCTGTACTATTTCAGACCCGTGGTTTATATACGTATGTATGTGTTTGCCTTGAACATTTATGAACATTTATTTTACATTTCAGACCTTAGAATTCTTACAACACTGGTGATATATCACGATGTTGGACACTGGATTATCACCCAGCCCTACTAAGCCGCTGCCCTACCTGGGTCTGCTTACCTGTGTCAATGTACCCCAACACGGCAACCGTGATGGGCATGTTGATTTCCCGAAGGCGCAGCTCTGTCCGCAAGGAGCTGTAGAATCCTTCCAGCGCAGCTTTGCTAGCGGCATATGGAACGGAGAAAGGGGATGGAAGGCGGCCTGAGAGAAAACAGGAACATATTCCTACTTGGAAGGTTGCAGAATCAATTTCTCCAGAAACCAAAGGGGTTAAGGGGATGGAGCGACTGCCCTTCTGAGGGAACGTTGCAGCCTTTGGGACTTTTTAGTTTAGAGGAGAGGCGAGTAAGGGGGCGACATGATAGTGGTTTGTACAACTGACATGGAGAAAGCGGTGACAGAAAGGATTTTCTCCCCCTCTGGCCAATCAGGCCAATGGCCCATCTAGTAGTAGTAGTAGTAGTAGTAATAATAATAATAATGATAATAATAATAATAATACATTTATACGCCGTGCATCTGGCTGGGTTTCCCCAGCCACTCAGGGCAGTTCCCAACAGAATTTTTAAAACACAATAAATACATCAAACATTCAAAGCTTCCCTAAACAGGGCTGCCTTCAGATGTCATCTAAAAGTCAGATAGTTGTTTATTTCCTTGACATCTGATGGGAGGGCGTTCCACAGGGCAGGTGCCACCACCGAAAAGGCCCTCTGCCTGGTTCCCTGTAACCTCACTTCTCGCAGTGAGGGAACTGCCAGAAGGCCCTCGGCACTGGACCTCAGAGTCTGGGCAGAACAATGGGGGTGGAAACACTCTTTCAGGTATACTGGGCCGAGGCCATTTAGGACTTAAAAGGTCAGCACCAGCACTTTGAATTGTGCTGAGAAAGTTTGGACCTCCTGAGATCACTTAGGCTGGGGGGTCTCCAGTCGCCTGCCCATACCACTTATGGACGATACCACGATGATGTTGCCACGGGACTCTTGCAACATGCTCAGGGCCGACACAGTGACCTGGACGTAGCTGAAGAAGTTGACCGTCATGGAGCTGATCACAGATTCCATGTCTCCTTGGTACGGGCCAAAACTGATTTTTCCACCGACATGATTCAGAACCAGCAGATCAAGCCCCCCTGCAAGGGAAAAGAGCACAGAGACCCTGAGTGGAAGAGGGAGAGCAACAACCATCTTAGGAGATGGACGGAGCTCAGCCTCTTCTCATGTCAACATATAGGCTACCCCTGAAAACCAGCCTGTGCCGAGCTCAGTCCTTTCATGATTTAGCTGCGGTTCCTTTGTTGTGGGGGTTGGACTAGATGACCCTTGGGGTCTCTCCCAACCTTACGATTCTCTGATACCAGCCTTCGCAAGCCTGGTGCCCTCCCAATGTTTTGGATACCAACTCCCACCCGCTCCTAGCAGCATGCAGCCATGCCGGCTGGTAGGAACGCAGGAGAAATTTGGTTAGGCTTCCATTAAGACAGTGGTTGCCAAACTTTTTTCTCCCTACCCAATAAAGAGCATTATTCAGAACCATGATCTGCATGAACCAGTAAGGAAGATAGTAACGGAATGACAGTCAAAATGGTAACTACGAATAGCCCATGTATTCAAAACCCACTTCAAACTATTTAGGTTAACCAAGTCAACAAAAATGATGAACGTAATCCGGTGACACCAGCTTTCACAGAATCACAGAGCTGGAAGATACACCCAATCAATGAGAAATTGGAAACAAGTCAAAACCTATTACTCTCAAATGACTGGGGCTGATGGGAGTTGCTGTCCAAATTATCTGGAAGGCCAATCAGGTTGGGAAATGCTGGTCAACCCCCTTCCTTCCTTCCTTCCTTCCTTCCTTCCTTCCTTCCCTCCCTCCCTCCCTCCCTCCCTGGCCAGGTTTAATTCGAATCCTTCAAACCTCCTATGGGGAAGGTTCTCAGGAATGGTAGAAGGAGAAAGAATTTGCCCATGTGAAGACCATCAAGTGGAAACTCTTACGCATATGGTTCTTAAATGTCAACTATATGTTGATCTCCACCAGCAGTTCCTAGATCAACTCTGCATCCCCAAATGGAAACCAGTGTTAGAGGTCATACATTTTCTATTATTGGGGAATAATCAGGAGCTCACCAAGTTAGTGGCTAAATATCTTTATCTGGTTTTTTGTCGTCGAAACACATTGCAGATGTAATACTAGACTGCTTTGCCTCTTTCATTTGACAAATGTTTTGTGTCACTGGGAAGGTGGTAATTCTGTATTGATTTGCTATGGATGTTTGTATGCGATGCCAATAAAAGGTTTAATTATGATGATGATGATGATGATATACCATCCTTCATCAAAAGATCTCTGGGCTGATCTTTGCCAAGATGCAGGCAGACAAGGCCAATAGCTGTGGTGTCCCAGGGCAGAAGCCGTGTTCCCCTCAAGACGAAAGGGTTAAGGAGCCCTTTGCCTGCGCCTCAGGTAGCTTGTGTGGCAGCCTTTGGGACCTGGAAGAACAGTTGCCACCCCTCCAAGACTGGCTAGGGACTGGCCTTCCATCTTTACCCAAGACGTTCTTGGTTTCTTCCACAACATTCCGGGCAGAAGCCAAGTCACTCATATCTGAAACGACGTACGAAGCAGAGGCGGCTCCCAGTTTCAGACAATTCTGGACTACCTGGAGGAAACAAATAAATGGTCGGTCACGACTGGCCCGTATGGGCAGGGGTACCTTTACCTTTACCTTTTATGGCATGCAAACTGAACCATGGAAAGAGAAGAAGGGAAGTCATTGATATTTTAAGGTTGTTTAAATGAATATTCTAAATTGTAAAATTTAAAATAACTTAATAAAAATTATGCAAAAAAGAGAAAACAAAAATAAAGAGGGAACTTGAAAATGGCTTCTAAGTGGTTTTCAAGTATAAAATCCATTGTAAAATACTGCAACGCACAATAAAACAATCCTATCTGAGCAGTGAAAAAACAGCCACAAAATTTATTATACAGCGAGCCAGTTTAAAAGCACCATTATTTTAAAAAATCAAAATCAAAACAGTTGGATCAGGAAGTTGAAGTTCAGGGGAATGTTCATCGGAAACAAGTGTGTCTTTAAAAACCAGTAGAATAGCAGTAGTGATGGTGAGTCATAAAATCACAGAATTATAGAGTTGGAAGAGACCCCAAGAGTCATCTACTCCAACGCCTTAGAGCAAGGAAGGCGTTCCATAATGCCGGTGCCATCAGGGAAAAAGCCTCCATGTTCCCACAAGCCAATGGTCACCATCAGGGCATGGCTAAACTAAACCGGTTTCCATTATTGAACAATGGATTCTTGTGGGAGGGGAGCTTGGTCAAAAGGAGGGCCAGATGAGGAAGGAAGAGATGAGGGGCGTATTTTTGAGAGGGGAGGGGAGGCTAAGGGTTGTAGCCAAACTAAGACTATTGGAATCAAGGAACCTGAGTTTAACTACATTGGGGTCAAGGGATTAACAATTTACCTTCTGGAGGCGTGTCGCGTTCCTCGCTGTCAGCATCAAATGGGCCCCCATCCATGCGAACTCATAAGCCATTTGTTCCCCTATCCCTGTGCTTGACCCCGTCACCAGGACCCGTTTCCCTCGCACCATTTCTGGAGAGAGAGAAGAGATGGTCAGCACCAGCCACCTACAATCCAGATGTTTTGCACTGAAGTTCATAAGAACAGAAACGTAAGGATAGAAGGAGAGTCTGGCTAAAGGGGCCCCCATGCAGTCACAGAATCACAGAGTTGGAAAAGACCCTTAGGATCATCTAGCCCAGCCCCCCCCCAAACTCAGCCCTCCAGATGTTTTGGGACTACAACTCCCATCATCCCTAGCTAACAGGACCAGTGGTCAGGGATGATGGGATTGTAGTCCCAAAACATCTGGAGGGCCGAGATTGGAGATGCCTGATCTAGTCCAACCCCCTACAATGCTGGGATACGCAGCTGTCCTCATACGGGGATCGAACCTGCAGCCTTGGTATTATCAGCCAACTGAGCTCTCCAAACTATCCTGTTCTCGCAGTGGCCGACTAAATGCCCCAAAGGGAAGCCCACGATCAGGATCTGAGTGCAGCAGCACTCTCCCGTCCGGTGGCTTCCAGCAATGGAGATTTAGAAGTATTACTGCCTCCTCCCTAGTAATTGATATTATTTCACAAGATCAATATACGGCTGGATTGTAACAGAATGTCGACACCATTACGAAACAACAAAGTTGATGAAAGCAATTCTTTAAAACGTTCAAATATTAAATCAGAATAAATGATCATTACCCCAGAGTCTCAGGGATGGTGGCAGCCCAAGGGAGGGAGGGTCTTTTCTGTGGTGGCCTCTAAGCTGCAGAACTCCCACTTCACAGAGATGCACTTTCGTTATACAGCTTTCAAAAGACGCACCTCTTTCCCCTGGCACCTGTGTCTTTAGGATCCACCTTTCCCCCCAGTGGTTGTAATTAAACTGTTTTTAAAGTTGTGTTTTGTTGTAACCCGCTCTGGAACCTTAGGGTGAAGGGATAGTTAAATAATAATAATAATAATAATAATAATAATAATAATAATAAACACTAATGTAAAACATGGGCCAGGTTCTACGTATCTGGATAGGGTAGTCTAAACAAAAAAAGTTTTTAGGAAGTGCCAACAACAGATCCGCCAAGCTTCCCTATTTTCCAGGGACAATCCCATATTTACAGAAGCTCTCCCGGTTTCTGATCTGATCCCTGAATGTCCCGCTTTTCCTTAGGACTTCCCTATTTTCTTTGGAGAAATGTTGGAGGGTAGTGATCCGACCCCTGAGCCATCTGAAGGTAGCCCTGTATAGGGAAATGTTTTATTATATTTTCATATATGTTGGAAGCTAGGTGGGCGAGGTATAAATAGTAACTTCTTTATTCAAAACAAAAAATTCCTTCCAGTAGTGCTACTGGAAGGGATTTTTTGTTTTGACTATGACAGACCAACACGGCTACCTATCTGTAACTTCTTTATTGTTGTTGTTATCATTATGATGATGATTTTGGAACAGGAAGTCCCTATTTTCATTGGATAAATGTTAGAGGGTATGCAACAAGAGCAGAGCTGGTGCCGCTAGCTATGTGCAAACATCCCTGAGAATGGCAGAGGCATTTATGTGTAAGAGACAATCAAGGCAACGTTTCAGAAGAGGCAACCCTTCTCCCTTGGCTTACCTTCGGAGAAACTTTCCCAGGTATAGGCATAGTAAACGAGAACAGCGATGAGGACCGGCGCGATGATCTTGAGCACCGCCATGGTTGTCTTGGCAGCCAATCATTAACCTCGACTAGCTGGACTTGTTTGGCGAGGTTCAGAAATCCACCCTTTGCCCTGTGGCCACCCGAAGCCTTTCCCTGCTTCAAATTGTGCAATTTCTCCTAGCCTTGGGCACACGGCTCCACCTCTTGGCTCCAGCGCCTTTTGCAACCGGCTGCAAAGTCTGAACTTGTGAAAGAAACATCCTTCGCCTCCTCAAGCGATCAGCGCCTTAAAAAACCTGTGTGGTTGGAATCCGTCATATAATGGCATGCGTCACACTCCCCTCTCTGCAGGCTCAGGTGTGGGTTCACAGTGGCACAAAGTGTGTGTGGTGGCCTGGGATTCAGACTCGGATGCTGAACCAGTGGGATCCCAGCCTGCACAGGATTCCCTGCCTCCAGAACCAGCTGAGCTGGGGCTGGGGCTTGAGCCTGAAGGGTCCTCACATGTGCTGGATCCTCAGGTGCAGGCACCAGCTGAGTCTGCTCTGGCTCCTGAGGTGATGGAGGACGCATTGCCTGCAGGTGCTCCACTCTCAGCCCCATCAGAGGAAGCTGAGGTTGCCTCTGGGTCTGATAACCCTTCAGCCTCTCCTGAGCTACAGAGGCTCAGGGCAGAGAGGCAGAGGGAACTAAGTTCCCGCAGGAGGAGTGCTCGCCTCCAGACCAGCACAGTGTGAAGCAGGGAAAGGCTTTTGGATGTGGGTGGGTGTTACTGTCAGCAGCAAACCTCACAAATGCTGTGGAGGCGAGTCTGTTGGTGCTAATGAGCCATTGGCCCACTACTCTCAACTCATTGGGGACTTTTTATTATTGTGTTAAGTTGTGGATGAACATCTCAGACGACACAGCGATTCTTCAAACAGCTCTTGTTTATTCACAGGCCAGAACAGAACTGAAGTGAAGGGTTCAGCCAGCCTGCTTATATACTACAACACAACTGTAACAACTTTCTGTAACTATCCAATCACTGAATGTCACTTTCAATCCCTTGTTTGCATATGTGGACCTGAGTGAAAACTATCTACAGTATCCCCCTGCTGGCCCAGGGTGAGAACTTCAGTACATAACAGATTGCATTTGTACCCCACCTTCTCCTGTGAGGAGCTCAAGGTGGCCTACATGGTTCTCCTCCTACCTCCTCCTCACTTAATCCCCACAGCAAGCTGGAAAGTGTGTAGGGGAAGGCGACCAAGATGATCAAGGGTCTGGAAACCATGCCGTATGAAGAGCGGTCGAAGCAGCTGGGTATACTTAGAAAAAGGGAGACGGAGAGGAGATAGGATAGCCACTTTCAAATATCTGAAGGGCTGTCCCATGGAAGATGCAGCGAGATTGTTTTCTCCTGCTCCCAAGCATAGGACTCAAACCAAAGGGTGCAAGTTGCAAGAAAGGAGATTCCGACTAAACATCAGGAATAACTGTCTGATGATAACTGTTTGACATTGGAACGGATTCCTTTGTGATGTGGTGGACTCTCCATCCTTGGAGGTTTTTAAGCAGAGGTTGGATGGCCATCTGTCATGGGTGCTTTGGCTGAGATCACTGCATTGCAGGGGGTTGGTCTAGATCTAGATGACCCAGTGAACTTCAAGGATGAGTGGGAATTTGAACCCAGGTCTCTTCCAGGTCCTGCACTCTAACCACTAGGCTACACTCGCTTTCCTTTTTGTTGTTGTTGAGAAGTCTCCTCCATCACCTGTTTCAAAAGGTAAAGGGACCCCTGACCATTAAGTCCAGCCGTGGATGACTCTGGGGTTGCATGCTCATCTCTCTTTACTGGCCAAGGGAGCTGGTGTTTGTCCACAGACAGCTTCCGGGTCATGTGGCCACCAGGACTAAGCCGCTTCTGGCAGACCAGAGCAGCGCACGGAAACGCTGTTTACCTTCCTGCCGGAGCGGTACCTATTTATCTACTTGCACTTTGATGTGCTTTCGAACTGCTAGGTGGGCAGGAGCTGGGACCAAGCAACGAGCGCTCACCCCATCGCGGGGATTCAAACCGCCGACCTTCTGATCAGCAAGTCCTAGGCTCTGTGGTTTAACCCACAGCGCCACCTGCATCCCACAACCGGTTTAGACACCTCTTAAAGGCAACCTCTTTTGCTTGGGCTTTCCACAGTTTTTAAAGCTGGACTGTGTTCCTTTAGGAACATAGGAAGCTACCATTGATCTGTCTAGCTCTGTACTGTCTACACTGACTGGCAGCAGCTCTCCAGGGTTTCAGACAGAGTTTTTCCAAGCCCAACTTGAAACCCGGGACATTCTTCATGCAACGTAGATGCTGTAGCCCCTGAGCTACATTGTGGCTTAGAATGTATTTTATAATGATGAGTTAAGTGGTTTGCTATTGATGGTTTTATTGCAGTTTTCAATTTCTGTACACCACTTCAGTATCATAAAAATAAAAATCTTTAGCAGTCTACAGATGTCATTTAATATATAAATGTTGCACCCTATGACCTATACAGGACAGTGAAATAAACCTTCCTCTCCACTCCCTCTTTAAGAAGTCAGGAAGGTTCACACAGATAGGAGACCATTTAAATAGCAAGACGTAACTTGAAAGTATCTACTGTTAACTAGCTCAGGGCCACAATACCTCAAGGACTGCCTCTTCCCATATGAACCTACCCAGAGCCTGAGATCATCTTCTGAGGCCCTTCTTTATGTGCCTCCTCCTTGAGAGGTGAAGGGCGGCAACACGAGAACGGGGCCTTCTCTGCAGTGGCTCCCTGTCTGTGGAATTCTCTCCCCAGGGAAGTTCGTCTGGAGCCTTCATTAGCCACCCTTAGGTGTCAGGCAAAAACATTCCTTTTTAACCAGGCCTTTGGTTGATCTGATTTACATTCTATGCCCTTTTAAAATATGTTTTTGTGAGGGGGGGCGGCTATTGGGATTATTATTATTATTGTTATTATTATTATTATTGTTATAATTATTATTAATCTTGATTTTATTCTGTGAACTGCCCTGAGATCCCCGGTGTCAGAGCTGCCCAAGGTCCCAGCTCACAAAGGACCAACGCCAGTTCTTGCTATATACAAAAGTCTTTATTAAGGTTCAGTTTCCATTTCAAAGCCGCGGCGCGCAGCTCTACGTCTCAACCCTAGACCGCTGAAGCTCCATCTGAATCTCCTCCCCCTCGACACCAATTCAAGACCCTAGCCTTGCTCCACCTCCTCCTTTGCTCCTTTCTCCTCTGGGTCCTTCTGCCCGCTGGGGTGTCGCCCTTTCTGGACTCTTCTGATGCTGATTCCCCGGATTCTTCCCCCTGCTTCCGGCGTGCTTTAGGACCTGGCTCCCAATCCGACCTCCCTGCTGTCCCGCGCTCCTGTACATTTGAACTTGGCGCGCGCGCCCAGCCGGCAACCTTCCTCCTGACCGGTACACTGCTCCTGTCACTGCTTCCCCCTTCGGGGGGGGCTAGCTGGATCTGACTTCCCCTCCGTTCCCTCACTCAGCGATAGGGGCGTGGTCAGCCCTGCCTCATCTTCTCTCCCCACTGGAGGGGAAGCCGGCCCTGACACATGGGACTCTTCCCCCCCGCTACGCCCTGGTGGGGAAGCTGGTCCCGATCTCCAGCTGCTGCTTTGGGAGTCGCCGCTGGCCCCTTGCCTCTGGTGCGTCCCTCCCGGGACCCCCCCTTGCCCTGGCCATCGGTGCCCCCTTCTGGGAATCTTCCGAATCGCTGGAGAAGCTCATGGAATCTCTCGGCCCACTGTCATACTCTCCTACGCTGCCCTCGGATTGTTCCCCTTCGCTCTCCGCTTCCTCTCTCCCCTGTGCCTCTGCTCCTGAACCCCTGACACCCGGGTATACGGTAGTATATAAATTTTAATAATAATAATAATAATAATAATAATAATAATAATAATAATAATACCACCTTCCTGCAGCAGTGGTACCTATTTATCTACTTGCACTGGCGTGCTTTCAAATTGTTAGGTTGGCAGGAGCTGTGACAGAGCAACGGGAACTCACCCTGTCGCGGGGGTTCAAACCTCCGACCTTCTGATTGGCAAGCCCAAGAGGCTCAGTGGTTTAGACCACAGCGCCATCCACTGTGTGGGGGGACAGCACCCAACCTGTAACTCAGCCTTCATCCATCCTGTGTCATCTTGATTTCCTGGACTTCAGTGCCTGCTGGGGGCTGATGGGGGTTGTATTACAAAACCTCACGAAGGTTGTCAGAAGACAGATGCAATGTCCCCCTTGCACTTGTCCCAAATCTCTCCCTCTCGCTCTGCATCCCTGCAGAACTGAAGCCCTATTTGGAAGATCGGGAGAGCATAAGAAATTGCCTTGTGGTGAGTGAGACTTAGCTCAGTATTGTCTACACTGACTGGCAGTGACTGTCTGGGATTCCAGACTGGGTGTGTTCCCAGCTGTACTGCAATGTGCTCTATGTGGGGCTACTTTTGAAGGTGACCCGGAAACTACAATTAATACAGAATGCTGCAGCTAGAATGCCGACTGGAAGTGGCCGCCGAGACCATAGAACACCAGTCCCGAAAGACCTACATTGGCTCCCAGTACGTTTCCGAGCACAATTCAAAGTGTTGGTGCTGCCCTTTAAAGCCCTAAATGGCCTCAGCCCAGTATACCTGAAGGAGCATCTCCACCCCCATCGTTCAGCCCGGATGCTGAGGTCCACCTCTGAGGGCCTTCTGGCAGTTCCCTCCCTGCAAGAAGTGAGGTTACAGGGAACCAGGCAGAGGGGCTTCTCAGTAGTGGCACCCGCCCTGTGGAACGCCCTCCCATCAGATGTCAAGGAAATAAACAACTATCTGATTTTTAGAAGACATCTGAAGGCAGCCCTGTTTAGGGAAGGTCGAACGTCTGATGTTTTATTGTTTTTAATATTCTGTTGGGAGCTACCCAGAGTGGCTGGGGAAACCCAGCCAGATGGGCAGGCTATAAATAATACATTATTATTATTATTATTATTATTATTATTATTATTATTTATTATTATTATTATTATTATTATTATTATTCTGATAGTTGTTTATTTCTGGGAAAGGCTTTGGGTGGCCACAGGGCAAAGGGTGGATTTCTGAACCTCGACAAACAAGTCCAGCTGGCCAAGGTTAATGATTGGCTGCATAGACAACCATGGCGGTGCTCAAGATCGTCGCGCCCGTCCTCATCGCTGTCCTCGTTTACTATGCCTATACCTGGGAAAGTTTCTCCGAAGGTAAGCCAAGGGAGAAGGGTTTCCTTTTCTGAACCTGGCCTTGATCCTCTCTTGCACATAAATCCCTCTGCCATTCTTGGGAATGTTTGCACATAGCATGCCAGTGACACCAGACAAGCACCTTTGCTCTGCTCTTGTTGCATACCCTCCAACATTTATCCGATGAAAATAGGGACCACCTGTTCCATAACAACAACAACAACAACAGCAACAGCAACAACAACAACAACAACAACAACAACGAAGTTACTATTTATACCTCACGCACCCGGCTTCCAACATATATGAAAATATAATAACACATTGAGAAACTTCCCTATACAGGGCTACCTTCAGATGGCTCAGGGGTCGGATCACTACCCTCCAACATTTCTCCAAAGAAAATAGGGAAGTCCTAAGGAAAAGCGGGACATTCAGGGATCAGATCAGAAACCAGGAGAGCTTCTGTAAATATGGGATTGTCCCTGGAAAATAGGGAAGCTTGGTGGGTCTGTTGTTGGCACTTGCTAAAAACTTTTTTTGTTTAGATTACCCTATCCAGATGCATAGAACCTGGCCCATGCTTTACATTAGTGTTTTAAATTATTACTATTATTATTATTATTATTATTATTATTATTTAATTCTCCCTTCACCCTAAGGTTCCAGAGTGGGTTACAACAAAACACAACTTTTGTTGTTGTTTAGTTGTTTAGTCGTGTCCGACTCTTCGTGACCCCCTGGACCAGAGCACGCCAGGCACTCCTGTCTTCCACTGCCTCCCGCAGTTTGGTCAAACTCATGCTGGTAGCTTCGACAACACTGTCCAACCATCTCATCCTCTGTCATCCCCTTCTCCTTGTGCCCTCCATCTTTCCCAACATCAGGGTCTTTTCCAGGGAGTCTTCTCTTCTCATGAGGTGGCCAAAGTATCGGAGCCTCAGCTTCAGGATCTGTCCTTCCAGTGTGCACTCAGGGCTGATTTCCTTAAGAATGGATAAGTTTCATCTTCTTACAGTCCATGGGACTCTCAAGAGTTGTTGTTGTTGTTGTTGTTGTTGTTGTTGTTGTTGTTGTTATTGTTATTAACTCTCCCTTCACCCTAAGGTTCCAGAGTGGGTTACAACAAAACACAACTTTAAAAGCAGTTTAATTACAATCACTGGGGGGAAAGGTGGATCCTAAAGACACAGGTGCCAGGGGAAAGAGGTGTGTCTTTAGCATTTGCTGAAAGCTGTATAACGAAAGTGCATCTCTGTGAAGTGGGAGTTCTGCAGCTTAGAGGCCACCACAGAAAAGACCCTCCATTGGGCTGCCACCATCCCTGAGACTCTGGGGTAATGATCATTTATTCTGATTTATTTTTTGAACGTTTTAAAGAATTGCTTTCATCAACTTTGTTGTTTCGTAATGGTGTCGACATTCTGTTACAATCCAGCCATATATTGATCTTGTGAAATAATATCAATTACTAGGGAGGAGGCAGTAATACTTCTAAATCCCCATTGCTGGAAGCCACCGGACGGGAGAGTGCTGCTGCACTCAGATCCTGCTTGTGGGCTTCCCTTTGGGGCATTTAGTTGGCCACTGCGAGAACAGGATAGTCTGGAGAGCTCAGTTGGCTGATAATACCAAGGCTGCAGGTTCGATCCCCGTATGAGGACAGCTGTGTATCCCAGCATTGTAGGGGGTTGGACTAGATCAGGCATCTCCAATCTCGGCCCTCCAGATGTTTTGGGACTACAATCCCATCATCCCTGTAAAATTGAGGAGTGTTAAGATGTCAGGGGGTAAGAAGTAAAGAATTGCAGCAGTAAACAAAAAACTTAAGAAATTTTTATGAAAGGGAATTAAGACAAAGGACCTAAGGGTTGCTAAAGAATTATTAAACAAGGATGCAGGGATGGGGAGGTATGGGGAAATCAAAGAAAGAAGGATATGAACTGATGAGCTTGAAGTTGTATTGTTTTATACTGTTCATTATTATATGTGTGGAAAATTAATAAAAATTATTATAAAAAAAAAAATACAATCCCATCATCCCTGACCACTGGTCCTGTTAGCTAGGGATGATGGGAGTTGTAGTCCCAAAACAACTGGAGGGCTGAGTTTGGGGGGGGCTGGGCTAGATGATCCTAAGGGTCTTTTCCAACTCCTTGATTCTGTGACTGCATGGGGGCCCCTTTAGCCAGACTCTCCTTCTATCCTTACGTTTCTGTTCTTATGAACTTCAGTGCAGAACATCTGCATCATGGGTGGCTGGTGTTGACCATCTCCTTCTCTGTCTCCAGAAATGGTGCGAGGGAAACGGGTCCTGGTGACGGGGTCAAGCACAGGGATAGGGGAACAAATGGTTTATGAGTTCGCATGGATGGGGGCCCATTTGATGCTGACAGCGAGGAACGCGACACGCCTCCAGAAGGTAAATTGTTAATCCCTTGACCCCAATGTAGTTAAACTCAGGTTCCTTGATTCCAATAGTCTTAGTTTGGCTACAACCCTTAGCCTCCCCTCCCCTCTCAAAAATACCCCTCTCATCTCTTCCTTCCTCATCTGGCCCTCCTTTTGACCAAGCTCCCCTCCCACAAGAATCCGTTGTTCAATAATGGAAACCGGTTTAGTTTAGCCATGCCCTGATGGTGACCATTGGCTTGTGGGAACATGGAGGCTTTTTCCCTGATGGCACCGGCATTATGGAACGCCTTCCTTGCTCTAAGGCGTTGGAGTAGATGACTCTTGGGGTCTCTTCCAACTCTATAATTCTGTGATTTTATGACTCACCATCACTACTGCTATTCTACTGGTTTTTAAAGACACACTTGTTTCCGATGAACATTCCCCCGAACTTGATCTTCCTGATCCAACTGTTTTGATTTTGATTTTTTTAAATAATTGTGCTTTTAAACTGGCTCACTGTATAATAAATTTTGTGGCTGTTTTTCACTGCTCAGATAGGATTGTTTTATTGTGCGTTGTAGAATTTTACAATGGATTTTATACTTGAAAACCGCTTAGAAGCCATTTTCAAGTTCCCTCTTTATTTTTATTTGTTTTCTCTTTTTTGCATAATTTTTATTAAGTTTTTTTCTATTTTACAATTTAGAATATTCATTTAAACAACCTTAAAATATCAATGACTTCCCTTCTTCTCTTTCCATGGTTCAGTTTGCATGCCATAGATCCCTGCATATTTCACATAAACTAAGCCATCCAATATTCCATTTTTACATCCATCAAAATTTATTTACACTGTTGAATTTATCTTAAAGCTGCCAACCTTTTCAGGTGTACTGTATTGAATAATTCACTTAATAATTCAATAAACATTTCCCAATCTTTTTTAAACGTATACTCTTCTTGTTTTCTTATTCTATAAGTTAAGTCTGCAAGCTGCACATATTCCATCAGTTTAAGTTGCCAGTCTTCTTTAGTTGGGACCTCACTCGTTTTCCATTTTGGGGCTCGTTTTCCATTTATTTGTTTCCTCCAGGTAGTCCAGAATTGTCTGAAACTGGGAGCCGCCTCTGCTTCGTACGTCGTTTCAGATATGAGTGACTTGGCTTCTGCCCGGAATGTTGTGGAAGAAACCAAGAACGTCTTGGGTAAAGATGGAAGGCCAGTCCCTAGCCAGTCTTGGAGGGGTGGCAACTGTTCTTCCAGGTCCCAAAAGGCTGCCACACAAGCTACCTGAGGCGCAGGCAAAGGGCTCCTTAACCCTTTCGTCTTGAGGGGAACACAGCTTCTGCCCTGGGACACCACAGCTATTGGCCTTGTCTGCCTGCATCTTGGCAAAGATCAGCCCAGAGATCTTTTGATGAAGGATGGTATATCATCATCATCATCATCATTAAACCTTTTATTGGCATCGCATACAAACATCCATAGCAAATCAATACAGAATTACCACCTTCCCAGTGACACAAAACATTTGTCAAATGAAAGAGGCAAAGCAGTCCAGAATTACAGCTCTAGGTCTCCAGGGAAATCAGACGTCTGCAATGTGTTTCGACGACAAAAAACCAGATAATGATATTTAGCCACTAACTTGGTGAGCTCCTGATTATTCCCCAATAATAGAAAATGTATGACCTCTAACTCTGGTTTCCATTTGGGGATGCAGAGTTGATCTAGGAACTGCTGTGTAAGAGTTTCCACTTGATGGTCTTCACATGGGCAAATTCTTTCTCCTTCTACCATTCCTGAGAACCTTCCCCATAGGAGGTTTGAAGGATTCGAATTAAACCTGGCCAGGGAGGGAGGGAGGGAGGGAGGGAAGGAAGGAAGGAAGGAAGGAAGGAAGGAAGGAAGGAAGGAAGGAAGGAAGGAAGGAAGGAAGGGGTTGACCAGCATTTCCCAACCTGATTGGCCTTCCAGATAATTTGGACAGCAACTCCCATCAGCCCCAGTCATTTGAGATTAATAGATTTTGACTTGTTTCCAATTTCTCATTGGTTGGGTGAATCTTCCAGCTCTGTGATTCTGTGAAAGCTGGTGTCACCGGATTACGTTCATCAGTTCTGTTGACTTGGTTAACCTAAATAGTTTGAAGTGGGTTTTGAATACATGGGCTATTCGTAGTTACCATTTTGACTGTCATTCCGTTACTATCTTCCTTACTGGTTCATGCAGATCATGGTTCTGAATAATGCTCTTTATTGGGTAGGGAGAAAAAAGTTTGGCAACCGCTGTCTTAATGCAAGCCTAACCAAATTTCTCCTTGCGTTCCTACATTGGGAGGGCACCAGGCTTGCGTAGGCTGGTATCAGAGAATAGTAAGGTTGGGAGGGACCCCAAGGGTCATCTAGTCCAACCCCCACAACAAAGGAACCGCAGCTAAATCATGAAAGGACAGAGCTTGGCACAGGCTGGTTTTCAGGGGTAGCCTATATGTTGACATGAGAAGAGGCTGAGCTCCGTCCATCTCTTAAGATGGTTGTTGCTCTCCCTCTTCCACTCAGGGTCTCTGTGCTCTTTTCCCTCGCAGGGGGGCTTGATCTGCTGGTTCTGAATCATGCTGGTGGAAAAATCAGTTTTGGCCCGTACCAAGGAGACATGGAATCTGTGATCAGCTCCATGACGGTCAACTTCTTCAGCTACGTCCAGGTCACCGTGTCGGCCCTGAGCATGTTGCAAGAGTCCCGTGGCAATATCATCGTGGTATCGTCCATGAGTGGTATGGGCAGGCGACTGGTGCCCCCCCCCCAGTCAAAGTGATCTCGGGAGGTCCAAACTTTCTGAGCACAATTCAAAGTGCTGGTGCTGACCTTTAAAGCCCTAAATGGCCTCAGCCCAGTATACCTGAAGAAGTGTCTCCACCCCCATCGTTCTGCCCATACACTGAGGTCCAGCTCCAAGGGCCTTCTGGCGGTTCCCTCACTGCGAGAAGTGAGATTACAGAGAACCAGGCAGAGGGCCTTCTCGGTAGTGGCGCCCGCTCTATGGAACGCCCTCCCACCAGATGTCAAGGAAATAAACAACTATCTGACTTTTAGACGACATCTGAAGGCATCCCTATTTAGGGAAGCTTTTAATGTTTGATATATTTATCATGTTTTAAAAATTCTGTTGGGAGCCTCCTTGAGTGGCTAGGGAAACCCAGCCAGATGCACGGGGTATAACTGTATTATTATTATTATTATTATTACTACTACTATTGTTATGTACTGAAGTTCCCACCCTGGGCCAGCAGGGGAATACTGTAGATAGTTATGCAAATGAAGGATCGAAAGTGACGTTCAGTGATTGGATAGTTTTAGAAAGTTGCTACAGTTACGTTGTTCTGGAGTTCTATATAAGCAGGCTGACTGAGCTTTTCAGTTCTGTTTTGTTCTGGCCTCTGAATAAGGAAGAGCTGTTTGAAGAACCGCTGTGTCGTCTGATATGTTCACCCACAACTTAACTACTACTATTACTACTACTACTAGATGGGCCGTTGGCCTGATTCAGCAGGGCTCTTCATAGGTCCTTCTAGGGCTCCTGCATCTAAATTTCCCAATCCTCTGTTAGTTAATTTATTGGAAAGCACTCGCACCCCATTCTTCTGCTGAAAAAAACATTGAGGGGGAGAAAATCCTTTCTGTCATGGCTTTCTCCATGTCAGTTGTACAAACCACTATCATCTCACCCCCTTACTCGCCTCTCCTCTAAACTAAAAAGTCCCAAAGGCTGCAACGTTCCCTCAGAGGGGCAGTCGCTCCATCCCCTTAACCCCTTTGGTTTCTGGAGAAATTGATTCTGCAACCTTCCAAGTAGGAATATGTTCCTGTTTTCTCTCAGGCCGCCTTCCATCCCCTTTCTCCGTTCCATATGCCGCCAGCAAAGCTGCGCTGGAAGGATTCTACAGCTCCTTGCGGACAGAGCTGCGCCTTCGGGAAATCAACATGCCCATCACGGTTGCCGTGTTGGGGTACATTGACACAGGTAAGCAACCCCCCAGATGTTGTGCCCAGTGTGGCTGCCCCCCCCCTGCACCCCCCATGCTACGCCACTGGTCTTAAGGATGTATTTGTGTATGAATAGGGTGAGCCTGTGACCTGGATTCTGGAACTAAAGTATTAACCATCACAAAAGAATGGCCAGACTGCCCAGGTAATGCAATCAGTGACCATTCTCAGGTATCCTGGCAGACAGGATTTCTGCTGGAGACCGCCTCCTTCTGTGATGGATGGATGCTGTTTTAGGGGATGGTCTTGGGCAACAGGGTGACCAATTTCAAAAGTCTATACAGCGGGTGGCGCTGTGGGTAAAAGCCTCAGCGCCTAGGGCTTGCCGATCGAAAGGTCGGCGGTTCGAATCCCCGCGGCGGGGTGCGCTCCCGCTGCTCGGTCCCAGCGCCTGCCAACCTAGCAGTTCGAAAGCACCCCCGGGTGCAAGTAGATGAATAGGGACTGCTTACTGGCGGGAAGGTAAACGGTGTTTCCGTGTGCTGCGCTGGCTCGCCAGAGCAGCGATGTCACGCTGGCCACGTGACCCGGAAGTGTCTCCGGACAGCGCTGGCCCCCGGCCTCTTGAGTGAGATGGGCGCACAACCCTAGAGTCTGTCAAGACTGGCCCGTACGGGCAGGGGTACCTTTACCTTAATAGAGTGGTACTTCTAGATGTGAACGGGATCTGTTCCGGAGGCCCGTTCGCATCTAGAAGCAAACATAACCAGCGACGGCACATCTGCGCACGCATCGCTTTTTGCCGTTTCTGCGCATGCACGTGACTTCATTTTGAGTGTCTGCGCATGCACAAGCAGCAAAACCTGGAAGTAACGCGCTCTGTTACTTCCGGGTTGCCGCGGAGTGCAACTCGAACGCGCTCATCCTGAAGCACATTCAATCCGATGTCTGACTGTATAAGGGTTTGCGCACCATTGTTCAGGGTTCTCTCCTCCCTTCTGCGTGTGGTGAGTGGGGACCCTGTTGCAACAGTTCCTTGAATAAAGATCAGGCTTACTAGCCGCTTTGCTTCTTAATATTCTCTGGTTGGCCTCTGTTATTTTCTCCTACTGATAGGGAACCCACTTAAGGACTCTGTACAGGCTCTTGGATACCCCATAAAAGAAAAGGAGCAGTTTTTTCTTATAACACCAGCTAAACATCGTGATATACAGGCAGGGAACATTCCCAGCCCTACCTGAAGATGCTGCTGGGGAGTTTAGACCTTCTCCATGCAAGGGAGATTCTCTGCCACCAAATCATAACCTTTCCCCTAAAACTAAATCAAGGTTGTAGTCCTCTCTTTTTTTGGGGGGGGGACCATAAGGACTAGAATCAGCAGCAGCAAGGCAGACAGACCAGCAGCAGCTTCCAAGATCCTCGGGTCCCTGGTGCCCTTTCCCCCTGACTTGACTTCCGTGCTCTTTTCTGCAGACACAGCTGTGAGGTCGGTAGAAGGCAAGATGTCCCTGAAGGCAAGTTCGAAAGAGCTCTGCGCCCAGGCAATCGTGAGGGGTGGCGTCATGAGGGTGAGGGAAGTTTTCTTTCCTTATTGGCTCACGAAACCTGTGCTGCTCCTCAGAGATTGGCTGCCAGGAGTCGTGGACCAGATCATTGGCAACAACTACGTTCTGGAGAAAATCCTCTGAGAATTATTTGTGGGATGAACGGAAAAGCTACGAGTTCCGGTGCTGCAAATTACCGGGGGGGCTGCTTCCCAGTGCATTTCTCAATCTCTCTCTCTTGAATATTCAACAGTGTTTTAAGTACAAATCTCTCCTAATAAACACATTTTTGTGTGCAGTTCTAACTCACATACACATTTCCCTTAATATATGCATCAATTTTTATGGTGTTCTTATTTTTTGCATAACCAAACAACATATGGTTTCAGGGAAGGGACCTTCCCAAGCTTACCTGGAGATGCCAGGGACTGAACTTACGGTAACTTTGGCGGGCAAAGCTCTACCACTGAGCTGTGCCCCTCCCCTAAAAATGAAGTAAGATCCTAGTCCTCATTGTTCTAAACAGATAGCAGATTTAAATAGGAATCTGCTTTACACCAAGTCAGGTCCATCAGCCCGATCTGGAGATTCAGCCCCAAGAGCTCCTGCATGCAGAGGAGATGGTCTACCACTGAGCTGCACCCTTCCCCTGAAAATGAAGTAAGTTTCTAGCCCTCATGGCTCTCATTTAGAGCAGATTTCAAAAGGCACCGGCCTTATGCTGAGCTGCAGCCCTTACCCTATCCTTTGTTGTTGTTTTTTTGTTTAGTCGTTTAGTCATATCCGACTCTTCGTGACCCCATGGACCAGAGCACGCCAGGCACTCCTGTCTTCCACTGCCTCCCGCAGTTTGGTCAAACTCATGCTGGTAGCTTCGAGAACACTATCCAACCATCTTGTCCTCTGTCATCCCCTTCTTCTTGTGCCCTCCATCTTTCCCAACATCAGGGTCTTTTTCAGGGAGTCTTCTCTTCTCATGAGGTGGCCAAAATATTGGAGCCTCAGCTTCATGATCTGTCCTTCCAGTGAGCACTCAGGGCTGATTTCCTTCAGAATGGATGTGTTTGATCTTCTTGCAGTCCATGGGACTCTCAAGAGTCCCCTCCAGCACCATAATTCAAAAGCATCGATTCTTCGGCGATCAGCCTTCTTTATGGTCCAGCTCTCACTCTCGTACATCACTACTGGGAAAACCATGGCTTTAACTATACGGACCTTTGTTGGCAAGGTGATGTCTCTACTTTTTAAGATGCTGTCTAGATTTGCCATCGCCTTTCTCCCAAGGAGCAGGCGTCTTTTAATTTTGTGACTGCTGTCACCATTTGCAGTGATCTCCCCTATCCTAGTGTTTCCCAAACAGAGGTCTCCAGCTGTTTTTTCAGACTACAAATCCCATCATCCCCACCCACTGGTCCTGCTAGCTAGGGATGATGGGAATTGTAGTACCACCATATCCTTTTGAAAAAGAGCATTTGGAGGCATACCCTCCCACTAAGGCATAAAGATTTCTCCCCTCTCCCGGCCACCGGTAGCCATTTCCTCTCTGCCAGATCCGCAGCAGAGGCCAAACCCGGGAAAGCAGCGTGCACCGGAGGTTTCTTTTTAATTCACACAGCATCTCCCCGTACACAAAAGTTGTTTAGGCCCCCGTCGGCTGAGAATCAGGACCTGGGTTTTCATTGTCCTCCTTCTCCTCGTCTTTGCTGCCTCTGAACTTGGCCAGCACAGGTGTGTTGAAAGCGGACGTGGGGCTGGGTGAGCTCTGGGAAGATGTGGCGGCATTGCTGGCAGCGGCCCTGGAAGGAGAGAAAACACGGCAAGCGGTGAAGCTGGTCCATCTGCGCCCCCCCCCCCCCGGTAGGTTGCAAAGAAAGCTAAACAGCATAAAGGACATAAGGAGAAACTCGCTGCATCAGGCCAGTGGCCTGTCTAGTCCAGCCTCCTGCTCTCACAGGGACCAAATGCCCCCAGGAATTCAGGATAGACTGCCCCTAGACCTGGAGGTTCCAGGAGAGCATAAGGAGAACCCAGCTGCTGCGGGAGGGCAGTGGCCCATCTGGTCCAGAATCCTGTTCCCACAGTGGCCAACCAGGTGCCCCCAAGGGGAGCCCACCAGCAGGACCCAAGGGCAAACTTGATGTCTGAAGATTGTCCACAAAGTGGCCACAATTATTTTTTTTAATGTCATCTGTACATTGCAGAAATAGCATAATAGATTTGCAATAATATCTACAACATTGATTCATTATTAGTGGTCAGTGTACAAGTCCTTGGTTTAAATAAACCAAGTGGAGTGGATTAAATAAAAATAGCAAGTGGAAACAGGACAGAACTGCTCGGCTTCCTATCTTTTTAAAAACTATTTTTTGGCCGCAATCTTGAACTGTGGGTGTGCCTTTCCAGGCGATAAAACCAAATGCAGCATGCAAGAGACTGAAGAGGACAAAATTCTCTCTCTTGCGTAGATTGGCCATGGGAGAGGGGCTTTTTAGCTGTGATTCCTGCGTTGCAGGGGGCTGGACTGGATGACCTTTGGGTGCCTCCCAACTCTACAGTTCTATGATTCCACGAACTTCTGGAGAGCCACACCTTCAGGCCTCGTGAGGAACCAGGCAAGTTTGCCTCCAGGAAACCACTGGCCCATTTTCCAGCCCCTTCCCTGGAATAAAATGCTCCCCCCCCCTCCCTGCGTGTGTGTGTGTGTGTGTATTTTCCCCGTGAGAACAAAAGGTGTCACGCCAGGTCTCGGAAGGATTTCTGCACCTCGGGAAACTGGTGTATTTCAGCCTGCTGACAGAGGTGCTCCCCAGGAATGAAGGGCGGAAACCGCCGGGGTTCAGCATCACAGGACGCAAGTCCACCATGCTGTCGGAGGAGAGACAAAATGGGGATTAGACTCAGGATGACATTGGGAAGGGGAAAGATTGTGAAAAGGATGCTGAGATCATGGGAGGTGAGGTCTCCTTAATAATAATAATAATAAATTTTATTTATATCCCGCCCTCCCCAGCCGAAGCCGGGCTCAGGGCGGCTAACAATAATCAAACAATCAAATAAACACACATTCTAAAAATATTTCATTATAAAAATTAATTAAAATCAAATTAATGGCAACCGATTAAGCAAAATTCTGTGCAGGTTGCCCGAGGAGGGAGTTCAGGCTGCGCCCTGACCAAAGGCCTGGTGGAACAACTCTGTCTTGCAGGCCCTGCGGAAAGATGTCAGGTCCCGCAGGACCCTAGTCTCTTGTGACAGAGCGTTCCACCAGATTGGAGCCGCAGCCGAGAAGGCCCTGGCTCTAGTTGAGGCCAGCCTAACCTCTCTGAGGCCTGGGACCTTGGGGATGTTATTCTTTGCAGACCGTAGGTTTCTCCGTGGGGCATACCAGGAGAGGCGGTCCCGTAGGTACGAGGGTCCTAGGCCGTATAGGGCTTTAAAGGTTAAAACCAGCACCTTAAACCTGATCCTGTACTCCACCGGGAGCCAGTGCAGCTGGTATAGCACCGGGTGAATGTGATCTCGCAGCGAAGACCCCATAAGGAGTCTCGCCGCGGCATTCTGCACCCGCTGGAGTTTCTGGGTCAGTCTCAAGGGCAGCCCCACGTAGAGCGAGTTACAATAATCCAGTCTGGAGGTGACCGTCGCATGGATCACAGTGGCTAGGTCAGGGCAAGAGGTCTGGACTCCTCCCTGATGTGAGTAAGTCAAGGGGAGTAATCGTACTTGCTTGTGGCGTTTGCCCTCCTAGGTGGGTCATAAGGAAAGGGTTAAATGAGTGTGAAGTGATTGGCCAGTGGGAACCCAAGGAGAGGAGTTAGAGTTAGAGTTGTGTAGAAGTCAGTTGGGAGTTGGAGAAGGAAGAGGGAGGATAAGTCTGTGGGTTGGTAGAGTTTTGTTGTGAGAGAAAGAGAGAAACTGTTAGGAGGAGTCAGATAGACAGTTGGGATAATTAGGTAAAGGTAAAGGTACCCCTGCCCGTACGGGCCAGTCTTGACAGACTCTGGGGTTGTGCGCCCATCTCACTTAAGAGGCCAGGGGCCAGCGCTGTCCGGAGACACTTCCGGGTCACGTGGCCAGCGTGACATCGCTGCTCTGGCGAGCCAGAGCCGCACACGGAAACGCCGTTTACCTTCCCGCTGGTAAGCGGTCCCTATTTATCTACTTGCACCCGGAGGTGCTTTCGAATTGCTAGGTTGGCAGGCGCTGGGACCGAGCAGCGGGAGCGCACCCCGCCGCAGGGATTCGAACCGCCGACCTTTCGATCGGCAAGTCCTAGGCGCTGAGGCTTTAACCCACAGCGCCACCTGCGTCCCTAGTTGGGATAATTAGTTAGAAGTTATTAGAAAGGTATAGGCCGGTATAGAAACTAAGGATAAGAAACTGCCAAGAAAAATTATCTGAAACCATAAACTTGTTCATGCTTATAAAATAAACTTGATTATTTGTTTTTAATGTTAACAACTGTCTGGACTCAGTGTGTACCCGCAAGAAACGGGTTGGTGGCAGCGGGGAAGTGATCATAGTGGTGGCACAGGGATCAATAGACCGTCAAACGTCCGGGGACCCGGTGTGATTGCTACACTGCTCTATTCTGCTTTGGTCAGACCACACCTGGAATACTGTTTCCAGTTCTGGACACCACAGTTTAAGAAGGATGTTGAAAGGCCTCATGAGGAACAGTTGAGGGAGTTGAATACAGTGTTCGAAACTCCCATTGCTCTAGGCGTGTTTTGCAACTGGGAATTTCATTAGCGCGAGCAGCTTCTAAGGCCTGGGCACAGTGCTGCACCTATTAATCCAGAGTAAAACTGCAGCGTGGAAGGAAAGAAGGACCTTTGTCTACCTCCCCACTTTCAGCTACTCTCTGAAAACTGGAGAAGAGACCCTCTTAAGAATATTAGGGGGGTGGGCAGGGGAAGGACTAGACCATGTGAAATATGAACATAATATTTTAGCTGCGGTTCATTCATTTTCAGCTTTGTATTCTTGCTATAAAAAAGGCACGCCTAGACGTTTCGTTGTTGCGCCCATAACCTCGGTTTAAGGTGCCTTTTAGCTCCTAGCTTTCGTATCTCAGTTTCTAACACTGGTTGAGCAAGTTTAGCCTAGACAAAAGAAGTCTGAGAGGAGATATGATAGGCCAGGGGTCCAGTGGCGTAGCGTGGGGGGTGCAGGGGGGGCCGGCCGCACCGGGCGCAACATCTGGGGTTAGGGCAAATCCACGGGTTAGGGGGCGCAAATCCACGGCTTAGGGGGCGCAAATTACTTGCCTTGCCCCGGGTGCTGACAACCCACGCTACGCCACTGCAGGGGTCAGCAAACTTTTTCAGCAAGGGGCTGGTCCACTGTCCCTCAGACCTTGTGGGGGGCCGGACTATATTTGGGGGGGGGAATTGAACAAATTCCTATGCCCCACAAATAACCCAGAGATGCATTTTAAATACAGTGGTACCTCTGGTTACGAACTTAATTCATTCCAGAGGTCCGTTCTTAACCTGACACCGTTCTTAACCTGAGGTACCACTTTAGCTAATGGGGCCTCCCACTGCCGCCATGCCGCCAGCATGCAATTTCTGTCCTCATCCTGAGGTAAAGTTCTTAACCCGAGGTACCCAAAGTGTTTGTACCCTGAGGTGTTTGTAACCCGAAGTACCACTGTAAAAGGACACATTCTACTCATGTAAAAACACGCTGATTCCTGGACTGTCCGCAGGCCGGATTTAGAAGGCGATTGGTCTGGATCCGGCCCCCGGGCCTTAGTTTGCCTACCCATGTGATAGGCCATCTTCAAATATCTGTCCCAAGCTTGTTTTCTTCTGCTCTGGAGGGCTAGCACCCGAACCAATGGATTCAAATGGTCAGAAAGGAGATGGCAACAAAACATTAGTACTGTAAGAACTTTCTAGTGGTAAGAGCCGCTTGGCAATGGGCTGGACTCCCTCAGAAGATGGTGGACCCTCCTTTGATGGAGGTTTTAAAACAGAAGCAGGATGGCCACCTGTTGAGGATTTGTCAGCTGTGATTCCTGCGTTGCAGGAGGTCAGACGACTCTCAAGGAACCATCTATCTCTACTATGATTCTATGAATCAACACCACAAGCTAAAAAACTAAACCAGAATAAATATGCCACTCTTGTACCTGGGACATGTTGCAGACTACACCCCAGTACTTCCCCCCCCCCCCAAAAAAAAATGTTTAGGGGTACTCTCATTTTGAATCAAGAAAATCACCATTTTATAGTTCAAATCAGGAAGAATAAATACAGTAAATGGACAAAAGTACAGTGGACGCTCGGGTTGCGAACGTGATCCGTGTGGGATGCACGTTCGCAACCTGCAGTGTTCACAACCCGCGTCTGTGCAAGTGCGGGTTGTGATTCTGCGATTCTGCGCATGCACAAAGCGCGATTTAGCGCTTCTGCGCATGCACGACCGCCGAAACACAGAAGTAACCCATTCTGGTACTTCTGGGTTTTGGTGGTCTGCAACCCGAAAAAACGCAGCCTGAAGCGGCTGTAACCTGAGGTATGACTGTACAAAGATTCACAAAATGTTTAGGGGTATGCGTACCCCTGAATCCCCCCAGAAAAAGCTCTGCCACACCCCAATACGAAACCAGTCCGGAGTGGGGGAGCAACCAGTGTGTATCCACCCTCTCCCCTTGCCTTCAAGCCCCTCACACCTCTTTTGATTGACGGATGACATGCCGGCCCAGAGTTGCTTCAAGTCCACGTTGGATCCCATCGATCTCTCCATCTGTAGGGGGAATGAAAAGTAAAATTAAAAAGCTTATTAAGAGCTGCAAGAAACTGTCCTCCTAAGAAATTTGACTGCTGCTGGCACCTCCCACCAGCAGCATTTTGGGGGTGGATATTTCTGGAAAAAGATGCTGTGATCATGGGAGGTGAGGTCCCCTTGCTCATTCAGCCTGATGTGGAATGGCTGAAACGCTTTGGCATGTTCATTTTTTGTACTGACTGCATTTATATTCCACTTTTCCTCTAAGGAGCTCAAGATGACTCACGTGAATCTCTTCCTTCTCATTTCACCCTCAAAACAACCCTGTGAAGTAGTCACCAGACAGTGACTGGTCCAAAATCACCCAGTGAGAGCTTCATGGCTGAGTGGGCACTGGAACCCGGGTCTCCCAGGTCCTAAAGGTAAAGGTAAAGGGACCCCTGACCATTAGGTCCAGTCGTGGCCAACTATGGGGTTGCGGCGCTCATCTCGCTTTATTGGCCGAGGGAGCCGGCGTACAGCTTCCGGGTCATGTGGCCAGCATGACTAAGCCACTTCTAGAGAAGCAGAGCAGTGCACGGAAACACCGTTTACCTTTCCGCCGGAGCGGTACCTATTTATCTACTTGCACTGTGATGTGCTTTCGAACTGCTAGGTTGGCAGGAGCTGGGACCGAGCAACGGGAGCTCACCCCATAGCGGGGATTTGAACTGCTGACCTTCTGATCGGCAAGTCCTAGGCTCTGTGGTTTAACCCACAGCGCCACCCTCGTCCCCTCCCAGGTCCTAGTTCTCCTTTAATGCCCCCACAACAACCCTGTGAGGTAGGATAGGCTGAGAGAAACCAGCTGGAGTTCCCGGGCTCCAGGGCAGCTCCACAGACAGCACATTGCAGCAGTCCAGCCTTCGAGATTACCGAGGTCTCGAGACAAAAGAACAAACCTGCTTTGGGAAGGAACCAAAGACCTTCGGCATGGGGGGAACACTCGAGTCCAGAAGCTTGGTCTGGCTGGGGCTGAATCCCCCCGATGGAATAGTCCTCCTGGGCCTCATCTCTGATGGCCTCATTGTCGACGACCTCCAGGAAGCACTCTTGGCAGCTGCAACGGAGCAAGGCTCATTTTATTTTATTTTATTTATCTATTTTAATAGGTTTTTTAAATTAAATTTTCTAAATTACATTTCAAAATATTCATTTAAACAATCTTAAATCAATGGCTTCCCTTCTTCTCTTTCAGTGGTTCATTTTGCATGCCATGCAACCCTGCATATTTTGCATGAACTACACCATTCAATAATCCATTGTTACATCTATCAAAACTTATTTGCACTGTTGAATTTATCTTGATGCTACCAGTGTTTTTAAATGAACACAGTTTTTACTCATATATTCCATAAACCATTTCCAGTCTTCTTTAAACATGCGTTCTTCTTATTCTATACAGTGGTACCTCGGGTTAAGTACTTAATTCGTTCCGGAGGTCTGTTCTTAACCTGAAACTGTTCTTAACTTTAGCACCACTTTAACTAATGGGACTTCCTGCTGCTGCCGTGCCGCCAGAGCACAATTTCTGTTCTCATCCTGAAGCAAAGTTCTTAACCTGAAGCACTATTTCTGGGTTAGCGGAGTCTGTAACCTGAAGCGTATGTAACCTGAGGTACCACTGTATGTTAAATCTGCAAGCTGCACGTATTCCATCAGTTTAAGTTGCCATTCTTCTTTGGTTGGGACCTCGCTCGTTTTCCATTTTGGGGCTAACAAGACACGGGCTGCAGTAGTGGCATACAGAAATAGTCTTTTTTGACACCTGGGAATTTCCCTCTGAATTACCCCCACAAAAAGGACTCTGTTGTTGTGTTTTTGGAAAGTTCATTATATATATATTGAACATTTTTTTCAGTTTATTATATATCATTTCCCAATTTTTTTTACCCTTTTACAAATCTTCCACATATGATAAAACATATGCTCAACCTCGTTACATCTCCAGCACTTATCTGATTCGGACGTATACATTTTAGCAAGTCTACTCGGAGTTAAATACCATCTGTAAATCATTTTCAGGTACCGGTAATTCTCCTTCAGAGAATAACATGCTGTGAAGCAAGGCTCGTTTTAAACCACAAAAACGGTTTGAACGGACAAGTCCAGAAGGTGGGGAACTCTCTTTCCTTGGCCCTGTGAGAGGGATTGATGGAACCGATTGGGTGGGTGGGATGAACAGGGGGGAGCACAGGGAGAAATTGGCTGGAGGGGCAAAACCCAGGAGGAGCCTAGGGAGAGAGCGAGGAAAACAGCCAGACTTACCACGAGCGTAGTCATTGACCTTCTCCATCTCGCGTTTCAGTTGCTCCACCTTTTCCTCCATTTCCATTTCCCCCAGCGAGTTGCTGTTGTTCACGTCTCCCTGAAGCATGGAAAAGAACTTGGCCTGGAAAAGAGTGCAGAACGGGAAAGCTTGGAAGGTGTGCAGGTTTTGTGAGCCTGGAAACAGCTGCCTGTCTGAGGCGGTGAGACCCAGTAACACAGCGGACTGCGCTCCTTGAGATGGGAAGGTGATGTTAGTTCCGTTCTGAAACGTGTTGAAAAAGGAAACTCCCTGCAGTGAGAAAATTAGCGCATCAGGGAGGGGGTTCTGGCCAACCCTCTCCCTGGTGTGCTAGATTTCTATTGACAGGGAAATAGTTTCATATATTCATTTCATTTACATGTTGTTGTTATTGGATGTACATCCCACCTGCTTTCCTTCAAGGAACTCAAGGAAGGCTCTGCCTCTCCTCACTGAATTCCCACAACAACCCTGCGAGGTGGGTTAGGCCGAGAGGCAGTTTGACTGGCTCAACGTCACACCCAGCAGGATTACTGTAAATTCAACAGTATAATTTAGATTATGATATAATAGAGAGGGGGAAACCAAATGGAGGAAATAGAACAAGCAGTTCATAAGGAACCATGTAAGGCGAAGAAGGGAAGTCATTGGATGTACAGTGGTACCTCGGGTTAAGAACTTAATTCATTCCGGAGGTCCGTTCTTAACCTGAAACTGTTCTTAACCTGAGACACCACTTTAGCTAATGAGGCCTTCCGCTGCCGCTATGCCGCCGCTGCACAATTTCTGTTCTCATCCTGAAGCAAAGTTCTTAACCTGAAGTACTATTTCTGGGTTAGTGGAGTCTGTAACCTGAAGCGTATGAAACCTGAAGCGTATGTAACCCAAAGTACCACTGTACATTTAATTGCGGAAAAATGTATACCTGAAAATTAAAATAATAATACAGTGGTACCTCGGGTTAAGTACTTAATTCGTTCCGGAGGTCCATTCTTAACCTGAAACTGTTCTTAACCTGAGGTACCACTTTAGCTAATGGGGCCTCCCGCTGCCACATGATTTCTGTTCTCATCCTGAAGCAAAGTTCTTAACCTGAGGTACTATTTCTGGGTTAGTGGAGTCTGTAACCTGAAGCGTATGAAACTTGAAGCGGATGTAACCTGAAGTGTATGTAACCTGAGGCACCACTGTAATAAATAAATATTATACTGATGGGTGGGGGGATGAAACTTCTACAGGTGAAAACCGTATTGAAAATGGGATTGTGTATAACCCCCCCAATACGATCATGAGCACAGATCACCATGAATGCACAATAAAAGGGGCACCTTGCAAAATTAGGGTAGATGCTTTACCCCAAGGCATGTGGGTAGGTTTACTAGCCTAAGACTGCCAACTTTGCTCCTTTGCATGCACAGCAGCAGCTTCTGAAGATGCAAACAGGTATGTTTTGTCTCCATAAAAAGCTTCCCTTGCAGATCCCTGCAGTTGAAGGGCCAGGAGCCCTGGCCAGGTCATGTGATAACTTCCGGGGTCCCCTAGAGAATCCCTTCTCCCACTCACCTTCAGATATTGGGCCAAGCTGGCTCCCTCATTCTCAGCTTGCTTCCTCTTCCTCACCACCCGCTCGCAGATTCCCGGGTTCTGTTCCATCTGGGCGAAAAGGTCCTGCAGGGACTTCTGGGTGTAGCTCACAGCCTGGCTGTCAAAGTCCTGGGGGGAGATCCGCTCGCAGAAGGAGATGAGGAGCGGGCACTCGTTGTCAAACTCGTCCAGGATCTCCATCCTGCACTCGGCCAAAAAAGGAGGAGGAGGAGGAGGCAGAACGCCAAGAGTTCAGGCAGAGCAATCCGTACGAAGAGGAGAAACGGAAACCTGTTGCATCATAGCGTTGCAAGGGACCGTGAGAGTCATCTAGTCCAACCCCCTTTAATGCCCAGTGTGGGGCTTGAACCCACAACCCTGAGATGGAGAGCCTCATGCTCTACCCACTGAGCTGTGATCCCATTTAGCGCAAAGCTCTGATTATTGGCTGGTGGCTGCCTGAGTGTTTCGCTGGGGTGAGGATCGATGGGGCGATGTAACAGGTGCAAAGGAAGTATGATTGCTGAATGAAAACCAGTATGAACTTCAAGCAATGCAAACTGCCTAGGTTTTCTGGTTGTAAGTTGCTCTGAGTTGCCTTGGGCAAGATAATGCGACTCACAAATCCCCCTCCACGAGTTTGTCCCATACTCTCTTTTAAAGCCACCCAACACGGGTGGCGCTATGGGTTAAACCATAGAGCCTAGGACTTGCTGATCAGAAGGTCGGTGGTTTGAATCTCCGCGATGGGGTGAGTTCCCGTTGCTCGGTCCCTGCTCCTGCCAACCTAGCAGTTTGAAAGCACGTCAAAGTGCAAGTAGATAAATAGGTACCGCTCTGGCGGGAAGGTAAACGGCGTTTCCATGCACTGCTCTGGTTCACCAGAAGCAGCATAGTCATGCTGGCCACATGACCCGGAAGCTGTACCTCGGCTAATAAAGCGAGATGAGCGCCGCAACCCCAGAGTCGTCCGCGACTAAACCTAATGGTCAGGGGTCCCTTTACCTTTAAGCTTTTGGCCACCACTGCTCCTGTAGCAGCGAGTTCCATAGTTCAACTGTGCACTGTCCTGAATCTTGCAACATTCAGTTTCATCCGATAGCCATCAAGTTCTAGCATTTCTCTAAATGCTTTTCTCTATCTCCTTCCTCAACGCCATGCATAATTCAATACACTTCTATAACCTGTCGCCTCTTTATTGCTTTTTCTCTAAATCCCAAACCCCCAAATAAATAAATAAATCAGCACCCCACCCCATGGCCAGGCCAGCCTCATTGAGATGAATCACCTCCTCAGGTCTGTTGTCACTCTGCCAAAATCCCTCAGGACCACCAGTCTGCGTTTAAAAGGGTCCAAGACCTTTTGCAATCTGGCCAGGGCAAATTGGACTTACCCCTAGCCGCTTCCAGGTGCTTTGCACTACAACTCCCATCAGCCCACGTGGCGTTATGATGCTGGGGGCTGATGGGAGTTGTAGTCCAACCAAGTCTGGAGAGCAGCTTCTGCCATCCCAGGGTTGCGCACTGAGCAACGCAGGTGGTGGGGAAGTATCTCTCGGCCCACTGAGAGCACCCCCCCCCAAAAAAAAAAACAGTAACCCAAATCTATTCCGCCCAAGGAGCAAAGGTTTGCCAAATTGCAGAATCGTAAGGTTGGAAGAGACCCAGAGAGTCATCTAGCTCAACCCGTTGCAGGATAAAAGAAAAATGTCCAGATAAGGCCACAGAGAAGTAGAGACATCACCTTGCCAACAAAGGTCCGTATAGTTAAAGCTATGGTTTTCCCAGTAGTGATGTATGGAAATGAGAGCTGGACCATAAAGAAGGCTGATCGCCGAAGAATTGATGCTTTTGAAATCAGCCCTGAGTGCTCACTGGAAGGACAGATTGTGAAGCTGAGGCTCCAGTACTTTGGCCACCTCATGAGACGAGAAGACTCCCTGGAGAAGACCCTGATGTTGGGAAAGATGGAGGGCACAAGGAGAAGGGGGCGACAGAGGACGAGATGGTTGGATAGTGTTTTCGAGGTTACCAGCATGAGTCTGACCAAGCTGCGGGGGGCAGAGGAGGACAGGAGTGCCTGGCGTTCTCTGGTCCATGGGGTCACGAAGAGTCGGACACGACTAAACGACCAAACAACAACAACAAGGCCACAGAAGCCATTATCTAGAATCAAGACGCTCCAGGTACAAAATATTCTACAGCAAAATATTGCTGAGCATTGTAAAAACTGTATTTAATTTTAAATTGCTGCAACGCACCCTGGGACCTGATGCTGAAGGGAGAGCAACAATTTTTAATGAGGATGGTGAAATTATTATTATTATTATTATTATTATTATTATTATTATTATTATTAATGTTCTGAGTGGCGCTCCTTGAAACTCAGAGCAGCTCCGAGGAGGCGTGGCTTGCACACAGCCCCCGCTTAAACCCTGGCAAGTGGGCGGGCCCCTGTGCAACCCAAGGGGCGTGGCTTATCGTTCTTTTCGCAGGAGAGGGGCGTGGCTTACTTTTTCCCCACGTGCGCTGCCTTGGTTGGTGCCTGGTGGGCGGCTGATGGGTGGGCGGCGCTGCCTGGCTTGCATCTGCCCGCCCCGTCCTGCCCTCTCCACCTCCTCCAGCAACAGCTGCTGCACCTGCCCCGTCGGGGCGCCCCACATTGTGACACAGACCTGGAGGAGCGGGGGGGGGCTGTGCTCTCGCTGCCGTCCGCTCCTCCTCACGTGCAAATCAGCCCCCCGACAGGGGAGGTCGGAAGGGGACGGGAGAAGAATCAATAACCCCGACCCTCTATTTTCTTCAGACGGAGAGGTGCCGGGGCTCCGGGAATGCAGCCGCAAAAGCGCCCCTGGGGGTTGTATGTGCGGACTGATCCTGCGCCCCGCCGCTTTCCCCGTTTTTGCAATCAGTGGAGAGGAGGCAAAATGCACTCTGCGTGTGCTCCGAGGCCGTCTCGCTGTAGGTTGAATCCCCAGTGGCATTAACAGATAAGGCTGAGACTATCCCATGCCTGAAACTGAGAGGAGATATGAAAGGTAAAGGGACCCCTGACCATTAGGTCCAGTCGTGGCCGACTTTGGGGTTGTGGCGCTCACTTTACTGGCCGAGGGAGCCGGCGTACAGCTTCTGGGTCATGTGGCCAGCATGACTAAGCCGCTTCTGGCGAACCAGAGCAGCACACGGAAACGCCATTTACCTTCCCGCCGGAGCGGTACCTATTTATCTACTTGCACTTTGACGTGCTTTCAAACTGCTAGGTTGGCAGGAGCAGGGACCGAGCAACGGGAGCTCACCCCATCGCAGGGATTCGAACCGCCGACCTTCTGATTGGCAAGTCCTAGGCTCTGTGGTTTAACCCACAATGCCACCGGCGTCCCTATTAACAGATAAGGCTGGGAATATCCCATGCCTGAAACTGAGAGGAGATATGACAGCCATCTTCAAATATGCTGTCACTTGGAAGATGAAGCAAGTTTATTTTATCTGGTCCGGAAGGTAGGCTTCCAACCAATGGCTTCAAGTTACAATAAAGGAGATTTTGACTAAACATCAGGAAGAGCTGTTCAGCAGTGGAATGGTCTCCCTTGGAAGGTTGCAGGTTCTCCTTCATTGGAGGTTTTCAAGCAGAGGTTGGATGGCCACCTGTCATGGATGCTTTAGCTAAGATTCCTGCATCGCAGGGGGTTGGACTAAATGACCCTTGGGGTTCCCTTCCAACTCTACAATTCTATGATTCTGTGAAACCCTGGACTTGGAGAGCTGCTGCCAGCCAGTGTCTGCAGTGCTCAGCCAGATGGAATAACAGGCAGCCGACTTATACCGAGTCAGGCCTATTTAATTCAGCTGTGTCTTTTTTAGAACCATGAGGACTAGAATCTCCCATTTATTTTTAGGGGAAGGGCTGTAACTCAGCGGCGGAGCATCTGCCTTCCGCGACGAAGGTCCCAAGCGCAGCCCCCAGCAGCATCTCTAGGTACATCCAGAATGTCCCTTGCCTGAAACCCTGGAAAGCCGCTGTCACTCAGTGTTAACAATACTGAGCTACAGTGGTACCTCAGATTACATACGCTTCAGGTTACATACGCTTCAAGTTACAGACTCCGCTAACCCAGAAATATTACCTCAGGTTAAGAACTTTGCTTCAGGATGAGAACACAAATCGCACGGCAGCAGCAGGAGGCCCCATTAGCTAAAGTGGTGCTTCAGGTTAAGAACAGTTTCAGGTTAAGAACAGACCTCTGGAACGAATTAAGTACTTAACCCAAGGTACCACTGTAGATGGACTGTAGTGTGACTGGGTTAAGGCAGCTTACTGAGATAGAGAAAGGGCCGTGGCTCCATGGTAGATCAGGAGGGTCCCAGGTTCAAACTTGCCAAGTTTTCAGATGGGACATTCCCAGTCCTACCTGGGGAGGCCATTTTGGCTAAACCCGAGGCCTTCTGGATGCAGAGCAGATGCTCTCCCACTGCACTCTGACCCTTTTTGTCCTCTCTGTGGCAGCAGGGCAGGCTGGCATCCCTCTGCAGGAGTTGGGAAAGGCATCTGTTTCAAGGCAATGGGCGTGCCTTTCCTCTTATGCAGAAAAGAGGAAACAGGCTTTGATGCTCCACACGAACATAAGAAGAGCCTGCTGGATCAGGCCAATGGCCTTTCTAGTACAGTGGTACCTCAGGTTAAGTATTTAATTCGTTCCGGAGGTCTGTTCTTAACCTTAAACTGTTCTTAACCTGAAGCACCACTTTAGCTAATGGGGCCTCCTGCTGCTGCCGCACTGCCGGAGCCCGATTTCTGTTCTTATCCTGCAGCAAAGTTCTTAACCTGAAGCACTATATTTCTGGGTTAGCAGAGTGTGCAACCTGAAGCGTACGTAACCTGAAGCGTATGTAACCTGAGGTACCACTATACAGCATCCTGTCCATACAGCGGCCAGGATAGTTAAGAAAGCCCAACAGAGACTTCATCTCCTCAGAGTATTGAGAAAGAATAATGTCCATCAACATTTGATGATCTCCTTCTACCAGCCCACAATAGAAAGTGTCCTTTCATACTGCATCACGGTGTGGTACGCTGGTTTGACATCATCTGATAGGAAGTGCCCACAGAGGGTGGTGAATACAGCACAAGATATTATGCCCGTGAATCCGCTGGATGAAATAGCGGAAGAATGTTGCCTCAGGAGAGTGACGGAAATACTCAGGGATGATTCACACCCTGGCCAGCACTTTCTTGATCTCCTGCTCTCGGGCAGAAGATACAGAAGCATGATTAGTCACACCAACAGGGTAAAGAACAGCTTCTATCCGTGGGCTGTTAGGCTGCTGAATGAAAAGATAACAACAGGGCAACTGACTTTCGGGTTTGGTGGGTGTGCGTCAGTAAACGAGGGGAATTAAGACCAAGAGAGCTGAGTGGGGGTGCTCGTGTAATCTCACTGTATACAAGTTGTACAAGTGACAATAAAGTATTTCAGTTTCCAACCAGATGCCTCCATGGGAAACCAGCAAGCAGGACTCGAACACCAGAACACTCTCATTTCCTGTGGTTTCTGGCAACTGAGATTCAGAAGTGGTGCTGTCTCCAACCTTGGAGCCTGAGTGCAGCCATCACAGCTAGTAGCCACCGATAGCCCTCTCCTCCGTCAATTTGTCCAATCCTCTTTTAAAGCAATTCTATGAGTCTAAAGGGACGCGGGTGGCGCTGTGGTCTAAACCACAGAGCCTAGGGCTTTCCAACCAGAAGGTCGGCAGTTCAAATCCCCACAGCTGGGTGAGCGCCTGTTTCTTGGTCCCTGCTCCTGCCAACCTAGCTGTTTGAAAGCACACCAGTGCAAGCAGATAAATAGGTACCACTCTGGCGGGAAGGTAAACGGTATTTCCATGTGCTGCTCTGGTTCGCCAGAAGCAGCTTAGTCATGCTGGCCACATGACCCGGAAGCTGTCTGCGGACAAAGGCTAGCTCCCTTGGCCTACAGAGTGAGATGAGCACTGCAACCCCAGAGTCTTCCGCGACTGGACCTAACGGTCGGGGTACCTTTACCTATGAGTCTATAAGCCCCAAATGCTACAGCTTTTCTTCACAGGGCAGTCGATCCCCTTCATCACTTGCATTTCCTTTTTCTAAAGCTTTTCCAACTCTACGATATCCTTTTTGAGGCAAGGCACCCAGAACTGCAGCTGCAACATAGATTTGTATGACAACCCTTTCACAACATCAGTTTTATTTTCAATTCCTTTCCTAAGGATAACCCCTAGCATGGAATTATTTTATTACTCAGGGTGGAGGCAGGAGCCCCCTTGTGGTAGAAGACTCCATTCACAAACACACACACCCTGCCCCAGTTTGTTTGTTTGTTCATTCATTCATTTATTATTTGCACATTTAAAGGATTTCAGGGAATCACCCACCCACCAGCACACCTTCATAAAAAATCACACAAAACAATCCTCCTAAATTTGCGGCAGCAAAGAAACTCAGCACGAAGATTTCTTTTAAGCCGG
This sequence comes from Podarcis cretensis, assembly GCF_951804945.1. NCBI lineage: Eukaryota > Metazoa > Chordata > Lepidosauria > Squamata > Lacertidae > Podarcis > Podarcis cretensis. The sequence goes on from NC_137186.1 coordinate 27,383,051, forward strand.
GTCTCCGATAGCTCCCCTGCTTGAGGAGCCTTTTGAACTGGGTTGCCCCAAACATCACTTGCAGAATTTGCTGGTATCCAGGTTCTTGTAATCCTTGTTGTATGGAACCCCCGCAAAACAGATGGCGGCGCTGCGGTCACAATTACAGATGAAAGCCTCGCACTCGTTATTCTTTTCTGGAGAAAGAAGATTTGGGAGAAGACGGGGGAATCAGGAGTTCAGGTGCGCTTGAGCCCAGGTAACCCACCCTCTCCCTTTTAGGAAAGTAAATACTGCCCACGACCTCCTGGGGACACAGTTCCCAAATACCTTTGAAACTGCCAGAGTTTAAGTCGGTTACCAGTGGACTTCTGAGTGTGATTCAAAGTGGTAGCACGAGCATATAACGTCGTAAGTGGCTTGGGACGCAAGTTAACCAAACAAGTCCCTTCCCCAATAACAACCATCAGCAGGTGAGGTCTCGGTGGCGGTGCCTCTGCCATGAGGGGTTGCTGACCCCCCGACAGGGCCTTTTCGGTGGTGGCTCCATGTTTGTGGAATGCCCTCCCTCTGGTGAGGATGCACCTGCCTCCCTCGTTACTGACTTTCAAGGGGAATTTAAAAACATTCCTGTTCCCCCAAGTGCGCTCGCTGAGTGGTTGAAGAATACTGCTCCTGGCAACCGAGAGATCACTGGATGAGAAAATGTTTTAAACTGTTTTTAGAATGTTTAGAAGCATGGGTGTAGCCAGCAGGGTGCAGAGGGAGCAGCTGCCCCCCCCCCATCAAATAAATAAAAATACTTAACTAACTGACCAATTGCATCGTTCCCCCTAAAATAAATTCTGGCTATGCCCATGTTTGGGAGAGAGAATGGATGGATGTGTTTGCTATTAGGCTCCTTTGGGAGGAAGTGCAGAATATAAATTTAATGAATGAATGAACGAGAACTTAAGAAAAGCCTACTGAATCAAACCAATGGCCCATCTGATCCACTATCCTGCTCTCACAGTGGCCAGAAGCATCACTGTTTCTAACTGTGAAGGCAGAGCATAGTCAATAGAGCTAATAGCCATTTATAGCCTCCTCCATGAATTTGCATGTTTTAAAGTTGTCTAGGTTGGTGGCTGTTACTGTCTCCTGCAGGAGGGCATTCCATAGATTAGTTATGTGTTGCATGAACAGCTGCTTTCTTTTAGGTGTCCTGGATCTTCAACAGTGGTTCCACTAATCCACACAAACCCTTCAGCCTGAAATTGCCCTCATTCGCTCACTCCCTTTGTAAGGCAGATCCAGTTGACCTAAACGCTTGCACACCAGTGTCTCTGTATCGCCCTCACATATTTTCCGACCACATCTGATTTGTAATCATAGGAATAAACCAGTTTCCCAAACTTGGGTCTCCAGCTGTTTTTTTGGACTACAACTCCGATCATCCCTGGCTAGCAGGACCAGTGGCCAGGGATGATGGGAATTGTAGTCCATAAGCAGCTGGAGACCCAAGTTTGAGAAGCCTTGGCATAAACCTTTTAACTATACCAGGCATTAGGAAACGGGCCTTTCAGGTGTTGCTGGAGTCCAACTCCCATCAGCCAGAGCGGGCATAATGGGAGCTGTAGTTCAGCCATGTGTCGAGGGCACCAGCTTGGGGAAAGGTGCCCTTTCAAGCCTGGGAGCAGATCCAAGGTTATAAAATCATAGAATTGTAGAGTTGGTAGAAGGGACCCCAGGGGTCTTCTATTCCAACCCTCCAACAATGCAGGAATTGTATCTGAAGAATCCCTGAGAAGTGGCCATCCAAGCTATGTTTCAAAACCTCAAGTGAAGGAGAATCTGTTCCACTTGTGGGGAAGAAAGTGTGTGCATTATCAACTGTGCCAGAGCCTCTGTTAAGCGTGGCATATGAAGTGCATTTACCTGTACAGGTGATTTCGGTGCCAGAGCAGGTGTAGGAGTAGGTCTTTGTGTAAGGATTGTCCAGGATGAAAGTGCAGTCCGGGTGCTTCTTGGCTGCAGAATAGCAGTTGTCGTGGATTTGGCAGCAGCTGCTCAGGAAGCAGAAAGAAAAAGAAAAAGATTCAGAACGATTCTCCCGGCACCTGACACAAATTCAGAAAGCTTTCTTGCTGGAAGAGACCAAGCTCTCTACCTAATCCAGAGAGTGGCAAGGCATCCAGAAGAATAAGAAATCAAGGCAACAAACTTTTTTTATATAAAAGAATGGAAATGGCTTGCTGAATATTTACAGATAAATTGTAAACAGATAAGAACATTGGCAGGATTATTGTAATCACCTGCAGTTTTATAAGTGTATATATTTGAAGCAGATAAATAAATGAGCAAATTAAGTTAATTTCAGATAGGCAGAAGATATTAAAAACAAATTTTAAAAACCGCAGAAAGAGGGGGAAGGAAGTCAAGTTTTGAAACGTTAAAATGGTTGTAGAATTAGTGAAATGTAGAAACCTGAAGAGCATCAATTTTTTTTATTAATTTTTTTAAGTGAGTGAGTGGCAAGGCAGGTTCTTCCCAGAAAATGCTGCAAGCAGGACATGATGGCAACCAGCCTCCTCAGCATCTGGAATTTAGAGGTAGACTGCCCTTGACTGGGGGTATTCCATTCTTATCTCTCGAAAGAATTTAAGAGCAGCCATCTTGGATTAAGGCCAAAGGTCCATCTAGTCCAGGATCTGTCCTCCCACAGTGTCAGCCAGATGGTTCCAGGAGCCCCACAAGCAAGAAGCAGCTTCCTCCAACCCAGCGAAGTACTCTCTCCGAACCAGGTAGCTGACATGACTAATCACTACCTCATGAACAGAGTCAAAGGTAGAGGGCACTACTTGTGGCAGCAGATTCCATGACCTGTGCTGTGTGAAGACATCTTTCCCTTGTCTTTCTATTTCAGCCTCACAACAGCCTTGTGGGGTAGGCTGGGCAGAAGTGAACTAGCACAGAGAACCATTGGCACACTGGATGTTGCTGAACTATAACTGCAGTGGGTGGGGGGGTGTGAGGGGGGAAAAACATTGGACTCAGTTATACAGCTGCAAATAATACATTTTAAGCATGTTGTGCATTATACAAATGTGACACTAGATGGTGATGGAGAGCTATGGCAAATTCAATATATTTTTCAAAACTTTTTTTAGAAAAAGCATTTTCAAAGCGTTTTTAATATGTGTCTAGATTCCACCGTAGGCTAGCTCCCACACACCCCACAAACCTATGAGTTCATGGGAACACTCCAGGGAAGCCAAATAAACACAAGGAGGTTATGAAGTAGGCCTGGCGAGGGACCTGGCCTGGAAGAGAGTCGCAGGGGCCAGAGAAAGGGGGCTGGGGGGCCAGGTTCTCCAACCCTGACTCATGCTATCATACGCTGCAGATAAGCCTTCTGCAACCGAATGCTTTTCATGTGCTTTGACTACAACTCTCATCATGCTGTGCTGGTCAGGCCTGATGGGAGTTGTAGTCCAAAATATTTGGAAGTCAGACAGTTGGGGACATTTGCTCCAGCGGGACCTACCTCATCTCAAAAACACAATGAGAATACACAATAGTGAGCAGAGGGTTTGAGTGCTTTAAGAAAGATGGCTGCTTACGTGTCCAGGGCATCAATTGGCGTCCCGCTGCCCCCCAAACCACAGTAGCAGCCGTAGTTGTTGTAATCCCTGAGGGGGTCACTGGATGGCATGGTGCATTTGATCATGTTACGGAATTGCCACAGGTTCCGGAGGACAGAAGCATGGGCAGTGCCCACTAGGAAACAAAGCGACACACATTCACACAAAAACTTCTCAGAGGACGGTGCATGCTCAGAGAGCCTTTCGAAAGCTCCTGTGAGTACGTATCTTTCTTTGGATTTAGGTAGTTTCCCACCTCTATAATGGCTGTATGTTTAAGTTTGCATTTCAGTTCCTTTTTTGTTTTTTATTTCCAAAACCGAAAAAAGAAAAATTACAAACATCAAATTCAACATCCATATTCATTTTCTAACATTACATAATTAACTAAATTAAAGTATACCTAATTACTCTAAACTTCTCTTTGCTGTATACAAATACAACACAGTTAGAAATTTTATGTTAAAGCTTTTATATTATAAATAATATTTCAAATTCCCCTATACCCCCATTCCCCTTCACCCATGTGTGATCTCAATTTTTTTTAACTTCTTCCGTCTTGTGTTGTTATAATTTAATCATTGTTCAATTGATTCTTTTATTATTTCCTTGCTTACCCCTGCACTTTTTACACATTACCGCATTTCAGTTCCTTTGCTCTTTAAAGTGTATTTATTTCAGTTCCTTTGCTCTTTAAAATGCATTTATTGTTCCAGTGGCTTGAACTCACCACCTTGAAGCTAAGGGTCTTATGCTCTACTGACTGAGCTGTCCAAGCCATGAACAATGCCGGAAACAAACTAAATATTTCTGCCTGAACCCTGGGCATGCAGGGTTGCAATGAACATGAAGAGGCATACTCCTTGGAAAAGCACAGGACTCTGCTGAGCTAGTGTAGCAGGAGCAATGGAAGCGCCCAGCCATGCTCAAGGTCAGGCTTTCTCAACCTTAGCCTTCCAGATGTTTTTGGCCTACAACTCCCATGATCCCTAGCTAGCAGAACCAATGGTCAGGGATGATGGGAATTGTAGTCTCAAAACATCTGGAGGGCCGAGGTTGAGGAAGCCTGCTCAAGGTAGAGACTCACTGGAAAGAGAGAGGGCCAGAGCAGGAACTCATACAGAGATGTGGCTTACAGTTTGGGCTCCTAGGAACTCTTTGGCAGATTTAATGCATCACATTGCTTCAGCTGCCCCCAGCGTGCAAGTCTGGGAATTACCAGGTTAGAGTTGTGCTTCCCAGCTGGAAGCAAGCAGGGAAGGCATGCAACGCTGGAACAAGAGAGAAGGCTTTAGAGCATGGGTGTAGCAGAGGGTTGGGTACATGGAGTGCAGCTGCACCCCTAAAACAAGTAAAACAATAAAAATAACTAACTGACCAATCGCATCGCAGATTGCTCAGTTCTGCACCCCCAACAAAAGTCCTCCCCCCAAAAAAACATAAATCCTTAATACACCCATGCTTCAAGAGGTACACAGAACACCATTCATAGGCCAGGGTGCTTTAAATATTATAAAACTCTTGCTCAGGGTAAATTGTATCCAATGATTTCAAAGAAAAGCAAGAAAACTGTCTTCCAGACCACCTCAAAAACATTTTTAGAAAGTTCCCCCATGAAGGAGCTTGTGCAATATTACAGAGATTAGGTCACACACAGCTGTTTACACTCCAAATACTTGTGATTGCAATATTTCACTTGCAAAAAATGGGGACTTCTAAAGTGGAAGGAGGAAGGAGCCACCGAGAAGACTTTTTTTTTTTTGCTTTTTAAAGGTACCCATTGTCTGAATCAGACATACAGATGGTTTCCTCTAAATCCACAAGTTTATTGCACCACTCAAATAGTAAAAAAACAGACACCCTAAAAACACCACCTTTCCAGGCTGATCAGAATGCATCTGCAAAGCAAGGAATTCGCAACTTCACTAGGTTACAACTCACCTGATGCCAGGAGAACTAGAAGGAGGGTGAGGTTCATTTCGTCAGGTGTCCAAGTCCTAGTGGCCGTCCTTCACTTCCCTGCATCTTTATACCCTGCCCTCCCCTTGGCACCTGGATCCGAGATATGAGTGCCCTGTTTACCTTTCTATAAGCATCCTTCTTCCGTTAGAGGTTGACCGGGGTGGGGGTGGTGGCTTGAGTGTCAAGCAAGGTCAGTGGAAAAGCAGCCATTTCCCTTTCCAATACACAGCTTAACCTTCGCTAGAGAGGGATCTTGTTTCAAAAACACCCTTTTAAAAACATAACCCTGGTGGTCTTTCCACCACCCTGTGCTCTACATGGGGCTAATTTTGAAGGTGACCCGGAAACTACAACTAATCCAGAAAGCGGCAGCTAGACTGATGACTGGGAGCGGCCGCCGAGACCTCATAACACTGGTCTTGAAAGAACTACATTGGCTCCCAGTACGTTTCCGAGCACAATTCAAAGTGTTGGTGCTGACCTTTAAAGCCCTAAACGGCCGTGGCCCAGTATATCTGAAGGAGCGTCTCCACCCCCATCGTTCAGCCCGGACACTGAGGTCCAGCACCAAGGGCCTTCTGGTGGTTCCCTCACTGCAAGAAGCCAAGTTACAGGGAACCAGGCAGAGGGCCTTCTCGGTAGTGGCCCCCACTCTGTGGAACACCCTCCCACCAAATGTCAAAGAGAAGAACAACTACCAGATTTTTAGAAGACATCTGAAGGCAGCCCTGGTTAGACAAGCTTTTAATGTTTGACAGACTACTGTATTTTAATGCTTTGTTGGAAGCTGCCCAGAGTGGCTGGGGAAACCCAGCCAGATGGGCAGGGTATAAATAATAAATTCTATTCTATTCTATTCTATTCTATTCTATTCTATTCTATTCTATTCTATTCTATTCACCACTCGATTCAAGCTGGGACTCAACCCACATAGCCAGTTTTTGTTGCCAGGACTAATCCTGGAAGGAATAGCAAAGGAGAACAGTTGCTGGATGCAAAACAGCTTAAATTAGGATTCCCGGGCAACGGGCAAAGCAAATCCCAAATTCCTCCTGCCCCAGGTTGTCTGTTTTAGAACTATAAGGGCCAGGTTGCCCCTGCCAGACTCCCCTGTTGTTTTGGACTACAACTCCCATCAGACCCAGGCCAGGAGAGTCAAATCCTGCTGGGGCTGCTGGGAGTTAATAGTGTGAAACCTGTAGAGGGCACCAGGCTGGAGAAAGGCTAGCTAATTCTGTCAGCACCGAGTGATCGAAGGATGTTTCCTAACCTAAGTGAAGGCACCAGGATTGAACAAGAGAGCCCTCCCAACTGATGGAAGGCACTGATGGTGTCAGGCAATCATCATCATCATCATCATCATCATCATTTTATTATTTGTACCCTGCCCATCTGACTGGGTTGCCCTAACCACTCTGGGTGGCTAGAGAAGGATGGTCTGTTCAGTCTCTCCAAGGCCTCATTACAAGTGGGTACACATTTTCAACCATTAACCACTGTCTTGGAACCTACAATCAAAAAGCAAGGCCTTGATGCCACCAGGGGCTGCCCAGTTGGCACTGACCTGTGACGGGGCCTTTTCGGTGGTGGTTCCCCTGTTCTGGAATGCTCTCTTTGGTGAGGTCTGCATGCCTGTCTCATTACTGACATTCAGGAAGGATATGAAAACATCTTTTTGCCCAGGCATTTGATGGCTGAAATGCACTGTTTCTGGAAACTCTTGAGATCATGGAATGAGGTGTTTTAAACTGGTTTTTAGAAAGTTTTAAGAATGCTCTATTTTTTTAAAAAAATAAATGTTTTACTATGGCTGTGTTTGCCACGCTGGACTCCTTCAGAATGAATGAATGAATGAATAGAAATGTACTCTACCACAAACCTTTGGGGCCTCTTGAACTTTTCCATACATGCCACTTAAGAAATGATATTCTCAAAACAACCCTGTGGGGTAGGGTGGGTTTTTGAGTTTGTGACTGCCTGACGCAAGGTCACCCAGTGAGATTCATGACCAAGTCAGGATCCAAGCCCTGGTCTCTCCCAGGGCCTAAATCAGCACTCTAACCACTATTCCACGCTGGCTCTTGTTGGCCTTGGCTGCGACAAAAGCAAACCCAAGATGGCTTGGGTGCTTTGCAAGCACTCCACACACCCCCACACACCCCCACACCCCCACCCCGCAGCACTTAAGCTGCATTCTGCTGGCTAATGACACCTGTGCAAATGGAAATCATTCGTAAATTGATTGTGCGAAAATCAACAGGTGCCCCCCCCCCATTACTGCTGTGCCAGGCTAAAAGGGAAGGAGAAACGGCTGTTTTAAAAACACCTCCGATTGGGCAACTCACTCCAGCTTAGGGTCAACAGCAGACCCACCACGTGGCTATTCCTCAGTTCCAAGAATGTCCTCGTTTCCCAGTACTAAACAGCACATCAGCTTGAGTGGCCAGGAGGGCCTGCTCTCAGGACATTGGCAGCTGCCCAGATTTCCAAGACGTAACAGGACACTGGCGGCAATCCAGTTCCAGTCCATCTGCAGACCCCAAGCCCTGGGAGAACAGCACTTGCGAAGGAGCAGGCTGACTCAAGGGTTTGTTGTGGGGAGGCTGAAATGAATGCCTAATTGATTTCAATGGGGCTTGTGCAGGCTGAATGTTTTCATTTACAGTGGTACCTCAGGTTAAGTACTTAATTCGTTCCGGAGGTCCGTTCTTAACCTGAAACTGTTCTTAACCTGAAGAACCACTTTAGCTAATGGGGCCTCCAGCTGCTAACGCGCCGCTGGAGCACAATTTCTGTTCTCCTCCTGAAGCAAAGTTCTTAACCTGAGGTACTATTTCTGGGTTAGCGGAGTCTGTAACCTGAAGTGTCTGTAACCTGAAGCGTATGTAACCCGAGGTACCACTGTATTAAATTGGTGCACCACCCTCCAACCGAAGATCACAGGGCAGTTCATGACATAAAAATACAAAATGAGGACAGAAAATGTGTAACAAAACAAAAAGCAACCAATAACCACCCCCCACCCCACAAAATCACTGGGTGACCTTGGGAGCCAGTCACTCTCATCTCCACAGGGTTGTTGTGAGGATAAGTGGGGTTTTGCCTTTTAATACAGTGTTTCTGCTTTGAAATATGCTGGTCATCAAAGATGGAGGCCTTGATCTGCCCCAGGAGTTGGGAAACCGCAGCCCTCCAACTTCCATCAGCTCCAGCCAGCATGGCCAGTGGTCAGGGATAACGGAGGCCCACAAGTTCCCACTTTGTGACTGATTCTTCTGCTTCTTGGCTTTCTTCAGATTTTGGAGTCTCGGGTAGAAAATATCAAATGTCACTGGACCATTACCACCACACCGTAACACAGGAACTTAACGAGGCTGCCTGTTACCTGTCAGATCACTGATCCATCTAGCTTAGTGCTGCCTACACTGGCTCGCAGTGGGTCTCCAGGGCTTCAGACAGGGGACACTGAAGGTGCTGCCGGGGACTTAACTTGGGGCCTTCTGCATGCAAGGCAGGTGCTCTGCCTCCGAGTCACAGCCCTTCCCTTCATCCTTTATAGGTTTCTAGAAGCTCAGGAGCAAAGTGGAACATGCTTTACACTGAATTAGATCATTGGTTCGTCTAGTTCAGTGATGTCAACACTGGCTGGCAGCAGCTTTCCCAGGTTTCAGATCCATTCCCAGCTCTACCTGGAGGTGTCAGATTGGAGCAGGGACCTTCTGCAGGCACTCCGCCACTGAACGATGGCCCTTTCCAAACAAGAACACAGGAAGCTGCCCTATGCAGAGGTAGGCCACTGGCCTATTGATCTTACACTGACTGGCAGCAGCTCTCCGGAATTTCAAGCAGGAGTTTACCTGGAGATGTTGGGGATCAAACCGGGAACTTTCTGTATGCAGAGATGTTTTGCCACTGAGCCACACCCCAACAGCCCGTTCTTCCTGCAGGGAGATTTCTAGATGCAAACTCCGCACACATCCATGGCAGCGTTCGCCCACTTCCAAACCACACCAACAAAGCCAAAAGCCGTTTTCAAATAATTTATTAGGAATTTAAAACTGAAAATCTGGAAAAAGGGGTTACAGGTATGGAGAGAGAACATTGACGTATAATAAAACTGGCTTAATAAAAACCACAGCTTTATTTTTTTTCTCTTAAAAAAAAAGAAGAACAGACACAGCAGCAGTAGCTCCCCCCCCCCCAAATCACAGGCCCTCCCACCCCCTGACACCTGGGCTGTTGCCAAGAGAGTCGCAATGCAAACTCCGGTTCTTGGTGGCGCCGCAGGTAAGGGACGTGGTCGGAGAAGCAGCTCAGCGCGTGTACCGAGGGGGGAGGCACGGCTGTGTGTGTCCCCCCCCCCACCCCCTCTGCAGCCCCCCCAAGGCTGAAGACTCAAGAATAAAAATAAACCCAATAAATCGCGGCTGCACTTTCGCTTCTTCTTTTTTTAAAAAAAGGACATACAGACTCGTCTCAGTAACAAAAATTATTGCTTTGTGTTTCCAGTACTAATTCGCTAAGTTATCCCACCCACCCCTGCTCCTTCCCTCTCCACCCCCCCCCCGCCCCGCAAAAAAAGAAGAAAAAGAATAAAAAAAGAGAACTCTCCCAATATTTATGACCTGCTTCAGGTGGGGACTTGGGGTTTGAGGACAAGGCAGCAAGGACATCACCCCAAAGAGAGGGAGGGGGGTATGAGGCAGAGAGAAAGAGAGAGAACAGAAAGGGGTGGCTGACGCTGATGAGCAGTCAAAAGGCTTCACACCTGGACTGTCCCTCTTCAGGATGCAAGGGGGCTGCCTTATACAGAATCATCTCCTCAGTATTCCCTACACTGACTGGCAGTGGCTCTCCAGTGTTTGAGGCAGGGGTCTCTCCCAGTCTTGCCCGGAGATGCCACTGGGGACAGAACCTGGGACCTTCTGCATGCAAAGTGCTCTGCCACTGACCTTCTTTTGACAAGGTGCTAGCCCTCATGGTTCCGAGTTAAATAGCAGCATAGGAAGCTGCCTTATACCAAGTCAGGTTCGTCTAGCTCAGTACTGTCCACACTGGCAGCGGAGTCCCTCCTAGCCAAGGACTGAACCTCTGCATGCAAAGTGGATGCTTCTGCTGCTTGGGTTTGGAGGTTCCAGTTAAGGAAATCTTCCCTAGTGACATGAAACCAGCAGGTGAAGGAGGGCTGGGGTACATCACAAAGCACGGCGCACTGGTTTTCTATATGCATAAGAATGTATGAAGAGCCCTGCAGATGGATCAGGCCCAAAGGCTCATCTAGTGTGGCCTCTTTGTTCTCACAGTAGAACCAAATGCCCCAAAGAAGCTAGGGATTTAGATAGAGTGCCTCTGGACCCGGAGGCTCCATAAGAACACAAGAAGAGCCCTGCTGGATCACGCCAAAGGGGGCCCATCTGGTCCAGCCTCCTGCCCTCACAGTGGCCATCCAGGTGCCTCTTTGGGGAAGCACGCAGGCAGAACCTGAGCACAAGAATAACTCTGTGCTCACCTGCATTCTCTGCTTCCAACAGTGGAGGTAAAACACAGCAGCTAATAGTCATTGACAGCTTTATCCTCCATAGAGTCTCCCCCCCCCCAATAAAACAGCGTTAAAACATGCACTCTGAAGTGAGTGCAGGGATAAGGAAAAACTGTTTGTTGCTGGACTCCCAACTCTGAACAGCCCCTGCAGGTTGCATGAAGTTTAAACTGATCCTGGTCAAACGGGTTCTGCAGGCTTCTGATAATTTCAAAAACCTGCTCGACCGAAGTTGTTATAGCAGGACAAAGGAACCCGCCCCCCCAGGAAATGACGCCGACTCTTTTCTGCTACTTTCAACGCTGTTTGAAAAATGGTCACTAGTCACCAGTCTTGAGGAAGCAAAGATCCTGTTTTGGGTGTTGTTGTGTGTCCAGACTTCCACAACCTGGCGCCCTCTGCATTTCTTTTGGACGAAATTTGCCATCAGCCTCCAGCCAGCATGGGCACGCTCGAGTAGATGCCGTGGTCGAATTGGCCAAGGGTTGATGCAGCCCAAAACATCTGGAGGGCACCAGGTTGGGGAAGGCTGGATTTGTCTCTTGCTCACAGGGGCTAAGTTTGAGGAAAGGCGCTAAAAAAATTATTATTATTATTATTATTATTAGACTTAAGATGAAGCTGTGTTTTATTTTCCCTGGGCATAAGTGTCAGACTGCATCTTAAGAAAAGGCTCAGACAAGGTCTTTGGTTCAAGTTTAAACAGATTTCAGACCCAGCCCCGGAAGAGGAAAATTTAAGCTCCCCCCCTCCGCAACAAAAGGGTATTGATTTATTGCAACTGAAAATTCTCACCCATGAAGTATTGCATTACACATGTAGGGAGGAAATGGAGCCTGCAACTAAGTATGCACACACCAAGAGGAAGCTGCAAGCAATGGATGGATGGATGGAATGCTGCTTGAAACAGAGTCAGACCCTTAGTCCATGTAGCTCAGTATTGTCTGCACTGACAGGCAGAGGCTCTCAATGGTTTGGGCCAGGAGCCTTAGTTCTACTTGGCAATGGTGGGGGGGATTGGACCCGAGACCGCCTGCATGCAAAGCAGATACTCTCTACCACGGCCCTTACCCAAACTGCACATTTGCCACACCTGCACGATGTGGAGGCGTCTTTTAACATTGCCTAAATAATGCAATGGGCAAAGAGACCCTCTCCTGGTTGGCTGTGTGGGAGAAAGGGGTCAGAACAGAGAAACCTGAGACAAGTGGGATTTTGCGCATCCCCCCAAACATATATAGATAGATTTCCTCTTGCCACCTCAAAGAGGCTCAGCAGATCCCACAGCTTCCTTCCTTGCCGAAGTGGCAATTCTTTGAAGGGTGGGCCCAAGGCATTTCCGTCCCGCAAAATGTAGATGACACAACACCCATCCACACCATTCCCTACATGCAATCGATCCAGAAGGAAGGTCCCTGCCACAAGCCTCCCTGAAAGGAACAGGAGCTGCGAAAGAGCCCTTCAGTTAGTAGACAGAACGCAGTGGCTAGTGCCTGTGATGTCACGAACTATGGAACTCTTGCACAGATGCCGTTCATTTCAATGGAGGTTGCATGGGAGATCATCACACTGGAATGATAGCTCCATTGATAGGTGTGTGGGAGAGGGAGTGGGCGCCACAAGGATCTTCCCCTTCGGGCACCAAAATGTTGTCTTATTGAAAGGCTGAAGCAGAGAGGCAGGGACATGGCTGCAGCATGTCTGAATCCTTTCGCATCACACACTTTCGCTATCTGGAGGAGGCATCACAGGGGTCGGATCTGCCTGCTTCCCACCTTAGTGATGCCCAAAATCCATTGGAAAGGCCACATCTAGATCTTGCCTCTGCAGGAGCACTGGTTCCCCAAAAATGGGCCTTTGGGGGGGGGGGAATTCAAGTATGGTAGTCAGAAGCAACCCAAAAGCCCACTCTGGGGCAGCAACTCACCACACAGAATGTCACAGACAAAGAAGCTGCCTTGCACAAGTCAGTTCATCGGTCATCTAGCTCATTCCTGTCTACGCGGACCCCCAAGGTATGAACCTGGGACCTTCTGCACCCAAAGCAGGCAATCTGTGCCTCTGAGCTACGGCCCGTCCTCGTGGTAGCGAGAAGAGCAGGGAAGGAAGAGCCCGCATAAAGGCAAGCAGCTTGAAAATGAGGCGTGCGGGTGAGGCATGGCCTAGGGAGTGGATAGCCAGCGTAGCTGCTCTTGGGCTCTAACCCAGCAGCCCCACCTGCCAGCCAGGCCAAGGCTGGGAGATGTAGTCCAGTACTACCCAGAGAGCATGACTAGCTATGCCTGTTCCAAGGGGAGACACACGTCACACTTCCCAGCCTCTCCCTGGCTGTGTACAGTCATATCTCTTGTTACGTTCGGTTCAGGTTATGTCTTTTCAGGTTGCGTCCCGTGGCGACCCGGAAGTACCCGGTTGTGCCGCTTGCGCATGAACAGAAGCGGCGAATTGCGACCCGAGCATGCGCACAGATGCGGGTTGCATTCCTTTCAGGTTGCGAACGGGGCTCCGGAACGGATCCCGTTTGCAACCAGAGGTACCACTGTAAGTAGCAAATCTTGACAAATGGTGTGAGGAAGACAAAGAAAGGCCCCCGCAAGAATAGTCGAAGGAAGATGCAGAGGGCCATGTGCAAGGGGAAATGCATGGGGATTTAACTTTCTGCTTCAAAGAGAGCGCTGAACGTGTGCAGAGTGGCCCTTCACTTTCCACTTCCACCGCAGGAGGCAAACTTTGCTCACCTCGCCCCTGACAGGAAGACGGGTTTCCCAGTGGGGTCAGTCTCAGCAAAATTAGCTATGATCCTTGCATCGCAGGGGGTTGGACTACAGGTGACCCTTCGGGGCCCTTCCAGCCCTACAATTCTATGATTCAAATGCACCTTTCTTAAGAACAAACGGTATCCTGGCATAGTAAAGCAGGGTGGGGGATCCAGAGCTTATTCCCCCCCCCCAAACTCACAGGATCCCTGAGAACCTTTCTACTGGTGCAGATCTTGGGCCACATTCACACCATACCAGTTAAAATCACTCGAAACAGCCATGAATTCCCTGCCCCTACAAAATAATAATAATAACCCTGGGAACCACAGTTTGTTTTGGTGCTGAGACCTTCCCCCCCCCCCCCCTTCACAATTCCCCTGGGAAGACGGGATTGATGGTTCAACCACTCTGAGAGCTGTAGCTCTGGGAAGGTAACAGGGGGTTTCTTAACAACTCTCCACGCCCTTTGGCAAACTACAGCCCCCAGGATTCAATGTGCTTTCGATGTATGGTATGGATGTGGCCTTTACTCAGAAATAATGCCCATTGGATTTGATGGCTGGGTTTAGGAGGGTGTGGGATCACAGCCTAAGTCTCTCTCACTAGCAAAACACACAAACACACACACCTTTTTTTCCTGAATCACCACCCACCTTTACAGTAAAAAGTGAGGGAGATGGGGGGGGGGGCGAACAGACGCCCTCGACACCCCCGACCTCCCAGCAAGCTATTGCCCACCCTCTTGGCAGGAAGCAGTAAATATTGGGAGAGTTACATCCACCCAAAGCGTCAACAGAGACCAGCAGTGGTGGCTGAAGAAGCCCTTTTCTAAAGCGGGTGCTGGCACCGTCATGAGAGGGGGGGCATGATGCCCGCATGCTGAGCCTGGCGCAAGCCGCTCAGCAACACAGCAGCCCCCCCTCCGCACCAGATGATGCAAGTAGCTCTCACCCAACTCTTTCCAAACCCGCCCTCCCCCCGTCCCCCCCAACACCCCCCCAAGCGCCCTCCTCCTCCTCCTGCTCCCCACCAGACTCCCAGAGGTCTTAAAATCTTATACAGTAAAAGGTATAAAAAAGGGGGAGGGAAAAGAGGTTCGTCACGGTCCAACTGGAGAGAGTATTGCTCACGTTTTCGGCATCAAGAGGCCCAGAATGAGAAGAGGAAAAAGAAAGGAAGCTTAAGAAACCCAGAGTTTGCTTGGTGCACAACAAGGCCGAAGACCGCCCTGCAATATTTACATATGATACAGGAAAGATCGAAGGGAAGGGGGCGGAGAACAAAATAACAATAATAAAAACCCACAGAAACCTAAAATCTAGGGGAGGGGAAAGGAGGGGAGGGGGGAATTCAGTCATCAGGAATAGTGTTTTCTTCTTCTTCTTAGTCCACTTAGCAAAATATACAGTTCATTATTCGTTCCATAGCAATTGCCTTCTGCTAATTCGGCATGTTTCTCAAAGCCTCACCTTGATAGAAAGAAAAGGTTTCTTTTTTTACACAAAAAAAGAGAGAGATCGAGAGAAAGAGAATCTGCCCGATGCAGCGACATCTCCCTGCTCTCTGCCTACCCTTCGGAACTGCCTTCACTTGACATCGCAATGCGTCCTTTCCAAGATAACCTTTTGCTTTCTCATGACCGAGTCCTGTTCCTTCCTCCTGCCCTGCCCGCCCCCCAAAATATATATTTATATAATATATATCTAAAAACAAAACAAAACAAAAAGATTTCAAAGCCAAATAAAAATATTCCTCAATAAAAGCTACCCCCTACTCACAATCACAAAAAATAAAATAAAATCCAAATTCATAAAAACGGTTCTTCTGAGAGGCTCTGCAAAAGAGCAAAAAGAACCACAACAACGAAAAAACAATGACAATGAGAGGACTGACTTCACACCTCCTCGGTCCTCCTTCCCCCTCTCCCTCCCCCCCCCCAAAAGATTAAAAAATAAAAGCTAACAAGCTAACAAAATAAATAAAAGAAGAATTGTCGGGGTGGAGGGTTTGGGGAGAAGTGTAAACGGTCAGCGGTTATTAGTAAGAAGAGGAGACAAGATCTCCTTGCGTTCAAATCCAGTGCTCAAGATCTGGTCAATGGAGAGATCAGGGCAGGCCGGGAGAAGCCCAGCAAACAGCCACGAGTGTGCAGTTTTATTTACTAAAAATGAAATCTTGGCTCATCCCTCAAGTGTTGCCGGATCCTCCAGGTCGCTTGTCCTTGGTTTGCTCACTGGGGAATCTGCAAGAACAAAGGGTGTGGGGAGATGGAAATTATGGAATGATCGTGCAAGGTTAGCCTCCCCAGAATTTTGCATTCACAGCTGTCTCAAGAGTGTGTAGGCACACCTTCTCATAGAATCTTACAATGGTTAAAAGGTAAAGGTAAAGGATCCCTGGACGGTTAAATCCAGTCAAAGGCGACTATGGGGTTGCAACGCTCATCTCGCTTTCAGGCCGAGGGAGCTGGCGTTTGTCCACAGACAGCTTTCCAGGTCATGTGGCCACCATGGCTAAACTGCTTCTGGCGCAACGGGACACTGTGACGTAAGCCAGAGTGCACGGAAACGCCATTTACCTTCCCGCCACAGGAGTACCTATTTATCTACTTGCACTGGTGTGCTTTCAAACTGCTAGGTTGGCAGCAGCTGGGACAGAGCAACGAGAGCTTACTCCGTTGCGGGGATTTGAACCGCCAATCTTCCGGTTGGCAAGCCCAAGAGACTCAGTGGTTTAGACCACAGTGCCACCCGCGTAGAGCTGAAAGGCACTCCCAAAGCTAATCTGGTCCAACCCCCTGCGATGCAGGAATCACAGCTAAAGAATTGATGCCCAACATAATACTAGACTCCACAATGGGAACATCCCACGAGAGACAAATGGATGGACTTTTTCTTACGCACCCAAGCAACTGTGTCAAGAAAATGGGCGTGCCTTTCCCCTCATGTAGAAAAGAGGAGGCAGGCTCTGAACATAAGAAGAGCCTGCCAATGGCTCACAAAGTCCAACCTCCTGTTTTCACAGTGGCCAACCAGATGGCTGTGAGAGCCCCACAAGGAGGACACAAGTGCTAAAGCATCTCTCTCACATACACCCCCCCACCGTGGTTTCCAGCAACTGGGATTCAGGAGCAGTGGCGTAGCGTGGGGGGTGCAGGGGGAGCCATCCGCACCAGGCGCAACATTTGGGGGGGGGGCGCGCTCGCACTCGCAGCTCTCTGCCCCTACCTGGCTCACTCACTCTCTCTCACTGCAGTGCTGGCTGTGCGAATCCGATCCGAGCTGCCGGGTCGCCACCCACTGTGGAGGGGGAGGGTGCCAGGCGTGCGTTGCGTTGCGGAGCAGAGAGAGAGCAAGGGAGGGACTATCTGGGGGAGGGACAGTGCAGCGGCCGCCCAGCGCAGCGCTGAGCGCGGGAGAGAACCACACCCGACCAGCCCAAGCAGCAGCAAGAAGAAGCTGGCAGCGGCGGCAGGTTAGGGGTTAGGGGCGCAAATTGCTTGCCTTGCCCCGGGTTAGGGGGCGCAAATTACTTGCCTTGCCCCGGGTTAGGGGGCGCAAATTACTTGCCTTGCCCCGGGTTAGGGGGCGCAAATTACTTGCCTTGCCCCGGGTTAGGGGGCGCAAATTACTTGCCTTGCCCCGGGTTAGGGGGTGCAAATTACTTGCCTTGCCCCGGGTTAGGGGGCGCAAATTACTTGCCTTGCCCTGGGTGCTGACAACCCACGCTACGCCGCTGTTCAGGAGCATTGCTGCCTCAGACTACGGAGGCAGAGCACAGCCATCACGGCTATTAGCCGCTGAAAGCATGAATTTGCCTGATCCTCTGTTAAAGCCAGAAGATGCAGAGAAGCATCCCAGGTCTTACCACTTGACTTCAAAGTCCAGATAGGTATCTATGGGAGGCATCCCCTCTAATATCTTGGACTATGGCCACTTCACCCTACACTTCAACTAAGAGTTCTAAAACTGTCTTCAAGGACAGACCTATGAACAGCACACTGTGGAAGCCGAGTCCCCATTGGCCATCTTACCTCCTCCTTCCTTGGTCCTCAGCTTCAGTGGTAACCATTAGTAAACGCTGTTGCAATCAAAGGTCCCTTCAAAACAATGACATGACATTGATTGGACATTATCAGCAGAGCTTTGAACACTCACAATGTACCATATTTGTGTGTGTGTGTGTGTATGTGTGTGTGTGTGTACTATATCAGGTTAACCTGCAAGATGTGCTGTCTTGACTGCTTCAATCTGCAGAACTGGAACTGTTACAGGTGCCACAAAATTCTTGTTCCACATTTGTAAGGAATGGAACTTTCAGTGTGCCAGCACTTTGGAACTCCCTGCCTATTGACATCCAGCAGGCAGGTGCCTCATTTTGTACTCTTTTTGGCGCTTGCTAAAAATGTTTTTGCTAAGGAAAGGCCTATCCAGATACGTAGAATGTTGATGAAAATTTTAATCTGGGGCTGTTGTTTTTTAAATTAAAAAATGATTTATTTTTATTGTACACACGTAATTCATAACACGACTGACAAAAAATGGCTCCTTAAGGGGGTAAAATACTGAACACAAAAAAAGAGTTCTTTTTTGTAAACCGCCTTGAGTGTGGTTTTTTCAGGGTTTTTTGTTTTGCAATCATGCAGCATATAAATTTTATGAACTAAATAAATACATCAAATGACCCAACTGAGTTATCTGGTGCTGCAGAATTGAAGCGCAGAGCACTCTAGCCTTTGTCATCAGAAAGCGCCACTGGCAGGGCTGCACATACTGCCTCCTAAGAAGATAATCATAGCAATGGGGAGACCAACTTGGCCCCATCCACCGGCCAGTGAAAAAGCAGCTGTTCTAACGCTTGCTTTCCTCTTCCCTCCGCATTCCTATTTCTTTACGTGCTGTACCTATTAAATTACGAGCCTGGAAGGCAAGGACAGTCTTATAATTTAATATATGCACAGTGCTTTTTTAAAAAAATGCTACATGCTTTAGCAGTATTCAATAATTATGATTGTTACTGAAGCATATATGGCTTTAGGCAAAGCTAAAGAAGTTCCGACATTTCTTTAAAAAACAAACATAAATGAATGTTATGCTACTAAGTCACTGGCCTGCCTTTCCTGTCTGGCAGTGGCTCTGTTGGGTCGTGCTTAGCCCTTCACATCCTTTAATTCAGCCATCCCCAAACTGGTGCCCTCCAGATATTCTGGACTACAGCTACAACGGGAGCTGCAGTCCAAAATGGCCGTGTTGGCTGGGGCTGATGGGAGTTGTAGTCCAAAACATCCATAGGGCACCAGGCTGGGGGAGGCTGCTTTTTTAGAGAGCTCCTTGCTCCACCCCACAGGGCCCTCCTGCTGATCACTCACCCCTAGGCTGTGGCCAAAGCCAGTGCTCGGGGCGGGACTTGCTGCGCTGATGTAGCTGCTGACTCCTGAATCCTGATTGGCTGCTCCGTAAAGCTCCGCCATTGGCCCGGGGCTGGTGGTGCCCAGGAATCCACCGGTGCGGCTCGGGGTGGACCCTACAGGAGGAAGCAGGACTAGCCAGTGAAGATGCCAAAATGAAGGCCCCCTTGTCCCCCCGCCCCACCCCTCACCCAGAACAAATAGAGAGCTTCCCCAAAGCCAGCAAGGTGGCCACCCCCCAGGGAGCAGGGCAGTTACCTGTCCCTCGCACCACAGCCGCCGCCGCTGCCGCCGCCGCCATGGGTCCATACGCAGTGAGAGGGATGGCTGGAAGGAAAGGGAGAGACGTCAGAGCAGGCCTGGGCTTCCCCGCAGGGGTGGTAAAGGAGTGGGCGGCTGGTGAATCTGAAGAGCACCCAGTGCCCATGAGCCAGAGATGGGGGAGGCGGTGACCCTCGCCTGCTGATGGGAGTTGGAGTCACTGGTCTTCCCTGCTCTTTGAGAAGTAGAATTTCCACGCAGGGAATAATGCCTCTTCTTAGATCTCAGGGATGGCGAGGGACAAGCTCCCTTCTGCTGGCTTTGGAAGCTTTCATGGGTTTCCTCCCACTTCACTGTTTAATTACATCAGGGATAGTCAACATGCTGCAATGTTGGTCAAGGGATGATGGGAGTTGTAGTCCATTGGACCATATTGGCTGGGGCTGGCAAGAGGCAGAGTTCCAACCACACCGGCTCTCCCTGCACCAGGCAGACAGCAGCTCAAGGTCACAGCCACAGTATATATTTAAAGAACTCTAAGGAGGCATGGCTTCCCCCAAAGAATTATGGGAGCTATGGTTCGTTAAGGGTGCTGAGAGTGGTTAGAGGCAGGGCTTCCCCCAGGAGGTACTCAGGGGCAGGCAGTACCAGTACTTCTTTTGTTGTAATTTTAAAAATGTGGCACTTACTGTAACAGCTTCATGGCTTCTATTTTTCTAGGGAAAAAGCACTGGTTAGTAGACCCCCTAGCCCCCTCACAGAGCTGCCGTTCCCAGAGTTCCCTGGGAAAAGGGATTGATTGTTAAACCACTTAGGGGGTAGCGGCTCTGGGAGGGGAGTGGGGGTGGTCTCCTAACAACTCTCAGCACTCTTAACGAACCATGGCTCCCAGAATTCTTTGGAGGGGGGAGGCCATGGTATCATAGCTCTTTATGGTGCGGATGTTACCTTGAACTGTGGTCTACCTGGGATAGCCAGCGTGGTTGGATTCAGCATCCTGTCAGCTCCAGACTGTGGCCGTCATCTGAAGGCACACGAGGCCACCAACTTGATGAAGCTAAGTAGGTCTGGCTCAGGTCAGGCTGGCCTGTACAGATGACCACTTGAGAACCACACAGATGCCATCTCGGGGAGGGTTCCACAATGGAATAAAGCTTTTTGATACCCACGTTAAGAAAATAAAATAGGTCAGAAGCAGCAAGATTTTAAGCCTGGGGAAAGGCTTTATTATTATTATTATTATTATTACAGTGGTACCTCTGGTTGCAAACGGGATCCATTCCGGGGCCCCATTCGCAACATAAGCAGAACGCAACCCACGCCTGCATGTGCGTGGGTCGCAACTTGCTGCTTCTGCGCATGCGTGTGACGCCACAGGACACAACCTGAAAAGACGTAACCTTAACCGAATGTAACAAGAGGTATGACTGTATTATTATTACCTATGGTATCCGAATGCCTGTGTTGCAGGGTCCTTGGGTGCTTATAACAAATTACCTTGGAAAGCTGTGGCATGAAGTAGGCTAAGGTCTCCCCAACCCCTGAAGCTCCAAACCTCAGAAGAAAGAGAGGGAAGTGTGGCGAGTGAGGGGATGTTACGGAGGATGAGACGGGCCTGTCAGTCCATTAGCTCAGGAAGAGAGAGGAACAGCAGAGTGCTGCCTGGGCAGGAGACACACATGGCAGCTTCTACAAAGCTTTGGGGAAATGGCAGCGGGGGGCAGGGGGTGCGCCCTGAAATGCAAGTGCGAGGCCAGGCCAAAGGGCGGAAGGGCCATGGGAAGGAAGCGGCGGGAGGCATTAGACTCAGAGAGGAGGAAGACGAGGAAGAGGAGGAGGAGGGTGGGGAGAAGGTGCCCTCTGCTCCCTTGTGAACAGTGGGTGCAGGAGAGGAGCACCCCAAAAAAATTCCACCCCATTCCATCTCCAGAAAAATAGGGGGAAACAGTGATGTGCCGTTCCAGCATTGGCATGGCTGTTTTCTCGGGGGGGGGGGGCAAGGAGTAAGGAAAAATGCAGCAGAATCAGCTGGAAGGGACCCGAGGGTCATTTAGTCCAACCCCTGCAATGCAGGAAGCGTGGCTAAGTAGTTCACAGTTCTAGGAGGAGGCACCAGAATTTGGAGCAGAACAGAGATTTCCAAACTGCCCACGAGCATGTGAAGCTGCCTTGGTAGAAGACAGAGGAGGGGGAAACTCCGGGCCTACAGCTCCCTTTGGCCCTACCCATTGGCCATGCTGGCTGCTGGGGTTGATGGGAGTGAGAGTCCTCAGCCAACACAGGGAGGGCTGAAGGCCCCCACACTTAGGAAAAAGGCGACCCCTTTTCTCCTTGGTCCACGCAGACCAGCAACATTCATTCTGACCAGCGGTGTCTCTCTTATGCTTTGCAGAGTGAGGCTTGGTGAAAAAGCGCCCAGAGAAAGAGCAAAAGGGTTGTGTGGGTGGGTGCCTTATCGGTGGTGTTAAATGGCTGCGCCCTTCAAGTAAGGATGTAACAATAAACGCATTTCCCTGAACGTGGAGCTGTTGCAGAACAATGCAAGAGCCTGAATTTTCACGCAGATGGAAAAGGAAACGAGGGTCATTACCAACCTCCCGCCCGCCCGCTCCCCCAAAACAAGGCGGTAACTGGGCTGGAGCTGCCCAAATCTCTGTGCCCCCACCCCAGCCTTCCAGCTTTTTGCAAGGTTTAGGAAATCGGCGGGACTGACCTGTCAGCTCAGGGAGGACTGGGGCACTCGGGAGGGGGGTCCTCTCTACCCGGAATTCTAAAAACGAAAGGCAAGACAACTTAGGAAATGTGGTCAGTTTCGTCCCCGAAAGAGAGGATCCAGCAAACAGAGCGGAAGGGGCAGGGGAGAGAAGAGGCGCAACAGCAGAAAACACAAATATTCTGGGCGAGGCCAATCCTCAGAGTTGCTGCCTGGACTTGATAGAGTAGGGAGCAGGTGAGAAAAGACCCATCGCTGCTTTAAAAACCGGCACCAGATGCCCTGGCTCAGTATGACCGCCTAAACAAAGGATTTTCCCACTTTGCAAACAGCAGCAGTGACCTGCCTCACATGCTTCTTGTGATTCCCCCCCCCAAACTGAAGTAACAAATTATTTTTCATTCCTTTAGGTTTGGAGCCCGTTAGATTTTTGATTGAGAGTCGCAATTAATATCCGGCGGCAACTCTGGGAGGGGGTTTGAGGCAGGTGTTGAGGATCAGAAGCAGGGAGGGAAGGAGGGGCTTAGAAAAACAGATTAAGAGAGAGAGAGAGGCTTGCAAGCTGCCCTTTCTAGGACTAACAAGTTTCCAGGGAGAAGGGGACCAAGGAGGGAACCACAACATCAGCGTCCTGCTCCTATTAAAACCTCAGAGGTTTCTCTCACTTCCTTCTTGAGTGGAGACAATTAGCAAAAGTTTAGAGAAGAGGCAGCGAATCCCCTTTTCAGCCATAGGGCCACATTCCCATCTGGGCAACCTGGGGGGGGGGGGCACATGTTGCTGGTGGGTGGAGCCAGAGGCAAAAGTGGGCGGAGCAACAAGTGTGAATTTTATCTTTGTGCCATAGGCTAGTTTCTACACACACTCGCATGGATCCCCTCTATCTCCATCCAGATGAGAATGAAGCATTATCAGAGTTCAAGGAGTAGTGAGAGGGTGTGTGGCTAGGGTAGAGTCCCAAGGGCTGAAGGTCCTCGTGGGCTGCATTAGGACTCTGGGACTGAGGTCTGTCATCCATCCTCCACCACCTGCCGGGATTGTAGGGATGAATTTTGGGGTCACTGGGGAGCCCACCCTTAGCACAAAGGCACAACAACTGAGAAAAGGGAGAGAGACGTACCAGGGAACTGGTAAGTGTAGCCAGGCGCAATGCCCGTGTAACTTCGGCTGGCGTAGGTGGCAGCCTGAAAACCTGGGTAACCTGTTCTCAGAGACAAAAGCGTTGAGAAAAGTTAGATTATTTCACAGCAAGGCACACACACACCAGATTCACCCCTCCGGAGTCCCTCATTCATGAGAGGCAACAGAAGGGATCTTCTAAATGTCCGAATCTCGCTCTCCTCGATCTTTTTATGGGAGACAATATTCACTTACAGTTCAAACCTTTAATAGGTTGTCCTCTGCTAACAGCCAGGCTCACAATAATGAGACACTGGAAGAACTTAGGAGACTGCTTCTCTGACAAGTCGTCACAAAAAAATTATGGCAAAACAGCACTTGTGGAAAAATTAAGATAAGAAGAACAAAATCTTTTGGCACATGTTTACTTAGTCTAGTCATTTAAAGGATCCTGTGCTGTGTTCCAAACACCTTCAAGCGGAGCAAGTCTCCGTGCTGCACCTCTGCATGATTTAAGTGCTCTGGCGGTGCCTCACCTCCTTTAAACAGGAAGCAATGTATGCAGTTCTTACTTTTGCACCCTGCAAAAGGAATGCTCTTCATGTGCAAGAGCAATGTGTGTGTCAAATTTTAATCTGTAGGGGAAGTTGTACCTCCTTCGTGGGGAAACTCTGCTCTAGCACTGGAATTATCTGCAGCGTGCCCATTCTGCCAGAAGAGGGCAGTGTAGGATGACAAATGCCCGCCCGCCCAAATGTATTACCCCATCACAAGACCTCTGACATCAGAGAGCTGATCCTTACACAACTCGGCACAGGTCTTAACACAGGCTGTCTGCTGCAGAGCAATAAGGGCAGAGAGAAAGAGTAAGGGGGCGCAGGCAGTTAAAGAGAGCTCCTTTGCCGTCCTTACCCAACATGCCAATCCCGAGCATGAAGGCGTCCATTCCATAAGGCATCACCCGGGACCGCCCTCTTGCAGAGCCAGTGGGGGACATCACTTCCTTTGGCTGAGCTTTTTTACATTCCACCTGGCATGGGACACAGAAAGGAGACAGCTTGTTTGACAGCCCCCCTAACCGTGTAGGATGTGTCAGCTTGTAGAGCAACCCCTCACTTCACAACCCCAGAGTCACATTTGCAAGTGGAGGAGCCTTCTTCAAGCCCAGCCCTGTAAAAATTGCTGCATCCCCCTCCCTTCCATAACCATGCCCGTAAAACCATTCCCCAACTTTGTGCTGGCTGCGGCCGATTTGAATTGCCGTCCAAAACTTCTAAAGGGCAAAGACGGCTCCATTATTTTCTTTTTATGTCTCCTTTCTAAGCCACAAAAGGCTGGTTTCCCGTCACGACATCTTAAAAAAAAGTTTTCCCTAAACTAGTTTGGATCCAACAGTTCTTTGCACGCAGCATTTCCTGCTTGGATTCTTCCTGCTCATTTCCACCCCGTCCCCTATTAAATGTGGAACCCCATTGCTACTTCCTCTTCCTTCTTCCCCCTTACAAGGCTCCTGTGGCTCTTCAAAAGTGGTGCAACTGACAGAAACACAATGGGTGGAGTGTTCCCCTTCACTGCATCCCCTTATTTGGGTGGTGGTGGCTGCACCTGTTGAATTACCACCCGTCATGCAACTTTTAAAGGCATGTAAATCCTGCCAGAATAAAATAATAAAAAACTCAGCAACTCCAATCTAGCCAAGTTTTCCCAATGCATGTATAGTTGACAACACTAGGAATCACTGGCCACATAGATCACAGACAGGTGGCTGTGCTGTGCGATAGGAAGGGAGACCCATCTAACACTTCGTACACACACACATTGCAGAATCCACAACCCAAACTGCCTCCTCCTAACCATTTTGTTGTTGATCTCATGGAAGTGGATCTCGCAGACTTTCTCCACAATGTCTTCACTTTCGAATGTGACAAATCCAAAACCTGAAAGAGAAATAAAGCAGTTGTGGCCTGGTCGAGATGCTGCAGAATCACATTCTATGGCAGAATGAAGGCCAGGCCATGATCCTACCCAGCTCAGGTCCTGTCAGAATGTCAAGACACAAACACAACATACAAAGAAACCTGCTGGATCAGGCCAGTAGCCCACCCAGTCCAATTCTCACAGTGGCCACCCAGCTGCCTTAATGGGGAAGCTCTCTAGCAGGACGCGAGAGCACTCTCAGCCACCTGCTGTTTCCAGCGACTGGTATTCAAGAAGAAGAAGAGTTTGGATTTGATATCCCGCTTTATCACTACCCTAAGGAGTCTCAAAGCGGCTAACATTCTCCTTTCCCTTCCTCCCCCACAACAAACACTCTGTGAGGTGAGTGGGGCTGAGAGACGTCAGAGAAGTGTGACTGGCCCAAGGTCACCCAGCAGCTGCATGTGGAGGAGCGGAGACGCGAACCCGGTTCCCCAGATTACGAGTCCACCGCTCTTAACCACTACACCACACTGGCTCTCTCATTCAGGAGTACTAATGCCGCTTTGGACTTGGGCTATAACTCCCATCAGCTGTCAGGAACTGATGGGAAGTGTGTTCTAAAGCCTTTAGAGGGCACCAGGTTTTCAAAAGCTACCCCTCCGGATTTCACCACATGTGCGAATGCAGGGCAGGTAGGGTGGGGGGGGGGAGGAATTTATTTGCTTCCTGTGCAAAACACAGCTTTCAACCTTGCCACATGTAGAAAACCAAAGTATTTCTACAGGTAGGCCTAGTGTTGTCACTTGACTGGAAAACTGCGGGGCAATGGGGGACCCGCCTAAGTCTGCGCTTAGGTCTCCATGAGCAATTTGATCTGCTGAAGCCAGCAGGCAAAAAAAGCCTTTACAGCACTAAGAGGGAGGCACCACATCGCATGGTAACGTGTTTAAAAAGTCACGGGCACTGGAAGTGACTGGGAAGTTGGCAACCCCTTCAGGTAGGGCGAATATGATGCAGTGTGTGTGTGTGTGTGTGTGTGTGTGTGTGCATGTGTTTTTAAAACAAGCAACTACCCTTTATCTCTCTGCTGAGGCAGCATGAAAACACCAACAAATACTTCTTATTATTTTAAATCATTTTGCAGCAGAGTCCCACATCAGGGAAAGCAAGCAGCATCCTAGACCAGTGTTTCCCAAAGGGGACAGTGGATTACCCAGGGGAGTGCCAAGCAGGCAAGAGGGTGGCATGGCATGTAAATGACCATCGGACTTTGAAAACTTAGTATCACTGGCTCAAGTCCACCCATTTTCCTGAATTCATTAAACAAAATGGTTTTTACTGGATTTTGAATAAATGTGCAATCAACTGTTTCTGTTTTGAATTTCATTGTGCTGTTATATTCCTTAGTGAGTTGTGCAAACCGTTATTCTTTGCAGTGTCAGGTAAGGGGCAATGGAGATGAGTTTATGGAACCAAGAGGCTGGTTGGCCGAAACAGTTTGGGAACCAAATGTGAAAGATGAAAGCAGGCACGGCCTATTCTTGATTCCTAAAGGAGTCAGGCATCTAGGGGCTGGGGGGGGGCTGGGTAACATCAAGTCGTCTTCAACCCAGAGGACGAACCTTGCCTTGGACGGCGCAACAATCACACAGGAGAGTGGTGGTCTGCCAGCAGCCAGCAGAAGGCTCCCCGCTCTGTAACCAAACTCCCCAAGGGAGGCTCTGGGAAAAGGTGACCTAGGAGTGGGAGCAGCCACCGCCGCAGCCCCAACCCCCCCCCGTGCTGCGGCAAAGGAGGAGAGGCAGCCTCCTGGCTTTCGTGTCAGCTTCCCCGGGGGCTCAAATTACTCAGGACAAGGTAAGACACACAGACAGATGGAGCCACGTAGGTGACCAGGGAGGGGAAGGGGAAGAGGCTGCCCCCGCCGGCAAAGAGTTACATGGCACAGGAAGCAGGCAGACAAAAAGCCCTCTGTGCTGAGAGGGGACGCGTCGGGTAAAAGGACACGGCTGACGAAGGAAAGTGGATCTGGAAGGAAGAGGCTGGAGGGAAGGGGGTGGGAAGGAGCTGCAAGCAGGGTGGGGCAGGGCAGGAGGGCGGAGGCAGTCGCAAGTGGTGCCTGGGTTCCCATCAAACACCCCGGAGCATAGCTCCTCAAAATACAGGGCCTCACCTCGGTGCCTGTTCGTGGTCTTGTCAAACATGAGCATTGCGTCGTCCACCTGCAAGAGACAAAGATGGGGCGGGGGAGTGGAATTGAGTTTGGGGTCGGAAGGGAACCGTTTCCAGACTTAATCCCCCGAAGCATTAGGTTTTCTCTGCCTATCGTCAGGCAAAGCAAGGCAGCTGAATCCAGGTACAGTCATACCTCATGTTACGTTTGCTTCATGTTGTGTTCTTTCAGGTTACGTCCCGCGGCGACCCGGAAGTACCGGAAAGGGTTACTTCTGGGTTTCACCGCTCGTGCATGTGCACAAGCGCCAAATCGCACTGCGCATCTGCGCAGATACGGCACTTCATGTTGCAAACAGGCCTCCGGAACAGATCCCGTTCGCAACCAGAGGTACCACTGTATGTAGGTTTGGGGTACTACGAAAGGGCAGCCAAGTGCCAAAGCTGTTTCACTGTCTCTTTAAAGGGAGAGAGGGGCCTGTAGGATTCCCACCACAAGTGCCCAGGTGTCTTAAGATGGGTCTTGGGATAGCCTGTGCTGCCCATGCCTTTCGCCCTCATCCTACCCGAATCTTAGGCAGACCAGCCCCTTTGCTGGGCACTTCTGGATATTGACATTGGTCACCCAAATCCCAAAGAAGTGGATCTGCCCTAAATGGCCATCAATCATTCAACAAACAAATAAAACCACAGTAACCTAGGAAGCTGCTTTAGGCAGAAATCAGACCATTGGTCTATCTAGTTCAGTACTGTCTACATACACTGGCAGCAGTTCTCCAGGGGTTCGGGCAGTGTTTGAAATTAGCCAGGTGCCAGACGCATTTTGCACCCGGCTATTGACCACTTGCAACCAAGGGAAGATGCCTGGGCACTAGGATGATGCCAGACATCTCCACCATCTGGAGGTGCATGCCTGGGAGATCATTGGATCTGGACTGTTTTCACATCCTCAGACCCCATCCTGTAGAATTCTATCAATTATATTTTATCTGCACAGTCGGAATGAGTTTCTGGAACCAAAATGCTTCTTCTGTGCAGCCTGAGCAGGAGCAGTCACCATTAAGAAAAAAAGGTTGGAATAGGCCAATATATACGTAGACTGTCCCTGGATCAAGCGACTTTTCTTCTGTAAGTTTTCTTTTTTTTTATATAAATATTTATTAAAAGTTTTTGAATACAAATGCAAATGTAGTCAACAATATAGATATCATGACAAATTTTCAAAACCTCTTTGGACTCCCTCACATCTCCCGCTCCCATTTACATCTTCTTAAATTTTAACCAGCAAATTATCATCTTCTTTATATTCCTAAGTCCCATTCTTTTAAACCTGGTCTACTCATTCTCCAAATGATTTATATTTCCCTCAATCTACTTGTCATCCTAATTCCATCTAATTTAATGGTGGTCAATTATTTATGATCTAGCATCCTTCTTAACATTCAACCAAATTACAATGCTTTTTAAAATAAATCTTAAATTTCTTCCAGTCTTCTTCAACCTTCTCTTCTCCCAGGTCTCGGATTCTGCCAGTCATCTCGGCTAATTCCATATAGTCGATCAGCTGCATCTGCCATTCTTCCAGTGTGGGTAGATCTTGGGTTTTCCAGTGCTTAGCAATAAGTATCCTTGCTGCTGTTGTTGCATACATAAAAAATGTTTGGTCCTTCCTTAACACCTTCTGGCCGACAATACCCAAAAGGAAGGCCTCTGGTTTCTTAGTGAAGGTATACTTAAATACCTTTTTCAGCTCATTATATATCATTTCCCAGAAAGCCTTCACTCTAGGGCAAGTCCACCAGAGGTGAAAGAATGTTCCTTCACTTTCTTTACATTTCCAGCATTTATTATCAGACAAATGGTATATTTTGGCAAGTTTAACTGGGGTCATGTACCATCTATATATCATTTTCATTACATTTTCCTTCAAAGCATTACATGCAGTGAAGTTCAGCCCAATGGTCCACAACCTTTCCCAGTCTTCAAACATAATATTATGCCCAATGTCCTGTGCCCACTTTATCATAACCGATTTAACCATTTCGTCTTGTGTATTCCATTTTAACAGCAAGTTGTACATTCTTGAAAGTATCTTAGTCTTAGGTTCTAACAATTCTGTTTCCAATTTCGATTTCTCCACCTGGAACCCTAACTTTCTATCATTTTTAAAAACTTTGTTAATCTGAGCGTAATGTAACCAGTCTCGCACTTTATCTTTAATTTTCTCCAAACTCTGCAATTTCCAATTTTCTTCTGTAAGTTTTCAAAGCTCGTAACCTAGCTCAAGGTTGTCATCTGAACGAGCCAGATGTTTAACCAAGAATCAATCACTGTCAGTCCATCATTTGAAAAATAAGACATTAGAGCAGTCTTGCCCCCAGAATGGCAACTGGACATTCTGTTTTGGCAACTGAAGCCATTTGGCGCCTAGCATATATATTTGAGTTTCCAACACCGGTTTTCGGAAGGGATGTCTCTCCTGGCCCTACCTAGAGATTAAACTTGAGACCTTCTGCATGCAAAGCGGATGCTCTGCCACTGAGCCTATAGACTGCTAACATTATGACTGCATCCAGAAAATCCTCCAGGCCAGAGACTCCGGTTATACATGGGTGATGGTTTATCAAGTGCTAACATGCCACTTGGAAATGTAATCACTTAGTAAGCTGCTCATCTGTAATGCCATTCCAAAGAGGCAAGGAGAATTCTAACACAATTTGGATTAAAAATCCAGGAAAGCAAGTGGTTCCCCACTTGGCTGGAGAGGATGGAAGCCCAGCATGTCTATGCTGTCACAAGTACACTGTAGTAAGCAGACTGTAGAGGATCTTTTCGTCGGGTAACAAAGAAACCAGAGCTATGAGTTAGGATGGCCCCAGTTCAGAGCTCAAGCAGAGGTGGCCTCCAGATGTTGTTGGATTCCAACTCCCATCAGCCATAACAACCAAAGGTCAAGGATGATGGCAGTTGTAGTCCAGTCCATGATCACACCACTAACTTAGACAAGTAACTGTCCCCCTCAGACTCTACATCAATGTGAGGTGTGAGGATTATTCCCAAAATGATGCCTATGGAAGACACTTCTGTTGAATAAGGCTTTCTCCCAGATGTGATCCAGCCATTTATGGAATATTAATTGCACACGTGTATAAATGGTTTTATTGTATTATTTAGAATTTGTAGAGGAGGCCACTGAGCTACAGGGCTAAATTCAAGATGTTAATATCAGCATATAAAGACCTTAAAGAGTGCATTCCCCAGTACCAACCATGTCAGATCCTACTGCCAGCAGGCAAGGCCTTACTGGTGGTTGGCGCTGACCCATGACGGGGCCTTTTCTATGGTGGCTCCCCAACTGTGGAATGCCCTCCCCAGTGTGGTGACCCTTTCTCCTTCATTATCATCTTTCAGAAGGAATTTGAAACCATTCTTGTTTACCCAGGCATTTTGTGGACGTAGGATACTGTTCATGGCTACCCTAACATCACTGGATAAAATGATGTTTTTAACCGTAACTGCTTTTTGGAATGTTTTAACTGTTTTCAGAATGCTTAAACAAATTATTATGCATGCCACCCTGGGCTCCTTTGGGAGGAAGGACACAATATCAATTGAATAACTGAATTGCTTTTAGATGGATTCAATTGCAATTGTTTCTAGAGTGTAAGGAAGGGTGGGAGATACAGTAAATTCAATAAATAATAACAAATAATTGTTTTGTAACTTTTTTCCTTCTATTTTTATTTGGTACCCCAATTGTTCATACATTCATTATTATTAATAATGCCACCCCAAACCCCTAAGACATTTGCTTCCTGCATTTTTTTACTAACCATTTCTATCACACATTCAAGGCAGGTATCTACACAGCCAGGAAGGTTCTGTGGAGTGTGAAAAGGGAAAATATACATATTCCCCTTGTCTTTCTTCCTGAAACAGCCCTGTACAGCACAGGGAAGGGTGAGGTTTGTTTGTTTTTTTAAAAAAAATATGTATTATTAACCTCACAGCACACATCTCTCACCACCCTAATCCCTCCCACCCCTCCCCAATCCAGGATGCTTACTATAATCTGTTAGGATCTTGAGAAGGCTAATTCCTTCTTCCATCCCCACCCCCCCACCCCCGCCACACACTTCCGCTTATTCCCTCCCACCCAAGCTGACACTTGCAAGTAACCCTTACATTCCATTTATTTCCTGAAAGCTCACAGGTTCTTGCTGGGCCATATTGGATGGTTGTCGTTTGTTTTTTAAATCTCTCTTTTTAAAAAAGAATTAAAGCCGATATCCTTTCTGCAAGCCAAAGCAGCCCTCTACATTTATGTAGAAACCATTGACCTTATTTTAAGCAGAAACATAAGAAGCTGCCCTTTAATGAGTCAGGTCATCCATCCATTCTAGCTCAATATTCTCTACACTGACCAGCAGTGGCATGGCAGGTTTTCAGGTCTCTCCTAGCCCTTAACTGGAGATGCTGGGAATTGAAACCAGGACGTTCTGCATGAAAAGCAGGTGCTCTACTGCTAGAAGGTACCTTATACAGACCATTGGTCTATCTAGCCCAGTGTTGTCTACACCAGGAGTAGCCTATGTAGTGATCTCCAGATGTTCTGGCCAGGCTGGCTGGGACTAATGGGAGTTATAGTACAACCACATCTGGAGACCACCACAGCTGGCTACCCCTGGTCTACACCGACCAGCAGTGGCTCTCCAGGGTTTCAAGTCAGGGACATTTCCCAGCCCTACCTGGAGGCCCAATTGAAGTTATCTGGAAATGGATAGCCCAGTTCTGTTTCCAAACTGATATGCATTGAGCCACTCAAGTTTGCTATGCAAGCAAGTAACTATTAATGAATTATCCCTCAGCAATAATCACCATATTTGCCCTATTTTCAGAGTGTTCGGTGGCTAAATGGTCCACGTTTATTCTGAAAAGTGGCATGATTCTGCAAAAGAGCAGGTCTGTCGTGGAGGCGAAAGCCTGGAATCAGGAACCAAGGCACCAGAGTGTGGCAGTTGTATAGTCGGCACCCTTGGGCCCATTCCTGAAAACTAGCTTGCTGGCCCCTTCAGTTGGCCTGAGACCAGAAGCCTGACTCCATCCCTGTGGGAGGAGGCTAAGGAAGTTGAGGAGGGTCTCGCTAGGATTGCTAACCATGCCCCGCTTCCTTGTCTACCTTGTGTCACAGGAGGAGACAGAAACTGCCCTTCCATAACGTCAGCAGGCCAGGATGAAGGAGGTGGGGGGTGGAGAGAGGGAGAAGGTGCTCACAATGGGCTTTCTGTGTTCAGGGTCAGGGCCGCTGTCAATTGGCAAGCCTGGCAGTCAACGTTGCAAGGGTTTCAAGATTGACGTGCGCTGGGCAAAGAAAGCAGGGCAAGAGAGAAAAGGAGATTATCCACTTTACCAGCGGGCGTCTCGAGTAGAAGCGTCTGGCAGAGGGATAGAGCACAGGGCACTTGCTGTTCCGGCCTGATTAACCCCGAGGTAGCAGGCATTAACGTGTGCTGAGGACAGGGGCAAAACCCTCCCGGTTCCAGTGCCACCGGGGCATTCTGCCAAGGCTGGGGGGGGGGGGGCTCTCCAGAAGAGTTCAAGGTGGCATACCAGGCTCTCCCTCCATGTCCCCAATATTTTGTCCTCACAACAACCCTGTGAGGTAGGTCAGGCAGAAAGAGTGTGGATGGCCCAGGGTCACCCAGTGAACTTCATAGCTGAGTGGGAGGATATGAACCCTGGTCTAGCCAGACACTCTAACCACTACACAACACTGTGCACATTTAGTCACCCAACACCTTTGTGGTCTCAGTCCTGTTCTGGAGGAAGAGGTTCTCCTTCACATATGGTGGTATTATCATCATCATCATCATCATCACTATCACCTATTTGATTTCCTGGGGACTCATTAAAATTCTTCTTTGCTCAGGTGGCAAAATGACACCCTCAAAGAACAAGCCCAAGATGAGAGGCAAGAACACTGTAGAAAGGAAACTCTGTCTTTGAAAAAGGCATCCTCTTTAGGACCTAACTAAAAAACCACTGTCTTCCTGTATTAAAAAACATAATCTGTAGGCTGGGAAGACCACATAAAACAGCAGAGAAGGAACAATTCAACCCCCAAAGGAGAAAGACTCTTCAGAACCAAAGGACCCTGAATTAAGGACATAAAATTTGTTAGTTCTTGATAATGTTGAGAAAAGGGCCCTGTGTTCCAGTTCAAAGGCCGAGGAACTGAACCGCCACAGAAATACACTTCTCCGGGTTTTTATTCACAGGAAGGCAAGTTTTAAGAAAACCCCAAATCTTCCACAAAGTGGTCAGCGAGCACACTAAGCCCCGGAAAAATGGAGGCAGGCTTCAAGGTTGCATAAGAACATAAAACCTAAGAAGAGCCCTGCTGGATCCAGCACCCTGTTCTCACTGGGGCCAACCAGATGCCCATTACGGGGAAAACACACAAGCAGGATCCAGGCAGAAGAGCACTCTCCCTTCCTATGTCTTCCAGCAACTGGTATTCAGAAGCATTGCTCTCTCAGACTGTGGAGCACAACCATCACAGCTAGTAGGCATCAATGGCCCTCTCCTCCACTGCATCAAAGAAGCCTGGGGTGAAAAGCCAGGAGGGAAGAAGATGGTGGACAGGAGCATCCCTGGGAACGGCCAGCCAGCCGGTCTCCCCCTCTCTCCCCCCCCCCTCGAGCTCTCCAAGCACGTCCCCATTGACGAGGGAGGCCTTCCCTGACACCGGGTGGGCATTCAATTTCACAGGCGGAAAATGTGTGTCCTCAATAGGCTCCGGTGTCCATGGAAACCCAGGGCAGGGGAGAGGCGGGATTATGGCGGAGCCGCCAAGTTCAGGCGGGCAAGCGCTAAGTGTGAGTGGCAGCCCCCGGCGGGCGGCTATTGTAGCGGCTGCCCGTTGGGTGCCTCTTTGGGCAGATCCCTCTGCTGGGGGGGGGGGAGACCCCCCGCTGCTCCCCTGGGCCCCATTCTCCAGAGCCCTTTTCTTCTCCGGAGGGAGGCCGCCGCCGCCGCAGTGGCTGGCTTTGCCAACGCCCCGGAACAAAAGAGGCTGGCTGGGGATGGCTTCTCTTGGGGCCTGGTTGCTGTGGCAACCCTGGCCCCTCCAATCCGAGCTGCTGGATCAGATTAGCGCCAGCTCTAATGCTCTCTCTTTCTCTCTCCCAGGGAAAAAAAAGCGCTTCTCAACAGCCACACAAAAGGCATCCCTGCTGGGGACAGACCCTCCTCATGGAGGAGATGGTCCTTGTGGGCCTCCTGAGGGAGAGCCAGGGCCACTCGTTCCCTCCTCCTCCTCCTCCTTCTCCTCCAGGCACACAATAGCCTCCTACAAGGGAGGCCCTGTCGGCCCTCGCACACACTGTGCAAAGCTCTCAGCTCAGTCACAAGTCCGTTCCACCAGCCTACGGGTCAGCGCCACAGCTTAGGAACACAGGAAGCTTAGGAACTGTTGACCCATCTAGCACAATACTTTCTACACTGGCCGGCATCCATCTTTAGGCTGGAGTCTATCCCAGCCCGGCTTTGGATTGAACCTTCTGCATTCACAGCAGATGCCCTACCCCTGAGCTCCATCGCTCCCCAAGTTGCCTTATAGTGAAGTGGACCGTCAATCCACCCAGCTCCATACTGTCCACACTGACTGGCAGCAGCAGCAGCTTCCCAGAGTTTCAAACAAAGAACCAGTTTTGCAGTACAGTGGTACCTTGGGTTACATACACTTCAGGTTACAGACTCCGCTTCAGGTTACAGAAATAGTGCTTCAGGTTAAGAACTTTGCTTCAGG
Source organism: Podarcis cretensis (assembly GCF_951804945.1). NCBI lineage: Eukaryota > Metazoa > Chordata > Lepidosauria > Squamata > Lacertidae > Podarcis > Podarcis cretensis. The sequence continues at coordinate 27,418,315 of NC_137186.1, forward strand.
ATGAGAACAGAAATCATGCTCCGGCGGCACAGCAGGAGGCCCCATTAGCTAAAGTGGTGTTTCAGGTTAAGAACAGTTTCAGGTTAAGTACAGACCTCCGGAACGAATTAAACACTTAACCCGAGGTACCACTGTAGTCTAGTTACAGAGAAGTGACCATCATGGTGATCTAGGCTCTCTTCTTCTGGACATTCAAAGTCCCCCCTTTTGGACTATGGCTCCCAGCGACTGGGACTGATTGGAGTTGTAGTCCAAGAGTAGCTGGAAAGGGACCAGCTTGGGGGAAGGCTGAGCCACAGAGCACAGTGTAGTTATTGGATGATTTAACATCCACGAGCCGGCGGCAGGAGGGTGTTTACTAACTGTGTCTCGTCTCTCCCAAATAAAATCCACCCCGCCACTCCTTGCCGTGGGCGTCGCAAGCCAGCCAAAAGGTTTTCTGGAAGAAAGAGCCGCTGAGGAGTACAGGCAGAGAGCGTATTCAGAAAGAGAGGCCTTCGCTTATAGAGACAGAGGGTATAAATAGCAGAACGCCCCCTCAGCCTCACTTCCGTTCCACCTTCACATCCTATCTGGAGGTGGAATTCTGAGTCAGGTGGGGGGGAGAGGAAGTGCACTGTATTTTATTTTTAGAACGTGGCGGGGGGGGGAGGGAGGGACCTCTAATCTAGTGCAGAGGCCTAGTGCCGCTGAGGCAGATGAAACCTGCATCCGAGCCGGGCCACTTCAAAACAAGAGGGGACATAAACGATGGAATGATCCTTTGCAGTAAACGCAGACTGCACTCCTTGAGGTAGCATGTCAGGGAAAGGACTAGGGTAGCTTTCTGCACGGAAGGGCTTTCCAAACGGAGGAGTGTGCCATGGTGCAAAGCCCCAGCTGCAAGATTTATTTCTCACAGAGAAAACTAGGCCAGAATCACTTATCTTGCGGGGAGGAGGAAACCTCCTTTCACGGCTACTGTGTTTTGTTTATTATTTACATCCAGTGGAATTGAGTGTTTAAGATTCAAGGTAGAAGAACAGGATAGCTTCATGCCGCTATGGAACTCACTCCCACAGGAGGCAGTTATGGCCACCAACCTAGATAGCTTTAAAAAAGGATTAGACAAATTCATGGTGGAGAGGGGTATTGATGGCAACAGTGGTACCTCGGGTTACATACGCTTCAGGTTACATATGCTTCAGGTTACATACTCCGCTAACCCAGAAATATTACCTCAGGTTAAGAACTTTGCTTCAGGATGAGAACAGAAATTGTGCTCCGGCGGCGTGGCAACAGCAGGAGGCCCCATTAGCTAAAGTGGTGCTTCAGGTTAAGAACAGTTTCAGGTTAAGAATGGACCTCTGGAACAAATTAAGTACTTAACTTGAGGTACCACTGTACTAGTCATTACGCCTCCACAGCTAGAAACCGAAGGAGAGGAAGAGTGCTCTTGTTGCTCAATTCTTGTTTGCAGGTTTCCCAATGGAGCATCTGGCTTGCCACTGTGATGCTGGACCAGACGAGCCATTGACCTGATATAGCAGTTATCCGTATGTTCTTATGTACCTGTCACCCCCAAGCTGGTGCCCCCTCCAGCTGTTTTGGACTGATGCTTCTATCAGCCCCAGCCAAAATGGCCATACGATGCTGAGGCTGATGGGAGCTGTAGTCCAATGGAAGGACAGCAGGTTTACATGTTCAAGCCTGGAGGGTGGAGGCATCGCAGGAGAGCCGAACAGACCCAGAAGCATGCAGGGATGTGCCACTTCTCCAATGTGAGGAGGTATCTCACGGGGCAAGGTAAGTAGCAGCAGGCGTGAACAATAATTTCCTTGCAACCAAGTCTCTCACCTAGTTATAGCTGCAGGCTCAACACACCACCCAGAGGGAGCGACCCCACCTCTTAATCCCTGGAGGACATGTGTTCACAAACAACAGGCAAGGAAGGAAAACTTTGCCTCAGCTGTGCCACTGCAGACTTAGTATAGACTGTATGTGTGAAATAGATATACCTCTGAAGGTACATGTAATCTATTTAATGTATAGATTTAGCATAGCTGAGGAAGACATTTACTTCCTTGCCTGCTTGTGCAGATCAGGGATAGGGAACATGTGGCCCTCCAGATGTTTTTTGGACTACAATTCCCATCAACCCCAGCCTCAATGGCCCAATATTCAGGGACGACAGGAGTTGTGCTCCAAAAAACATCTGGATGACAAGTTTCCCCACTATATAGAACCAGTTTACCTGCGAGCTCACCTTACTCCATATGCATCTACTCAACTGCTCCAATCTGCAGACGTGACAGTTATAGGTGCTATGTAATACCTGTTCTGCATTTGTAAAAACTTAGTATTTTACTATGGCAACACCTACACTTACTAACTTCCTGCCTATTAACATCAGGCAAGAACCTTTGCTGTATTCTTCTCAGTGTTTGCTAAGAATATTTTTGTTTAGGAAAGCCTATTTGCACATCAATAATAATGCTGACATGTACTTTAATCAGCTTTTTAGCTAATTGTTGATTTTTAAAAAATGTTTTAAATAGTTGTTTTTAACTGGGGTTTTTTAAAAAACACACAATAATTTCATTGTTTTATTCTTTTCGTAAACCGCTTTGAGGTTTCCTTTTGTTTTACAATCAAGCCATATATACATTTATATGTATACACACACAGAGACTTCCCTATCTTGATGCTCTCTGGATATTTTGGACTACAACTCCCATCAGCCCCCAGCCCACACTGCCAATGGTTAGGGAGCATGAGAGCTTTAGCCTAAAATATCTGGAGACGATGAGCTTAGGAATATATTATAGAAAACTAGAAGAAGAAGGGTTCTAACCCTTGAAAGTTCTCTATGCGCAAAAAGTATTTATGTTTGGGGGGAATATTCAGTTATAGAAGTGAATGCTTCCCTGCCATTAGAAATGGTCTCATCTAGAGGCAGGCATTTATGACATATAGATGTAAAATTGCAAACCACTGCCAGCCAAGAACCAAGCAGTCCTTTTCCAGTTTCCAGTGTGTGTGGCTGAGTGGGATTATTAAAAATCCAGCAAAACTGGAGGCAAGAAGGAAGGTGTATCACCCTCTGTGAATTTTCTCTCCTTTCCAGAGTTTCAGCAAAATCTGTCAATACTTCTATGAGATAACTGAGCAGCGTTTTCTTCCAGGGAGAAGGGAAAGCAGGCAAATAAAGACCCTTCTGTAAACCTGACCTTAAAACAAAGGCCAATGACTTTTCGCTTGTGAGCTGGTTGTCAGGGAGAGTGCCCTTAAAAATGCCAAAAAGAGAAACATCTGCTTTAGGATGGCTGAGCAGCCTGCAAGGCGGCATCCAGTTCACCATGTCAACCAAGGTCTCTCATATTAAGGATGGGAGAGAGAAAGACACACCAAAATCCAGCCCAACAAATCAGATTTCAGTTGGAAGGTGGATCGCAGCAAACAAAATGCTCCGTGCTGTTGACCAGGTGAAAAGGGGGGGAAAGCCAAGATTCTCACAGTCTTTATACTTGGACCAGCCGATCCAGGTAGGTCATACTGCCGGCCAATCACAGGAGCTGCTGGTGCACTTGACTACTTCCTTTCATGGCTGCGGGGGACCCCCAAGTTCTGCATGCCTACATACCTTCCAAAGTACTTAAGCCCCATCCCAGACTCCTGACATCCCACATAAGCAGCTGCAATTTGATGCTCCCTGGAAGGAAAGCTGGTGGTCCCTCTCTCTCCAGTTCAGTTTCAGCTGACTAGCATAGAATTTGTGTTCTTCTCCCCCACACCCACCCACAGACTTCTCTAATTTTTTCCCCTGATGCACATACTGGATTTTACATGTGCTTAGGAACTGGAGGGGTCAGGGCAGAGCAAGTTAGGGGTTTGTGTGTGTGTGTGTGTGTGTTTAAATTCCCTTGCAGTGACTTGGCTCACCTACTCGAGTAATCTGAAGCCATTCATTAGTTGGCACATTTCTCCAGCATGCCCGCTTCTTAGCCCCAGTCAGATGTGGATTTTGTAGGCAGATGACAGGTCGTTGTCAGAAACTGGCTCCCACGGTTTGCTGCTTTGATCAATCTCACCAGAGCTCTGGACAGTCCACTATATATATTTAGTTTGATTGCTCTACCCTGATTGTCCCTCAAGGAGCTCAGAGCAGCTTGCTTATAGCTCCTAGCCAAGCAGCTTAGAGGGCCGGCCTGCTCATCTTCAGCAGCAGAATTGGAAGGCAGGCCCTGGGACCATCCTCTGAGCCATCTGCCCGCCCCCCCCCCCCCCCAACAGAAGGAAGCAGAGTTGGAGCAAGGTTTACAGGCTAAGCAGTGGATTGCTCTCCTGCAAGAACTGCCAGGAACTGACACTTCTTATTCACGGAAATAGAGATGGAAGGATCTGTCAATCTCGGTTCCCTCAGTCTCTTATTCTTCTTCATCTTCATTTCAGCTCTCCACATTTTGCAGCAATTTGCTCCTTTCTTCCTTTCTTTCAAATTCATCAGTATTTTAGTGTGCATTTCTTCTAACAAACACCTTTATAATGCAATTTTGACTATTGTACACATTTTTGCAAGATTTCCCTAATGCAATGCATTTCTGTATGTTATTTTCACTAACTCCTTCATCTTTATGCACACTTTCCCCTATATATGCATTCTTTATAAAAGCTCTTTGGTTGCAAAACTGCTTCACAAAATTCAGGTAAGTGTTGGTTTCCAAGGGAAGTTGTGCTTTGCATACTGCAAATTTGAAAGATTTGGCTTCAATTGCAAACTGCTTCAAATTTCTCCTCTTATACAGGAGATGGAGGATTTGGAGTGACTCATCCCCAAATAAAGGACTGGGCACAGCCTCAATTTATTCCTCCAATTTTAAGGGGAGAAACTGCAACTGAGCCAGCCCTTAGCTTCTTGGCCTAGGGGTCCTTCCAGGCATCCTTTTTTCTTGTGCATCCATTATGATCTGAGCTCACAATGGTATCAGGGTGGTTCTAAGTAATTCTGCTTTCAATGCTCTAATCTTTACTATTTAGCCAACAGCCATCAATCCACTTTCAATACTCTTTGCACCTGCAGACCTCCAGGGAGGTCGTACTGCTTACTTTACAATCAGTGGATGTCCTGCAACTTCCTGCTGAAATCATGCAACTTTTTAATATTGCGAATGTTCTAGGGTTGTTGCTTTTTTGTTGTTGTTCAGTTCCACTATAGAGCACACACACACAGCCAGACAACAATAACGCTGGGGAAGTATCACAGGTCAGCTAATAAAGCAGAACGATGTGTGATCAGTCCTGCATAAATCCACCTCTAATGCACTGTTATTGTGTCAATGGAATGTTGCAGAATTAGGCCCACTAAAAAATAAACAATGGTCCGGAGGGGTCCTCTATCCTGGTCTTTGGACTTGAGATGTATATTTTCAGGATCCACCTTATTTTCATGATTGCATTTCTTTTTATAGGTACAAGTTTTTAAAAGCTGGTTTTTAAGCTGTCTTTTAAATTGTTGGCACGTGCCCTGGGACCTTAAGAACGAAGAATGGGTAATAAATTAAAATAATCATTGTGGAGTGATATAACTTCAAGGTTTCATGTAGGGTTTCCATTGCACTTGATTGGCTGTGGTAGATTGCCAATTTGCTACCAGGCCAAGTTCAAGGTGTTAGTATATAAAGCCCTTAACAACTTGGGACCAGTTTACCTGTGAGATCTCATTACCCCAAATATGCTCACACAACCGCTTCGATTTGCGGAACTGGCACTGCTACATGTGCCACGTAATACCCATTCCGCATTTGTAAGAAATAAATATTGTAGTGTGGCAGCACCAACACTGTGGAACTCCCTGCCTACTGACATCAGGCAGGCACCTTCACTGTACAGTACTGCTAGAAACATTTTTATTTATAGATAAGCCTACCCAGTCATGTAGAATGCTGGTGTATGTTTAAATCTTGTTTTTTCTTAATTGACGATTTTATCTTTTAAATGTTTTAAAGAGTTGTTCTTACTGAGTTTTATTGTTTTACTCTCTTTGCAAACCACTTTGAGGTTTTTTAAACAGTCTAGAGGTGTATGAATTTCATGAAATAAATAAATACATACTTGGGTCTCAGAGGCTGGACGAGGGCCACCTTAGCAGGGCCTATTCTGATACCAAATCAGCATGAACCAGAAGTTTGGGCAAAGGATGGGCTTCTGATTCCAGCTCTCTGCTAAACCCTGACCCACCTGTTCCATGTATTCATACATTACTTAGGCCAAGAAAGAGCTCCGTGCAGAAAAGTCCTGTAGAATCCTTTCACTACCAAGCTGCTGCTGGCAGAGGCAAATTCTGAAATCAGTTTGCTGCAGGGGAGATATATACACACGGCCACTTCTCCCCCCCCCCAAAAAAAAAGAACCTGTTTTCAAGTTTTACATTCATTCGCTAAGCATATGATTTGGAGGTGGATATGAAAATGGAGCGTCGCTAACACACATGTGCTACCGCGGTCATCTACACTCTGCGACCTTCAAAGCTACGTACAAAAAATTAAAACACAACAACAGTGGGAAAGAAAAGGGTAAAAAAGAAAAAAAATCACTATAAACAGCTGAAATGTATTATTATTATTATTGTTTTTCCTACATCTAAGTCTAACTATACAGATAATGATAAAACTATCTACAAAAGTCTTTGGGCAAGACTAGGCGAGCAACAGAGACGAAAAGGGTGAAGCTGGTTTTGTGATTCTTTGAGCCAGAAGACAGAGGGGGGTGGGGGGGAGTGAGGGGGAGGGGGGAAAACTACACATTTGTATATCTGTACCTTTGATCTATGCTGGGACACGAAGGTGCCCCCTTCACTGCCAACTACTGATCAAAGAGCATCCATGGCCACATAAGGGAGGGCTCTGTGGAAGCAACGTCATAGAAGAGAGCTTAGGATCCACACAGGGCGCAGAGTCATGTGCAACAGCGGCTGGCTGGCTCTCCTGGCCAGGAGGGAAGGCCGACAGCAGCTGCCAAGTATCAAATGCCATCCAAACGCCGGAGCCGCCTGCCCCAGGAAGTAATTTTGTAAGGAGTTCAGCAGGATGTGTAGCAGGGGCAAAGGAAGGAAAGCAAAAGGGCTGTGGGCTCTCTCAAACCCACAGTCGGGAAGATTCGTCTCCTGCACAGACAACTACGCTGTAATTCCTGCACCTTTGGGTACCCCTTCCAACTCTACTTTTCTGTGATTACAGATACTTGAAATGGGGTAGCAGTTGGGCAAACAGCAAGATCCCGGGCAAAGGTGTGGTTCCGCTCCTCCTGGATCATGCCAATTTGAGTATTATTCATTCCTGCCCTTCACACCCTGCGGCCCCAGGGCAGGTTACAGCATTGAAACACAATATTCAAAAACAATTTCGAACAGGTTACGATCATAAACGTAAGGTGGGTCTTAAAAACGTGCACCCCAAAGTGTCAAAAGCCAGGATGAAGAGGTCCGTCTTCAGCATTCCCCAGAAGGTGCTAGACGCACCTTTGTGGGGAGGGAGTTCCACAGCTTAGGGGCCACCACAAGAAGGCCCTGGCCCAAGCCACCACCATCACCCCGAGCATCTGAGGGCAGAGGAACTACCAAGAGGACCCCCTCTGCTAATCTCAGCACCCAAGAGGGCCTGTGGGGAACAAGGTGGTCTCTCTCACCATAAGCCTCTCCCTCCCCGAGAGTTAAGGCATCACCCCCAGTTAAGAACGTTAGAAAGAGCCTGGAAGCTGGATCAGGACAATGGCCCAGCTAGTTCGGCATCCTGTTCTCGCAGTGGCCAACCCGATGCCCCAAGGGGAGCCAACAAGCAGGACATGAACTCTCCTCACTTGAGATTCCCATCCTCCTCCAGTTACCAGTTTTCTTTTCATCAAAAGTAGGTAGTAGCTCCATTAACCAAACCTTCCTCCCATGGCCTCCTATGCTCAGAAAGAGTACTCTTAATACCTTGACCCCAATGTTTCTGACTATTTCTAAGGCTACCCTATGGCATTTGGGTCAACGAGGCTGAATAGTTATCCAAATGCATCACACCATGGTAAGTAAACAAATCAGTAAAAGTTTAAAATAAAAAAAATGGGGGTCCTGAGAAAGAGAACAGACAGTGGTATCTAATCTCTGCTAGAATCTTTCTTTTTTTTAAAAAAAATGTGCATTTCACATTAAATCCTGAAGAACTTTTTAAAAACTTGCTCAGAAGGAAGTTCCACAGATTGAACGGTATTCATTTCCAAGGAGGCACACCACCCCATAGCCTGTGACAATGGTGGGGATTTCACAAACCTCACAAAATTGCCATCAGTTGTGTGATTCCTGCATTGGGTCCCCTCCAACTGCACAATTATATGACTTTTCCTTAAAACCCTTAGAAGGCTCCCACTTAGCTCTCCTGCATTCAGCTAAAAATCACCAGGCACCAGTTAGCAAGCATTCACAAGCTTCGGTCTATCCCCCACCCCCAAAAGACCCTGGTGGGTATAGAAAGGCAAATGGTTACTTGCTAGAATTAGCCCATCTGAGTCCTTTTAAAGTGCCCCCCCATAATCCTTCACACTGAAACAAGCTATTAAGAGACCATAACAGGCAAACAGAGATGCCAAATGTTTGTGGGGCTGCCCTTGAAGACTGTACAGAAAAGAGTACCTGAAAACACATCCGCTTTGGGCTGCTAACTGGGACCAGCTGTTAGGACCACATCACCATGCCAGTGTTGACAGAGCTCACCATCTGGTTTCGAGCAGAATTCAGAGTGTTGGCAGATCGCCTTTAAAGCACTACACGCCACTTGGGACTTGTGCTACAAGGACAACCTGCTCATGGACTTGGGTCGTTTTCGGAGGCCCATTGCTGGAGCCAACCCACTTTCTGAATAGACTAATGGTGGGCCAGAGCTCAGTGACAGAGCATCTGCCTTGCACACAGAAGGTCCCGGGTTCAATCCCCAGCATCTCCAGGTACAGTCGGGAGAGACCCTCCTGCCTGAAACTCTGGAAAGCCGCTGCCAGTCAGCGCAGACAATACTGAGCTAGCTGGACCAATGACCTGACTCAGTATAAGATAGCTTCCTATGTTCCTCCTGTGTTCCTATGACACCCTGCCTGGGCAACTATCTCTCAAGGGAGGCTCACTCACAGCATACCAGACAAAGACCTTTCTACTTTTCCAACCATTTTTTGTTTCAGCACTGTATTTTTGACCTGCTCTTTTATTTTTCCACCACTTCTTGTTACAGTCGTACCTCGGAAGTCGAACGGAATCCATTCCGGAAGTCTGTTCGACTTCCAAAATGTTCAGAAACCAAGGCGTGGCTTCTGATTGGCTGCAGGAGCTTCCTGCAGCCAATTGGAAGCCGTGGAACACGCGTCGGACATTCGGGTTCTAAAGAATGTTTGAAAACTGGAAAACTCGCTTCATTGGTTTGCGGCGTTCAGGAGCCAAAATGTTCAACTCACAAGGCGTTCGACTTCCAAGGTACGACTGTATTTTGATGACTATATTGTTTTTATGCCAGTCTTCCCCAACAGAGTGCTCTTCAGATCATCAGCCAGCATAGCACATGACGCCGGCAGTTGATGGGAGTTGTCAAATCCAAAGTATCTGGAGGCTACCCGGTTGGGGGATAAGGCTGAGCCACGCTCTGGAAGTTATTTATATGTTTATAAAATGTTTATAGGTTTATAAAATAAAAAAGTAAAATAGGATGGCTATGCACTAACAAAAAAAGTTCACACAGCATCAATGTTCTGGCTCTGATTCAGCTCCCAACAACCCAAAGCAGGCAATTGGGCTACTTGCTGAAGACTGAGAACTTAAAAAAAAAAAAAAAAAGGCACCAAGAGTTGGGGAGCAACTTAGATGAAACTGAAATCTGGATAAGGTGGCATCACAGGTCCCTGAAAGAAAAGGGGGCAGGAGATGCCCAGAAAGGGAAGATGACCACAACAGGTATCAGACTATGGTGGCAGTGTGGGAGGCGAACAGGTCTGATGCCTGGAACTTAATTCACCGGGGGATCTGTGCAAGCTCACGAAAGAGCTTCTTGGATGACTGACCCCTGCACTGGGGTCTCTTAATGAACAGCCTTTCAGTGCCAGGTTAAAAACTTACAACTTCTCTCAGGCACCGGGAGGATTATCATGACTTTGCTCCCTAGTGATGGAATGATTCTGGTGGTGTTCAGCTGGATTACTGTACGGCTTTTCTTGAATGCATTGTTCTTTTTTCTGATTTCATGTCATGCTTTATGCTTTTAACATTTTCTGAGTTGTTTGGAGAATTCTTATGTGTCCAGTAACCAATAAGCTGAATTTATTATCATCATCAAGTAACAGGGAGGGCCACTTTCCATCTCAGGCACCAAAATGACTTAATTGTTTGGGGAAGGGGAGAGAGGGGGGGGACTATTTGAAGAGTGTGGAAAGGGGTTCAGTCAACTATAAGGCTTAGGAGTGGATGACTCTTCGGGTCAGAACTTCAAACTTAGTTGAGGATCACATGGTTTAGGGCTCTAATGAAAATACAAATCACCTAGAACTATGAACTGGCCATGCCCCTAGACCTCAGCCTCATCTGAGGAGAATCTGGGTTGGAGAGGGAGCATTGACTTGTTGGGTTACTTCACGTTCTGCGAATTTGTGAGGCACCCAAAAGCAAAACACCTCCCGTGAAGCTGGAATCACCAACTTTACAAGCAGTCCTTGTAGCTCTGCCTTTAGCAGCTCTGGTGACTAGCAGGAAGTGGTACCACTGATCACCTGCTGATTCCTGCACTTTAGACTAGTCTTAAAGGCAGAAGAACAGGCCAGGCAGCTTTTTCCCAGGTCAGCTGACAGAACACCAAGCTATCTGTGGATGTCTTAGCAAGGAAAACATTGCATTTCCTAATCCTTTCCTTCAGCAAACCCCAAAAGGTGTAATATTGGTTTTATACAATCACAGCTTCCCTGCAAAGTATCCTGGGAATTGCAAGTTTGGCGAGAGTACTGAAAATTCTGCTTCCTAACACCTCCCCGCCTCCACTGACTGAACTACATTTCCCAGATTGCTAACCAGGTTATGGCTGCAGTTTAGATATACCCGGAGGAGGGGTGCAGTTGGCTGCTTAACTGGACTCAAAGCACTTACCTTCCCAAATTGTTCAAAATACTGTTTCACATCCTCCACGGTGGTGTTCACGGAGAGGCCGCCCACAAATATCTTCTTGGTCCGTGTCACCATCTAGAAGACAGAAGGACAAGAAGGCAGTAGGACAGCAAAAAGGGCCACTCCTTCAAAACTACAAAAACTTCATTTCACTTTGCCAGCTAAAGAAAATATGCTGTCTATCACCATCCCGTGATTTATGTGCAGGTTTAAAGGAAGACATTTCCATGTGCCACTATCCCATGCATATTAAGAATCCGGCTTCCTGAGAAAAGAACACCACCAAATATTGTTTTCCCCTTAAAAAAAAAAACCAAGAAGCCAAGTTCCAGCCCTTAAGGTTCCGGTGGTTTGCTGCCTTGTGCAATTATAAGTGCTAGATGTGATGAAGCAGTTACAGGTGGTGCTTTGGTGACCTCTGCTTAGCTCTTTGCGCCTCCCAATAATTAAATTATGCAGAATAACTTAGCTTTAGTTAAGATTTCTGCATTGCAGGGAGCTATGCAGCCTAGAAACCTAATCTGCATAACTTATACAATTTGCAGAATTCTGCTTCGCTTCACCCAGAATTTTCACTGTGACACGCCCTGCATGAAATGTCTGCTTGCAAACTACTTATTCCCCCATCGCTTTGCTTTCTTTGCCTACCCATTAAATTATTTTTTCAACAGCTTTTAAACAGGGTGGTTTTGAACAGCTCATCCCATTCACTTCAGCAGGACTTGCATAGGAGAACCGCTGGACTGTGGCACTGTGTGTGTGTGTGTGTGTGTGTGTGTGTGTGTGTGTGTGTGTTTTCTCCCTTCCACCTGAGACTCACAACAAGGCCCTGCATCTGATGCAGGAGTGCTGGTAAGTCACCGCAAGAGAGAGAGGCAGACACACACCCCAAGCATGGCTGGCAGAACATTCACTCTGAGACGCTCAGAAAGGGCAAGTGCATTTGTGGAAAGAGACTTCTCTGTACATCTTCCTGAACCCTTCAGCCCTGCAGAACTCCCTGATCTCAGAAGGGGCCCGGGATGCTCTTTTCAAATAGGCTCTCTCTTCACACTGCTGCCCTCCCCCCCCCCCCGGGATGGCTGTGTCCCCGCTCTGCAAGAAACACATGCTCCTAATTACCCCAAGGAGTGCACAGAGCTAATCCGCAGCAATTCCAAGCCTTAGAGAACAGCCCGCCCAAACAGCAAAGCGCCTTCTGTCACCAAAACTGCTTAATGGAATTAACCCAATTCCAACCATGTGCTTGTGGTGCTGGTTACTTGGGATACCTGAGCACTCGCTGCCCTGATCCCCGCTTTGCTGGCTGGCACACATCACGTTCCCTCTCCTTGGGTTCCCCCATCCACCCAACCCTCTTCATTTGTGCATCAAGACCAAGGGCGAAGGGCAGAAAAGGTGCCTTTATTTTACTTCCTACATTTCTGTGGCCACCCAACGGCGTATGTTGTCTGGGCAGCTCACAAGCTTTAAATGCAATATTTTAACATTTTGATTAAAAGCAGTTAAGAGCAGCATGAAAACTGGGTGTTTTGAGAGTTGGGTAGAGGAAGAGATGTCAGCAGGTAAAGCGTCTGCAGCAAGGGAAAGAGAAGCGAGAACCCAACAAAATAAAACTCAAGCTAACTGCATATTCTTTCCTCGTTTCGCTCCTGCCTCAGTTCTCCCTCCCCTCCCCCAATGTCAAATTTTAGATGATGAGTCCCCTGGAGCAAGGACTTGTCCCTTTGAACTTTCGCAAACCACCGTGCAAGCCAATATATTGCTAAATGAGGCTCGCTCTCTGGAGGGCCACAGGTTCCTGAACTCATTCAGGTCAGCCCAGTGTATGAAACACAGGTTGCTGTACGGGGCTGTCTTACACCCCACACCCCTGCTGAAGCCACCGTTTTGCATCCAAATGGTTAAATCAAGGGGTCGGCAAGGTTTACCTTGCCTGGGCTGGTTCACTCCAGTGGAGATCCCTCTGTGGGCTGGATCGTGCATTCTCATGCACATGCACCCATGATTTTCGGCGTCTGCGCATGCACAGATGCAATTTTCGGCACTGCGGAAGCGAGTCCCTGCACTGCACTGTGCCGGTTTAGCGCAGCGCGCAGGGACTCGCCAAGTGGGCGGCTCGGGGGCCAGTTAAACGACCCCCGTGGGCCACTTGTGGCCCATGGGCCTTAGGTTGTCGAACCCTGGATTAAACTTTTGGTTTCCAGTAAAAAGTAAAATATAGCCCATTCAAGCTTGTAGCGGGTCACAGTTCAAGCAGTTGCCTCTAAGCTTCTCTTCGGGTCACTAATAAAACTGTTTCCTTCCATCAGGAGCCAAGGACAAAGGTCTTACTTAAGAAGAGAGCAGCCAGGCTTCTAGTGCATGCAAGTCGACATCTTAACCCCAAAAAGAAGCAAGACCAACACAAACTGGAGCCACGGGGAGGTTTAGAAAAATGAAGTGTGGACACTCAAAAGAAAGGCACATTTGACAGAAGGGAACACTGCAAGGTAGCCCCAGGTGAGGAGTCCCACTTTGAAAGGTGCTTCTTGTGCAGTTTCCATCTCTGTTCCATCATCAGGGAAGACCACTGGTGGTTGAAACAACAGGCATAAACCCAATAACCAGCATGCTCTAAAAACATTGAGGTTTCAGCTGCAAGGAGCTGGAAAGGTCTAGGGCTGATCTGTACATCAACCCAAGAGGAAAAGCTCCAGCACCCAGCATCTGCCTGGTGGCCAAGGAAGCGGTTCCAAAGTTTGATGACCCCAAAGCATCTGTATGATTGGTTGGGGGGAGGTCACTCTCAAAAGTTGTAAACAAGTACCTACCTTGGGCTGTGCTCTGCGGGGAAATGCAACCTTTGGGTCAATCTGAAAGACAAGGAGAGGCAGGTAAAAAAAACTACTACACAAAACTTTCCTTTAAGAAATAACAGCACACACACATGTGGAGACAACAACTCTCGGCACAATAGAAGCTTTCTAGCGTGCTAGAAGACCTTACGGGAGAAAAGAACAAAGCAACAAGAAACATGTCAATGTAAAGAGCATTTTTGGGATGCCACACTCCTTGTGCACAAGCTACAGTGAAATTAAGAGGAGCTAGCCAAAAACAGGATTTTGCAAGGTTCCCATTCATATTTTTGGAGCTAGCAGCTGAGCAATTCCTGGAGATGGTACCCATTTTCCTGTTCAGTTTTTACATTTGATTTCATTTTTTCACTTTTAATTTGCATACAGTGGCACCTCTGGATGCGAATGGGATCCATTCTGGAGCCCCGTTTGCATCCTGAAGCGAACACAACCCGCGTCTGCTTGCGCGCTGGTCCCAATTCGCCGCTTCCGCGCATTACCTCATTTTGAGCGTCTGCGCATGTGCGAGCGGCGAAACCAAGAAGTAACGCGCTCCGTTACTTCCGGGTCACCACAGAGCGCAACCCCAAAATACTCATCCTGAAGCTACTTCAACCCGAGGCATGACTATACTGCTTTTGTATATTGCTATACACAAGCTGGTTGACAGCAACAAAATATACAACAAAGAACACACAGCTTATAATAATCTGATTAAATACAAAGAGTCATAATAAAGCATAACTTTAAAATGGAACGACTTATATCAAATAAAGTAATATTCAATAATCTATTAGCATGTAACAGCACAGAGTAAAATTAACTCTGGAAACATCAGCAAATGATCATTAAACAGAAATTCACTCTTAACAATTATGAAAAATAATTGATCAATAGAATAACTGCAAGGCATAATTCATAAAATACCACAATACATACAAAACCATGTAAAAGGAACAAATTGAGAAACAAAGAAACACAACCTGAAAAAAGAGACTTTCGTAAACTAAGAAAATCTTTAATAAAAATTATTTTTAAAAAAGAAACAAAGACACACAACTTATAAAACTCCACACCCCCAGCTGCGTATAGAGAAGGCGTGAGGAAGAAAAACATTGCTGTCAATCACTTCATCCTTGTTTTATTCTTCAAAATTTGACTTGGTGAAAATTTATAAATACCAGTTGCTGGAAACCACAGTTGCTTTCTGGGTTCACTTTGGGGCACCTGAGTGGTCACTGTGAGAAGAGGAACTAGATGGGCCATTGGCCTGATCCACTAGGCTCAACCTATGGTCCCATCATCCGCACAACAAGCATGTCCAGACCTGTAATACAGCTGGAAGGCATCAGGCTAGGGAAGACTGCTCATTTACAAGGATGGGAAATGTTTGTCCCTCCACGTGCTGTGGGACTCCTCCTCCCATTAACTCTGACCAGCACAATTAGTGGTCAGGGATGCTGGGAGCAATAGTCCAGAAACAGCTGGCAGGCCACAGTTTCGCCATCCCTGTTCCACAAGACGAAGGCTATCTTGACTGCTTGAGCAAAGGCACATCTACGCTGGAAATCCACATCTGTTTCGAAACAGTTAAGCCTCTATGACTCCACGTAAGTAAAGCCTGCTGGATCAGGCCAACAGCCTGTTCTCACAATGGCCAACCAGATGCCCCAAAGGAAACCTGCAAGCAGGATTCAAGCACAAGAGTATTCTCCCCTCCTGTGGTTTCCAGCTACTGGCATTCAGAAGCATTATTGCCTCTGACCGTGGAGGCAGAGCATAGCCATCCTGGCTAGTAACCATTGATGACCCATGAATTGCTCTTATCCTCTTTTAAAGACATCCAAGTTGGTGGCCATTGCTGGCTCCTGTGGAAGCGAGTTCCATAGTTTCACTATGTGCTACATGAAGAAGCCCTTTCTTTTATCTGCCCTGTATCTTCCAACATGTAGCTTCCTCCACCACCCAAAGATCCCAGGGGAATCTATTTATTAAGTATATTTTTAGCACTCCGTTCATCACATAATCTCAGGGGGGAGTAACAACATCATCAATTCTGGAGAATTAAGAGCAGGCAACAGAGAAAGACCACAGCGCTAAAATTTCAATGATAAAAATACACATACAGCCTCCCGCCGGTTCCAAAATTGCAGCTAACATCCCACAGATACCCAGGCAAGCAGATAGGTCTTTCAACTAAATTGGGTTTGCCCAGACCCCTGAGTTCATTGACTCCTTGATGAGCTTACAAAGTTACCATCAACTCCAGCCCAGATTCTTAGGGATGTAAACAAAATAAAACAAGAAATATCAATGTTTACATCAATATTTACAAATCATAGATCACTATCATACTAGAAATAATGAAAAGTAAAAAAATAGGGAAGTAAAGCAAGTAAAAATAATAACAATATCACTCTGACGGTGCCCACACCCCTTATTTCAGAAGCTCTTAATTCCTAATTAAAATTTTCCAAACAAAACCTTATAGGCCCTTGTTGACCTGTAGGTCTTTATCCACCCCCTGCACAATCCCATCGACCCCAGGGGGTCGATATTGACTATTACAGGATAGCCAAACTAAACTGAAGATTCTGAAAGGTTTTAGAGGCATTAATGGAAAACAACAGGAGGCAAGAGGGTTCTTGTGCTTGGGTCCTTCTTGCAGGCATCTGGTTGGTTATTATGGGAACAGGATGCTAGACTAGAAGGGGGAATGGCCCAATCCAGCAGGATCTTCTGATGTTCTTATTCTTGCTTACAGCACCATAGTCCTTCATTGGAGAATGACACAGCGCATAGTTCAGCTATGGAATTCACTCCCACAAGAGAGGAAGTGATGGGCACTGATTCGGATGCTTTAAAAAGAGGATTAGACAATACAGATCTTGTTCAGGGACAACCTGCTCACCTCACTCCTTGGGCATCTCTTCTGATGATTCTTTCCATTTAGCTGCATACCTTAGGAATCTGCATGTTGCTGAATGTTGAAGAGCCTTTATTCTGGTCAGATTTAATGTTTTTCTACCCCAAATACTGTGGGGCAGGTATGCGGGGCATCCCTCTTTCCTTAAGAATAGGGCCTCTGTAAGAACCAGGAGGCATAGAACATGTCCTTCTGTTCTGTAACTTTGCTAGTTTACAACCTGCCTCACTGTCCATCAATCACCCTGCCTGAACTGACAGAACTGGTCTCAGAGGGGGTGTTGCAGACTCCCAGACTGCTGGTTTGGGGGGCACATCAACATCCATGCCAAGGCGACTGGCTCTGGGGTAGTTCAGGACTTCATGGCTGCCATGACGACCATGGGGCTGTGCCAACCTGTCACCAGCCCAACACACATGGCAGGCTACACTCTGGACCTTGTTTTCTCAACTGGGCAGGAAGAGGGTGATCTGAAAGTAGGGGATATTGACACCAGTCACTTGTCGTGGTCAGATCACTTCCTGCTGAGATTTAGGTTTTCAGTATCGGGTCAGGGACTTTATTAGGATGGTCCATCCTTTGAGGTTGATGGATCCAATGGATTTCCAGATGGCCCTAGGGGATTTCTGGCAGATGTGATTAGTGCTCTGGCCAATCTCTGGAAGATCCAAGTGGCTTGGGCCAATGACCCTCTCCCACTTCATGGAGCCTGTTTGGTTCCTTAGTATATTCCAGAGCTTACGGCGAGGAAACAAAGCTGGGAGATGACTTGAATGCAAATGGAGGAAAACTCCTGTCGAAGGTAAGCCTACACTGGTGAAAGCTCTTCGAGCCAGAAAAGAAGGCATACGTTGCTGTGTCCTTTGCATTCTCACTGTGCTGTCCAGCAGAGCTTTTGCAGGTAGTGTGGGGCCTTTGACATTCCGGCTCAAAGAAGGTGGCAGAACCAATGGTAGCTCACTGAGTTTGTTTGCAGAGCATTTTGAAGATAAATTCGTTTGCATCCTCCAAGGATCATGACTCCACTGTTACAGCAAATGAATCGTGAGGAGTCTAGAGCACTGTCTAGTCCTGTTAGGCTGAATGACTTTCAGTTAGTAGGGCTCAAGGATGTGGACATGGTGCTTGTAATCAGTCAGGGCAACCACTTGCACTCTGGACCCTTGCCCCACTTGACTGATAAAAACTAGAAGGGAAGACAACTCTAACTCAGACAGAGACAGTTGTTCCAGAAGGATGGGAGCTTGTCTGATCTTGATGGGGTTAAACTTCCTCTGAAGGAGTAGCAGACGCAGCTTAGGGGTACTTTTGGATCGGTTGTCCACACTAAGTTCAGCATCACTTCCTTCCAATCGCGGAACTGTTTCTAAGTCAGCTCATCATGATAAGAACTGCTGTTTAAGAATTGGTGCCCAAGTTTGCTAATTTTTTCCTCTCTTCCCTCTGTGTCCCTTTCCCTTCGGGTGTTGTGCCTTGTAGACTGTAAGCCGGCGGGCAAGAACTGTCTTGTTTTTAATTGATTGTATGTGAGCCACTCTGGGAGCCTTTTTGGCTAAAGAGCAGGGTAAAAATGGTTTAAACAAACAAACAGAGGCTGGTGCTTGCAAACAACAGGTTCAGCTCAGTGCAAAGCTGGAACCATCCTGTGGGTTCCTTCACTCCCTTCGGACCACCAGTTTGGCAAACTCCAAAGGATTAAAGGGAGGGAGGACTGTCTGGCTGTAGACGTCCTGCTTCCCACTCCCCCTCATTTATTTTCCTGTCTCTTTTTCGTTCGCTTATGGTGCAGAATTCAGGCCCCTCAGAGCCATTCCAAATTGCTGCAAAGTCTTGCCATGCTTCCCCTCCCAAATTTTGTTCTGATTTGCATCACGGGGCACAGATAGGAGCTGGATTTTCTAAGTTCACTCTCACTGGTAATTTAAGGTAGTCAAAGTGGTGCCCTCCAGGTGTTGCTGGACTGCAATTCCCATCATCCTTAGCCACTGCCCATGCTTGCTGCTGGGGCTGCTAGGAGTCCAAAACATCTGGACAGCATCAGACAAGGCTGCCATGCATCCTTGTCTGTGAGAAAGTGCTACAGAAATCAATAGTGCTTATGCTGCAATAGTGTTTTAACTGATTTACAGAGTAATCATATATCAGAAAGGAGAAGCTGTGCATCAGAAATACTACCTTCCCTAGTGTTGTGGGGTTTCCTGGAAAAGCTTGAATAAAAAACTTGCCAGAATTAGAAACTGTTCCGTTTAGGCATATTCACTGGGCTTATGTTTAATACACACAATCAAACTCAGAAAGTATGCCGCATTAATTTATCCACCATATAAAAGTATCGTATTCTTCAAAAAAAACTTTTCAAAGAACCATAAGAATTTGAACAGGGCTATTTGATTAGGGGAGAGAGAAAAAACACTTGATATGCCACACTAGCAGATGCTGGATGAAGGGCTATAAGATCTGGTGGAATACAAGGCCTGCTGCCACCATGACAGATGCACCAATGGGA
Source organism: Podarcis cretensis (assembly GCF_951804945.1). NCBI lineage: Eukaryota > Metazoa > Chordata > Lepidosauria > Squamata > Lacertidae > Podarcis > Podarcis cretensis. The sequence continues at coordinate 27,437,730 of NC_137186.1, forward strand.
CTGCCCAGGTATGCCAGCAGGACATTCCACAGGTGCAGACATTCTACCAAAGATCCACCTGTGGGGTGCCTAAAATAGTGTGGAGTCATGGATATAACAGGGGGACGCGGGTGGCGCTGTGGATTAAATCACAGAGCCTAGGACTGGCAGTTTGAATCCCCGTGATGGGGTGAGCTCCCGTTGCTCGGTCCCTGCTCCTGCCAACCTAGCAGTTTGAAAGCACGTCAAAAGTGCAAGTAGATAAATAGGTACCGCTTCGGCAGGAAGGTAAACGGCATTTCCATGTGCTGCTCTGGTTCGCCAGAAGAGGCTTAGTCATGCTGGCCACATGATGCAGAAGCTGTACACCGGCTCCCTCAGCCAATAAAGCGAGATGAGCGCCACAACCCCAGAGACGGTCACCACTGGAACTAATGGTCAGGGGTCCCTTTACCTTTACCTTTTACATGGATATGATGGGACATCAAATTTATGCTGTAGCTGATGCTACACCAACCTGGCACCCTCCAGATGTTTTGGACTAGAACTCTCATCAGACCCCGCTAGCATGTACTCCAAAACATCTGGAGGGCACCAGGTTGATGAAGGCTGCTACACCATACCCTCAACATCATCATAGGGTATCTTTACAAGAAACCAGGACATGGCACAAGTAGAGGCTTACCGAGGCTGCCTTGCACCCTTGGCAAGGAGCTGTATCAGTCCCTGCCCCCCCCCCCACCTCCATCACTTGTGACCAGATTCCTCTACCAAGGCACCCAGAGGAGGCTGTGTGCCTTCCCGGCCACACAGAACAGCCGAGGAACAGCCCAGGGAGCACATGGGCAGGCTCCTAGGCACTCTTGAGCCAGAATGGAGAGGCATAATTTTTTTTCACACACCCCTGGGCCTGAGCCATTAGCAGGTCCAACCTAACCAACCCCTGAATGCAAGACATATATTTCCCACTGGCTTAAGGAGAGGGGATAAGAATAGCCACCACCACAATGATGTAAGGACCCTGACCCAGGGATGACCCTGCCCACATCTCCGAATGCACAATAGGCTATGGTGCAATTCAAGACCCAATTGCAATACAGCATTCATAGCACCAATATATAAAAAACCCACACAGAGTGATGTCCTGTATGCTCTTGCTCTCTGCCTCGTGCCACACACAGAGCACACAAGGAGGAACTCTGGTGATGGACACCAGAGGAAAGAGAACACTTAGCACCAAGCCACCTGGCTCCAGACCAGGAATTGAGCACGATGCAAATGCTTCTCTCCCTACAACGCTTGCTGGGTGACTCCAGGCGTAAGACACTCATCAGGAACTCCAGTCTTAAAGCTGGGGGTGCCAGGACAGAGCACCCGGCCCCACTGTTTAGTAAGGGAAGGGGGCAGCCACATTGCAAAGTCTGGCAGCACTCCCACTTTGTACCATAGTCTCCATGATCACACTCCAAAAAAACCACCTTTGCCATATGAGAGTGTTGTGACTTACTCCAAGACTCTTCCCCCTGCCATGACAGGCAGACAGTGTGTACCTTACCCACAGGGCAGGTATCCCACATATGCAAGTGAACTCTCAATCGGCAAAGACCACACAGTTTGCTACAACCATTGCTACTCCCGGTTGGACTTTTGCGCGTGCACTTTTCGCAGAACTGCAGTACTGGAAGGGATTGCAAGGGTCATTCTAGTCCAACCCCCTGCAAAGCAGGAGTCACAGCTAAAGAATCCCTGACAGATGGCCATCCAGCCTGTTTAAAAACCTCCAATAAAGAAGAGTCCACTACCTTCCAAGGGTATCCTTTGCACTGTGAAACAGCTTTGGACATCAGAAAGTTCTTCCTAATGTTTAATTGGAATCTTTGTCATTTGGATCTATCATTTCGGGTCCTACCCTCTGGAGCAGCAGAAAACAAACTTGCTCCATTTTCCACGTGACAGCCCTTGAGATATTTTAAGATGCCTATTATATCACCCCATTGCCTTCTTCAGGCTAAACATACCCGGTTCCCTCAACCATTCCTCTTAAGGCTTGGTTTCCAAACCCTTGATCGTCTTTGTCACCCTCCTCTGCACGTGTTCCAGCTTTCAGTATCTTAAACTGTGGTACCCAAGACTCCACGTGGGGTCTGACCAAGGCAGAATTCTTTTGCCCAGGAAAATCACATCCTCAAGCCAGGGAATAGAAGAGGAAGCCAGAACAGTGGCTATCACTCATATCTGTTCACACACCTGCCCGTCTTATTGCAATCTTGTTCGGCGTTTCCGTGCGCTGCTCTGGTTTGCCAGAAGTGGCTTAGTCATACTGGCCACATGACCTGTATGCCAGCTCCCTCGGCTAATAAAGCGAGATGAGAGCCGCGACCCCAGAGTCGGTCACGACTGGACCTAACGGTCAGGGGTCCCTTTACCTTTTTTTAAAGGGACCTTTTACACCAATTCCTAATGTCGCTGTGGCCATAAATTTCAACAGGTCTGAGTATCTGGATATCACCCAGACTTAGCATGTAAAGGCAGGGATGTGTAAACATCTTCAGCGAGAGGGCCGCATTCCCCAGCTGGCAACCTTCCAAGGGCCACATGCCAACAAAGGCACAGCAACAGATGCGACGCTGAAAGTACCTGCTACCAACAGTGCCCAACTAGTCAGAGTTGAAAGATCTGCAGTGGCTTCTCACCCATATTCAAGGTTCTTGTACTAGTGTACAAACCCCCTGAGCAGCTTTGGATACACCTTAAGGCAGGGGTTTTCAACCAGGGTGCCATGGCACCTTGGAGTGCCTTGAATGATGGTCAGGGGAGACATGGGCAACACTGGCCTCTGTTCCTCTTTCCTTCCCTCCCTCCTCTGATGTCCTCTTGTGTCTCTGCCTCCCAAAGACTTGTGTGGCTGTTTGTGCAACAGCCCTGGCTACAAGCTCCCCAGGCAAATGGTACCTCTGGGGCTGGTCAGGGTGTGCTGGTTGCCAGGAGCTGAGGCGGCTTTAGGGTAAGTAAGCAAGCAAGCAAGCAAGCAAGCAGGTGAGGGATCCCAGCCAGTCAATCCTCCAGCCCTTGCTGCTGGGAATGACAGACAAATCTCAGGCCCCTGTGGGGCAGCGTGAGAAGGCACCTCTCTTTGGGGTGGGGTGCGGCAGCTCAGAGACCAGGGGCAGCAGCAGCGGCTGCCCATAGGACTCCCAAGAAGAAGGGAGGAGAGGAGTGGAGTGGAGTGGAGTGGAGTGGAGTGGAGAGGAGAGGAGAGGAGAGGAGAGGAAAAGATCACCACCTGAAACCAGGGAGAATCACTGTCGGTCAAGGTAGACAATGCTGAGTTAGAGGACCAGTGGTCTGACTTGGAATGAAGCAGCTTTATTCTAGAACCTTTATTTTCAGGGGCAAAACCATAAGTTAGCGGTAGAGCATCTGCTTTACCAGCAGAAGGTCTCAGATGAGATCTCTGGCAGCATCTCCAGGTGAGGCTGGAAACAGTCCCGTCTGAAACACTGGAGAGCCTCTGCTAGTCAGTGTCATATTGAGCTACATGGACCAGCTGCAATAGGCAGCTTCCTATGTTTCCTTCCACTATGAATATTGCTCTAACGTCCTACTTCCTATTTTAAATTTTGTAGGTTTTGTACGCAAATAGCTGCCTCTGGATGTTCACAGGTAGGGAAGCAGCCTTGCCCTGCGTCTTCATCCCTATCACCAGGTCCATCAGAGCTGCAGTGCTCCTGTCAACAGGGGATTGGTCCATTTAGCTACTGTGGCCAGGAGCTGTTAAATTACACCTATCCCCCACGGATTTGCCTAATCCTTTGTTTAAAACCAGCATCCAGGCGTACCGCCAAAAACACATAGCTTGGCAAGGAGACCCCATCAGTCAATTGTGTGTGGAGGGGAAGAAGTAGGTTGCTCTGTGCCCCATTCCTCAATAAGTTTTCACAAGTGGCCAGCTACTGTGAGAGGAGAAACGGAGTCGCCTTCCACTCGCCACACCACTGAGTTTAGACACCTTTTCTCCACCCCAAATTTATCATTTCCCTGGCCCTAAACTAAGGAACTCCACACTTGCTGCCCTCGAAGTGTTTTGCATTACAGTTCCCATCAACCCCAGCCTACAAGCCCTATGCTGCTGTGGGTGATGGAAGTTGTAGCCCAAAACACCTGGAGGCTGCCAGATTGGCAAAAGGCTGCTGCACCACTTCTTATACAGAAGACGCTCCAATGCTCTTCAATCATTTCTGTGTTTCACCAGGGCCACCTCTGCTCCCGATCATCCCTGAACGCTTATAATCACACAAGCACACCCTTGTTCAGGGAGGGCTGGCAGGGAGGGAGAATAGGTAGGAGACAAGATTCTAAAACACATAACAAACAAAAACACACTCAATCCCTTTGCATTGTGGCATTAGCGAAAGCCCACAGTGAGTTTCCAAGGCCTCGCGGGACAGCAGGAGGCTGATGGAAGATACCAAGCACAAACAATTGTCCCCTGTCTTGTTCAGTTCCCAGCCAGAGACATTCAGCTCCTGCCAAGAAGATACTCCCCTATTTCAACAAAAGTTAACCCAGGCCTTCCTTTTCCCAGCACAATTCACTAGGCAGAAAAGAGAGCCTGCTTGCTGTAAGCTGGGTGAGGCCGGCTGTTATTCAAATTATGCAGCTAGACCGTCTGGCTAGCAAGTGTTGGAGGAAAACTGAGGCTGGAAGGGTTTTTCTTTTCCTTTTTTTTAAAAAAAAAGGCTAAAGAAGGTGTAACTAGAACTGAGCAAGTTATTTAAGAAGTGGGAACAATACAGGGTGCGTTTGGAGTCAGAACCCATAAAAACAGAAGCAAAGAATATAAAGAACCCCAAGAGAGAAAAGAGGAAGGTTGTGTTTGATGCTCCCGAGAAGCAAACAGCATTTTTTTTGTAAAAACTGTACAGGAAACGGCTGTCAGGTTGGACAGCCTGCTTCAGCCTGGCAAAGCGTTACTCAACTCTTTCACGCCTGATCATTTATCATATTATCTTACAGAGCTCATGTATCACCTGCATTGGTTACCTTATTTGATCCTGGGTTCAACTTAAAAGCACCAATATTCAGCTACAATATTCATCCCCACTAGGGCATGAAGTTCACTATGTGTGACCTTGCAGAGGGGGTAGTTGATGCCTCTCAGCCTAGCCTACCCCACAGGGTCGTTGTGGGAATTAAATGAGGAGCGGGGGGGACAATGTATACTAGCCTGTGCTCCATGGAGAAAAAAGTGGGGTGTAAACACAATAAAATAAAAAAGTAAATTCAAACGCCCTTGGGCCTATCCAGACATCCTTTTCACTGGACGCTCCTGACGACACCTGCTCATGAGTTATTAGGTTATTTACCACACTTGCATCCTACCTTTTTCTCCAAGGAGCTCAAGGTGGTGTACATAGTTATCCTCACAACAACCCTGTGAAGTGGGCACAGGCTGGGAGTGGGTGACTGGCCCCCAAGGTCACACCCTGTGAGCTTCACGGCTGCGTGGGAATTTGAACCCTGGTCTCTTCCAATTCCTAGTCCAACACTCTTAACCACACAACGGCACGGGAAAATTTATACACAATCCCACATTTGACACTGTTTGTGTCTGCAAAAGCTTCTGTTTTGTTTCCAGTTGGTGCATCTCCTGTTAAAGGCCCATAGAAGATGTAGTCCCAAGAAACATCTGGGAGGCTAAAGGTTTTACACACAGCTGCAAGATCACCTTACACACACCCCCATATGCCTAGTCAACTGGCTTTAATCTGCGGAACTGGTACTGTTAACAGATGCACGTAATATTCTTTTTTTAAACTATCAAGCAGTATATAATTTTTATGAAACAAGTATGTTTCATAAACACAGGGATTCTAATTAGCTGACACTGCTAACAACTGTTCACAAAACTTGCCCTCCGTGAATCTGTCTGGCTCAAGGACTGCCAGCACAGTTCCCTCCTGTCATGAGTCCGCTGCAAAAGATGCCTTGGAGAGGGCAGCCAGATGCGGAAGACGAATGGGGAGAGATTGGGGAGCTGGAGCTGGAGCTGGATGACTCACTGTGAGGCTCCTAGCAAACTTGTGGAGGATAGATAGGGACCTCAGTCGGTGACTGACCCTGAGGAGGAGCCCAGTGGGCTGAGAGAGGGAGTTTGGGCCCAAGCCAGCTGACGGAAGAACCTTCTTCCTCCAAGACGCTAGATATCCCAAGCCCAAAATGACCTGCAATGAAGCCATCCCTGGTGCTACCTCTTGTCATTGAACAGCCCCTCCCGCCTGGAGAGGCAACTTAAAGAACAATGCAAAGCCAGTCCTGATATCACTCCCATCTCCAAGGACATGCTGGAGTCAGCACCAGTGAGATGATGCCTCGCAAAGCCGACCTGCTCATAGGAGTGCCCATTTGTTTGCCCAGACCCGGGACTTGGGATGTTTGCTGTGCATACAGTATTAGAAACTCAGATATACAGTGGCACCTCGGGTTAAGTACTTAATCCGTTCTGGAGGTCCGTTCTTAACCTGAAACTGTTCTTAACCTGAAGCACCACTTTAGCTAATGGGGCCTCCCACTACTGCCACGCCGCCACTGCGTGATTTCTGTTCTCATCCTGAAGCAAAGTTCTTAACCCGAGGTACTATTTCTGGGTTAGGCGAGTCTGTAACCTGAACCTACGTAACCCGAAGTACCACTGTATAAGCTAGGCATCAAATGGCTCCTTAAACCAGGTTACAGTCGCCAAAACAGAATGCCTAGCTGCAATTTTGGGGCCAGATGGCTCAAAAGTCGTACTTTTCAATATGACTTTTTAGTTCCTGAAATTCATTCTGATTGTGCAGATTAAATGTAACAGATAGAATTCTACAGGTTATATTGCTGTCATATGAAAACAGGCAAGATCCAAGGATCCCCAGGCACGCACCACCAGATGGTGGAGACATCGGGTGACATTCTGGCGCCTGGGCATCTCCACTTGGTTGCAAGTGGCTAAGAGCCAGGTGCAAAATGTGCCTGGAGTCTGGTGAATTTCAAACGCTGCTGTGCAGATAGCCTTTTGAAGCCCCATGCCTCTGATGTACCTGGTGTACCTGTTGAACCTGACTTTTCGCATTAAAGCCTTTGGTAGAAACAGTGCTGAGAGTTCCCAGTCTTCATCCCGCGGTGAGAGCCAACACTTCCAGACATTGTTGGACTACAGTTACTCCCGCAAGCCCCAGTCAGGATGGCCAAAGGTCAGGAATAGTGGGAGGTTTAGAGCCAGCAACATCTGGAGGGGAACCATATTGGCTACTACTGGCTCAGCTCTTTCTCAGGGTCACCTGATCTGATTGCAGCAAAGTCTAGAAATTTAAGTTGGGCATTTAGTTGCAAACAGATTATGAAAAGTGAAGGTCAGATTTAAAACATAAAGGTTATATCAGGTTAAGCACCAAGTTGGTAGCCACAGGCAACAAGGAATTGCATGCAGGTGAGTGAATGATGTCCTGTGCAGATGTGTGGGCAGGCCAGCATAGAAACCAATGAGGTTCAGGGCGGGGGGAGTGGAGCCCATCCTCCACAAGCCCAGCCTGGTTACTGTTTTTTTGCAGGCTAGTAACTTTCATAACTTATTTGCAAGGCTGGCCAAACTTCCCTCCCTCTCCTTCCTTTCTCCAAAAAATACCTCCATGCAAACCAGGGCCGAGAGAGAAGTTATTCACCTCCCAGCTAAGAGCAACCCTAATCATCATCATAATTGCTGTTAATATGTATGCAGCAGCGTTCCAGCATGTCTGGAGTTCTTTTGGACACATTATCTCAGGCGGCCTTACAACCAACCCCATAAACCTCCTATGACAGGCCAGCCAGTGCATTGCTTTAGCTGGGAACTGAAAGCAGAGGATGGCTGCCCACAGTTCCTGAAATAAGTGCATTGAAGCAGCTCGACCCAGCCAGATGGACACTCAGCAGAGACCCACAGGGCAGGAGGAAGGCACTTCTGCCCTCTCCCCTTGCATCTGACGCAGCACCCAAAACTGTGCATAAGGGGAGATGTGAGCCAGGAAGCCATTGGTGCGAGTCATGCCTCCACCACTAGGTGGCATCAGAGAGGAATGACATCACACCCAATCGTCCTTCAGCCTGGTGCAGTGGTTAAGAGTGCCGGTCTAGGACCTGGGAGACCAGGGTTCAAATCCACATGCCATGTGAAGCTCACTGGGTGACCTTGGGCCAATCACAGCCTTTCAGCCTAACCTACCTCACAGGGTTGTTGTGGGGACTCAAATGACATGGGGGAGAATAGTTTATGTCACCTTGACCTCCTTGGAGAAAAAGATGGGATACAAATGTAATAATAAAAATAAAGCTACTAATATTTTGGGGGTGGGGTTCCTGCTTGCAGGAAAGGACTGGAGGGCAGGATGAGGTCCTTAACTCTTCGTCCTCTGACCAATCCTCCCTGCAAAACACCCCACAGTACGCATTTTTGGTCTGGCTTTTCCCTCGGGGTGGGGGATAAGACTCTCCAACCTGACAAGGCTATTGTAAGGGCAACTGAGTGAAGCACTCTCAATACCCCCAGAACCCTATATGTATGCACGGTTTTTGCTCTCACTTCTAATCATGAGGACTAGTGACCTTACAGGCGGGAGCCAAGGGCACAATCCGCTTCCTCGCAATCCTACTACCACTCCAAACACTGTGTAATTACCGTTAAAGCCCGTGTAACCACATTTAACTTGCTGGAATCATCCTCTGAGGTTATCTATTGCCAAAGCGATACCGTAGCCAAGCGGAGCCACAGAAGACACGTCGGCAAGACCTGCGGTGCCAGCTATGCTGCAAATTGCTTCACCCTGAATCCAACATGCCCCACTTTCCTCCTGCCCCCTCAGCAATGGTTATCTTCCAGCCTAGCATTTGCGTAAACAGACCTCAGCGTGTTTCTAGGTTGCTTACAAATAAAGGCCATTGAGGAAACATTGCACTTAAGTTTCTTCCACCTCAAAATCACTCCAGGCTCCTAGGGAGCAGGGGGAAATGCAGAGGCCGGCAGCCATCAGGGCTGGTTCACACAGGCTCATTCATCACTTCACAGCCACACTGAAAACTGAATGGGCTTGCTGAATGGTGAAACCGCATTTGGAATACTGTGTACAGTTGCGGCTCCCTCAACTCCAAAATGAGATTATAGAGTTGGACAAAGTTCAGAAAGGGGCAACAAAAAACGATCAAGGGGATAGAGTCACAAACACACACACACACCATTGAGGAAAGGTTGCAGGGTTTGGGACTTTTTAGTTTAGAGAAAGAGGTGACATGATTTAAGTTTACAATATGATACATGGCACAAAGAAAAGGTTTTTCTCCCTCTCTCATAACCTCAGAACTTATGGACAACCAATGAAGCTGAATGTTGGAAGACTCAGGACAAGGAAAAAACCAAAGGACTTCCTCATGCATAGTGGAACTATGGAACTCCCTCCCACAGGAGGCAGTGGTGGCCACCAACCTAGATGGCTTTATAAGAGGATTGGACAAATGGATAAAGCTATCAACGGCTACTAGAATGATGGCTGTAATCTGCCTTCACAGTCAAAGGCAGCAATGCTTCCAAATACCCATTGCTGGAAACTGCTGGAGAGGAGACGGCTCTTGTGCTTGAATCCTGCTTGCAGGTTTCCCATAAGCACCTGGTTGGCCGCTGTGAGAACAGGATGCTGGACCAGATGGGCCACTGGCCTGATCCAGCAGCCTCTTCTTACGTTCTTATGAGCCGGAACAGATTCATCACCAGAGAGGAACGCCTACTTCGTCTACTTGAGTTCAATTCTGCCTTTCAACAGGATCCCATTTGTACATGGGAAGCTGCCAACCAGTCAACTGGAGAGTAATCAAGTCACATGAGAAGCGTATGTGGACCTCCGGAGACACCTCCCAGACTAGGATCTCCAAAGTGGTCAATGGGACTGTGCAGTGGGTGATTAAAGACCCAGGGGTCGAAAGGGGGTCAGCAAGGGTCTAGCGGTGAAAAATAAGTTCACAGGGCATAGTGCAAAAAAGTTAATCAGGAACTATGAGCCTCAGAAATCAAGGGCATGTGCATGTACAGAGTGCACTCCCTTGCCAACGAGAAACCTCTATGATTAATAAGATGATTACACAATACAACACTACCGTCAGACCATGCTGCTAAAAAAAACCTGTATTGCTATTTCTTGACGTTATTTCACTTCCATTTCTAATAATATGGGTTGGGGGATAAGCAGTGTTCGAAACTAGCCAAGCGCCAGGTACATTTTGCTACTGGCACGCGTCCAACTGTGATCAAATGGCAATCTCTGGGTGCCAGGCTGGCCACTGACATCTCCATCTGGTTGGCCCCTCCAGCTTTCATAAGTAGGTAATCAGAATAGCTTATTTATTGCCTTTATATCCCACCTTTTTCTCCAAGGACTACATGGTTCACCCTCCCTCCTCAATTAATTCCTACAATGGCCCTGTGAGGTAGGTTAAGATGCTATGACTGGACCAAAGTCACACTGTGAGCTTCATGACTACACCACACTAGCTCCCTAGAGTACTTCTGCTATGGGGCAGCTATATAAATGAAGTAGGTAAATAAATATGGGGAAATCCAAATGTCACTTAGAGAAGGATCTGAAATATTTTCCTTGAAGCTTGAGTTTGTTTTATTTGATGTTTTAATATGTCGTAAACTGTTGTAAGATTTTTTACTTTAAAATACAAAGTGTTACAGAAATGAAATTAATAATAATAATAATAATAATAATAATAATAATAATAAATGCCACTGCAAAAAAAGGTGACTAGACATTCCATTGTGGCTATTGCAACCTAGGTTTAAGATGCCATTTGCCAAATAGCTTCTATATCTGAGTTTCTAACACTGGGACAAGGATAGCTTAAGAAGCTCATGAAAGCAGTCAATGAACTCAGATGTTTAGGTCTGGACCAGGGTTTCCCAAAGAGGGTTCAGAACTTGGTAGAAAAACCCAGGGCACTTCCAGTTTAAAAAGGATCAGGTAGGAGGTAAATGGGAATAGCTCTGGCTGAGACCCTAGAAAGCCACTATCAAGTCACAGAAGACCAGCCTTGGCCAACCTGATGCCCTTGGGATACAGGAAGTGGCCTTATACCAAGTCAGACCATTTGGGGTCCATGTACCTCAGTTCTGTCTACACTGGCTGGCAGGGGCTCTCCAGGGCTTCAGGCAGGGTTCTCTCCCAGCTCTACCTGGAGGTGTTGAGGGTTGAATCTGGGACCTTCTGTGTGCAAAACAAATGCTCCACTGCTGAGCTACATCCCTACTCCAATGTTTCCTAAATACCAGGATTAGGATGGGTTAGATAACACAATATACACTTAACAAATAAATAGCACTGGAAACTTGCACCAACCTAAGACTGTGCACATGTTTTGAACAATGTTTTCAAACAGACTTTTTTATTTTAAAAAGGAGGAGAGTTTGATTGCTCTTATCTTTGTCTAGTATCAGAAAAAGTGCTTTGTTGGTTTTTTAAAAAAAAAGAGGAAGGAAGGAAGGAGCAGAGCTGTACTTGCGATAAAACAAGGCAAGGTGGCAGTTTCAGGGCACCAGTAAAGTATGGGAGAGCCCATGTGGCGTAGTGGTTAAGAGTATTGGACTAGGACTGGGAGACAAGGGTTTAAATCCCCACTCAGCTATGAAGCTCGCTGGGTGACCTTGGGGCAGTCACATTCTCTCAGCCCATCCTACCTCACAGGGTTGCTGTGGGAATTAAATGAGGAGGGGAAAGAGCCATGTACAACACTTTAGCTCTTTGGAGAAAAAGGTGGGATATAAATGCAAAATTAAATAAATACAGTGAAATTATTCTGCACACGCCTCGTTAGGAAAGATTTGATGGGGGCAGGAATCTATGCTCTCCTGCGACTCCCATTCATTCCAATGGGGTGTGAGCAGGAGAATGTCCCAGAAGATGTTAAGTGTGTGTGTGTGTGTGTGTGTGTGTGTGTAAGTAATGCCATTTAGATTTTCCATCTCAGGACCTGAAACACTGGCTGACCCAGGTGGGGTGGAAGGGCAGAGAAAGAGGATAGATAGCTTAGAAGGGTTTGAGCTCCAAACAAAAGAGGGTGGGTATTTTTAAAAAAGAGGGCTATCCTCTACTGAAATTGCTCCCCACAATTCCCGCCCTCCTCCCCCTCAACCCAGCAAAGCAGACGCATCAGGAGATTTCAATAGCCGGCCAACCACCCCCCCCCCAATCCGTACAGCATGAGACCCCTTCTGTTCTCTCCCTCGGCTCACTTAACCCCTCCCCCCAACCGCTCCACCTCGAAGGGGAGGCCCCACAGCAAGGTTGTAAGAGACAAGAGGGAGAGGGAGAGACAGAGCACACTGTTCGGAGGAGGCAGAGAAAAGAATAGGGATCAGAGACCACAGCTTTCATCTCACTTTGTATCCCCAGGAAACTGTTCCCAAGGATTAGGCCAGCCGCCATGGATATTCATTCATCACTCACTCCTTTCTTTCAGGGGTGGGGTGACCTTGCTGCTCCCCCAGAGATCCAGGATGGGCTTAGCTGATTAGGCACCGTAGCAAAGTTCAGAGGCAGGCTTGTCCTCAACCGAGTGCCCTCCAGCTGTTTTGGAATACAAATCCCATCAGCCCCAACCAGTCAGCTAAGGCTGATGGGAGTTGTAGTTCCGAACAGCTGGAGGGCACCCAGTTGGAGGCTGGTTTAGAGGGAGGGGAGATGGCCTGCCCCCCCCTGAAATACCCTACTCTGCATACATACCCCAATAGGACTAGCTTTATTACAACCCAATCCTACAGCAACCTCAGTGATTTAGGTGAGGATTACTTCCAAGTAGTAGACCATCATATCCTCTTCCCAAACTAACAGAGACTTTTGAAAGACTAACCCATTTAGCACAGCACAACTTGCGTGGCCTGCTTCATTGTATCAAGTCTTTTTAACGGGTTAAAAAGAAAGGAAAAATAATGAAAACTTGTGCCGAACTTTCAGGATAAACTTTCATTACACTTTTAAGGAACACCGGGCACATGCATTCGGGAGAGAGAGGAGATTCCTGGACAGGGTAAAGGGAACGATCCCCAGAAGAAAGGAGGGCAGTGATCAACTTTCCTGCAACTCCCCCAGGCAGCCTCAAGGAAAGGTCTCCCTTTGGAATGCCTTCTGTTCACCTTGGATACTGAACTCTACCAGAAATTGGATTAAAACGGCACGCACTGTGACATTAGCCGCTGGCAAAGTTCTCTTTCGTAAGCCCCTCGCCCCAAAATGAAGGGGGACTGAATAGGTTCCCCTTTGTTTCTGTGGGTTTTGAGCAGAATTGTTCCTTTAAAAGTCATGCCCTGCAAGGGGGGGGGGGACGTTGTTTCCTCTAGGCAGAGTTCTAACCTTGAGCCCCATATCTCAGATTTCAATCACAGGAAAAATGACTTAAAAGTATCCTCAAGAAAAGACTCCCAGCCACTGCAATCCAACACCAAAATGTGTATCCACATTCACAAACACCACCACCACCACCCCCCGCCCTGAAAAACTAAGAGTGGAAAACCAACGGTTTTGGGTTCAAGCCCGACACTGGGCAAAAGACGCATGCAATGCAGGGGGTTGGACTAGATGATGCTAGGGGTCCCCTTTTAACTCTACATTTCTATGATGCTATACTAAGATGCACTACAGGTCTCACAAACTGTTCAAAAGAGCACTCAACCCAGTTCTGGGTGACAACAGTTCAAATCAAAGATAAAGAACTACGCAACTTTTAGAAGTAATCTGAAGGCAGCCCCGTATCAGGAAGTTTTCAATGCTTGCCATTTTATTATGTTTTTATATGTGCTAGAAGCTGCCCAGAGTTTATATGTGCTAGAAGCTGGGGAAACCAGCCAGATGGGTAGGATATAAATAGTATTATTATTATTATTATTATTATTATTATTATTATTATTATTATATCCCAACTTGAACAAAGACCTTTAGCTGAGCAAGCATTTTAAGTCCCTATCTAGGCCCCCAAAATTGGGGGGGGGAATCCAGCTATTTGGGGTCCAGTCATTTTAAGGCCTATAGGTAGAAAACCCAATCTGAACATCCAAATTTGGAAAGTAGGGAGGGAATTTGATTTGGGTATTCTCATTTGGATTGTCCACCTCAGGGCCCCAAATCTACTTGGGCTAAGACACTAGTTGGATCCGGACTCAGCTCTCTGTTATTAGACAACCAAAGAGCCACCATATGTTGGGAATAGGAATGGAACAGCTGCGCTGGCTGTTGATCACTTCTATAGCCCACCCCCCTCCCTGCCTTCCTTCCTAGTTCTTTGCTTCCAGACCTGCTACTTTCCTCTGCACACACCCCAGGGCAAGTCTTCTTGCTTGCTGAACATGCAAATAGGCTTGAGGGGAGGGTGGCAATTGGTGAAATATGTCAGAAAGTCATTTATGTAGTTCCTAGGAGGAGGGGATTTGCCAAGGGGGTAGGGTGACTCTCAGGTGAAAGGTTGCAGATTCCCCAAACATACTCTTCCCACCTCAGTTTTCTGGTGGCACCGCTCCCAACCAAACGGCAAAGGGACACAAGAGATAACTTTTAAACATTTAGGTAAATTAAGTGTACAAGATCCCCAATTTCACAAGAGAGAAGTCCCCAAAACACCTGTTGGTCATCAAAAAGACCCCCACTTTAAAACAGATACTTACCAAAGTTCACCACTGAACTTTGGGACTTGGCAATCACGGAGAAACTAACGTGCCTCCTTAAGCTGCTCAGAAACACGAAGGCAACAGACTAACGCTCAACAACTTTGGAATGGCTTTATTTCTTACGTTAAATCAGGAAGATAGTGAGAGACAAGTCCCAGCCCAGACAGACACAGATGCACATGAAAGGTTCATTCTGATTTGTAACAGGAGTTAGGAGATGCTACTTTTAAAAATAGTCCCCAAGGTGACCTAAATGTTAGAGAAACGCAAAAGAGATATATACTCTAGAAATCCTTCTCCTCACCTGCACCTGGGATTTGAAATTATCATGCATCGCTATATATAGCTATGCTGTTTAGATGTATTTATTGCTGCATATGTTATTTTGGAAAATTACTGGTTTCTTATAATAAAAAAGCCTTCACTACTGCAAATAACATTGTGTTGTACAGCCATGTCTCCATTTGAGACCCAGATCATGAGCCCCAGGGCCACATCCATTGAATGTTTGAAAACTGTGTCTCTGACCATATGCAGAGTGACTCTCCCTCTTGAACAGACACACTGTCGATCTTCTTCCAATACCCAGAATTAATGGGGAGGGAGCCCTGAGACATCAAAGCTGGCATTCCACACAACCTCGGACCAAAAGAGCTTAATTTTATTTTTATTTTGCAAGTGAGAAGGGGATCTGCCAGTCAACCGCTCAGGCCCCAGATATTGGGGGAAGAAGATCCAGCTTGAAAGGGTTAGGCCAAGGTGGAAAATCCAAATAAAATAGCCCCTCTCAAAAAAACAAAAACAAAAAACCCAGTCACTTTCTGATGCCTAACCAAGATCCAAAAGAATAGGCCTAATCTTCAGGGAGAAATCAAGCATCCCTCAGGATATCTCAGGTTCAGCAAAAGCTCCGGTAGCACGCCATGGGCCAAGCCAGACAAAAGGCCTAGGTTCTGCCCTCACCCCACCACTGAAGCACTGGACTTTCCTCCAAAATATCCAACCAGCATCACACAGGCATTCAGCCTGCCCCAGTACAATACTTTTCAATTCATTACCTCCCTAGAACTGTTCTGCAAAGAGAACTTTGCTGAGTTAAAAAGTTTTGAAAAACACAACCTCTAAGCCAAGAAACACATCAGGTCCTTGCACAAATTAGAGAAGTCATTGGTTTCACTGCCTGCTTCAAAACCCAATAGCCAGACAGGATCAATATAGCTCTAGTCAATAGTTGATAGGTCGCTGGCTATTGCGTGCACACACACACACACACACACACACACACAGCGCTCTGGAGATGGGAGAAGGAGACTCACCGTCTTGGAGTCCAGTTCGTGTCTAGATTGGGCCAGTACCTTGTCCACACCAGCTTGGTCCATGAAAGTGACAAACCCGAATCCTCTGGACCAGGGAGAGGATGTGGGAAGGAGAGAGAAAGAGACCGAAAGGAAGTTGGTTAGAAAGAATGGATCTGGTACAGGAGGGATCTCGGGTGGGGGGGGGAGCGAGGTGGGGGCATCTCACCTGGATCGCTTTGTCAGTGGGTCCCTCATGACCAGGCACTCTTTCACCTCGCCAAACTGGCTAAAATACTCCCGTAAGCCTTCTGCAAAGCACAAGAGAAGGACAGAAATGGGTCCCCTAGACAGGTGGCGGCACTGGGGGGGGGTGTGTCCCCGGGTGATGCCTCTTTCCTCCCCACCCCAAAGCTTACAGAAAAGAGGGAGGGGGCTATTCGACCTCTGCTGGCAAAGAGTGGGGTAGATCCTACAACACTTGGAGGTGGAGAGAGAAGAGGGAGAGGGGCATGCTGGAGGGGAAGCTTCCCCCCCCCCCCTCAACAGAGAAGGAGAGAGGGAGTGGGGGGGAACCCTTGCCAACGAGTCCGAACAGCGCCCCTTACCCAAAGCTATTCACAAAGGCCCACATGGGAGAAGCCCGCTCCCCCCACCCCCGCCATGAAAAGGCGCATCTAAGTTCTGTACATCGCAGAGAAGATTTGGGGAGGGGCAGACGAAAAGGCGTCAGAGGAGTTGGGAAAGTTTGGGTTGCAGGTGCGGCTCGGCCAGAACCGAACCCAGAAGAGCCCCTGCCCCCGGCCCAGTAACTCCCTCTCTACCCCCCCCCCATCCGCCCCAATACTCCCCACGCCGGGCCGCTACCGCCGCCTTGCTCTCACCTTGCGTGGTTTGCCAGCTCAATCCCCCGATGAACATTTTGCTAACGAGAGAGGGAAGAAAACACAAAAAGAGAGAGAGACACGGGGTTTTAAATCAGCACGCGAGAGCAAGAAGACGGCCATAAAAGTTAAGCGTTTCGTATTCGGAGAGGAGGGAAAGCCCCCCGATCAAGGGAGGCGCGGGCGCATGGGGAGAGGACGGGAGGCTGCCTGGGGGACCCCCGGAACTCCTCCGTCCATGGCGGGCGGCGAGCGTGGCGTTGGGGAAAAGGGGGGGGCGTGTGTGCGCCGCCTCCAGAGCGCTCGGGATGGTGGATCGGGGCGGCGGCAGCGGCGCCAGGGCGCCCCGGGGATGCGGCGGGCGCGAGTGGGCTGCCCGGCTCGGCGGAGGCGTGGATGGAGGAGGCGAGCGCGCGGGGGAATCGGCCATGTTGGCGGCTCCCCGCAGCCAGGCAGAGGAGAGAGCCTGCCCCGGCCGCCGCCGCCGCCGCCAGCAATCGGGCATGGCGGGGAGGCTGCCGGCCGGCCGAGAGCGTCGGCGTCGGAGCAGGAGGAGGAGGCAGCGTCGGAGGCGAGGGTGGGCCGGGCCGAGTACCAGGGGTCGTGGGGGGAGTCCGGGGAGGCGAGGCCGGGCTGGCTGGCTTCTGTCTCCATTCGGACCTCTTCTCCCTGCGAGGCGCAGCGCCACACTCCCGGGGCAGCTGAGCGTTGGAAAAGGGGCCGGACGGCCAGGCCATGCTGCCCCCTCCCCCGACCCCTCTCAGCCGGGCGGGGAGGAGGAGGAGGAGGAGGAGGTGGAGATGATGATGGGGAAGGAGGAGGAGGAGGAGGAGGAGGCCGGGCAACGGCAGCAGCGCCGGGGACAACCTGCCCGGCTCCTCCCACCCGCGGCAGCCGGCGTGAGCATAAAAGCCGGCCCGCCGCCGGGCAGCGCGCTCAGGGCGGCGGCAAAGGCGGCGGCGCGCAGCACGGCTGTGCGCTCAGGGCGCCCGGGGCCGGCGAGGGAGAAGGCCTCGCCGGGGAACAAAGGCGGGCGGGGGGCCGGCGCCGGGTCCACCTTGGCCTCTCAGGCGGGTCCGGAGGCCGGGGGATGCCGGCGGGGCTTTTGTCCTGCTCTACCTGCTGAAGGCGGCCACGGAGGAGGCGGCGGCGGCGTCCATGGTCAAGGGCGCCGGGCGGAGGACGGGGCCGCCCTCCTCCCTCCGCTGCCTGGGCCCACCTGGCGCCTCATGCCTCGCTCGCCCCGCCGCTGGAGCCCAGCTTGGCGGCTGGAGCGGGGGAGCCCACGCAGGAAAGGGTTAAAGCCCATCTAGCCGGCAACAATAAACAGCATGTGACATGGCGGGGGACCGGCGCGCTTGAGGGAAGAGGAGGAGGAGGGTGGCCGGCCGGCTCGCTCGCTCGCTCGTTCGTGGGGCAGCTGCGGGGTTCGCCCGCTAGGCTAGCTTACTGGCCGCCTCAGCGCCCTGGCGACCCTCAGCGCCCAAGTTGCCCCTTCAGGCGCGGCCTTTTCGCTCGCTCGGCCCGCCTCAGAGAGGCGCGCGGGATGGAGCTTCTCTCGCGCGAGGGCCTCGGGAAGGACGGGAACGTGGTGCCTTTGAGGGGGGGTGAGAGAGGGAGAAGGGGCCATTTTGGTTTGGGGAGCCGCGAATGAGTGGGCAGTGCATCCCCCCCTCCCCGGAAAGTGGTCCTGTCCGGAACCTCGTTGGACCAAGCGGGCCGGACCTTGAGAGGGGAAAAGTGGGGGAGTTCCTTTTGCCACTTTTAACCATCTCGATCCAGGGCACAAGTCACCTCTGGGTGGGTGATCTCCACATGGCGCTGGGCTCCCAACTCCACAACCTTCAGAACCCCACAGGATGGCCACCTCAACTGGGCCTGCTGGGAGTTTGGGTCCCACAGCATTTGGGGGTCTCAGCCCGCCCCCCATTGCTGGGATTTATACACCAGGTGCAGAGACGTTTTGCCCCTGCATCTTTTGTTGGAAACACAGCTCCCATCATCCCTGGCCATTGGGACATGCTTGCTCCAGCTGATGGAGTTGTAGTCCTGCAACATCTTCAGGGGCCCACAGATCCCCACATGCCTGATTTACATGCAGGGCTCGAGGTTGTGCGGCTTCAGGCCAAGTAAGAGATGTCAGCGTGGTGTGAAACTAGAACCTGGGAGACCAGGATCTGAATCACTACTCCTCTATGAAGCTCATTGGGTGTGACCTTGGGGGCCAGTCACTGACTCCTCACAGGGTGGTTGTGAGGAGGGGGGGCTCCATGTACGCCACCTTGAACTCCTTGGAGGAAAAGGTTGGATATAAATGCAATAAATAGAAGTTCCCCACCTGGGAATCTATACCATCAGAAAAAAAGGAAGAACTTTCCCGTACTCCCATAATCACTTGCCCAGCTAACAATGGAGTGCTTGGAGCTTTCAGCCCTCCCACCTTGCAGTCTGAAATGGTGCAGTTTATAGGACCCTCCAGTCACCTTTGTGTGTAGCTCAGTGTGGAAGTAGGTACCGTATTTTTCGCTCTATAACACGCTCCCAACCATAACACGCACGTAGTTTTTAGAGGAGGAAAATCCGTAGGCATGCCACCCGTAGACATTCCCTCCATAACACGCACAGACATTTCCCCATACTTTCTAGGAGGAAAAAAGTGAGTGTTATGGTGCAAAAAATACGGTAATTAAATTGGTGTGCATGAGGATTCTGGCAAAAGTATCTACCTCTTTTTTTATTAAAAAAAAAACACTTAAGTTTCTACTGAGCCATGTGCATTGCTTGTGCTATATACATGATTTTAAAAAAATGAGTCCTTGTTTCTTATTCTGCTGGGAATTGTTCCTTTGGTCAGTTGCCTCCTGGACAACTTATCCAGGTGGGCAGGTAAACATGCTTTCTTTGAGTTCAGTCCACATCTGTGCCGTCAATGATATCAGCAGCATAATACTATAAGTAGTATTCAAGCATTTCTATATTGTATTCACAGAAAATCTTTTGGGGTGACGTACAATAGTTTTAAAATACATTGAAAGCAAATAAAATAAATTCAACTGGTAAATCAGGGTGTGTATCCTAGTTACCTGATGGAATGAAGAGCTAGTAAGATCCAGGGAGCCAATTGCAAAAGGCGCTGGAATGTCCTGCATTGGCACATGCCTATGTTCATAAGGCAGGGGATTCCACAGCAAAGCACCACTGCAGGAAAGACTCATGTCCCTTACAAAGAGTAAAACGAGCCTCTTGGCAGATCTGTGTTATCTCCAGACTCCCCTAAAGATGCACAAATCTTCCATGTTGGTGTGTTTGCATCCTAAAACACGGATGAGAAGGTCCAGGTTGCTGAATGCGGCCCTCCGAAGATTTCTATCTGGCCCTCAGAACTCTTCCCTGAGCCACACTCTTTACTGGCCCTGCTTTGCACCTTGCAGTGTTTTACCCTGTCCGGGATATGTCCTTGAATCCTGATGGTGCTGCATGTTTGCCTGAGTGGAGGGACAGAGAGGGGTTGTGATGTACGAAACTAGCCTACTGTACAAAGGTAACATTTGCATTTATTGCTCCGTCCTCTTTTGCATCTGGCTCCACCCACCACTGGCATGCATCCCCTGGGAGGTTGCCCAGAAGTCTGGAACCCAGCTCTAGCAAGAAACTCCTATGGGAATTGAACCTGCAACCTTGACATTATCAGCACCAAGCTCTAACCAGTGAACTACCCACTTTAGGATACCATTTTCCTCCACAAAAGAGTAGTATACACTGTGTTTGAACACAAGAAGATCCCTAATGGATCATGCCAGAGTCTCACCTAGTCCAGCGGCCAACTAGATGCCTGTGGGAGGTCCAAAAGGAGAGCCCAAGTACAAGAGCATTCTACTTCCTGTTTCTAGGAACTGGTATCCTCCCTCCATTTTCCTTTTGTGTCATGTCTTTTTTATTTAGATTGTAGGCCTCAGGACAGGGACAGCTTTTGTTTATTTGTCTTAGCGATTTATAATTGCTTCAAGACTTTTTTGTTTTTTTTAAAAAAAGAAATTCTCCAAATAAATGGCTGCCTTTTTACAGTAGCCTCAAACAAATTGCCGCCTAAGGCAAGCCTCATCATGCCTAATGGCAGAGCCAGCCCGGCTTCCAGTTCCCGTCCTGCAGGAAGCAGTCTGCAGAAACAGAAACAGAGCAAGCTAACAGGCTAAGACCCAATCCAGATGCTTAGACAGAAATACATGCCCCAAATCCCTCTCTAAGCAGCTCAGGGTGACAGCCTTGCTTCCCAGTGGCTTTGCAAAGGTATTTTCTTTGCACCAACCACCTGACAGGTCAATCTGCATCTCCTAATTGAGATGGACACCTTCCTGAGGAAAGATAACCCTGAGAGGAGAGAAGGGACTCAGAGTCTTTGTTTCGGGAGAACCTTATTCCGCCCAAGGGCTGCAAGCCCCTTGAGGGCAATCTTTTGGGGAACACACACCAGTGGGGTGCAGGGCCTGGGGCAACTATTATTGTACATTTCTTCCTTTGTACAGTATAGTAGTTGCTACACACAAGAACATAAGAAGAGCCTGCTGGATCAGGCCAAAGGGGACTTGTCTAGTCCAACAACCTGTTCTCACAGTGGCTGACCAGCAAGCGGAACCTGAGCACAAGAGCAGTTTCCAACGACCGGTATTCGGAAGAATTGCTACCTCTGACCATGGAGGCAGAGCATAGCAACCATAATAGAATCACAGAATGGCAGAGTTGGAAGGGACCCTGAGGGTCATCTCTAGTCCAACCCCCTGCAATGCAGGAATATGCAACTGCCCCATACAGGGATCGAACCTGCAACCTTGGCGTTAATCGCCGCCATGCTCTAACTAACTGAGCTATCTAAGTTCATTGATTCGTCCAATCTTTTTTTTTTTAAGGTAAAGGGACCCCTGACCATTAGGTCCAGTCATAACCGACTCGGGGGTTGCGGCGCTCATCTCGCTTTATTGGCCGAGGGAGCCGGCATACAGGACTAAGCCGCTTCTGGCGAACCTCAGCAGCGCACAGAAACGTTGTTTACCTTCCTGCCGGAGCGGTACCTATTTGTCTACTTGCACTTTGAGGTGCTTTCAAACTGCTAGGTGGGCAGGAGCTGGGACCGAGCAACGGGAGCTCACCCCGTCGCGGGGATTCGAACCGCCAACCTTCTGGTCGGCAAGTCCTAGGCTCTGTAGTTTAACCCACAGCACCACCCACGTCACACGTCCAATCTCCTTTTGAAGCCATCAAGGCTAGTGGCTATCTTTGCCCCCAAGTTCCATACTTCTAACTATGCTGCATGAAGATAGATAAATAAATAAATTGATCAATCTGCCCAGCACAAAAAATGGGCCTCTGCTCAGATCCAAACCCATATCTTTAAACCACTTTAGCAGTCATGACTCCCACTCCAAAGAATCATGGGAACTGTAGTTTAAGGGTGCTGACCTCGCAGACCAATAGCAATCTCAACAACCTACAGTTCCCAGAATTCTCCAGGATGGTTAAAGCACATTTAAATGTATGGTATGGTTGTGACACTTGTTTTCCGGATATTGTAGGAGGTGTGAAATAAATTCTATTTGTTCATTTTTAAAAAGAAGAAGAATTTGATATCCCACCTTTCACTCCCTTTAAGGAGTCTCAAAGCGGCTAACATTCTCCTTTCCCTTCCACCCCCACAACAAACACTCTGTGAGGTGAGTGGGGCTGAGAACTCATAAGCTCATGAAAATAATGAATCAAAAACAAATGTGTAATACCTTCATTAGGACCAACTGAACCTTCATAGCATCACAAGGAAGCTTTCAGTTTTATCAGAAATCTTCAGTCTAGAAGATATTCGTTCTGGTGAACTCAAAAGCTTGCTCATTTTTTTATGATGTTCCTTTTTGCTCCTAATTAAGGCATTACGTGACTGCCACTCTTTCTTAGGAAACAAAGGCTCTTTTCAGCATGTTTTTTGTGTTTGGAGCCCCTCATCGAACACACTAGAACCAATACAGCTTTGAAGAATAAACACACCGGAACCAATATAGCTCTAAAAAATAAACAAGTGTGCACTTAACTCTCAGCCTTGCTAATTTTAATTGCACTCCTGTCCCCCTGCCCCAATTAGTTCAACTTTTCCTCGTGGCCCGGTAATCATTACTGGATGGCAGAGGATGCCTCCGATGTTCACCTTCAGGCACCAGAATGTCAGTAGCATTAACCCTGATTCAGCATCTACAGCCTGATGACTAGCAAACCACTTACTTGTACTGTAATTGCCCCCTAGAAATCCGTTCTGGAAGGGGACATGTTTTATCAAAGGAAAAAGGATGAACGCTTGGAGGGGAAGGCATTTTGCCTATGAATGCCAGTTGCTGGAAATCAAAAGTTGAGAGAGCATTGTTGCTCTCAGGTTCTGCTTGCAAGCTTCCTCTAAGCATCTTGTTGGCCATTTTGAGAATGGGATGCTAGACTAAAATTAGACCCCTTTGGCCTGATCCAAAAGGACTCTGCTTATGTTCTTATGGAACCTCCAAGTCCAGAGGCATTCTATCTAGGTTCCTATGTTCTTAGGGGCATTTTGGCCAATGTGGGAACAGAATGCCTTTGGGCCTGATCCAGCAGCCTGTCTCTTCTGTTAACCCCTTCCTTCCTGTTCGGTCCAGGTCTTTCTGTCTCCGAAGCCAGGAATGCCGTCGGGTGATTTGGTTTTTTTATTTATTTACCGCTTATTTACCAAAATCGGCTTACAAGCATTAAAAACAACAACACACCAACTGTGCAAGCATGAAAATTACAACCATCCATAATTAAAACGCACAATAAAGCAATCCCATTAAAACGTTAACATTTAAACATCCATAATTAAAATATGCAATAAAACAGTCCCATTAAAACAACACGGTAATTAAAACAAGGAGACTCGTCTGACATGGTCGCCGGCTAACTAGGGAGCAAAGTTCCAGATTCGAGGAACCGTCGGGGAGGGGACCTCCTTGGCATCTGGGGGTCGGTGTGGTCCCAGATGTAATTTTCCCTGAGGTCAGACCCGGAACTCTCCTCTTAAGGACTGGCATTTGTGTAGGGATGGAGGCCCTTTTCCCCACACGGAAGGGATTGGGGGCATCAATTTCGTCCCACTGATGAGAAACATAACACACCAATGAGCACACACACACACACTCAAGGAAGCACATAGGAGGCAAAGGTCAATGTGTTCCACAAGGGGCTGCTACGCTTTGGATAGCGGAAATGCCCAAGTACAGAGTTTGCTTCTGTTCCCTTCAAACCAAGGACTTATCCAGGGAGCCCTCAGGTGCAGAAGAGTGTCAGCTCAGCCCTCCTGAAGCACATGAGAATGGCCACTGCCAATCAGCCCAAGATCTGCAACTCCCCTCAAAGGGAAGGTTGCCGCCTCTGGGACTTTTTAGTTCAGAGAGAAGGAGAGCAACAGGCAGCATGGTGGAATATTGTGAAATTGTGAATGGCATAAGGAAAGCAGATAGAGAAAGGTTTTTCTCCTTCTTTCATAAATCAAACCCTCCAAGTGCCCCTATTTCCCAGGGACAACCCCAGATTTACAGAAGCTGTCCTGGTTTCTGATTTGATTCTGTAATGTCCTGCTTTTCCTTAGGACGTTCCTATTTTCATCAGAGTAATGTTGAAGGGTATGGAGTTATCCAACCCCACTAAGCCACCTGAAGGCAGCCACACATAGTGAAGTTTTTTAAAATAATAATAATAATATTCTGTTATGTTTTGATATATGTTGGAAGCTGCCCAAAGTGGCTGGGGCAACCCAGTCAGATGGGCGGGATATAAATAGTATAATAATTGAATACGACGTTCCTATTTTCATCGGAGAAATGTTGGAGGATATGGAGCATGTGGACATCCAAGGAAGCTGAATGTTGGAAGACTCAGGACAGGTAAAAAGAAGGACTGCTCCACACAGCACATAACTAAACTAGGTAACTGGCTCCCATAGAAGCCAGTGATGGCCACTCACCTGGATGGCTGTAGTCAGTTAAGGATGCTGGGAGTTGTAGCACTGTGCGGGGAGAACTACAGTTCCCAGATTCTACGGGGATGGGGAGTCATGTGCTTTAAATGTGCGTCGGATGCGCTTTAAATGTAAATGTGTGGCTTGGATCTGCCAAATGTTACAGGATTTCAGCAGGAAGTTACGGAACGTGCACCAACTGGAAACAAACCCATGTGTCTGCCCTGAACACATGGAGGATGGTCATGCAGAACAGTCAAGGGTTATTGGGGAATTGTTGTTGTTGTTGTTGATGATGATGATGATGATGATGATGATGATGTTGTTGTTGTTAATACCCTGCCCATCTGGCTGGGTTTCCCCAGCCACTCTGGGCGGCTCTCAACAGAATATTAAAAACACGATCAAACATCCTACATTAAAAACTTCCCTAAACAGGGCTGCCTTCAGATGTCTTCTGAAAGTCAGAGAGTTGTTTATTTCCTTGACATCTGATGGGAGCACGTTCCACAGGGCGGGTGCCACTACCGAGAAGGCCCTCTGCCTGGTTCCCTGTAACCTCACTTCTCACAGGGAGGGAACTGCCAGAAGGCCCTCGGATCTGGACCCCGGTGTCCGGGCTGAGCGATGGGGGTGGAGACATTGAATGATGGAAGACTGGACAGTTTTAAGAAGGATAAATCTACATTGGCTTGGCTCAGCCTCTGCTTCTGAATACCAGGTGCTGGTCTGATCCAGCTGCTCTCCTTATGGGCACCTTGTGTGGCCAGAACCAGCCGCCTTTAAGTTTTGCAAGGCAGCTTCCAGCTCAGCCTCTGGGGCTCCTGCCACTGCTGGCCATCCCCCAAGCTTGCATATGGCCACTTGGGATGGGGAGGGAGAAACTCAGCACAAGGGGATGGTGGCAGGGTTTTGTTTTTTTTAAGGGGTGGGGTCCATTCGGGCAGGGAGCCCGGCCTGGGAACTCAGAGGAGAGCAAGCGAGAAAAGGAGAGTGGAGTGGAAGTGATTTGAATGGGAACAAACCCCCAGCTTGCTGAATAACAGCTTTCATCACTGCCTGGAGAAGTCTTTTGTCAGGCCAGCCCCTGCCAAGGACAAAAGCCCCCCACTTGAATTCATGGAGTTTTAATTGGTTCTCAGGTGGGGGAGGAGAGGGGACACAGCCAAGCCGGATTCCTTAAAGGCACACACACACCAACACGCACCAACCCCCAAAGAGATGGGCCTCCTTGAACTCTCGCCCCAGAAGATTAAGAATCACACACTGCACCGTGGCGAACTTTTGGAAACAGTTCCTGAAACCGTGGCTTTCTCAACAAGCTCTGCCTGCAGACTTTTTCTGGGCGATCCTGTTTGTCTATCTATCTGTGCTGTAAAAAAAAACAAATAGCCCCCCTCCTATCGTCTTCAGATCAAGCTGTTTTGCCTCCCTTGAGCCAGCCTGCGAGGGCTGCCAACGTTTCTTGGTAACTGGTGCTGCTTTAGCTACTCAGAACATGAATACTGGGTATACTGGCTTAAAACACAGCAAAGTCTTTCTTTTTCTCAATTGGGATTGAAGCTGGGTTTTTTTTTGGGGGGGGAGAGAGAACACATCAAAAAGAAGCATTTTGTAAGAGAAAGCAGGGAAGATAAGGATCTATCCACATCTTTCCTGGAAGTGTTTTCAATGTGCTTTTATTGCTTTATGTGATAGGAATTTTGTTTACAACATTAACATAAGAAAGTAAGAGAAGGCGGCTGGATCAGGCCCATCTAGCCCAGCACTCTGTCCTCAGAGGGGGAAACCTACAAGCAGCACCCAAGCACCCTATTAATGTCCCCCGCTGTGGCTTCCCGCAACTTGTGTTCAGAAGCATTGCTTCCTCCATAGCAGAGCTGAGCTATTGTGGCCAGTAGCCATCGGCAGCCCTCTCCTCCATGAAATGATCTAATCCTCTTTTAAAGCCATCCAAATTGGTGGCCACCATCGCCTCTTGTGGGAGGGAGTTCCATAGGTTAACTCACTCTGCACCGTGTCAATAAATCCTCTGTGTTATCGGTCCTGAATCTTCCAACATTCAGCTTCAGCGGACGTCCGCGAGTTCTAGGGTGTTACATTTGCCTCCCTGGGCTCTTTCGGGAGGAAGGGCGGGATATAAATTTAATAAATAAATAAATAAATAAAATTGTGGCAAAGGTTGCCCACACAACGTGTCCCAAATCAGTGTCGGGAGCGCCCTGGTTGCAGAGTTAAACGGGAGTGTGAACATGGATGAAGTTCCAGTTATGGGGGATAAACTGTTAAATCTCTGCACCTCCTGCTGCTGTTTAAAAGGCAAAAACTCTCTCTGTGTGTGGAGCGGGAGAAGGAATTGGTAACCCCAGTTAGCACACTCAAAAGGCCTGGGAGTCCAGGCCAAAACAAGCAAACAAGCAAACAAAAACAGAAACAAGCCTTGCTAACTGAGAGAGGAAGTAAAAGGAAAGGCACAAAACTTGGAGAGTCGAAAGTTTACCTTGCTTGAACTGTTGGCTTTCAAGACATCATACCTCGTCACTTAACACTTTCTTTGCAAATGTACTTTCTCTGCCCCCACCCCCCAAAGGAAAGACTTGCTTATCCTAAGACTCCCCAACCAACCCAGTATTGCTGAGCTCTGTGTACCCCATGCTCTCTGGGCAACATGGCCCACATGGAGCTCAAGGAGAGTTAGGAATGTCAGAAGAAGCTGCTGGACCAGGCCGTTGAGTGGTCCATCTATTCCAGCATCCCGTTCTCGCAGTAGCCAATCAGAAGCTCTTCTGGGTTATAGATGGTACACAACACCAGTGCAGTTAGGGAAAATGTACAAAACTAGTTCAAATGTATGTTGGAAGTGTAAGGAAAAGGAAGGGACATTTTATCATATGTGGTGGGATTGTAATGTAATTTTAAAAAATTGGGAAATGATATACAATGAATTGAAGAAAATGTTCCATTTAACATTTGTTTAAAAACCCGAGGCATTTTTGTTGGGGATTGTAGGGAAAGACCTGCCAAAAAAGCTGAAAAACATCTTCATGTATGCAACAACAGCCGCGAGAGTTCTGGTAGCACAAGGATGGAAGACTAAAGAAACCCCAACTAAAGAATCATGACAAGAAAAATTGACGGACCATGCAGAACTGGCAAAACTGACATATAAGTTACGGGACAAGGATAACTGTGACTTTAAGGATGAATGGGAACCCTTTACAAAGTATCTGAAGACGCAGCAAAGCGAACTGGACTCCCTGGCAGGTTTTGAATAAACATTCACAAACTTTTTATTGATAATAATCAGCTAAATAGTTTGAGGATCTATACAACTTTGTAACATGCAGAAAACAGCAGTCTCAGAGAAACCAAAGACTGGAACTGAGGGAAGTCGAGGGGGGTGGGGCGGGGGGTTTTGTGTGGGAGGGTGGGGGGAGGGAAGAAAAATGGGGGAGACACAAGGATGATATGTTTTTGGATAATATGTCTTGTTTTAATTTTGAATTAAAAAATTAGAAAAAAGAAGAAGCCTCTTCTGGGAAATCGGCTAGCAGAGACTGAGCGCAAGACCACTCTCCCCTCCTGCAACGTCTAGCAACCAGTATCCAGAAGCATCACTGCTTCCACCCAAGGAGGCACAGTATATGGAATAATAGAATTGTAGAATTGGAAGGGGCTCCAAGTGTCATCTAGTCCAACCCCTGCAATGCAGGAATCTTTCGCCCAACATGGGGCTCGAACCCACAACCCTGAGATTAAGAGTTCCATGCTCTACCCACTGAGCTATCCAAAGCTGTTAATAATGGCTAGTAGCCATTGGTAGCCTTTTCCTCCCTGAATTGGTGCAATCCTCTTTTAATGAGTTAGTTCGATGATGTCATGCTCACCTTCTTCCTTGGGGAATGAATGGGCCCTCCAGATGGTGCTGAACTACATATCTCATCATCCATCACCATTTTCCATATTTGCTGGGGCTGATAGAAATTGGAGTCCTAAAAGCAGAGGGCACCGTACCACGTTATCTACCCTGTAAGGAATGCTGAGATTATGTAGGATATGAAGTGCATAGGGGAAGGGCTGTGTCATGTGTATAACCGGTAATTTACCGCCATAGTGGAAGATATATTAAATAATGAACCCTACAACAATTATAATATTTAAGATTTGTGGGGTTAGGGTAGACTAAGTTAAGCAGATCCACACCGTACATTGAAAGAACATCCACACACATTGAAAACACATGACTCTCCCCCCCTGCAAGAGTCCTGGCAAATGTAGTTCACAGTGCTACAATTCCCAGCACCCTTAACAAACTAAAGACGATGGTGATGATATCACGGATTTGTGACTCGCCTTCAAAACCACTGTCTCAAGTAAAATTACATACAGTCCCTGTGATTTCTTGGTGGAGGTTGTGTGCTTGAAATGTGCGTCGGATGTGTTTTAAAGGTATGGTGTGCCTGACGCAACTATTATTTCTGGAAAGCGGCAGGTGTTTGTTGTGAGCAAGGCAGGAGGAGAGAAAGGTGCCTGTCTCTTTAAGAAGGTCCTTTTTTCTTTTTTTAAATAACCATCCTGGTGGCAGGAATTAGGCTTCTAAAGAAAGAGCAGAGACTGGAAATTGGATTGAGCAAGCCCTGGGCTCAGGACCAAGCTGGATCTGTAAGGATTGTTATGCTAATCACCTGAGTGCTGGACTTTCATCACCCTTTGAGTTCAGAGTGGAGACAAATGGGAGCCTTCCTGGGCCCTCTCCTGGTTTGTTTGTTTTCCATTGGACCAGAACATCATCACCTCTTCCTTGTTTTTCAGTTTCAGTTCCTCAGCTGCCTGCTGTTTTGCAACACTGTGGTTGACTCAAATAAAGGTATATTGCCCAATTGTGCATTTTCGATTTTCACCCCACTCCCCAGTGGACCAAACTAACAGAGGGGAGAATTGGCTTCAATCTTGTGTGATCTACTGGATTCCACCGGCTCCTCCTTTGCACATTCCAGTAGAGTTTAGACATCTGAAGGCAGCCCTGTTTAGGGAAGCTTTTAATGTTTGATGTATTAGAGGATTTTAATATTTTTTTGGGAAGCCGCCCAGAGTGGCTGGGGAAGCCATTATTATTATTATTATTATTATTATTATTATTATTATTATTATTTTAGAGTGTTAGGCCTAGGAGGTAAAGGTAAAGGTACCCCTGCCCGTAAGGGCCAGTCTTGACAGACTCTGGGGTTGTGCGCCCATCTCACTTAAGAGGCCAGGGGCCAGCGCTGTCCGGAGACACTTCCGGAGACCTAGGAGACCTGGATTCAAATCCTCAGTCTGCAGGGAAGCTCAATGGGTGACCTTTGGCTTGTCACTGTCTCTCAGTCTAGCCTACCTTACAGGGCTGTTGTACAGATAAAACAGGGACAGCCATGTAAGCTACCTTGAGCTTCTTGGGGGAAAGCTGGGATATAAATATCAATAAGATCTTTCTGCAGTTAAGATTGCAACCCTAACTTCCCTTACCTGAGGTAGTACAAATTGAGGGAGGAGGAAATTGTGGGTGGGTAGTTCCAGCACTGCTATTTTTGCTTTAAAAAAAATAAATAAAATTATGCAATTATGCAATAGCGAACTAACTTTTAAAATGTTTTAAAATAATTTTTATTAAAGTATGACAACAGTTGAAAATGAAACTGTTGAACATTAAATAAACAACGATTTAAGAAAAATTGCAACCATATATTTGCGGCACATTCATACATCAAATACTGAAACACAAGGCACATCACGTTTCTTATGGTTTTCAAGATGGTCAAGTTGAATTTAGAATGTTCAGAAAGCCCCTGTGTGAGAAGCAGAGAAGGTGAGATCTCTCCAGGTAAAAGGCTGGACAAAGAGAGGAATGCTCTCAGGTGAGAGCTAGGAAGGCACATCTTTTTCTGCATGGGACAAAAGTTAAAATATATTTGTGAGAGAGGATATTGTATTCTCCTATCTCTCTTCTCTTCTCTTCTCTTCTCTTCTCTTCTCTTCTCTTCTCTTCTCTTCTCTTCTCTTTATTATTCCTTGTATAGATTTAGCTTGTCTTTTATTGCATTGTGAAAAGTGTTAAGAAAACCTCATTTAAAAAAAAAAAAGAATCAGATAGCAAACAATGATGACTTTCTCTTCTTTTCCTTTATGGGTAAAGCATAAGGTCCGTGTGAACCGGGTCAAAGACCTGGTCATAGCCATACCAGCCAAGACTGTACAGTGGTACCTCGGGTTACATACGCTTCAGGTTACAGACTCTGCTAACCCAGAAATAGTACCTCGGGTTAATAACTTTGCTTCAGGATGAGAACAGAAATCGCATGGCGGTGGCGCAGCGGCAGCGGGAGGCCCCATTAACTAAAGTGGTGCTTCAGGTTAAGAACAGTTTCAGGTTAAGAACATACCTCTGGAACGAATTAAGTACTTAACCCGAGGTACCACTGTACCATATTCCAGCAGCGGCATACATAATAACTTACGGCTCAGCCAGTAGAGCACGAGACTCTTAACCTCAATGTTGTGAGTTCGAGCCTCATGTTGGGCAAAAGATTTCTACAGTGTAGAGGGGTTGGACTAGATGACTCTAATGGTCCCTACAATTCTATGATTCTATATACATTATAAAGTCAAGTGGGGGTTGGCCACTGCGAGAACTGGATGCTGGAATAGGTTGGCCATTGGCCTGATCCAGCCAGCTCCTCTTACATTCCCATGTGTGACCCAGACCAGCAAGGGATTGTGGAAAGGCATGATGTCACTGCTCGCCTGCCTCCTTGCTCCTCCGCCTTCCAGCTGGACTCAGGGGTGTCCCACGCCATCTCTGCCTGGAAGAAGTGAGGGGGGAAGGAGGGCCGGCTCTGTCTGCCCCCTACACCGCCCCCACCCCTCTGTACCCAGAGCACCGGATGGCCAGGGTTTTCGGAGAAGCCAGGCTTAGTGGAACTATTCAAGCCAGCCGCAGCCTGGCAACCGGGTGTCGACAATGGGCGCCCAGGAGGGGGGAATGTTTCTGCATGCCTGATCAATGGGAGCAGGGTGAGACAGGCAGGCAAACAGGAGCTGGGAAAGAGACCCAGAAGAGAAAGGGACCCTTCCCACCCCTCCTCTCTGCCCTGACTCAGTTCCTTTCATTTATCACGGGTGCTTTGTGGAGCTGGTGACACAACAGAGGCCTTTCGGAGGGAAGGCTCCTTGCGGGGAGTTGGGACGAGGGGTGTGTGTGTGTTTTCCCACCTACCTCCCCCCCCAACCCCCAAATTAAATATCAAGCTCTGCCCTTTTACTTCTTTGTCACCTCCTGGAAAGGAGGGGGCGGGTGAGGAAAGGGGTTTTTTTCTCTCCACACCCCCTTCCCCAAGTCCCATCTGTGCTCAAGTCAGGCCTCCCAGAGTTACAGACCCTAAGGAATGTCCGTTTCCCTGGGCAGACAAAGGAGCAGCCATTCCCACCCCCCAAAAAGCACCCACACCTCAGACCCTTGTTTGTTGACCCAAGGGAGAGCAGAACGCCTGGGTTTAAAATGGCAACCGTGCCCAGCAGCAGTTGCCGGGGCAAAAACGAGGAGGCTCTGGCAACAGGGGCAAAATATGCCAATGGAGGCATCTGAGGCAGGCTTTGGGGAAGAGGGTGAGGCTGCAGGAGGTGGTTATTGATGGCTACCACCAGCCACAGTAAAAGGTAAAGGTAAATAATAATAATAATTTATTATTTATACCCCACCCATCTGGCTGAGTTTCCCCAGCCACTCTGGGTGGCTTCCAATCGAGTGTTAAAAACAATACAGCATTAAATATTTAAAAACTTCCCTAAACAGGGCTGCTTTCAGATGTCTCCCTTCACATCTGAAGGGAGGGCGTTCCATAAGGCAGGTGCCACTACCGAGAAGGCCCTCTGTCTGGTTCCCTGTAACCTCACTTCTCGCAATGAGGGAACCGCCAAAAGGCCCTTGGTGCTGGATCTCAGTGTCTGGGCTGAACGATGCGGGTGGAGACGCTCCTTCAGGCATACAGGATCCCTGGACGGTTAAGTCCAGTCAAAGGAGACTATGGGGTTGTGACACTCATCTCGCTTTTAGGCCGAGGGAGCTGGCGTTTGTCCACAGACAGCTTTCCGGGTGGGTCACGGG
Organism: Podarcis cretensis; assembly: GCF_951804945.1. NCBI lineage: Eukaryota > Metazoa > Chordata > Lepidosauria > Squamata > Lacertidae > Podarcis > Podarcis cretensis. The sequence continues at coordinate 27,470,746 of NC_137186.1, forward strand.
ACCAGCATGACTAAACCGCTTCTGGCGCTATGCAACACCCTGACGGAAACCAGAGCGCAGCGGTACCTATTTATCTACTTGCACTTTGCTGTGCTTTCGAACTGCTAGGTTGGCAGGAGCAGGGACCGAGGAACGGGAGCTCAACCCGTCGCGGGGATTTGAACCGCCAACCTTCCGATCGGCAAGCCCAAGAGGCTGAGTGGTTTAGGCCACAGCGCCTCCCACGTCCCTGCCAGCCAAGATAACTATGCTGTGTCCCCACAGTCGGAGGCAGTGATGCTTCTGAATACAGTGGTACCTCGGGTTAAGAACTTAATTCGTTCTGGAGGTCCGTTCTTAACCTGAAACTGTTCTTAACCTGAGGTACCATTTTAGCTAATGGGGCCTCCCGCTGCTGCCGTGCAATTTCTCTTCTCATCCTGAAGCAAAGTTCTTAACCCGAGGTACTATTTCCGGGTTAGCGGAGTCTGTAACCTGAAGCATCTGTAACCTGAAGCATCTGTAACCCGAGGTACCACTGTACCAGTTGCTGGAAACCGCAGGAGGTGAGAGGGCTCTTGCGCTCGGGTCCTGCTTCTGGCCGGCTTCCCAAAAGAGGCATTTGGTTGGTCACTGTGAGAACAGGAAGCTGGACTAGATGGGCCACTGAAGCAGCCTCCTCCGGCAGTGGGTTTTGGTTGCCACCAAGGGTGGACATCGAGGGAGACAGACAAATATGACACACAATGAAGTGGGCTCCCAGCAAACAGGTGGCATAGGGCTTCCCTCTAAGACAGGCAAGCGTTGTTAGGTTCCCCCCTTCAAACAGGGTTGTTGAAGGTACCTTGAAAGATGGAAAATGTGGCCCATGGCATATTTGCACACTCTCCTTTTTGCGCCGGCTCAACAGGTTCAGCAGGCTTTTTGCATTCTTGCAAAAATCTGTGGCTCCTGAAGGTTCTTTTTATCATATGTGGTGGTCTTGTGGTAAGGTTAAAGCTTACTGGGAAATGATCTACAGTGGTACCTCGGGTTACATACGGTTCAGGTTACATACGCTTCAGGTTACAGACTCCGCTAACCCAGAAATATTACCTCGGGTTAAGAAATTTGCTTCAGGATGAGAACAAAATCGTGCTCTGGCGGCGCAGCGGCAGCAGGAGGCCCCATTAGCTAAAGTGGTGCTTCAGGTTAAGAACAGTTTCAGGTTTAGAACAAACCTCCGGAACGAATTAAGTACTTAACCCGAGGTACCACTGTATAATGAAAAGGATGTTTAAAATAACCTTTGTAAAACAACACACAGACACAAACACAAAAACCCAGCAGCCTTTCTTTTGGGAATTATAGGGACAGAACTACCTAAGCCGTATAGAAACTTATTCATGTAACATAAGAATGTTAAGGTAAAGGTAAAGGTACCCCTGCCCGTACGGGCCAGTCTTGACAGACTCTGGGGTTGTGCGCCCATCTCACTTAAGAGGCCAGGGGCCAGCGCTGTCCGGAGACACTTCCGGGTCACGTGGCCAGCGTGACATCGCTGCTCTGGCGAGCCAGAGCGGCACACGGAAACGCCGTTTACCTTCCCGCTGGTAAGCGGTCCCTATTTATCTACTTGCACCCGGAGGTGCTTTCGAACTGCTAGGTTGGCAGGCGCTGGGACCGAGCAGCGGGAGCGCACCCCGCCGCAGGGATTCGAACCGCCAACCTTTCAATCGGCAAGCCCTAGGCGCTGAGGCTTTAACCCACAGCGCCACCTGCGTCCCTAACATAAGAATGTTACTTGCCCCCAAATGGAAAAAAGCACAAGTCCCAGCAAAGGAAGAATGGATACAAAAACTTATGGAATATATAGAAATGGCAAAACATACCAGAAGAATAAGAAATCAAGATAACAAACTTTTTATAAAAGAATGGAAATGGTTTACTGAATATTTCCAGATAAATTGTAAACAGATAAGAACATTGGCAGGATTATTGTAATAACCTGCAGTTTCATTAAGAGTATATATTTAAAAAAGATGAATAAATGAGCAAGTTAAGTTAATCTGGATATGCAGAATATATTAAAAATAAATTTAAGGAACCGCAGAAAGAGGGAGAAGGAAGTCATGTTTTGAAATGTTAAGATTATTGTAATAATTAGTGAAATGTATAAATCTGAAAGGACGCGGGTGGCACTGTGGGTTAAACCACAGAGCCTAGGACTTGCTGATCAGAAGGTTGGCGGTTTGAATCCCCGCGATGGGGTGAGCTCCCGTTGCTCGGTCCCTGCTCCTGCCAACCTAGCGGTTCAAAAGCACGTCAAAGTGCAAGTAGATAAATAGGTACCACTCCAGCAGGAAGGCGCTGCTCTGCTTCACCAGAAGCGGCTTAGTCATGCTGGCCACATGACTCGGAAGCTGTACGCCGGCTCCCTCGGCCAGTAAAGTGAGCGCCACAACCCCAAAGTCGGCCATGACTGGACCTAATGGTCAGGGGTCCCTTTACCTTTACCTATAAATCTGAAAAGTATATATATAAAAAAAAACCACTGAAGCTTCTATTTGACCAAAAGCTGCAACAGTTGGGCAGCAGAAGGGCGTGTGTTGAAACCACTGTGGGACTGAAGCCCCTCTCAAAACTGGTTCCAGATTTGATGAGGGTCCAGCATGCAATGCTATATGGATCTAATGTCAGATGTATGTTCCTATTTTCCACTGCAAACCTGCAGCACACGGCCAGGTTGGGGGGGGACGGATGGACAGGAAAGGCCATGTGGCAACAGAAGAGAATGGCAGGGGGCTCAGAAGAAAGTTGATGTTCCTGAACATCTGTTGCCCAAGGGGAATCTCAGCTCCAGTTAAAGACAGAGCTGGAACTACTAGCATTGCTGGTGCAGGAGGTAAGGCAGAAGATTCCGACTAGAATCTGGAAGTTGCATTTCAATATGTTTACACCCAACTGCCTTACCTGCAGTTTGCTTCCTAGAAATAGAGGCTGCTCCATTATTTTATTTTATTTTATTATTCTATTCTATTCTATTCTATTCTATTCTATTCTATTTATTTCATAAAATTTAAGCACCACTTAACTGTAGGAAAACAAACAAACCTCAAAAAGCGGTTTACAAAATAGATGAAACAATAAAATTATCAATAAGAAAAATTAACAGCAATAATATAAAACTTTCAGAAAGTAAAATAACCACAGACTAAAAAGAGATTAAAAGCCACACCAACTTTTTAAACATCTGGGTGGGCTTGTCTAAAGAAGGATGTTTTTAGTGGGCACTGAAAAGAGTGAAGGCGCCTTGACTGACATCAATAGACAGGGAGTTCCAATGTGTAACGCTGCCAAATGTCAAGTTTCTACAAATGTAGAACCGGTATTCTGTGGCACCTGTAACAGGGGCAGTTCTGCCAACTGAAGTGGTCTAGTAGGCGCATATAATCTCGTAGATTATCCATGAGGGCAAATGAGGCACTAATTGCACCAATCTGAGCCAGCTGCCACCAGCCTGCCTTCCTACTTACATGCAGCCCAGAGGGTGGCCCTGCCGGTCACCATCCTCCTTTAGGTATCAGTGTTGCCCCTGAAGAACTCAGCTGGGGTGAAACTAGAATGAACTCTCTTCCCTTGTCATTGGCTCTCTGGCGCCACCTACTGTCAGGCTCCCTGCTCTCCTGCCTACCAGCTTATGGGCAAAGGGTATATTTAAACACAGGTCTTTTCCAGTTTAAACTCAGGTCTTTTCCAGGTTGCATTTGGAAGCCCATTTTGCTCCACCGATCCTGCTTCGAGATCAGCACAAACCTGATCTGCGAAGAGGCACAGAAGGACTGGATGGTCTTCAGGTGCATTTTAACGTGTCTGTGTTTCTAAATTTATTCCTCCCAACGCTACAGCCTGCCACAAGATGTAGCATTAACACACTGAATTGTAGCTGGAAAATCTCGCCAAATATGCAAAGGAGGTATCTCAGAGCCGGCTTAGAATAAAAGCTTCCCGAGTGATAATTTCGTTCTTTTATCTGCAGGAGCGTTAAATGCAGGTCCCAAACAATACAAGCTCTGAGCGCCACGTCAAAAACCCTGAAAAGTTCTAATTGATAATAAATAATTCAGCTTCTCGCCCAGGCCCCAAATTTGTTGAAATCTTCGGCAGCAATCCAAGCAAACGACTTAAAGGAGATGAAGCCCCAAACCTTTCACAGTGGGGGGTGGGGGTGGGAATTGGCCAGATGAAAATTACAGCACCCTTTGAGCTCCCCAAGGCTCCAGAACAGGGGTTGGCAAGGTTTACCAGCCATGGGCTGGATCATTCCTACAGAGATTGTCCGTGGGCTGGACTGACACAGTGCGATGCCAGAAATCGTGTCTGTGCATGTCTGTGGCACCAGCAATCGCATCTGCACATGCCCAGAGGCCAAAAATCGTGCCTGAGCAGAAGCAATTTTTAGCATGTGGACATGCACAGACACGATTTCTGGCGCCGCTTGGTGAGTCCCTGTGCCGCGCTGCACTGGTTTAGCGCAGTGTGTGGGGGACTTACCAAGCGTGCAGCTCGGTTCGAGGGTGGCTCCTGGGCTGGTAAAATGGTCTTTGTGGGCCACTTCCGGCCAATGGGCCGCATGTTGCCGACCCTTGCTCTAGAATCTTCACCTTATGACTGTGAAGACCAGTGTTTGCCAGCCTGGTACCTTCCAGATGTTTGAAACTATAATTCCCCTCAGTCCCCTAGGTGATGTGATGCACAAGGTGATGGGAGCAGAACTGTAGCTCAGGGGCAGAGCTCCAGCCTTGCATGCAGAAAGTCGCAGGTTCAGTCCCCAATGGCATGCCGGCTTCCAACACATATAAAAACATAATAAAACATTTAACATTAAAAAACTTCCCTATACAGGGCTGCCTTCAGATGTCTTCTAAAGGTTGTACAGTCATACCTTGGATCCTGAACGCCTTGCGAGTCAAATGTTTTGGCTCCCAAATGCCGCAAACCCGGCAGTGAGTGTTCCGGTTTGTGAATGTTCTTTGGAACCCAAACGTCCGACGTGGCTTCCGATTGGCTGCAGGAGCTTCCTGCAGCCAATCAGAAGCCGTGCCTTGGTTTCCGAATGTTTTGGAAGGTGAACGGCCTTCCTGAACGGATTCCGTTAGACTTTCGAGGTACCACTTATCTCCTTGGCTCAGGGGTCGCATAACTCCATACCCTACAACATTTCTCTGAAAAAAATAGGGACATCCTAAGGAAAAGCGTGACATTCCAGGATCAAATCAGAAACCGGGACTGTCCCTGGAAAATAGGGACCCTTGGAGGGTCTGGGATTGAACCTGCGGCCTTCTGCACTCATAGCAGATACTATACCAGAGATTGTATCTGGGACCTTCTCCTGCATTCCTTCACAAATGAGATCGTAGGAAGCAGCCTTACACAGAGCTAGATCACTGGTTCATCTACAGTATCTCAGTATCCTCTACCCTGACTGGCAGCAGGCGTCCAGCCCATGGGTAGGCAACCTAAGCCCCGGGTGTCGGATCCGGCCCAATTGCCTTCTAAATCCGACCTGTGGACAGTCCGGGAATCAGCATGTTTTTACATGAGCAGAATGTGTCTTTTTATTTAAAATGCACCTCTGGGTTATTTGTGGGGCCTGCCTGGCGTTTTGACATGAATAGAATGTGTGCTTTTATTTAAAATGCATCTCTGGGTTATTTGTGGGGCATAGGAATTCGTTCATCCCCCTTCCTCCAAAATATAGTCCGCCGCCCCCCCCCCCACAAGGTCTGAGGGACAGTCAGTGGCGTAGCGTGGGTTGTCAGCACCCGGGGCAAGGCAAGTAATTTGCGCCCCCTAACCCGTGGATTTGTGCCCCCTAACCCTAACCCCCAGACGTTGCGCCCGGTGCAGCCGGCACCCCCTGCACCCCCACGCTATGCCACTGGGGACAGTGGACCGGCCCCCTGCTGAAAAAGTTTGCTGACCCCTGCTCCAGCATTTCAGACAGGGGTCTCTTGCAGCTCCACCGGGAGATGTGGTTAGGGATAGAATCTGGGACTTTCTGTATGGAAGCCATACAGGCATATGGAAGACGCTCTTCCCCTGAACTGCACCTGTTCCCCAGCGTAGCTTGGTTGCCAGCACCACCACCCCTTGCCTGGCTCTCCAGCCTCTGGGAGTTGCTAGCGCCATCCAAGCTATGATCGCTGGGTGCAGAGAGATGGCTACGGGCTGCCTGGCGAACCTGGGCGTGTGAGAAGCAGATTACTGCATGGGCTCAGCAAAGAGGCTACGCAGCAGCCAGGGAGGAGTTGCCAAGGTGAAGGCAGTTTAATAGGTTGCTGCTTACAGGCTTAGAGTGCTTTACAGGTGCCTTGTCTGGAAATATGACCAGCAGCTGCTAATTGCTTCTCTAACTGGCCAACCTCATCTGACATCTTCCTATTTCGGGAGCAGGGACCTGCCCTCCCCACGCAGCAAGAGGCAGGCTCTCCCTCCTTCCATCCCTTCCACTTCCCCATCTGAACACACTGCGGACGAGCAAAAAGTCAGTTTTTAAGGCAATGGCTTGTTTGAGACAAGAGAAATGCAACTTGCGGGTTGCGAAGTAGGCTTGTTTCAACAGGCAGTAGTTACAACTGGCCACAGTTTAGCGGTTGAACATGAGTCACTATGGTTTCTCTTCAAAGCACGGGATTAAGGTCTCAATGTTTTGCTTAAATGCTTTATAGGTTTCTTCTCATAGAATCATAGAATAGAATCATAGAATCATAGAGTTGGAAGAGACCCCAAGGGCCATCGAGTCCAACCCCCTGCCAAGCAGGAAACACCATCAGAGCACTCCTGACATATGGTTGTCAAGCCTCTGCTTAAAGACCTCCAAAGAAGGAGACTCCACCACACTCCTTGGCAGCAAATTCCACTGCCAAACAGCTCTTACTGTCAGGAAGTTCTTCCTAATGTTTAGGTGGAATCTTCTTTCTTGCAGTTTGGATCCATTGCTCCGTGTCCGCTTCTCTGGAGCAGCAGAAAACAACCTTTCTCCCTCCTCTATGTGACATCCTTTTATATATTTGAACATGGCTATCATATCACCCCTTAACCTCCTCTTCTCCAGGCTAAACATGCCCAGCTCCCTTAGCCGTTCCTCATAAGGCATCGTTTCCAGGCCTTTGACCATTTTGGTTGCCCTCCTCTGGACACGTTCCAGTTTGTCAATGTCCTTCTTGAACTGTGGTGCCCAGAACTGGACACAGTACTCCAGGTGAGGTCTGACCAGAGCAGAATACAGTGGGACTATTACTTCCCTTGATCTAGATCTTGTTTGCTAATGCTATGTACGGACTTTTCACTTGTGGTTTCGCGGTTGTACCTTGCATGCCCCGCTTAGAGATTTTATTTATCGTACTTCATAAAATGCACACACCGCTTGTTTTTTTTTTAAAAAAACCTCCAAGCGGTTTACAAAAAAGATTTTAGAAAAATTATCAATAAGAAAAAATAGCAACAATGATTTAAGTTTTGAGAAAGTTAAAACAGCAATAGATCAAAACTCACACCCACTTTCTAAACACCTGGGTGGTCTTAATAGCTCATTTGGTTAGAGTGTGGTGCTGATAACAGCAAGGTTGCAGGTTCGATCCCTGTATGGGACAGCTGAATATTGCTGCATTGCAGAGGGTTGGACTAGATGATTCTCAGGGTCCCTTCCAACAATTCTATGGTACCTCTGGTTACGTTCTTAATTCGTTCCAGAGGTCCGTTCTTAACCTGAAACTGTTCTTAACCTGAAACACCACTTTAGCTAATGGGGCCTCCCGCTGCCGCTGCGCCACCGCCATGCGATTTCTGTTCTCATCCTGAAGCAAAGTTCTTTTAGTATATGTGCTGCCGAAGCAAGCACCTGAAGCAAAGTTCTTAACCTGAGGTACTATTTCTGGCTTAGTGGAATCTGTAACCTGAAGCGTATGTAACCTGAAATGTATGTAACCCGAGGTACCACTGTACAGTGAAGAAACCAGCCTGACGTCAATGGTTCCAAAGTTTAAGCATTGTCACTCTAACATGTATTTATTTCTTGCAAATGCCGAATAGGTATTACAGTATGTGGCATTTGTAACAGGGCCAGTTTCGCAGATCAGTGCCCTTTTCTGAGCTTTCCGCAGCTCTACAATATCCTTTGCTTTACTATAACCCTTAGTCAACCGTGTCTCTCCCCACTGTGGCTTCTCTCTTGGCTTTCCCCAGGTTCCCAGACTGGCCCCATAGTGCAGTCACCTGCTTTTTCTTCTGCTACACTGAAAATCCGGTGCAGCTTGTTTCAGACACAGACACACACACACACACACACACAAATGGGATAGCCCTCCCTTATTCTTCCCAGCTGAAATGTTGCACCTGATTAATTCGGGTTGTATAAATAGCCATCTCTGCGGCCCAGCAGCCGGCATCAAGGCCCCTGCTGTCTGGCGGAGAAGCCTCCCTGAGCTGTAATTAAAAACTTTACCCCTGAAAGGCTGTCGGGCTGAAGAAAGGAAGGAAACAGAGAGAAAGAGGAGAGGAACTGGTTCTCGGACGGACCTAACAATTATGCTCTTGATGAATTATTCAGGGTGGTTGCGGGGAGGGAGCGGGGCTGTAGAGATGGATTTCCTTCTGCCAGCATTAAACATGTGAGAAGAGGCTCAGATTTTAGCTGTCCAGGGAAAGGGTGCTTGCCGGGAGCTCAGCGGATCCAAAATCAGGTGCATGGCTTTTGTGAGATTACATGATGAGCATCAAAATCTGGATGGTGGGAGGCGATTTGGCCCAGGCCCAGTCCAGAGCGCCAGAGAACAGCCCATAGCACAGCTTGCTACAAGCTCCTGCCCTCCAAAAGTTTTGGACTACAACTCCCATCAGCCAGGGTAGGGTATATTTAGCCTGGAGAAGAGGAGACGGATGGTCACTGCCTCCTGTGGGAGTGAGTTCCGTAGGTTAACTTTGAAGAACAATTTCCCCCTTTATCTGTCCTGAGCAGCTTCACTGTACAGTGGTACAGTGGTACCTCAGGTTAAGTACTTAATTCATTCCGGAGGTCCGCACTTAACCTGAAACTGTTCTTAACCTGAAGCACCACTTTAGCTAATGGGGCCTCCTGCTGCTGCGGCACCGCCGGAGCCCGATTTCTGTTCTCATCCTGAAGCAAAGTTCTTAACCCAAGGTACTATTTCTGGGTTAGCGGAGTCTGTAACCTGAAGCGTATGTACCCCAAGGTACCACTGTACTTCGGATTAAGAACTTAATTTGTTCTGGAGGTCCATTCTTAACCTGAAACTGTTCTTAACCTGAAGCACCACTTTAGCTAATGGGGCCTCCTGCTGCTGCCGCACTGCCGAAGCCTGATTTCTGTTCTCATCCTGAAGCAAAGTTCTTAACCCGAGGTACTATTTCTGGGTTAGCGGAGTCTGTAACCTGAAGCATCTGTAACCTGAAGCGTATGTACCCCAAGGTACCACTGTACTTCGGATTAAGAACATAATTTGTTCTGGAGGTCCATTCTTAACCTGAAACTGTTCTTAACCTGAGGTACCACTTTAGCTAATGGGGCCTCCCGCTGTCGCTGTGCCACCGCCACACAATTTCTATTCTCATCCTTAAGCAAAGTTCTTAACCTGAGGTACTATTTCTGGGTTAGCGGAGTCTGTAACCTGAAGCGTCTGTAACCTGAAGCGTATGTAACCCGAGGTACCACTGTATGTCGACCAGTTCTAGCGCAATGAGGGGGTTTTCTCCCCATCTATTGACATTCCCCACACAGCACATCATTTTATAAACCTTGGTTTTACATGCTCTCCAGCACCCTCATTTCTGAACTGGGGAGCAAACAACGTTTCAGCTTTTCCTCCCAGAGAACAGGTGCCCTTTCCTCACACCTTCCACAGTATCCTTGTTGTTGAGATGCAGCAAATGGGACTTGGGGGAGTCTTCCAAGAGGAATCTGGTTGGGCATTAACGCAAGAAGGGGGTTTACGGGAAGGTCAGGCCTTTCTCAGTGTAAGCCTGGGACATGGTGAGCACTTGGCCAGAGCCTGCACTAATTACTGCCCCTAACGAGGACACCAATTAGGAACAGCACTTGAACCAGCTTAGCTCGTTTCCTTCTTCTAAAGAGGAGAGCTGCTTCCAGGAGCAGCGGCAAACCAAGACTGAAAAGGGAGGCATTGTGGGGATTGCAACCTCACCCCTGTCCGTGGAACAGTGTGGCAGAGTGGTTAGAGGGTCAGACTAGAACCTGAGAGGTAAAGGTAAAGGGACCCCTGACCATTAGGTCCAGTCGTGACCGACTCTGGGGTTGTGGCGCTCATCTTGCTTTATTGGCCGAGGGAGCTTCCGGGTCATGTGGCCAGCATGACTAAGCCGCTTCTGGCGAACCAGAGCAGCGCACGGAAACGCCGTTTACCTTCCCTCCGGAGCGGTACCTATTTATCTACTTGCACTTTGATGTGCTTTCAAACTGCTAGGTTGGCAGGAGCAGGGACCGAGGAACAGGAGCTCACCCCGTCGTGTGAGTTGAACCGCCGACCTTCTGATCGGCAAGTCCTAGGCTCTGTGGTTTAACCCACAGCGCCACCTGTGTCCCAGAGACCTGAGAGACCAGGGTTCAAATCCCCACTGAGCCATGAAGCTCACCTTGGGCCTCTCAGCCTAACCTACCTCACAGGGCTCTGGTGAGGATGAAATACAGAGGAGAACCATTTCTTGAGGTCCTTGGAGGAAAAGTGGGATATAAATGGAACAATTAACAAATTATTTCGAAGACATTTCATCTTTGAGCCCTTCCAGACGCGGCGAGGGGAGCGGCTGGCAGATGTATTCTGGAACATTTTTGTTATTTCTATCATTTATTACGTTCCTATCCTGTCTGTCCTCCAAGGTGGGTTAAAGACTTCTCATTTTATTCTTACAACAACCTTGCGAGGTAGGTTAAGCTGTGAGTGACTGGCCCCTGAGGTCACACCCAATAAGCTTCATGGTTGAGTGGAGATTTGAACCCTGGTCTCCTAGTCCAATGCTCTAACCACTGCACCACAGTGACTCTTTGTTGCGGGGGCGGGGGCGTGAATGTCAGAGACCTTGAATTAAAAGAAATATTGTTTAACTGAAGGTAGAAAAGGTGGATGTTAGCATGGACTGAATTTTTAAATTAACCATTTCTTCCTTTTTTTAATGTAATCTGCAGATGGAAAATCAGAAGTTTTCCCCTTTTTTGGTATCTTTTCCTAATGTTTCTTTTTCTTTCGTATTTTAGCTTTTCTCTCTCTCTCTCTCCCCTTTTTTTCCTTCTTTCTATTTTCCTTTTCTTTCTTCTGTTGCTCTCCTTTGTTCTTCTTCTTTTTCTTCTTTCTTTGGAGTCCTATGCCTAGGGCCTTTATGTTAAGGTCTAGAATATGTATACTCATCATGGGGGTGATAATCAATGGAGGACCCTGGGAAATGTGGGTCTCCCAGGGTGAGAGGCTGGGAGGGGAAAGGAAAGTTCCCAGGTGAGAGCTGGGAGGAGCAATTGTCCTTTGTGGGTGACAAGAGCAAAGAATTACTTTTAAGAGAGGACACCGTATTCTGCTCACTCAATTTGCATTTTTGTAGTTACCGTATTTTTCGCTCTATAGGACGCACTTTTTCCCCTCCAAAAATTAAGGGGAAATGTGTGTGCGTCCTATACAGCGAATGCAGGCTGAGCGGCTAAGCCCAAAGCCAGAACAGGAAGACGGAGCGCTGTGCAGCGCTCCCTCTCGCTGTTCTAGCATGGGGTTACCTGAGCAAAGCCTCCGCAGGGCAGCAGGGTGCCTTCACCCCGCTGCCCTGCGGAGGCTACGAAGGCTGTACGAAGGTGGGGCCAAGGCTGCAACGCTTCCCCCCCCCACCAGCCCCACAAGCTCAGGGGGCAGTGGGAAGGTGGCGTGCCACCTTTGCGCTGCTCCCTGACCTAGTATTTGGGGCTGGCGGTGGGGGAAAGCAGGACTTCCCCCCGCCAGTCCCAAAGAGCAGGTCGAAAGGAACCCAAAGCCTCCGGAGCCCAGTGGGAACTCCTGCTGGGCTCCGGAGGCTTCGGGTGAACGCACCTTGAACACACAGAATGCACCTGGTTTTAGAGGGGGAGAACAAGGGAAAAAAATATTTTTTTTCCTATTCTCCCCCTCCTATGGTCCGGTGCATCCTATGGTCCAGTGCGTCCTGTAGAGCAAAAAATACGGTATAATATTACTGTATTAAAATTTTTTAATCTTAGCTCAAATACAACAACAGTGGCTCTCAGCTGCAATGTATCAGTGACAAAACAACACAGCATTGGTGCTGGATTTCAACTGGACTGCCCACACAACTTTATTAGTTGCTATGCAATGTTTCCCCAACATTATTGCATCATTGCCACCTGCAGGGTCAATTCTTGCACTGCAGCACCAAAAACGGGCCCAAAAAGCAACAACCCAGAACATTTGTGGTATAAAAAGTGACGGGATTTCAGTAGGGAACTGCAAGAGACGCATCTGCTGCCAACGAAGCGGTTTGTCCACCCCAAAACATTTGCAAACTGCATTAAAAGCAGGACCGCGTATAATCACCCTGACACCATCGCGAGTGCAAGTCATTGCGAAAGCGCGATTAAAAAAAGAGAGAGGATTGGTTTGGTGGGTTTTGATTTGACGTTCCGTAGGGGGTCCTTAGAGACACCAAGTCTCAAGCCGCGTGCCACGACAGAGCAGCTGGCACACCACGTGAAGAGAAAAAAATCAAGCCGGGGTGAAGAGAAAGCAAAACTGGATGTATGGGTACATCTCCTGAGTGATTTGCTGTAGGTCGGAGGGCATTTCTGAAGCTGCTACCGTGGCATAGCTGTCAGCTTACAGATTTGAAAATAAGGGAGCAGCAGCCTTGAAAATAAGGGATCAGCAGCCAAAATAAGGGATTTTTGGGGGCACAGGCATGTTCAACTTCTGAGCCCCTCTGAGCCAAAGGCAGAAAGCCCAGCCAGCAGCCAAACAAAGCCTCAAGCGGTGGTTCCCACAGCACAGCAACCCGGCAAAGGGGATGCAGCAAGGAAAACCACCGTCACCTCTCTGCTGGGAAGCGCTGAGCAAAGGCGAGTCCCCAGGCAACGCAGCCGATTTGATCGGCACAAAGCATGCAAGCTCCACCCCTAGTTGTTCTTAGACTCCTTACTGGGTGAGCAACGCAGCCAAGCAACACAGTTGGAGCCTCCCTCCTCCCTGGCCGGCAGGAAGGGAGGCAGAGAAGCTGCTTCCTTTGAAACCCGGGAAATTTAAGGGACATCATCAATAAGGGACAGCAGCGGGACACGGTGCTGGGATAAGGGACTTTCCTGCCAAATAAGGGACGGTTGACAGCTATGCATAGTGGTTTAGCAGCAGCAGCAACAACACAAGAGCCTGCTGGATCAGGTCAATGGGCCATCTAGCCTACCATCCTTTTCTCACAGTGGCCAACTCCTCCTGCCTTAATTATATTGCTGAAACGAAGAGAGTTTGGATTGAGCGTTAAGCAAGCTCCATTCAGTTTTGGCACTCCAAACCAGTTCCTGAGCTCAGAATTCCTGTGTCCTTTGCACCAGCCTCTGGTTGGTGGACTTGGGGGCTCTAGTTAAAAAACAAAGTAGGCCACACAAGCCTGAAACACACAATCAAATGTTCCTGTGAGCCTAATCCACCTACCCAGAGAGTAAGGTGCTCGTTGCGTCTCTGGATGAGTCACCGCTCAAGCCTGGCCTCCTTCCTTCCTTCCTGCCAACCTCAACTGAGCAGAGGTAACTGGCCTCTGTGGTTGTTCTGGGAGGTGTCTTCCATTGCTCCCTCAAAGGAGTATTCCTGCTGCCTCCCTGCATGATATGGGCTCCTCTGTACATGGGGGCACCTTATATTTTTGCCTTTTTGGGTGGGAAACTGCCTCCACTTTTAATGTGGGGGGTGGGGAGTGTGTTTCAGCTCTCAGATGTTTAGAGGATATTTGGTGGCCCGTCTCCATCTGCCATGTCTCTGGTAGAAGAGAGTTCAGAAAAATACCCCGCAGGGATCCCGATTCTTGACACAAAAGGAGGACAGGAGAAGTGCCTGCCTCGCCCATCCACAAAAAGCCAGAGTCCCGCTTAGCCTTAGAAAGCCTCCTGTCTGCTTCTTTCTCTGGGAGTAATTGAGTCGAGCCCTTCTCCTCTGACCCTGGTGGGGCTAGCTAGACTCTCCAATTTCCACATGAAAGGAGCCCTCAGGGAAGAGGGGCTGTTGGGATGAGGGAGGAAGAGGCCCTTCCTCCTTTTCACATTCACAAGGAGGCTAGGAGGACTATAAATAAACTCTGCTCTGGAAACAAGAGCTTTTCCGTGGCTGCACCCAGGTGCGTGAAAGAGAATCGGTTGTTCTGTGCACGAAAGAGCCATTGACACACACACGTGTGTGTGTGTGTTTGAGAAAAAAGTTACCATACACTTCTGCAAGTGCAGAAATTTACCAGATATGCAATTGCAACTTAAATCATGATATGTATATTTCTTTATATGTGTGTGTGTGTGTGTGTGTTACATTTCATGATATAATTTTTTTAACTGAAAAATATGTGTATGTATGTTTGTGTGTGTATGTTTTGTTTTTCTTTTATAATTTATTAAAAGCATTTGCTGTTGATTATTTTAAAAAATATTTGTATGCTACTATATCATTCATATATATATATATATATATATATATATCAAAGCAGATTAAAGCCATATAAGGAAATCATTAAAGACGTAAAAACTTGATGTACTTTGCTTTTTAGCTTAAAAAGACTTCCAAGGAACAGATTTAAAAGTCAGTTCCTGCTTGTAATCTGAACAGCACAGCATAAAAGGAAAGGGCTACTGGGAGGGAGAAAACAAACACAGGCACTGGTTTTCTGTGACCAAGTTTTTATAATGACTAACCGGGATGGAAACAGTTCGAGGAGAACATAAAGTTACTGGCATGTTAGTAGTACCTTGCTGTGGGAAAAAAAAGATGTTGAAAATCATGTGATACGCACACCTCTTTATCTGTGGCGATTTACAAACAATTAAAAAGCATAAGGCAGGCTTTTCCAACCTGGAACCCTCCAGGTGTTTTGGACTACAACTCCCATCATGCTATATATAAGAGCCAGTGTGGTGTAGTGGTTAAGAGCGGTGGACTCGTAATCTGGTGAACCAGGTTCGATTCCCCACTCCTCCACATGCAGCTGCTGGGTGACCTTGGGCCAGTCACACTTCTCTGAAGTCTCTCAGCCTCACTCACCTCACAGAGTGTTTGTTGTGGGGGAGGAAGGGAAAGGAGAATATTAGCTGCTTTGAGACTCCTTAGGGTAGTGATAAAGCGGGATATCAAATCTAAAAAAATCCTAAAAACTAAACTATACTAGCTGAAGCTGGTGGTAGTTATAGTATCAGCTTCAAATACAAGCAGTCCATTCAAGGTCTTCTTCAGTCTTCCCAGTTCTTCTTCATTCCTAAACAATCGCACCCACCCGCAACCTCTTCATTCTCGTTGGCGCTTTAGGGCAGGGGTGTCAAACTCAAATTCATCGGGGGCCGCATCAGCAGTTTGGTCACCCTCAAAGGGCCGGTTGTATCTGTAGGACCATGTGTCCACTCAATATAAAAACAAGTGGAGGTTTCCTGAATGCATGTAAAGTGGAGGTTTCCTGTGTAGAATGGCCGGCGCCGCTAGAGGGCAGACGTTCTCTGGCTTGTAGGCTGCCGCGCATGCGCTGAAGAGGCGGCTTTCTTGTGTAAAAAAAAAAAGTGAGAATAAAAGGTGAAGGCTGGTGGCCAGCGGCAGCTACACAGGCCACATGATGAGGTCCGGCGGGCCAGATTCGGCCCGCGGGCCTTGTGTTTGACACCCGTGCTTTAGGGACTCGGATGGCCACTGCTGCTGCAGATATAAGTGTCAAGCCAACATTGCTTATCTTGGCACAGCCGACAGCAAGTGCCCCTGTACAGTCTTCTTCTTTGGCGATCACTCGTAGCCGAGTAAGATTGTCTTCTATAAACACAGTTTTAACAATGAATCTGTAAATGACTGTGGAGGCCAATTCTGGATCCACACATCCTTCCTCAATGGGGACATTGGTTTCCGGGCGGGAGTAGATCACGATGTGGATTTGCCAAGCGTGCCTTCCTCTTAGCACGTTTCTCCGTTGCGTCCTGAGTTCAAGTGTCTTCAAAGTCCATCACACCTTTGGTAAAAGCTGTTCTCCAATTGGAGCACTCGCAAGCCAGTGTTTCCCAGCTGTCAATGTTTATACTACATTTTTTTAGATTTGCCTTGAGAGAGTCTTTAAACCTCTTTTGTTGACCCACCAGCATTATGATTACCATTTTAAAGTTTGGAATAGTTGCTTTGGAAGACGATAAGGTGGGCCCTAAACTTTAAACCAGCATTCAAGTCTGGGGCACTTGAACCACTTGTTAGATCTTGCTGGGAAATCGTGCAAGAGTTTCTCTCCCGCACACCTCTGCCCTCAAGAGTTCATGTGCGCACTGTTCGCTTTGGCCGGCGTTCCTGAAGCAGAGAGAAATGTACGGCGAGAAACGGGAGAGAGAAGGGAAGGAATTGTTTTCTGTTGAGCAGGCAAGGCCGCGTGATGCTACCTTTCCGCAAAAGGCGAAGAGGAAAAGAACAGCTTGTTCTCCTTATCTGTCAGAGGGGTAATCAGAGGAGAGAGAAGAAAACCCTGGAACGCGATTTGGATGGCCGCATGTCAACAGCGCCTTTGTATGAGAGCTGGCAATAGCATCCGAGGGACTGTCCGTATTTCACAGGAGGGAATCCAGCGCATACCAGAGCTTTGGGGTTGCGCATTTAAAGTGGGTTGAAGCGCTTTGTCTCACCCTAGCGCAACAAAACACTTTTTTTGTTTTTTAATTGCGGTTTGGAAAGCAGTGGGGAAATGCATTGAAAAGTGTGGGATGAAGAGGATGACGTGTAAACACTCTGCAAGCAAATCTGGATGAATGCAGATAAGTGGTCATTGTCATAAGAACGTAAATGTAAGAACAGCAGAAGAGCCCAATCAATCAGGCCAAAGGGTAGCCATCTAGTTCAGCAGCCCTGTTCTCAAAGTGGTTACTCAAATGCTTGTGGGAAACCGGCAAACAGGACCCAAACACCCTCCTCTCCTGTGGCTACCAGCAGCTGGTACTAAAAAGCTTTTCTGCCTCCAACCATGGAAGCAGAGCATAGTCAATTGCGGCTAGCAGCCATTGATAAGGGACGTGGGTGGCGCTGAGGGTTAAACCACAGAGCCTAGGATTTGCTGATCAGAAGGTCGGCAGTTCGAATCCCCGCGACGGGGTGAGCTCCCGTTGCTCGGTCCCAGCTCCTGCCCACCTAGCAGTTCAAAAGCACGTCAAAGTGCAAGTAGATAAATAGGTACTGCTCCAGCGGGAAGGTAAACGGCATTTCTGTGCGCTGCTCTGGTTTCTCCAGAAGCGGCTTAGTCATGCTGGCCACATGACCCGGAAGCTGACTGCAGACAAACACTGGCTCCCTCGGCCTATAGAGCAAGATGAGCGCACAACCCCAGAGTCGGTCACGACTGGACCTATTGGTCAGGGGTCCCTTTACCCTTTACCTTAGCCATTGATAGCCCTATCCTCCATTCATTTGTTGACTATATTTTAAAGTCGTTGTAAGAAAAACTGCTCCTTTTCACTTATCAGGTATTCTGGAGCCTATATAGAGTCCTTAAGTGGGTTCCCTATCAGTAGGAGAAAACAGAGGCGAACCAGAGAATATTGAAAAGCAAAGCAACTAGTAAGCCTGATCTTTATTAAAGGAACTGTTGCAATAGGGTCCCCACTCATCACACGCAAGAGGGAGAACCTTGAACAATGGTGCACAAGCCCTTATATAGACTCTTGAAACTGCCCACCCTGTTGCCCAAGACTACCCCCCTAAAACAGCACACATACATCACAAAAGGAGGCCGTCTACAGCAGAGGAGGTGTCTGCCAGGATACCTTATAACGGTCACTGATTGCATTACCTGGACAGTCTGGCCATTCTTTTGTGATGAACTTTAGTTCACAAACTTTAGTTCGTGAATCCAGGTCACAGGCTCACCCTATTCATACACAAATACCCACTTAAGACAGGATTTGCAAGCAAAAAGGCAATGGGAAGGCTTTCTCCATTTGCCTCCCTTACTGCAGAGGAATATTTGGGAGAGTCATTGGGAGAGTCAAAATGCCTTCATGGTTCATATATTTAGATATGTGTGCATTTATTAATATTTATTCTATATGTGAGACCTTAAAATTCTTATAACAAAGTCATTGAGGTTGGTGATCATCACTGCCTTCCGTGCATTGTTCAAAATCAGCCAGACACATTTTGCACTTGCCTTGCCACGGGCCCTGACAACCCACGCTATGCCACCGCTTCATCTTGAGTTATGTGCCTGACTACCCATGGCTATCAAACTGCAGGTACTCTAGAAAAACATTGGAATGACCTCAGTAACTGCAGGCCAGCTTACCTGTTAAGACAGCTTGTAAACCACTTAACCTGCAAGACGCAGCCTGAGGATAACATTGGTTTCTTAATCCCCATGGAGCAGCAGGAGCAGCAGTGTGGCCTAAAAGACCAGATGTTTTTGGACTGCAACTCCAATCAACCCCAGCCAGTACATCTGGATGATGCTGGGGCTGATGGGAGTTGTGGTCCAACAACATCTGGAGGGTGCCACGTTGGGAAAGACTGTAACAGACCCTGCTCTGCATGGACATATATGAGCTCCCAAGATTCTTTGCAACCCAGAGGGGCAACATGGCCAGCAAGGCAGTTCAGAAAGGGCTCCCTGGAAGCGGAAGGTGCACAAGCTGCTGCTTTTACACCACAAAATTCAGGATAATGTGATCTATAAAGGGAGAGAAGGGACGCGGGTGGCGCTGTGGGTTAAACCACAGAGCCTAGGACTTGCCGATCAGAAGGTCGGCGGTTCAAATCCCCGCGACGGGGTGAGCTCCCGTTGCTCGGTTCCTGCTCCTGCCAACCTAGCAGTTCGAAAGCACGTCAGAGTGCAAGTAGATAAATAGGTACCGCTCCAGCAGGAAGGTAAACGCTGTTTCCATGCGCTGCTCTGGTTCGCCAGAAGCGGCTTAGTCATGCTGGCCACATGACCCGGAAGCTGTACGCCGGCTCCCCCGGCCAATAAAGCGAGATGAGTGCCGCAACTCCAGAGTCGGCCACGACTGGACCTAACAGTCAGGGGTCCCTTTACCTTTACCTTAAGGGAGAGAAAAGGCATCTGGGTAGTTACTCTCATCAGACCAACCAAATGAACATCCCAGATGCTCAGAAGACATGGCAGCTATACATGTCGGAGGACGCACACACAACATATGGTATAATGCTGTCCGTCCTTCCTTCCAAGGAAACAAGAGGAAGGAGAAGGAATTCCCTGCCTACTGAACTGGTACTGCATTGGGCTGCTAAGAGATCGCCAAACATCTCCCCCTCCCCCAGACCCCATAGCTAAACCCATCCCCCAGAGGCCTAGTTCTCAGGGTCTTCAACTGAAGATTTACATAGTGCTTCCAGATCATTCCTAGAAGACAGGACAATGGCATTCCTCCCCACCCCCTGCCCTCCGCCTTGCGGTGTAGATGGATGGGGGTCCCTGTAAAAAGAAGGGGAGGGGCAGGGCAAGATCTAAAGGGATGGAGGAGGCTAGAGTAAGGCGAGAAAAGAATGGGGCAAATCTTCTCTTTTGTCCCACCATTGTCTCTGCTGCTGCTCAGCCAGGACTGGCCAGTGAACGTCTATGGACAGGAGGCAAGCAGGGGTTTTTTTTCAGTGTTGAAAGTGATGCAAGAGTTTGCAGCATCCAAGGGTGGACTGAATAGCCCAGAATTTGTCCCATTTCTCATGGGCACCAAGGCATAGGTCCATTCCGCCTCACCCTCTGGGTAGATACTTAAAAAGAAGGGGGGGGGGAAGAATTGTGCACCAATAAAATCCATATTCTACGCAATTAAAACACACCCTTTAAAACATGAAAAACATGCATTCATCTGCATAATACATGTTTCATAGGCATCTTCTTCTACAGTATAAGATAGGACTTTTCAGAAACCATAAAAGGCCTCATTCCAAGTGAGAGCTGCGTTCAGATTCGCAAGCACGTTCAGAAACAGAGGAACGTAAGACCACAAGAAGAGCCCTTCAGCTGGATCAGGCCAGAGACCCATCTAGTCCAGCATCCTGTTCTCACAGTAGCCAACCTGATGCCTATCAGGGCATGCAGTGGGTGGAACTGGGTCTATACCCTCTTAGCTGTGAGTTCTGGAGGCGGGGCCCTGACTGACTCCAGCTACGAAAGCTGAGGCTGCTGAGGAGGCCAGAGACCACCTTGTCTCTTAGTGCAGACTCAAGTCATTGAGCCTGAGCTTCTACAGACACAGCCCTCCCAGCAGAAGCATGGACCTGTATGTTCTATGCTTAAGATATGTTATTCGCTTGATAATTATGCTGCTTTAAATGTGCATTTTATATTTAACTTTGTTTAGTAATGTTTCCCATATGTGGGTTAACTTTGCTGCATTAAAATGTGCATTCTGTAGCTGACCTCCTTTGTAATGTTATATCCTGAAAACTTTAAGATAATGGTTTAGTTTCCCATTGCTTTGAATGTGTAATTTATATTTTAAGGTAAAGGTAAAGGTACCCCTGCCCGTACGGGCCAGTCTTGACAGACTCTGGGGTTGTGCGCCCATCTCACTTAAGAGGCCAGGGGCCAGCGCTGTCCGGAGACACTTCCGGGTCACGTGGCCAGCGTGACATCGCTGCTCTGGCCAGAGCCAGAGCCGCACACGGAAACGCCGCTTACCTTCCCGCTGGTAAGCGGTCCCTATTTATCTACTTGCACCCGGAGGTGCTTTCGAACTGCTAGGTTGGCAGGCGCTGGGACCGAGCAGCGGGAGCGCACCCCGCCGCAGGGATTCGAACCGCCGACCTTTCGATCGGCAAGTCCTAGGCACTGAGGCTTTAACCCACAGTGCCACCTGCGTCCCCTAATTTATATTTTACTTTCTTCAATAATGTTTAAACTGCTTTGAGATTCCCCCCCCCCGTAAAAATATAAAGTGATATAGAAAAGGAATGAATAATAATAATAATTTAAAGGCATAGTGTGTACACAGACTATATACATATCCTCTTCTGGAGGGGCCACCTTCAAATAGTTGAAGGAACGTCACATGGAAGATGGAGCAAGCTTGCTTTCACTGCTGTTCCAGAGAACAGGACCTGAACCAGTGGATTCAAGTGACAAGAAAGGAGATTCCAACTAAAGACTAGGAAGAACTTTCTAAGAGCTGTTGGGCAGCAGAATGGACCACCTTGGAAGGTGGTGGAATCTCCTTCACTGGAGGTTTTTAAACAGAGACAGGATGACTATCTATCAGGGAATCTTGAGCTGTGATTCCTGCATTGCAGGGGTTGGACTAGATGACCCTAGGGGTCCCTTCTAACTCTTACCATTCTCTGTTTCCACCTGCTATGAAATGCATTCAGAGCCACATTCTTTCCCTCAAAGATTCTGCGTGCTGTAGTTTTATCTCTCACCAGTGGGAGCTGGTGCCCACTGGGAGCCCAACAGTAGGTGGCGCCAGAGCCAACTCAGTTCTGGTTTTCTCCCCATCCCTGCTGAGTTCTGCAAGGGCAACACAGAGACTAAGGAGGAGGAAGGTGGCCGCTAGTGGCACCCGCTTCATCAGTAAGAAGGCAGACAAGTAAAAGGCTGAGGCTGGTGGGGGCAGTGCCTCACAAAACCAGCCTCCACTGCTTCTTAGTTCCCAGCAAGCCTTAAGGAACTACAGTTCCCAGAATTCTTGGCTGGCTGGAAAGGAATGTGCTTTAAAAGGTATAGTGTGTTTAATTAATAAAATGCATCTGAAGTCCTTTGGGGTCCCAGGGCCTAATTTGTGGTGGATTTGCAGGGAAGGGATTTTATTTATTCCTTTAAGACATTGGCATGTCTCCAAGGAGATCAGGGTGGTATTCATGGGGTCTATCCCATTTTATCCGCACAATGACCTTGTAAATTACATGATTAGAGCGGATCTACATTCCCGCCTAGAAAATGCATGTTTTGAGATGCGAAACAGTCGCCTGGACATCCCATCTCCAGGGTCAGCCACGGTAGAAAGCTCAGCCTGCCACCCCGTGGAACTGTCAAGTACTACCAATAATTTATCCACCTTTCAGGACTTGATGGCGGTTTCTCCAGAGCTGTTCGCCTAAAATGTTAGCAATGCCTTGTTTGTTATGTTTGGCCAGTGGAGGGAAGCCATTGAGCATGGAATGTGGCCCCCATGGCTCTCTGTCTTGCCTGTTGCACTCTCCCCAGCCAAACCCCTCACTGACCCTGCCCTACAACTTCCTCGAGTGATGTTATCTCCCTTGCTTGCCTGGTGGACAGATGAGGTGGAAAAAACCCCCAGCTTTTGTGTGAATGGAATATAAGATTCTTGTAAAAGCCACCTCTGTGGCTCCACCCACCTTTGAGCATAAGATCTCTGCTGGATCAGACCCGAGGATCAGACCCACACGATTTTTTAATTTGAAGAATACAGCACCAGGCCCAGCAGTGCAAGACACTATGATGGGGAGGTTTGGCCGCTGGACAACAGGGTGGGAGGCCTGATCGTTTAAAGGAAAGCCTGGCCAAACTGGGATGCATCTGTTTGTATGTGGACATGCAAGAAACTGCTTTTTCCTGAGTCACACCAATGGATCATCTAGCTCAGTAAAGGTAAAGGGACCCCTGACCATTAGGTCCAATTGTGACCGACTCTGGGATTGTGGTGCTCATCTCACTTTATTGGCCGAGGGAGCCGGCGTACAGCTTCTGGGTCATGTGGCCAGCATGACTAAACCGCTTCTGGCGAACCAGAGCAGCGCACGGAAACGCCGTTTATCTTCCCGCCGGAGTAGTACCTATTTATCTATTTGCACATCTAGCTCAGTACTGTCCGGCAAATACTGTCTGGCAGTGGCTCTTCAGAGTTTCAGATGAGAGTCTCTCCCAGTCCTACCTGGAGATGCAATTGGGGATCAAACGTGGAGTCTTCTGCAGGCAGGGCAGATGCTCTACCACCAAACTGTAGCCCCTCCCTTACAGGAATTTGTCTAACCCCCTTTTAAAATTAACCAAATTGGTGGCCATCATACCACTGTTGTCGAGTGGAAACTGCCAGCCCCAAGAGAGGAGAAAACAAGAGATGTACACAGATGGGCATCTTGGTCCTCCTACCTATGCCCATCTTACAGGTGATTTTAATAGTCTAACTATAATCATTTATACTCAGAAATAAGTGGTGCTCCTGCTTAATCCAATGTGGTTTATATACCTAGGTAAGCATGGCTAGAAAGTGTTACTTACTACATTCAGTCTAACAGACAAGCCTCCACTGCTGAAATGGTTTTCAGAGCCCAATGTATATTTCCTTTTCCACAAGCTAGTTTTTCCTCTTCTACTCACAAGCCATGCTCCAGGTTTGTATTGAGGATCCGCTTTAATCTTTCCAGGCTCTCAAAACCCAGGATCTATTACTGCTATAAGCTAGGAGGAGCTCTTCTCTGTATTCTTTGGTCAGGGGTCACACCAGCAGTAAATATCCAGGAAACTAGGTTTACACAGCAGCTCCACACCTAAAGCACATGACTTCCTCTCCCCAAGAATCCTGGGAACTGTAGTCTCACAGAGCTGCAATCCTCAGCAACTTTATCTAACTACAGTTCCCAGGATCATAAAAATTAATATATTCAACGACCTCAATAGCACCTCCAGCAAGCTTTTGGGGTAATTTGGTTTTCTTTTTTAAAATAATTTTTATTAAATTTTCCATTTTACAATTTCAAATACTTATTTTACATCCTTGAACTATCAGTGACTTCCCTTCTTCTCTTTCCATGGTTCATTTTACATACCTTAAACCCCTGCATATTTTGCAAAAACAATACCAATCAGCTTTCCATTACTGCATCCTTCAAAACTTATTTATTTTACACTGTTGAATTTATCTGAATGCTGCCAACGTTTTCAGCTATGTACAATTATTTTCCATATAGTCAATAAACGTTTTCCAATCTTCTTAAAACAGATGGTCTTCTTGTTCTCTTATTTGATATGTTAAGTCTGCAAGCTGCACATATTCTGTCAACTTAAGTTGCCACACTTCTTTGGTTGGGACCTCGCTCGTTTTCCATTATTCGGCTGACAAAACACGGGCTGCAGTTGTTGCATACATAAATAACATTATATCATTTGAGATTTAGGTAGGTAGCTGTGTTGGTCTGACGCAGTCAAAATAAATAACAAAAATTGTCCAGTAGCACCTTAGAGACCAACTAAGTTTGTTCTGGGTATAAGCTTTTGTGTGCATAACAGAACAATCCTAACTCTAGAAAGTTGGCAGAATTTATGACATAGATCACACCAGCTTAAGTTGCCCCTATTCCAGACTCCGCTCAGGATCAAGTTAGAGGAATTCAACTTTCACCACCCTTTCTGCCGGCTGTGTTCCACTGGGTTGCTAGGTCATGGTAAGCACACGAAAGCTTATACCCAGAACAAACTTAGTTGGTCTCTTCTCATATCTTTTTATATATATATATCAATTTTTTATTCATATTGCACATATACACAGAAAAAACATAAACAAAAAAAGAAAATCCACCACATACCTTATCCAAATTATATCCACTTCACAAATCATAAATAAAATACATAACTGAGTTAGTCTCCTTGGACTTCCCTCCACTCCTTTGGTAAGTATCAAATAAATTATATAGTCGCGTACTTTTTAACTCTTTTACATAGGCCTTTCCCGCTGTTAGAGTTATTTCAACCCCGCCAGTGTCACCTGAGATTTAGATTCCATATACATTAAGTATTTCTTCCATTTATCATGAAATTTCTGTTCGTCTTGGTCCCTTAATCTTCCTGATCTTGGTCTCTAAGGTGCTACTGGACAATTTTTTTACTTATCTCATTTGGTAATTTGGTTTTCCATTTAGTAATATTTCCATTTGGTAATTAAGCTGTATGGATAATTCTGAACAGAACTAATTGCAAATTGTTCGCCTGATCCTCAGGAACATCAGTGTGCCACCCAAAAATCCCCCATTCAAAAGTACCTCTGCGGCTGAAGCAAGGCCACCAGGTCAGATCTGTCTAGCTCCCAATGGCAATCTGAAGCCTGCTTTTGCCCAGTTTGCACTTTTAAAAGTTAAAATCTCCAAACCAAACAACCAAACTCTTTCCTCCCCACACACATCAGATAACAACTGAGTCAGAAACAACAGGCAGCAAACACAACCCTAAACAATCTATTAAATTAAATGGGGAAGTCAAGCGGATTTAGGATGGCAGCCTAAAATTCTAGATTCCTTCATTGATGTAAACCAGCAGCTCCCATGTCTGCCCCAAGCAGCTCGGAAGTGAGTCCTATGCGCGTGAGTCTATACCTTACAAGTCTATGTTGGGGGCACGCCCTCTGCGGTGCGTCTCCCATCGCTCCCCCTGGTGCTGACGTCATTAGCAAGCGCCCGCTCTCCGTCTCCTTACATCCGCTTCCGGCACCGAGAGAGCGACCGAAGCCTTCCAGTCGAGAAGCGGCGGCGACATGGCGACAGCGGCAGCGGTCGTGCTTGGAAAGGCCTCCCGGCAGCTGGTGGCTCCAACTCCGCGGGCCGGGCTGAAGCGGCTCCTCTCGGCGGCAGCGGCGTCGGGCCACGGCGAGGCCGGGTCCAGTAAGTGGGGCCTGTGACCGGGTGACCTTGCGGGGAAGAGGGCGGTCCTGCCGGCGCCGCCAAGGAGCAGAGCGGGGCGGGGTTGTGGGGTGGACAGGCCGCCTCTGGGCACCGAACAAAGGAAGCTGCCTAATGCCGAGCCATGTCTCTGGTCCATTTGGTTTGGTACTGTCTACACGTAATGGAAGCAGCTCTTCTGGGTTCCAGGCTGGGAATCTATTCCCAACCTTATGCAGAGAGCTGGTTACAGGTAGGTAGCCGTGTTGGTGGAGACTCTTGAGAGTCCCATGGACTGCAAGAAGATCAAACCTATCCATTCTGAAGGAAATCAGCCCTGAGTGCTCACTGGAAGGACAGATCCTGAAGCTGAGGCTCCAATACTTTGGCCACCTCATGAGAAGAGAAGACTCCCTGGAAAAGACCCTGATGCTGGGAAAGATGGAGGGCACAAGGAGAAGGGGACAACAGAGGATGAGATGGTTGGATAGTGTTCTCAAAGCTACCAGCATGAGTTTGACCAAACTGCAGGAGGCAGTGGAAGACAGGAGTGCCTGGCGTGCTCTGGTCCATGGGGTCACGAAGAGTCAGACACGACTAAACAACAACAAAGCCGTGTTGGTCTGCCGTAGTTGAAACAAAAAAATAATAATTTTTAAAAATCCTTCCAGTAGCACCTTAGAGATCAGCTAAATTAGTTATTCCTTCCAGTAGCACCTTAGAGACCAACTAAGTTAGTTATTGGTATGAGCTTTCGAAAGCTCATACCAATAACTAACTTAGTTGGTCTCTAAGGTGCTACTGGAAGGATTTATTTATTTATTTTATTTTATTTTGTTTCAACTTATGCAGAGATGTCATTGAGGATGGAACCTGGAGCTTTCTGCATGCAAAGCAAGTGCTTGACCACTGAGTGACAGCGCTTCCTCAAAAGGATCATAGGAAGCTGCCTTATACCAAGTTGGGCCATTGGTCCATCTAGCCAAGCATTGCCTACACGGACTGGCAGCATCTCTCCAGGGTTTCAAGAAGGAAGTATTTCCCAGCCATATCTGGAGATAGGATTCAATCCTTATCTGGGATGGAACCTAGGACCTTTTCTATGTAAAGCTGTTGCCCTGCCACTGGCCTACGTTCTTTCTGGTGGCCACTAAATAGGGCCTCCATGGTCAGAAGCAGTCTACCAGTTGCTTAGTGCCGGCAATGGAGAAGGACTGCTCTTGTGATTTGCTGCTCCCTGTAGGAGGCAGGGGAGAGCTGAGTTGGCAGAGTTAATGGGCTGCAGGAATCAAGAGCATTGGCTGGCTTCACGGTTTTTCCCATAAATGTGATTTTTGCATAGTGGACACACACACTGATTTGCGATATTTTGCCAGGTCAGAAATTATGAAACTGATATCACAATATGGACTTCAAACCAGTTTTGGATTATATATTGATATATCGCTCAGTCCTAGCTGCTAGATCAGACCAAAGGCCCACCCTGCCCAGGAACATCTGGAGGGCACAAGGTTGAGGAGCCTGGTTTAGGCAAGTCAGTGAAGGATAGGGCTATTAATGACTACCAGCTCTGGTTGCTATTCCCCAGTATTGGAGGCAATATAGCTCTGAATAATGATTGCTGGGGGTGAGCATTGTACTCTGGTCCTGCTTTTGGGTTACTTTGAGAACACAATGCCTGTGGTCTAATTCAGTTAGGTTCTTCTTACATTCATACTCTAAAAAGAGCACAACTTAAGCTGAGGTTCTTTTATTTTTCCTTACTCCCCACCCCTGCCAACCGTAAGTGCCTGCAAACTGTTCTGAAACACACTGCTTCAGTTATTGGCCAGTTGAGAGGAGGGATCCCACTATAAAGAAGCTGATATTCAGGGATTAATTGTATCAGTCCTATGCTTTTTTTTCCCCTTTGCAAAAAAACAGGGCAACCAATCAGTTTCTGCTTGTGTGTGAATTCTTTCCTTTAGCTCGCACGTGGAAGATCCTGTCCTTCGTTGTTGCTTTGCCTGGAGTTGCTGTGTGTATGCTGAACTGCTACCTGAAGGCTCAGCAGGAACATGAAAGGCCAGAGTTCATTCCTTATGCCCATCTGCGCCTCCGGACCAAGGTATTGGACTCAAACCTGTCCACAAGCAAGTCTTGTTCTTTATTTATTTGGACCACTTAACAAGGAGATGGCACCAAACTGGATGATGATGCCTTAAGAGCTTTCCAAATCAGTGCAGTTTGGAAAGGTTCTGCATGCAAAGCTGCATCCCATGGTATCTAAACATGCTATTCCCCCACCTCTGGATCCGTCATGCCAGATAGGTTGATGATGAGATCTCAAGAGGTATCCAAATGCATAAAGAACATGCAGACTGAAAAGCCACTTTCCAAAATTATATAGTAGGGAAAGGTAGTAAATGTTAGTGCAAAAGCTGTATTTCATTAAAAAAAGGTAGCTGAAAAAACAGTAGTGTTAAAGATCAACTTAAAAAGCGAAGACACATCTGTGTCCCCCCCCAAAAAAAAAAACCCCCTGCATTGTTTGATTATGTCTGCTAGGTCTTCTTGCACCCAGCTCTGGCCAGTTGATCTTGGGGTGCCCAATGAAAAATGAAGTGGATCCCATCAGCCTGAGATGTGCCCAGCCCTTCACACTGCCCTTCACCCCATAGCCAGTGCCATCTTAGTCCCACTTTATTTTATTTTGTTATCTATTTTTTTATTTTGCACAAAAATATTTTTAACCTGCATTTGAAATATATGTGCGTTTTGTTTTTTTCTAAATGTCCCAATAGCTACTAAAATGGCCCTGTTGGATCATTGCCTGTGGCCCACCCACGTGACTTTGTCCCAGCCACTGGTCTGAACGAAATAGGGTGGGATGTACATACCTAAAGATATAAAGAGCTCTAATTTCCATCATGGCTGCTTTAGTTGAGATTCCTACATTGCAGGAGGTTGGGCTAGAAAAATGACCCTGAGACTCTTTCAGCTCCATGATTCTATGAATCTACAATTCTATACAGTTGTCATTTTAAGCGTTTAGTTTAACTCAGTCATCCCCAACCTGATGCCCTCCAGACTGTCTAATGACCACGGCTAAGAGGAATCTTCTAGGAGTGGCTCCCAAGCTCTGGGATAGGTTACCATGTTCAGTGTGGCCAATTCAGGGAGTGGTGTTGACTGAAAGAACCGTTCTCATTTATAATTTAGTGTCAGCTCTGTCTTTTGTCTCCTGGTTTTGCTGGTAGTTTGTATTTAATTATAATCTGCTTTGAGTCACCAGTAACTCTGAAACTACTGTTTTCAAGTTGTCCCTGCTCTGTAGCAGTGACTTCTGATTTAGCCTGCTGTTTGGTGCTAATTTGTGCTTTTCAAGCATCATTTTCAAAATAATTGCTTTTTAAAATAATCTACCGTGCCTTTTTCATTTATAAGCTGTTATAAGTCGTTGAATTCCTGCTCTGTAGCTTGCTAAAAACTTCAATCTCTTCTTTCTATAGCCCTTCCCATGGGGTGATGGAAACCATACTTTCTTCCACAACCCCCATGTTAACGCTCTGCCAACTGGCTATGAAGATGACCATTAAGCAACTGCATCATGCCAGCCATGTGGACCATTTAAGGTAGCTGGACCAAGACCCACGTTGGGACCAGCAATGCTCTCCATTCCTTATACTATGAAATGATGAAGTTCTGACCTCTAGCAGAATGTATTGTTTGTTCCAGAGGTCACATTAAAAAGAAAAACACTTTCAACCAAATTTTTCTGTGATTTTCCTTAACTGTCCTGGGGAAGCTACAATTTTGGTTTAAGACAACCTAAACAGCAGTGTCTGTACAGGAAAGCACAGCGATTAAAGGTTCTTTGGGGAGGGAAAATGGGAACATGAACCATTGTATGGTTTCCTTATATCTTTTCATGTTTGAGCAGATTATGTTCTGAAATGAAGTGATAAATTTTCTCTGTAGTGTGCAAAGGGATGACAAAAGCAGAGAACAGCCTTCCCCAATCTGGTGCCATCGCAACTTTTGGTTACAGTGCTCAGCCGGTGCTAAACTAGTCAACCAGTGATTTTAAAACAAATGAATTTCTATCTTGCAGTAACAGCTTCATTTTTTTCAAAGACATCTGTTGCTTGCATTCTGATTCTTAACCACTGTATTTCTTATGCATTAGTTTAGATTAAAATTTTCATGGAAGTAAACCTTATTTTTTTTGCAACCCAAAACACATTCTTATCCAGCTTATATCTACATATATATTTGGCGTGTGTGGTGTTAGGGGAGGGCTAGTACCTCCGGTGAAGGAGCCCAGGGTTCTCCTAGATGGTGGGTTTATGCCCTAACCACAACTTCTGATACTGAGGAGGGCTAAATACTTAAAAGATTATTTAACAAATGAATTGGTAATTAGTGGAATTTTACATAGTGCTCTATATGTTGTTGTTGTTGTTGTTTAGTCGTTTAGTCGTGTCCGACTCTTCGTGACCCCATGGACCAGAGCACGCCAGGCACTTCTGTCTTCCACTGCCTCCCGCAGTTTGGTCAGAAGTGCTCTATATACATACCTATTAAGAAAGACCAGTAGCTCTGTTGCTGCTGCATTGACTGAGATGGAGATTTGTCTGAGGCCATTGAACTGAATGGATGGCAGAGGCAGGCAAGACTTGAGCTCTGGCATCCACAGCTGTTATCTTAGCTACTTCCTAGTTCAGGGAAGAGCACCAGTATTGTAAGCTGTCCACCTATGATACTCCGAAGCAGTGCTACACAAAGTAAATGACCACTACAATCTTACATATTTTTATTCTTGTTTAATTCTGTTATTGCACACAGCAGAATGCATACAGCTGATTCATTATATCAGAAGGCACTTTCTGTTGCAAGAACATTTCCAACACTGACAACAGGGCTGCAAGAAGTTGGTTGTAGAATTCTCTGTGGCGTTTTGCAGGTGACCCAACTATTGAATTCAGTCCTTTTAATATGAAACAAACTGCATTTTTCTTTTTAAAAATGCTGCTGGTTTAGGAAAAATTAAAATAAATGCAGATTTAATAGATGGGGTTGCCCCTAAAGTCCATTAACAATGTCCATGTGGTCAGGAGGGTGTCCACACTTATTAATGTTATACTGAAATCCTTTTGCTTAAGAAACTAGACTTGTCAAGGTTGTAAGAAATGCGTGTCAAGCCAACCTCTCACATAACGTAAAAAAGCTTCACATGCAGAGTTGTCCGTTTCCTAGTTTTGAGGAGTTTCGACCCAGCTGCCTCTGAACGAACACAAATGCATTTTAGCTACTATAGTAAGTTTGTATAACTCTAGATGCTTGTTGATATCAGCTACCAACTTGTTTCAATTCTAGATTTCCTCCTACAGGTTTATAAACCAGGCAACAAGTTAAAACAATGCTGGCTCATTTTAATAATCTGACTTTGGCCGAGTGAAATGGAGACCCACCTTTTACACATCCATCTTATGCTGTAGACAAATTTCAAGTTTTTGAGGTCAATCCCAACAACACTGTGCTGAAGTTGAAACCTTTCCTCCCTTTGGTAAATAGAAAGCATTGTACCCCTGAAACTTCTACATCTGGCCTGGGCTTCTTGGAATAGCTGAACGAACAGACACAGAACGAGGCCAACTTCCTCAGAGGCACAGTATTTCTCCAGCAGTATTTCATCCTTTAACATTAGGTTAACTTACAGCCCAAGTGGAATTCTCTGCTACCACTAGAAGTGGAATTGACAAACAGAAAGTAAAATCCCAACAGAACACATTGATTAATGTATGAGATTGACCTTGACATTCATTTTAACAGTTGCAGTTAAGGTTTACATAAATAAAAACAACTGGATGATCGAAAACCAGGCATGAATTTCTCCCCAACTCCTTTGTTAGAAATACATTCAGTTGTAAATCGGAAGAATCCCACTGTGCACATGATAAAACCCACAATACGTCAGTAGATATGAAGCTTGCTACTAGATTAATGAGGCAGATGTTACTGCTCATGGGCCGAACAGTCCTTGAATTTCTCCATCCCCATGGACAACATAGCTAGAGTCCTTGGCCAGCAGCCAACTAGATTTAGCACGCCGGTGTGTGTTCAGAATATTTTTTTCTGTGACCATCATGGTCAAGAAGAGTTTTCAGACTTCTCTTTGCTGGGGCCCATGAATTCCAGTCCTTCAATGGGGATGTCTTTCTCCTTAATAGCTTTCTGGAAGAAACAAAAAGGCAAGCATATTTTAATATTTACAAATATGGTCTCAAAAAGTAACCAAATTATAAAAAAATACAAAGGGCGGAATTCAGCATTCTCTGCCCACTAGTGCAAGGGTGAGAATTAATGCTCCACAAGAGAGAAATTCAATGCAACAGCTGTGCTAGCCAAAACTTCTTGCATGGCAGATACATTACCAACCACCTAATTTTGCATTCTCACGTTCAACAATGATCCACTGCTGCAAAACATTTCACTGGTGAAACTAGTATACTTGTAAGTGACCTTAACTTAGAACTACATCTGATAAAGCCCCCAAATTCTGTATTATGCTTAGGACAGTGGTTTCCCTATTTGTACAGAGAGAATTGCAAAATTTGGGGGTAGAGGCAAAATTGTTCCCCATGTCTGAAGCTCCTTCCTAAAATTGTGTACACATTCCTAAAATGTCCCTGGATACATTCTGAAGGCACACACAGGTCTGGGTCTGATCAGTGCCTGGAGGAGAGAATGTCTAGCACCTAAATGTGCACCACCGTGGGAGACATGGAGGAAAAAAGTGGAATATAAAGACATTTGCAAACGTATTCCTCATGCCTGGCTATTGTCTATGCTGGATTGTAAGCTTCCAGAGGTCAGGGATCCATCCACAGAACATTAAGAGCAAAAATATGGTAATAGCACTGTATAAACAGCAAACAGCATTAAAGTGAGGACATATACTACAATTATAGCAATTGCTGTAATGGCTATAACTTCCTCGTTCCCTTGCAAGACCCCCCACACAAACACGTTATTGCGGGGATTACCTATTACATTATTGCTTGTGTAAAAGCAAAACACAAAATGGCACTCGGAGAAATAACAAAAGTTGTTCTCTACAGTTCAACCTCTTTCCCTGCCAAAAAACCATAAGCTGCCACCCCTGTCATAAACTATGCTACCCAGATTGTGTGGGCAGAGACTTGTGATTCTTACATTGCAGGGGTTGGAGTAGATGACCCTCGGGGCTCCTTCCAACTCTACAATTCTATGATTGTGACTTCCAGAGTTTTGTGTGATGTATGCATGTCGATCAGTTCTGCCTCCACCAACCAGTTGTTCACTTAGGGTCTGGAGGAGGGGGTAAGTGTACAATTATTGCAGCCTGAGCCTGTCACTAGAAGTTCCAGGGACTGATTTTGAGACCTGGTGAATATGTTGCCCTCTAAGGATCACAAAGCAGTGTACCCAACTTGCCTCCTCCCCCATTCCCCCACAATATTCCTGAGGGTGAGAGGTAGCAACTGGCCCAAGGTCTCTCAAGGAGCTTAATGACCAAATAGGGATTTTTGAACTTGGATCAACCCAGCCCTAGTCCAACTTAGACTGCGCTACTCTAGTGCTCTCCAGATGTTTTGGACTACAATTTTCATAAGCCCCATTCACTTTATTTAATTTTCTCTCTCTGCAACCCATGCAAAGTACCGTATTTTTCCGTGTATAAGATTAGGGTTTTTAACCAAAAGGTTAGGTGCGTCTTATACTTATACCGACCTGGCCACAGTGATCCATGCGACGGCCATCTCCAGGCTTGACTACTGTAATTTGCTCTACGCAGGGCTGCCCTTGAAGCTGTCCCAGAAACTCCAGCGGGTGCAGAATGTTGCAGTGAGGCTCCTCACGGGGTCTCTGCCATGAGAGCATATTCACCCAGTGCTTTTCAAGCTGCACTGGCTCCCGGTGGAGTACAGGATCAGATTTAAGGTGCTGCTTTTGACCTTTAAAGCCCTTCACGGCCTAGGACCCTCGTACCTACGGGACCGCCTCTCCCAATATGCTCCACGGAGAGCCTCAAGGTCCATAAATAGCAACACCCTAGTGGTCCCGGGCCCTAAGGAAGTTAGATTGGCTTCAACCAGAGCCAGGGCCTTTTCAACTCTGGCTCCGGTCTGGTGGAACGCTCTGCCTCATGAGACCAGGGCCCTGCAGGATCTGATTTCTTTCCGCAGGGCCTGTAAGACAGAGTTGTTCCACCTAGCCTTGGCTTGGAGCCAATTTGATTCCCTCCCTCCCTCCCTCCCTTTTTTCTTTTCCTTCTCCTCCTGCGATGAGGCTACATTTTAATATTCTAATGTTTCAATATTTTAATGTTGTATTTTTAATTCTGTTTTTAAGTTGTAATCATTTAACTTTTTTTTATTATTGCTTGTAAGCCGCTCTGAGCCCGGCCTTGGCTGGGGAGGGCGGGGTATAAATAAAAAAAAATTATTATTATTATTATTATTATTATTATTATTATACATGGGAGCATCTTATACACAGAAAAATATGGTCAGGTCTTGTCTGACTTCACTTAAAGGAAGACCTGCACGCCCTCCCCCACTGACCACCACCAAGCACACCCTGCCTGAGGTCCCCTAACAGAGACGAGAGCCACATCTTGCATTTAAAGAAGTATCATACCACTTTAAAGGACCATGACTTCCCCCAAAGAATCCTGGGAACTGTAGTTTGTCAAGGGTGCTGGGTTTTTTATTTTAAAATTTGCATTTCTACCCCACCTATTTCTCGAAGGAGCTCAAAGTGGTGCGCGGAATACTCCCCTTCCTCATTTGATCCACACAACAACCCTATGAGGTAGGTTAGGCTGAGAGGGAGTGACTGGCCTCAAGGTACATCCAATGACCTTCCTGACCCAGTGGGGATTTGAACCTTGTTCTCCCAGGTCCTGGTAGTCTGATTTGCTAACCGCTAAACCACACTGACTCTCAGATTTGTTAAGAGACCACCGAATTCCCTTTCCGGAGCTACAATTCCCGGAATGGCTTCACCATCACAGGGGACTCTGGGAATGGCAGCTGCATGAGGCAAGCGGAAGCATCTCCTAACAGCCCGCAGCACCCTGAAAATACTGAGGTTTCTAGAGTTCTGAGCTGTGACCATCAGAGTGTTGTTGTAGCTTTTAAGCAGTTATGTTCTGAGAGCTGGCTAGGCGTTATGTTCAAGAGTGCTGGACTCATAGCTGACAACTTCCCCCCGTTTTTAAGGGAAATTTCCCTCTTCCGAATAAGATTCCTCTCAAGAAAAGGGAAAAGTTGACAGCTATGGCTGGACTCGACTATCGACCTTACTTGGGTGACCCTGAGGAAGTCCCAACCTCGCAACCTCACCGAAAGGATTAAATGAGATTGGGGGGAGGCGACTATGTTCCAGCTCCTTCGAGGAACTAAAGCGAGACAGAAAGGCAAGAAATAGCGCTTTAAACGCGAGGCGCAGATGCAGCCGAAGCCTGAAGCTCAAGCCCCGCCGCCCCGACCTCTGCATGTGCTCAGAGGCATTTTTCCCCCTTGCCTGGACGCAGAGCTGGTAGCGCTTGAAGAGTTGGGCGCAGGGGTCTCCGCTGCCGTCGCCGCCCTCGCCCTTCAGGAACTTCTCGGCGAACCAGCGGTTGAAGCACTGGTCGTACTCCCGCTTCATCTCCGTACAGGCCTCGCCGACGCTGTTCATGGCGACCGCAGCACCGACCCTCCAAGCGCGAACCCGGAAGTAAGTGGACTTCCGCCTTTGGCGCACGGAAGCGGGGTTACGTGCCGACGCGCTTCCGGAGCGCCGGGCCGGAGGAAGGCATGTGGGCTCGGCGGCTCGCCCGTGTCTTCCGTGCGGGGTTTTGCTCTCGGGCTGGCGTTCCTGAAGGGGGTCTCCCCGCGCCGCCTAAGGAAGCAGGGGCTCCCCGGGTGAGTAAAAGGCCCGGCGGCGCCTAAGCAGAGCTTGTCCCCAGAAATACGAGGTGACAGGAGCGTGTGTAGAGGTCTTTTAAACAATAACAAAAACCAGCAGTCACTGGCGGGTTCTTGGACATCTAGCCTAAGGGCTTTCAAATTGTAGTGATGACAGTAATGCATTAATTGCATTTGTTGGCCACCTTTCCTCCAATGAGCTCAAGGTGATTTACAAGGTTCTCCCTATTTCATATAATTATCATGCAGCCATGGCTCAGTGACTATAGCAGCTGTATTGCATGCAGAAGGTCGCAGGTTCGACCACCAATGGTATCTCCAGGTAGGGCTGGGTGAGTCTCCTTGTCTGAACCCCTGGAGAGTCATTGCCTGTCAGTGTAAGCAATACTGTACTGAGCTAGATGGACCAAGGGTGTGTAAAGCCGCTTCCTATGTTCCACGTACACCAGAGGGTGGAATACCTCAGGCCCTGGGGCTGGTTGCAGGCATCTGGATCTACCAGGTCCACAAGATTCTGCCCGTGTCATGCCTCTCACAGGCTCTGCTCAAGCGCCTTTTCTGGATGGAATATGCCATTGAACTGTGATCATGCCTCTTCCTTACCTGGGTGGAGGATCAGATCAGAAGAATCAGCATCAAACATTAGCCATAGCAATAAAATAAAATGTACTGAAGGTAGAGATAAAAACTTAACTATACAAAATACATTTTGGAGGTTTACATCAATAATCAAATAATAGATCTTATTCTAATTGCCCCTGCCCCTTGCAGATTTTGCTGTCAGCAGAACCTGGGTGGAGGGTGTGTGTATATATCAAAACCTATGGCTTGTGCATGGTTGCAATATACCCTACTGTCCTTCCAGTAGAATCTATGTTCTCTGGTATTCACTGTTTATATAAGTTAAGTGCTGTCCTCTGTTCCAACTATTACTGAATTCAGGAAAGTTTGGCTTCTTTAAGTATTTCAGCTGTGTGGGTTTTTAACAAGTTTATGCAATCGACATTGGAGTTCCAAACATGTGTACGTACTTGGAAGCAACAGAAAGAGCAACAAGTATATAAAGCCAAGAGAAACTGCAATACAAATTTCCTTCTAAATGTTCTTTTTACAGGGAAAAAATGGATTTTCAGAAAGAAGCAGATGTGATTCTGTACAAGTTGCTTTATGTTATCATTTACTGAGGATCTCTTTGCAGGATCTAATTGCATTACTTTTCCTCTTCCAGAATAAAAAAGTAACTTTGGAATTGCTTGATCACCTGGAGCGGCTGGCACTTGTCGATTTCCGCAATCAGGAAGGTGTGGAGCGTTTGGAAAAAGCCATTGAATTTGCTGAAAAACTCCATGCAGTTAATACAGATGGAGTAGAGCCGATGGATTCAGTACTGGAAGACAGGTAAGTATCAGGATCACTTGCATATCAGCTGTTAAAATTTTCCCTATTGGTCCAGCAGGGAAAGTCTTGAATTCTTCTGAAATTGGTACAGGATATTCCTGGGCTGTTTTTGTAAGAGTCTGTGAACACTTATTACTCATCATCATAACCAGAGAGTAAATAAACATCAGAGAAAGCATGTGTAGAAGATAGCCCATAAGGCTTGTTGCCACAAATCATGTTGATTGCTTTTGAAGTAAAGAATAACACACTTGAATCCTTGGGGGGGTCAGGTGGTGTAGCCTGATCCTTAGGTGACAAGCACTGTGGTAAGCTGCTTCAATTCTGTATTTATCCCAACTACCTCCACAATGTTGAATAATTATTTGTTCTCCTCAGGTATCTGTACCTCAGGGAAGATGAAGTCACAGAAGGCAACTGTGCAGAGGAGCTACTGGAGAAAGCCAAGGAGACCATTGAAGACTATTTTGTAGCTCCACCAGGTATCAGATATGCAGTCAAGGCTTTGCTGTAGTTTTGACATTTCTAGACCTCTTCCAAGTTTAAGAGCATGTGTTAGACAGAGTTTATTAACAATCACCTCCTAACTAACTTCAGTTAAATAATGACAATCTCCAATTCAGCTAATGTACAAGACAGATTAAGAGCAAGTCTGTCTTTTAAGGTGGGGTCCTCCAAGCAACCCCGAATTATGCAAATAAACAGTTGAACTTGCACAGCTTTTGATGTTCTGCATAGTAATTTTGCTAGTCATTGATTTGGATAAGCATCTGTGCAGGGTAGTATAGTGTCCCCTAGCCACTGTGGAAAACCTACTCAGAAACCCTTCTACCTTTTGTAGATTTACAATGCCTTGCTTACATCCCACGCAGTTTTGCCAACACAAGGACTAGATTTTATAGCTGAGTCCCAAGGAAGCAGAACTCTGCCTGCAGTATCTTATTGCTCTGTCTCCACCACCATCCCAGGCATGCATACTGTACACACCTAATTGTGGAATTACCAAGAAACAGAGTTGCTCTGATAACCCCTAAAGAAGCATTAGTCAGTGCATTTTGCTTAACCATCAGTAACTGAGGCATACATGTTTTATACCACTGCTAGTTTTACTATGTATTAGATGGTACAAATGTTTACTCTGGGTGTAAGAGAGAATGGCTTACGCTGTCAAAGCAAACCTATACTAACAAGCACTTAATTCCAGCCAATTTTATTCTTTGTGTTAGGTAACATCCCTTTACCAGAGCTTGAAGACAGAAGGAGTTTCCTGTGGAAAGAAGAGTCCTAGGCTCTACATCAGATGCCACAATAGACTTCTTCAGCAGCCAGCAACTACTCCATGAAGCTGCATCCAGGATAAACCTTCACCACATCCCTTGTGCAACTTGACCTTTCTCTCTGAAATGACTGCTGTTTCTGTACGCTTAGGCCTAAGTTATTATTGACTCTGGCATTTTTAAATTGTGTATACAATCCAACAATGAGGGCAACAATCCAACCCAGAGTTAAGTGTCCTTAAACCTGCTTATTTCAATTGGCTTCAGATGTACCCAACACCATTTTTAGTTATGGCCAAAAGATTTTCGCAACCATAACCCTTTCGCCTGTTCAAAAACAAACACCCAAAACCAAACTTTCTACTTCTGAAGGGGAAATGGTTTTAGAAAAATGACCGAGAAACAAGATAGCAGAATGTAGATTTCTGTATATTGAAAGGAGAGTGATCACGGCAAGGACCGATGTGTCACTGTCCAGTGTTCTGTGTCTGGATAAGCAGACTGACATATTTGGGGAGCAGAATCTCAAGGCTATCCAGCTGTCAAAGGTGCCCAAGGATGGAGTGGCTGTCTGTGATGTGCAGAATGATACGAGATGAAAGAGGGGAGACACAGACTTCTGGCATTTTCTTCCTATCCAGCCCAAGAGAGATTCTGGGCTAGCCCACACCTCTCAAAACATGGGAGAAGTATAGGTGTGATGTTTAATGTTACCATAGATTCAGGGAACAAGTTGTATCAAGTGTTTCACAGATAGGTATAAAGGAAACACTATTTTAAAAAACCACACACATAAAAACTTGTGAGAAGTAGACAACAGGCAACAGTAGACAATAGGATCTCTGTTTTCCTGGGAAACATATGGCAGACCTTTGGAACAAGCATGTTTCTCAGTGGTATTTGCAATACTATTCTAACAGAATGTTGCTGTAGAGTTAATTCATGAGATGGGCTCATGGTTGGGTACTTACAAAACCTATGAGAGCAGACTAGTAATATTTGGCTCAGAAGGGGAATCAAAAGGCATTGAAGCACATTATCCTCAACTATGCAGGATTTGTCATTTTCATATTGGCATATGGATTTCTGCTTCAGAAAAGGAAACTAGTTGAGATGTATGTAATAAATAATTTGCTGATCTGAAGTGCATTTCCTCATCTATTTGACCTGTTTATGTATAACATATGCAGTCTGACCTTTTATTTATATAGAAATCCCATGGTCACCGGTAAAGGTAAAGGGACCCCTGACCATTTGGTCCAGTTGTGAGCGACTCTGGGGTTGCGGCGCTCATCTCACTTTATTGGCCGAGGGAGCCGGCGTACAGGCTGCAGTTGTTGCATACATAAATAACCTTATCTCATTTGAGATTCAGGTAGGTAGCCGTGTTGGTCTGACACAGTCAAAATAAATAAAAAAAATGTCCAGCAGCACCTTAGGTAAAGGGACCCCTGACCATTAAGACCAGTTGTGGGCGACTCTGGGGTTGCAGTGCTCATCTCGCTTTACTGGCCGAGGGAGCCAGCGTACAGCTTCCGAGTCATGTGGCCAGCATGACTTAGCTGCTTCTGGCGAACCAGAGCAATGCATGGAAATGCCGTTTACCTTCCCACCGGAGCGGTACCTATTTATCTACTTGCACTTTGACATGCTTTCGAACTGCTAGGTGAGCAGGAGCTGGGACCGAGCAACGGGAGCTCACCCCGTCGTGGGGATTCGAACCACCAACCTTCTGATCGGCAAGTCCTAGGCTCTGTGGTTTAACCCACAGCCCCACCCACGTCCCATAGACACCGGTAGCACAACTCTATTGTATGCATGGATTGGATTGCAGCCTTAACATGATAAAGGTAAAGGTAAAGGTACCCCTGCCCGTACGGGCCAGTCTTGACAGACTCTGGGGTTGTGCGCCCATCTTACTTAAGAGGCCAGGGGCCAGCGCTGTCCGGAGACACTTCCGGGTCACGTGGCCAGCATGACAAAGCTGCATCTGGTGAGCCAGAGCCACACACGGAAACGCCGTTTACCTTCCCGCTGGTAAGCGGTCCCTATTTATCTACTTGCACCCGGAGGTGCTTTCGAACTGTTAGGTTGGCAGGCGCTGGGACCGAGCAGCGGGAGCGCACCCCGCCGCAGGGATTCGAACCGCCGACCTTTCAATCGGCAAGTCCTAGGCGCTGAGGCTTTAACCCACAGCGCCACCTGTGTCCCTCTTAACATGATACAGCACAGTTAATAGTTTAACTTAGCTCCAAAGCTAAGGTTATGCCTTCTTTACAGCTGTTACAAGGCTTAACAAATATTATCCAGGCCAGCACTTAAATAAACTATCACATAATCGGAAAATGCTTTCTCTGTGGTTGCAGGCAAGACAGAAAAGTGAGCCTCTAAGCATGCAATAGTGTCTTTGCCAGGAAGCCCTCTAGTCAAGTCTTTGGCCAGAGAAGGAACCTATCCCATTAGTTGTGCTCTAGTGCTGTGCTTCCTATTCCAGCAGTCCCTTCACTAATTCTGCTGCCTCGCCTGTTATCTTTCTTTGACGTTGCCTCATAATAATTTTATTCTTTATATCCTGCCATCTGGTTTCCCCTGCCACTCTTGGCGGCTTGCAACACATATAAAAACATAGTAAAACATCATACATTAAAAACTTGCCAATACAGAGCTGCCTTTAGAAGTCTTCTAAAAGCTGTGTTGTTCTTTATCTCAACATCTGATGGGAGGGTGTTCCACAGGGAGGCCTCACTGCTGAGAAGGCCCTCTACCCAATTCCCTGTAACTTCGCTTCTCAGTGAGGGAACTGCCAGAAGGTCCTTGGAGCTGGACGATAGGGCTCCTTCAGGTATATGGAGCCAAGGCTGTTTAGGGCTTTGTAGGTCAGCACCTTGTGCTCAGAAACGTACTGGGGGTCATGAAGTTACAGGGGCCTCTAGAAAAGGCCCTTAAAACAACTGGGACTTCATAACCAATTTATGTCATGTGTATTTGGCATGTGAAATACTACAAGGTCTGTTCTTCCAGTTGTGGACAGTCACTGCTATTCCATCATCCATACTGGACCTTGACTGAATGCACCTGTGCTGTATTTTTCTGCTCCACCCATCTCCCCAAATTTTCTTCTCTGGCAGGTGCACAAGTACTTCTGTAGCTTTTTTTGTGGGGGGAGGAAGAGAAAACCCAGGAAGTGCACGAGAGCAAATGTTACCAGCTTTAGTTATGTTTTACAAAGGGCAAAACAGAAGATTGTGGGTTTTTCATAGGGACAATTGTAGTTTTTAAATTTTAATTAATACTCTGGTGTTTTGCAAGAGTGATATTTACTTGACATGTAACAGAGTAGTATAAGAGGTGTTCTGCTATAGAGTTCTATTGGTTTTATTTAAAAGTCCAATGTCTGCAATTGCAATTTGGGTCTCCAAGATAGTTCCACATGTGTCCTCTGCTGAAATGGTTTCAGACACGCTTACTGCATGTGGCAGTCAGTGGAAATAGGCAGGCTCATGTCATTTTTGCTGCCAGAAATGAAACAGCTAGGCTACGTTCAGGCGAGGAGCAAAAGGAAGTAGGGGTGTGGCAATCAGGAACATTCACTAGAACATCACAGATGTGACAAACTCCCCCCACATGCTGCAAGCAAGTTTCCACTCCAGTGGTCACTGTGGATGATTAATGGGTTATTTTCACTTATCGGTTTTTATCTGGATTGTTTTTGAACATGCATGGGCTGGCATTTTTATGAAAACAACGTGTAGATGCTGCAAAAAAAATTGTGTAAGCAACACCAATTCTACAATGCACTCCCACATCTGAAAGCACTCAAGAGTTATTATATCTGAGCAACTTTTAAATTAT
Organism: Podarcis cretensis; assembly: GCF_951804945.1. NCBI lineage: Eukaryota > Metazoa > Chordata > Lepidosauria > Squamata > Lacertidae > Podarcis > Podarcis cretensis. The sequence goes on from NC_137186.1 coordinate 27,512,992, forward strand.
ATTACTGTAGTGTAAATATTCTGTTGATTTTTCCCCCACAACAATACCCAGCTTGACCAGTAGACTTTGATAAACCCAGGAACAGAAAGGAATTTAAAAGCTGTATTTTACACCAGCTTCCCACCTGCACAAAAGACAGTCACCCACTGATGAGTTACAGAAACATTTAAGTATATTTCAAAACAACACAACAGGCTGAGCCATACAGGTTGCTCCACTGCTTTACAGCACCTTCCTGCAGACAACCATTAACGTATACTAGTTCTCAAGCTCATATCCCTTCGTTCAGAAGAAGAAACAAAAACAATGTACATTTTCCAAACAAAAGAAGTTCAAGTGGCAATGTTTTATAGTATTTCATTACCAACACTTCCCTAGTAAAAACTGTAAGTCATAAAAAAAGATTTTATTGAATAAGAAAGGGGGGGAAACAAGGCTTCCTACGAAAGACTATATCCATCCATTTTGGAATGTAAACTCTGAGCAGAAATGAAGAGCTCAGTTCACATTTTTAGAAGTCCCTGTTGGGTGCAATCAGTATGGCCTGAAGGGAGAAGAGTAGCGTGGCGATCCCCTGCTTTGGTATGGAGAATCGCGACTCCTTGAACCAGAACGGGAGCGCGAGTAGCCATAGCTGATGCTTCTTTCAGGACAAACTCTGATATAGGATGTTTCACCCTGGAATTTAAAACAGAGAAAACCCAAACATTGGCATAACATCCTGTGGTCAACGTTATGAATGAATGAATGCCAAAAATGAAGATCAGGAACCAATGCACAAGTGGCTCGAGGCTGGAGATAGCTTTTTTCCCATATATACGCAAGTAGGAGTCCATCTACTGCTGCTGCATTGGGCCAGCTCTGATGTGGCCCTTGAGGGTCTACAGACGAAGGGCATGTGTTACATAACAGCTAGTACGGTGCAGGTATTAGTAAGGCAAACACAGCCATGTTTTGTCCTCATCTAACTAAGAGAAGGGCGAAGATGTCGATAGTTTCCAACTTTTAACTGCCAGAGGGAAATAGATGTAATCTAGTGGAGTCCTTCAGCATAGTTGGGAGATGCCTTGGTGAACTGTCTCACCAGCTCATCTTAATTTAATTGTATCTCAGCAGCTCAGGTTCTGAAGGGAAATCCCACAGCAAGCAGCCTCCAGCTGTGACAGAGGGGGTGGTTGCAGCAGATGGAAGAAGGTGGTTGCAAGAGAGGTAGCAATGCCCCAAGACTGGGAAAAAAAACTGGTTTATGGCAGAGACATCATGAGACCACCATAGGAAGAGGTTCCATGCATAGGTGGGAATGACTGCTATTGTAACCACTATGGTTACTCATCAGCATCTCTGGGGAGAAGCGCTGCAGTTTGTGGATGCAAGCTCTGGCTGCCAAGGCAAAGGTGAGCTAAGCTTATTCAACAGCCAACCACTAGCAATCTCTGTTCAACTTGGTCTGTTAAAGGGAGAATAGCAAAGCAAGTCAACTCGACTTACCTAGAAGAAGACAGAGGCAAGTAAATCCATATGCTTATTTTTTTTCCATGTAACTTAGGAATGAACCCCAGAGAACCTGGCCTTGGCTGTCAGGGCTCACACCACGCCATCATGGGGCAGGTTTCACAAGGCCTTGACCACTCTTTTAAGATGGATTCCTAACATGCTACAAGGATTACTATTAGCCACCAATTCCGAGACTATTGCTAGACTGTGCCCCCGGAGCCTCTTGAGAACATCACAATAGGACACGTTAACGCATGTTCCTCCATGACTGGCACAACGCACATGCTCTTCACCCACAGGCAGGGACCCACCTCATGAGATCGGAATTTGGTGTCATCCAGTTTACGCAGTGCGTATTCCATGTCTTCCTTGCGGAGAAACTCAACCACCCCCATTCCATCTTTCTGTACATCTGCATAACATACATCACCAGCTTCACGCATATGATCCTTCAGGTCCTGCCAGCTGCCTGATGGAGGAAGCCCTGAGCAGTGAGAACACAAAACATAAGAGACTACGTAAAGAGATGGCACTTGCGGCTTAGGCTGGGCCGGAAAATGCTGCACACCCTGGAATGGTCCCTCCAGTGGGTCTGAGACTCCATCCACCACTTCCACAGACTTCCTGCTTATTAAGGATCCAAAGAACAGCAGTTAAGTTCCATTCCTGGGTGGATGAGCCTTTCATTGTCAGCAAGGTGGTCCCCTAGGTAGGATTCAGAGTTCTGGGCATTGAAAGGAATCCTCCTCCTGTTGGTCCAAGGTAAACTTAACATCACCCCTAACTCTGCCTGGACAGCTTGTACTCCACATACGGCTTAAGTTACTCAGGATCAGATTCCCATCCAAGAATGATAGTCCCCTTCTAACAGTATGAGTTTGGATTCCAATTTGTGTCCTTGGGCAGCGAAGCAAGGATACCTGTGTTTAACTATCAGCATGATCATTAAGTAAAGGCAAAGGTAAGTGGCTCCCCTGTTCCACATCGCATTCTGGAGACACTAGAACACTGCTGCTCCTAGCAGTTTTCAAGAACGCTTCACAATACTCTCTAGCAATGCATGTCCTCCCATTCATGCCAAACGTCAAAGAGATTCCTCCAGATATCCTCCCTGCCCTCCCAGGCTTCTGTGGTTCTGGGGTTCAACACTTTTGTTTTCAGGTCCTGATGCAAAGCTGAGGAGATTGCAATTCAGTAGTTTCCTCATAGGGAGCAATCACATTTTTAGCCAGGATGCCACAGTACCATGCAGAGAAGCACCAAGATAGGTCACTGTACTTTATTTAAGCAGTACATGGGAATAAACATGTTTTGTTTTTGTTTTTTTTAAATGAGTTTTGTTTTAAGTGGACCATTCCGTAAAACTGGTCAGGGAGTGCTGAGTTTTCTCCAGAGATTTGGTCGCCATGGCAAAACCTCCAAAATACATCCACTTCTCTCCAGTAAGAGGCATTTTCCACCTGTCTCTCCCAACTCACTAAACAAGACACCTACTTCAGATATGGCAAGGTTCCTCTGAGGGATCCACAAGGTTATTAACTGAGGGATCTAATTCAGGTTATTTTCTCTCATAATAAGCAGAAATACTGCATAGTAGCAGTAGCTCAGGCAGCTCTTTAATGCTCATTTTTTTGTCTCAGAGAATCATTTGCTTTTATGAGACCCAGTCCTCCTGGCCCTGCACACTACAAGGATCTTCTTCTTTCCCTTCACCCTCCCAGTTGCCCATTTCCAAGTCCATTGAGTTCATGCCTGCCTACAGGTGGAGACGAGATTTTATCTTTTGCTCACCATTCATTCACGAAGTTGAACTCCAAAAGCAAATTAAAGTAGGCTTCCTCCGTTATTTGAACCAGAAAGCTGTCTTCTCCTCTCGCAGCTCTGAAAAAACTCCTTCACAGGAACAGTTTTCTTATTAAAGAAGAAACCCTGTATTATGGAAGCAAGGTGCTCCTTCTCCCCAATATAACAAAACATGTGGCATGGCATCAGGATGGCTCCCAGCCAGTATGAAGTATGGAAGGCAACATACCTGAAACAAGGACTCGGAATTCAGAGCGCCGTGAAGGAGGGCCATTCCTCCCACGAGGGCCCCCACCAAAGCCTCCACCCCGTCCTCTGGAAGGTTTGGGAAACTCAACGCGTAGGCGACAGTGACCATAATCATAGCCATTCCTCCCATAAACTGCATCTTCTGCATCTCTGTGAACAAATAATATATGCATGAATTTAGCATTGCCCAGACAGCACAAGAAAGGTACGAAAACAAGAGAAGAGTCTTTTGGCACCTTACAGACTAACACATTTTGTTGCTCCTTAAGGTGCAAAGAGATACTTTGCTGTGTTTGTTGCAATAGATTAACCCTCTGGAAAATGAGTAGTCCTAGGAACTACTGTACTTTGAAACTTAAATATAGAAATATTTAAATATAGTAGGCTGTAAAAAGTGGAGAGGTTCCCAGTTTCTAAGCTGGAAGATGTTAGCACTTGACATTTATGAGTGATAAAGTTGTTTCTAGCTTTGGACAAAAGTCACAGGATGAAACATACTGACTGAACACAGTGTTCACCATCAGGATGCAAAATGTTGCAAACAATAAAAAGAATTCAGAACATTCATGCCTTACACTTACAACAACAGTTAGCATATCATAGCACCAGGGAGTTCCTATTTATTTTCCGAACACCAATTACTCTGTTGACTTGCTAGTCTCCCTGGAGTAAAATCAAGAAGGTGGCAATCAGGTTAAAAAACATTAGTGCCCAAGGCACCTTTGCTCCAGCTGTTTCAAAAAGCCATTGTCAGTTACGCAAAGAAGGCTACTTTCAAGAGATACAACAAAATGAAGAAGCTTCTCTGTATGCTTATGATCAACAAGAATTCCATCAGCAGACTACTTTCTACAGATCTATTAGCAATGTGCCAAACACTGCTTTGGGAACCCCTGCAGCCTGCTTCTTTATGCCAGCATATTTTTTGCAGTTAATCTTCTTCCCTGATGTAGTAACCCAAAAAAGCCCTTCACTACACCATTTAAGGGGTTGTGGTTGTGACTTTTGTGTAACTGGACTAATTTCTGATGCAGTCCAATCCTCTGTTCCTCATATTAAGGATTAATGGTCTGTTGTCAGTCATATATGCTGTGGTGTTGAGCTACGCATTGCATAAACTTCTATATCTGAAGAAAATGACTAAGTCATACTAACAACAATTTGCCAGAATCAGAACAGTACATATTTGTAAAGCAGATTTAATATATACATGATCAACAGTTCTGCAAAAATGAAGGAAACACCCCTTTCCATAGGATTTACTGATGTTTTAAAATATTATATATTGCATTTTGTTGTTATATTTAATGAGAACCACATTGTGAAGATTTTGATTCTTGAAAAGCAGCACAAAAATTAATGAATTAAAAATTAATTCATAAACATTCCAGGATTTGTCAAGAAAGGAAGGAAGGAAGGAAGGAAGGAAGGAAGGAAGGAAGGAGACTGGCAACCTACTAAAGATGCAGTGGTCTTTACATCTAGATCTCTGACTGTATAATATTAACAGCAGATGAGCCATTCCACAGTCCATTTTACTACTCCCCCCCCCCCGAATAATCATTTATGAATTGGGAAAAGGCACCATCTTATCCTCCATCTTGTTTCTGTGCATTTTTAAAATATAATGGATTTTTTTAAAATAAAAAAAAACACGTCACCTTGAATTAGGCAGGATTTGTATCATGAAAGGCAGAATATAAATAAACTGAACCCAAGGTGTGGTTTGAAGCAGAGGTGGGAAAACTGTCGCTCCTCCACTGCTGTTTGTTATTGGACAGTCCCAGTTGCAAGCCCCAGCAGGCAAGGATAGTGGGAGTTGTAGTCCAACAATATCTGGAGAGCCACAGTTCCCCACCCCTGAACTAGTGGCTGGTATTTTTGCAAAGAATATTGGTCTAGGTGCATCTGATCCACCTATGTTCGGGAAGGGTCATACCTCAGAGGCAGAACACCCGATTTGTACGCAGAGGATCCCTAGTTCAATCCTTGACATATCCAGTACTGTATGTCCTGTCTGAATCCCTGGAGAGCTGCTGCCAATCTATACAGGCCAGGGCTGAGAAACCTTTTTCACATCAAGAGCCACATACCCTGCTGAACAACTTTTCATGCGTCAGATGCAAAAGTAGACACGCAGCAAGTTACCTTCCAACAGTTGGCCATCTCTACACAAACTAGTCCAACAACATGTGGTTTGGTGAAGACTGTAGGCTGCATTGGATACAATGCAGGGTCTGCTCATTGCCTAGATGGGAGGCTGCCTGAGAAAACACTACCAGGTGTATAAGGTGCTATATAAATCCCAATAATAATAATAATAATAATGTATGCCACCTTGGCTTCCATTAAGGAAGCAAGGTGGGAAATAAACATAATACATTTCATATAGATTATTTTAGGATTGTAGGCAACTGAGTCCTACTTAGGGAAAGCCCATCAAAACTGATGGACCCAATGCTAATCACGCCTATCAATTTTAATGGATTGTATCCATTGTCAAACTCAATAGCAGACCCACTGAAACTGATGGACCCCATACAAGTTATGTCTGTTAATTTTAATGGGTCGCATCTTATCTTAGTGCTACCCAAGAATAGTAGACCCATTGAAATTAATGGACTGTAGGGCAGTCTTATTTTTGTAACTAAGTTGTTTTAAGCTGATTTTAATACTGTTTCAATTGCTGGAACCTTAGGGGGAAGGGTGGGTAATGACAATGTGATGGTATTTGAACGATTGGTATTAGTAATTGTGTTACAAATTGGTATTGTTATTATGAGGCTATTATTGGATTGTAATTGAAAACTAATAAAAATTATTATCATAAAAAAGATAATGTGACACTGTAAGGCAATGTTTATTTTTATTTGTGTAGCCGAAACCATTCCAAAACAAAACATCTATCAATTTCAGCAGATCATATCCAATGTCAATCCTACTCAACAGTACTCGAGACCTGCTGAAATTAACGCAATCTTGGGCTCATCCATTTTAACGGGTCTACTCTCTGGAGCATGGGCGAATGCTGGATAGCAACCCCCCTATATCATTAATATAAATAATAATAATCTGAAAACCGTCTGGGTGGGTGGATGCAGGTGGGTTTGATTCCCTCCCCCTCTTTCTTTTTCCTTTCTCCTCCTGTGAAGAGGCTGCATCCTAATGTTTTAATGTTGTATCTTAATCTTTTAAATTGTATTCTAATCAACTTGTTTTTATTATTGGTTGTTAGCCGCCCTGAGCCCGGTCTTGGCTGGGGAGGGCGGGGTATAAATAAAAAAAAATTATTATTATTATTATTATAGCAGAAAGCCAGCATGTGATGTGCCAAAAGGAACCAAATAAAAATAAATTTAAAAAAGGCGGGAAAGGAGGAGGAGGAGAAGGGGGTGAGGCGGGGCTTGCACCTCACCCTGCCAGCAAGATGGAGAGCCCCACATTCACAAAATGCCAAAAATTGGGGTTGGAGGGGCTCCTCTTCCTCCTCCCCCCACCCTCCAGGCATGCTTGGGACCCCCCCATTCCCAAATATGAGAGATTATTGGGGGGGGGTTCTCTACATCTCCCGCCTGAGGGAACCCGGGAACCCACCCGCCCGGCTCCCCGTCACCCACCGGGGGTCCTCGAAGCGGACGAAGGCGAAGGGGGCGAGCCCGCGCTTGCTCTTCAGCTCGATGTCGCGGATGCGGCCGTACTTGTAGAAAAGCTCCTCCAGGTCCTTCTCGCGCACGTCGGCCGGCAGGTTCCCCACGTAGATGCGGCCGTCGCCGCCGCCGCCGCCGCCGCTCCCGCCTCCCCGGCCGCCCCCTCCGGACATGCCGGCCCCGCCGCCTCCGTAGTCCATCATATCCCGGCCCCAGCCCCCAGACATCCTGCCGAGTCCCTCACAGGCCGCTGCAAACGCCTCCGGGGCCTCGAGCCAGCCAGCCAAGTCAGTCAGCCGATTCGGCCTCGGCCGCCGCCGCCCCCTCAGGCCTTCACACGCCGCGAGGAGCAACGTGACGGAGGACAAAAAATGAGGAGCGGGGAGGGAGGGGGGAAACCGCAGCTTCAAGGGGAAGAGGAGGAGAGAAGCGACGCGCCACCGAGAAGAGATGGGGAAGTGGGGTGGGGGGGAAGGAACGGCTCCTATGCAAACCCTCACTCCGAGGGAGGGAGGGGGGAGCACGAAAGAGCCACCGGATGCGCATGCGGCGGCGGCTGCAGTGTGCGCATGCTCAGGTTTCTGTGGGCCAAGGGTGCCTCCAGCGGGGCGGGCGGGGATATTTGAGCGGATGCGCGCAGTTCAATAGCTTGATGCCACTTGTCAGGGCTTCAGGCCCCAAAGGATCCTGGGAAGTGTAGTTTGTTAAAGGTGCTGGAAGCTGTTAAGAAATAATAACACCGATGCCAGACTAGCTGCAACTCTTGAGAGTTCCCTGGAAAGAGAAGGATTGGCCGTTAAACCTCTCTGAAATTGTAGCTTCGGGAAAGGGAATATAGGGAAACAGTGGTACCTCGGGTTACAGACACTTCAGGTTACGTACGCTTCAGGTTACAGACTCCGCTAACCCAGAAATAGTACCTCGGGTTGAGAACTTTGCTTCAGGATGAGAACAGAAATCGCGCGGCGGCAGCGGGAGGTCCCATTAGCTAAAGTGGTACCTCAGGTTAAGAACAGTTTCAGATTAAGAACGGACCTCCAGAACGAATTTAATAGTAACATTAATAATAATAATAATAATAATAATAATAATAATAATAATTTATTTATTTATTTATACCCCGGGCATCTCGCTGGGTTTCCCCAGCCACTCTGGGCGGCTTCCAATAAAACACTAAAATAAAAAAGGTAAAGGTACCCCTGCCCGTACGGGCCAGTCTTGACAGACTCTGGGGTTGTGCGCCCATCTCACTTAAGAGGCCAGGGGCCAGCGCTGTCCGGAGACACTTCTGGGTCACGTGGCCAGCGTGACATCACTGCTCTGGCCAGAGCCAGAGCCAGAGCCAGAGCCGCACACGGAAATGCCGTTTACCTTCCCGCTGGTAAGCGGTCCCTATTTATCTACTTGCACCCGGAGGTGCTTTCGAACTGCTAGGTTGGCAGGCGCTGGGACCGAGCAGCGGGAGCGCACCCCGCCGCAGGGATTCGAACCGCCGACCTTTCGATCGGCAAGCCCTAGGCGCTGAGGCTTTAACCCACAGCGCCACCTGCGTCCCTAAAAACACTAAAATACAATAACCTATTAAACATTAAAAGCTTCCCTAAACAGGGCTGCCTTAACCCGAGGTACCACTGTATTGTGGGCATCCTCTGTCTCGAGAGTGTGCCTCTGGGGATAGCAGCACCAAAGTGACCTCCAGGCACAACCTTGGGCAGTCTGTATGGGGGTACTGGATGCCCAGACAAGACCCACCCCTCTTCCGCCTCGCTGATGTGGTCCAAAGGAAGTCAGAGCAATATATTTCAGCACCTTTAACAAACTACACTTCCCAGGATTCTTTGGGGGAAGCCATGACTTCTTAAAAGCGGTATCACAGTACCTTCCAGTGCATGGAAAGGCAGCTTAGCTATCACACTTGGTGTCTGCATTGTCCATCACTGATTTTGTTATGTACTGAAGTTCTCACCTTGGGCCAGCAGGGGGATACTGTAGATAGTTTTCACTCAGGTCCACATATGCAAATAAGGAATTGAAATTTACGTTCAGTGATTGGATAGTTACAGAAAGTTGTTACTGTTGCCTTGTAGTTGAGCTCTATATAAGCAAATTGGCTGAACCCTTCAGTTCAGTTCAGTTCAGTTCTGGCCTGTGAATAAACAAGAGCTGTTTGGAGAATCACTGTGTTGTCTGATATGTTCAACCACAACTTAACAGATTTATTACTGGACTTTTGCCTTCCTTTCTGCCCACCCATTAACAAAGCCACATTAAGGAAAAGGCTGTTTCAGTGGGAGACATAGGAACAGCTGTCCAAACATTGGGGACTGAGTTTTTTAATTTTATTTTCCTCTTCCCTCCTTGCTCTTTTTCTCGTGTGCTGTATTTTTGTTTGTTTATTAGCATGTAAACCTGCAGGTAGATAGTGTCTTGTCTTTATTTCGTGTAAGCCGTTCTGGGATCCTTTTTGGGCTGAAAAGTTGGGTACAAATGCTCTAAATAACAAAATAAAATAAAAAGGCAAGCCTGTAGTGCATGCATGCACACACACGCTCCTTTGGGGCCTAGTGTGTTGCACATTCCAAGAAGGATGCCTGCTAATGAGCTGCCCTTAAGTGACATAATTGAAATCTCAAGACAGAGTAAAACATCCATGATCAAAACTAAAAATTTCCAGCAACACTTGCTTCAGGCCCTGTTGGGGATGCTTTCTGATATCCTGTTTATCCAGCAAATCTGGTTGAAGCCTCGGTAGACAGCATTTACTCAAGGCAGGTAAGATCAAAGTGGCCCCCATAAGCAACCTTTTAAATATGTTCCAACTTGATTTTAGCTTTTATTGCTGATTGCCTGCCTTGTTATTTTTTAATGTTATATGTTTTGTTTGGACTCAAATTTTATGAATGTGAAGCTTTGCCTCTATAGGCATCATTTTAAAATTACTTTCGCTGAACCACATTTGCCGCTTTAACAATTCCTTGTGCTGCAGCTGGGGATGGGCAGTAGATCAAGCATCTGCTTTGCATGCATGACTGCTGGGAGAATGCAGCAATAAGAAATGCTATGGTGCATCTGTCCCAGCAAAACCAGACGCCTTCATCTGTTCCAGCTGCAACAAAGCATGTCTCTCCTGTATCCATCTCTACAGCCACAGCAGGCACTGTAAATCTCTAATGGTTTGACTTCAGTCCCGAAGATGCACTCTTCCATTGTTTCCTGAGACAGATGGATGCCCACCAACTGACCCTTGACTTCAGAGCATCGAACAGCATTAATCTGTTACCAACAGAAATTGTTGGTATTTGCTTGATCGCACAGTTAAACTATTGAACTTGCTCCAGCAGGAGACAGTGATGACCACTTTGATGGCTTTAAGAGAGGATTAGACAAATTCATGGCTACGTTCTGCTTCCAAAGCTGGAGACAGTAATGCTTCTGAATACCACTTGCTGGAAACTGCAGACAGAGAGAGTGCTCATGTGCTCAGGTCTTGCTTGCCAGTTTCCCATAATGGGCATGTTATGAGAAAAAACTGCTCCTTTTCCATTATGAGGTACCCAAGAGCCCATAGAGTCCTTTTGTAGGTTCTCTATCGGTAGGAGAAAATAACAGAGACCAACCAGAGAATATTGAGAAGCAAAGCAGCTAGTAAGCCTGATCTTTATTAAAGCTGTTGCAACAGGGTGCTCCCCAACACACACAAGGGGGGGGGAGGGACCCTAAGTCATGCGTGCAAGTTCTTATATAGACATTTTAAATTGCTTGCCCTAGAGTTCAAGACCACCCCCAGAAGCATCATATATACATCACAGAAGGGGCGGACTACAACAGAAATCTGAGTGCGTTGTTTTTTTCTCTTGTCTGCTAGGTTGCTTGACTGAATTACCTGGGCATCCTGGCCACTTTTTTGTTACTCAATTCCTGAATCCAGGTCACAGGTCACAGGCTCACACTCTATTCATATCTTAAATGTGACCTTAAGGCAGGATTTGTGAGAGAGACAATGGGGAGATTTCCCATTTCCTTCGACCTTGCAGAGAAATATTTGAGGTCATTTTGGGAGAGAGAAAATGGTTTCAGGCCTTTTCTGTGGGTTTCAGACATGTGGTTTACGTATTTGTATGTGTTTGCTTGGTACATTTATGAACATCTATTTTATATATATAACACCTTAAAATTCTTATAACAGGCATCTGGTGGACCACTGTGAGAACAGGATGCTGGAATAGATGGGCCATTGGCCTGATCCAGCAGAGCTCTTCTTATGCGTAATTCCCAGACAGTGTGAGAATTGTCAGTTCACTCCTACCTTCTGCTTTCCATTCTTGAGTCAATTGCTGGTACAGTATATAAATTTTTTTTCACTCAAGCCGGTTTTGATGTGTATGTTATTTGCAGTCATACCACACTTATGTGTCACACGGGGGTGTGGCTGTGCTGTAATGCACATTGCAGAGCCACATGATGTTCTGGACTAGAAAAGATTATCTCAGAGAGGAGCTGAGAACAATTTTACAGCAAAGGCAGGGAAACATTTTTCAGTAAGACAGCTGCATTCAATTCTGGGTAAGCTTCCAGGGGCCTTTGTTGGGTAGGGCCAGAGGCAAAGGTGGGTGTGATCAGAAGCAAACATTTGGCTGAGCAAGGAATGGGAATTTTACTTTTGTACTCTAGGCTAGCTTCTTCACAACCATACACCCTCTGTTCTCCATTAAGGCAAGCAAGAAGTATGATAATTGATCAAGGTCATATTCTAGCTGGGCAATTTTTTTTGAGGTGAGTGTGATGCTGGGCCAGGGAGGGTTTTGTGACCTGGAGAAAGTGTCCCAATGGGCCAGGCAGATAAGTTTTCCCAGCTGCCCTGCTAGTCCTACAGCCCAGGGGTAGGGGCAAAGCCTCATCCGCTCATGATGATGATGATAATGATAATAATAATAATAATAATTTATTATTTATACCCCACCCATCTGGCTGGGTTTCCCCAGCCACTCTGGGCGGCTTCCAATAAAACACTAAAATACAATAACCTATTAAACATTAAGGTAAGGTAAAGGTAAAGGTACCCCTGCCCGTACGGGCCAGTCTTGACAGACTCTGGGGTTGTGCGCCCATCTCACTTAAGAGGCCAGGGGCCAGCGCTGTCCGGAGACACTTCCGGGTCACGTGGCCAGCGTGACATCGCTGCTCTGGCGAGCCAGAGCCGCACACGGAAACGCCGTTTACCTTCCCGCTGGTAAGCGGTCCCTATTTATCTACTTGCACCCGGAGGTGCTTTCGAACTGCTAGGTTGGCAGGCGCTGGGACCGAGCAGCGGGAGCGCACCCCGCCGCAGGGATTCGAACCGCCGACCTTTCGATCGGCAAGTCCTAGGCGCTGAGGCTTTAACCCACAGCGCCACCTGCGTCCCATTAAACATTAAACGCTTCCCTAAACAGGGCTGCCTTCAGATGTCTTCTAAAAGTTTGGTAGTTATTTTTCTCTTTGACATCTGGTGGGAGGGTGTTCCACAGGACGGGTGCGACTACCGAGAAGGTCCTCTGCCTGGTTCCCTGTAACATGGCTTCTCACAGCGAGGGAACTGCCAAAAGGCTCTCGGCGCTGGACCTCAGTGTCCAGGCAGAATGATGGAGATGGAGACGCTCCTTCAGGTATACTGGACCGAGGCCGTTTAGGGCTTTAAAGGTCAGCACCAACACTTTGAATTGGGAATCGGAAACGTACTGGGAGCCAGTGTAGGTCTTTCAAGACCGGTGTTATATGGTCTCGGTGGCCACTCCCAGTCACCAGTCTAGCTGCTGCTCATGAGACAACCACCTGTGATCTCCTCCCAGGTAAGAGAGGGCACCACCTAACTCCACAAGGCAGGGAGCCTCTGAACACTTTACTTACTATCTATTAAAACATTTCTATGCCTCCTACCATATTAGACTGCATGCAATACAACAAAAAAGAGAGATAAAAACAGTATCCAAAAGCAGCAAGGTACAGCTAACAGTTGAAGGAGCACTCCGAATCACAAAGTAATTACATTCTGCACATGCTCAGGAACACTGTTCTCTCTGGTTTTATACATGCATACGCTCAGAATCATTCAGCTTGCAGACATGCCATCCAGAACGTCTCTCTCCTAGTTCTTCAGAGAAATCTTGCTGTTTGCTAGCGCACCCGCTGACCTGCGGCTTGCCTGGTCCTGCAAGGGCGCCCCCAGCAGCACCGCCTCCTTGCCCTCCGCCTCGCGGCCCTTCTGGCTGACCAGGCCCCGTCGCCACGGCAACGGACGCCGGCGCGGTGCATGCCGGCCTGCAACAAAATGCAACAATAAAACTCTACGGGAGGCTCAGGAGAGGCGGCCAATAGTCTCAGAGGAGTATTGTTGTCGTGGCCAATGGCAGCTGGCGGCGAGCTGGGCTGGGCGTGGCCGCTGCCGGCGGGCGGAGGGCGTGGCCGGGGCATCCAGGCGGCACTCGAGGCTTGTTCGCGGGCGAAGGCAGAGGCGAGGCGCGCGCGGGTTTCCTAAGCTCGTTACGCGACGGGGGCAGCCTCCGGAGGAGCGCCGAGGTGACAACTTGCTCGTCCGCTCCACCAACGTCCCTGCCCGCCGCCGCCGTCGTTCTCGGAGGAGGAAGCAGCCGCAGGAGCCGCCGCCAACCAGAAGCACACGGTGAGGGGCGGCGGCGAGGTTTTTAGGCGCGGAAATTATAATGGCGTCGGCAGAGACGATGGGAGGGGGCGGTTGGGGACATTATTCATATGAGGAGAGTTTTATAGCGTGATTCCGGCCAGGTGTCGGTTGGGTTCTGAGGGACCGTCCAGAGGCCGTTAGAAAATGATATATAAAGTGACATTACGGTTACTTGAACTGTCGAGGAGGAGACGATGGGGGTGTGAGGGGGAGACGACATTATTATTAGTAGTAATATCATAGTAGTTTGGTATGTAATTCTGGCCTTCAAAAAGTTGGGTTCTGCGAGCTGACCTGAGGCTGTTTGAAAATACAGATTAATATTAGTGCGGTACAAGGATTGCTGAGGTGGAGGAGGCGATGGGAGTTTGAGGGGCGTGTGGGGGAAGAAACGGTATTATTATTATCATTAGTATAGCTTGCAATTCTGACCCTATAAAAGTTGGGTTCTCTGGAATGTTCACAGGCCGTTTGAATAATTCTAATACGGTACAAAATTTAAATGGCGTTTTAAAAACCCATTAAAGCAGGTCATGATTAATGTGGGATTATTATCAGTTGGTTATTTGAGTTATTGAACACGTTTGTGTTCTGCTCATATATAAGTTGGGCTCCCAGAATATGTAAAATGTAAACTTATTTTTTTTGGTGGTGGGGGGGGGGAGAAACCCCTTGGGAGGAGTTATAAATAAATCTGCGCAACTGAATCAGAATCATGGGTAATCGTTCCTCCATTTCATTTATTATAGATTTTGTTTTTTCGTAAAGTTTGGTTCTCTGGGCAGTTTTACAGACCGTTAAAATACATAATAATGCAAAACTTAAAAAAAGTTTTAAAATAAATGAATTCCCTAAGTTTTGCAATTTAAATTAGAGGGGGAGGGTGGAATTAGAAAGTGATATAGAAATGACTTTTAAGCACAGTACATAGTGTTGGCATCATGAAGGGTTCTGGAGAACTTAGATGCTTGCAAGCTTATTTTGCAACCATTTAAGTAAGTGTTTTCACCAACTGCATTTTGGACAGTTATCCTTTCTTCCCCACCTAATGTGAACCTGTACAGTTGGCTGATTTTGCTGCTCCTGATTTTCTTATATTATTTTGAATGAAGACTCAAACTGGGGAGCCCTGTAGTGAGTTTGATGGAGGAGGAGGATTTTGCTGTTGCACCTTTTTTTTTTGCTTTGAGTTGCAGCCTAATTTTTTGACTCCACAGAGAGAAATTTAAAAAGAAATGCTTGAAAGTATTCTTAAATAGTTTTGTGCCATGTGAGGTCCAACTATTGAGATAAAAGAGAAACCACAGCCAGCTCCTCTTTGGTTTGCAATAAATAACTAGGGAAGGGAATAAATAGGAGGGGAGGTAACAGGAGTACGTTTTCTGAATAGGTTGTTGGGCGTATATTTTTCATGGGGGTAGGATTTGTGGTGGATTGCACTATATTGCTGTATTATCTAGTGTGCTAGGTATTGTGTAATTCCTACTCTCTCAAGACACTGACACTTCAGTCTGTAGTGTGTGTATGGGAGAGACAAGGCTTACTTAAAAGGCATAGTATGATTGTGTGGGTGTGGCAAGGAATCTCTGAAGCCTTGTGGGTAAAATGGGCAAATGAGGGAGGATGTTAAATGTCTAATGATGTGCAAATGTTGGAAGGGGTGATGGTGGGAAAGTTTCTGATGAAGATATTATCAAATTGTTTGTAACTCTGCAAAGCATTGTACAACTTTAAACTAGTCCCCCTGTCCATCCCTGCAATTTTGTATTTGTTAAAAATAGAATAATAAAGTTCCTTAATTGCATCATTTAATCTCTGAAATAACCTTAAAATAATATACTAGATGTTCTGTGCCTTGAAGCAATACAGAAAAATAGTTTGGAGAAGAAAGGAATCAAAATAATGTAGGAGGAGTTGGGAATCCTGTTTGATGGGAGGGAGTTCTTGCGAGCTGTACAAAGGGTATCTTGTGGGCAAATAGTTCTAGGATGTAAGAAAATGTGGAATTCCTGCTTGAGGGTGAAGACAGTTAAGTCTGTAGATATAGTGATGAGAATACCTTGGTCTGCATTCCCGGAGGTGGGTGGGGCAACTCAGACATCTGTGGCCAATTAGGTCGTCCTATAATGAGCCAAGCTCAGCAAAAGGTGTCTGCAACACACTGCATTTGTTCAGTCTAATTTAAGTAGTGTGTAGGTTGTTCAGCTCAACCCCCAAGGTGGGGTCTGTGTTTTACTGAAGTACATCTGGCACATAAAGTGTTGAGCATATTGGTCTCTTCTTGCAGAAATAATTTATATGTTTGATCTTACATGCTTGATTTGTTAAAACAGTGTGAGGAGATAAACTGCATGTATATTCATTAGCTCATCAGAAATACGAACAGATGGTTCAACTTTGTGTCTCCAGAACAAATTCTGGGGTGTGTTTAAGAGAGTGGCTGGATGGTTCTGGAAATTAAGCCACTATACAGTAAAGACTTTTAGCTGGTGTAGTGTATGGATCTACCAGCACCAGTTAACATTTTGAATTCTTGTCCATTGTGCTTTGTAGGTAACCATGAGTGATCGAAAGGCCGTGATAAAGAATGCAGATATGTCTGAGGAGATGCAGCAGGACTCCGTGGAGTGTGCTACACAGGCCTTGGAAAAATACAACATTGAGAAAGATATTGCTGCCCACATAAAGAAGGTAAAGCTTGATAATTGTTGCATGCTGCTAGTTTAGAATTCTTAGAGGAAGAGGAAAATTCAGACTGAGGGACGGAACAGTTAAAATTATTTCTAACTAAACATGTGTCCACAGATTTCTTAACTGGCAAAGCTGATTTTGTATGTGTAGGAGTGTTCTGGCCTGCCAGGGAATAGTTGGACATTTTCCTGCATTTCCTTCACAGCCTAGTCTATGTGGGTGGTCTTAACTGCATGTCTGTGTTCCTAGAGGGTTGTCAAGCATCTGTGATCTTCTGACTTTGGCAGAGCTTGCAAGAAGCTTGCCAGATCTGCTGTGACAGTGGGCAAGCTTATATCTGCATAAGTAAGACAGTGTGGAAGCATACACATTTGTTCCTTGAACATGAGAAAAGTACAAAACCTTAAAACATTCCTTAGCATAGCTCTTAACAAGTTGTAGCAAGATACACCCTGCATTTGCAACAGTGCTATTCAACAATTCAGCACTACGAAGGCAGGCCACAGCAAACCTCATGGTTTATTGCTACCATCTTCTAAAGCATGTTTTTGAAGAGTTTGGTAGCCCTTGCTTGTATTTTAACCTAGCCTCAATTTGGTATGATGATCACTTGGAAATACTGATTAGTTTTAGCTATAATTATGATTAGCGGAAACAAGTTGGTTTCAAATCAAAGCAGGCTTTTTTCATTAACCAGTTAAGATTAACCACAATTCATGGTTTGAGTGCAACAGTAAATTGTAGTTAATTGAATCAGCTTGTGGGCACACTGGAAGAGGCGCTAACTTACAGTTTAATAGTGTACAAACCTGGCCATTCAGACTGTTTTGCATGTGGACTGGGGGGGGGGGAGAGAATGTAGTAGACACTCAAGACTTGCTGCATTAGCCACTATACGTTTAGGATTTGTCTGATTCAGGGGTCTGCAACCTAAGGCCCAGGGACCCCCACCGCCTGCTCATGGACCCCTGCCGCCCGCTCTCCTCCTGCTCCGTGCCAGAAGGAGCCCTGGAAATAGCGTTTGCGCGTGCTTGTGTGCGGGACCGTGAACCAGCCCAAGCCACAAAAACTTGGCCGACCGCTGGATTGAATCCTACTCCAGTACAGGGACACAAGTGATTTAATATTAGCTGATATAATAGTGTATTAAATGCATAGTCTGGTACAAGGATGGGAGTAATCCCTATAAAAATCAGTACTCTGAAATTTGCTAAGCAATATATTGATATAAATTGGTTGAATATCAACTGCTCCAAGCCTCTGTAAAAGAGAATTCGTGTTTCCAAGATTTAGTAAAACATTACCATAATAAACCCTCAATTTCTTTCACAACATTATTTTTCAGAATAAATATAGATGAGAAATTACAGTGCTAACAATGCATAACTGTCCCTTTTTAAGCACACCATATCCTGGTCGCACCCCCCCCCCAAAACTTTAGGATTGGCTGATACTGTCATAGTTGCTTTGAACGAGGTTTTCTTTACTGCATCTTTGTTGCAAGCCATTACTTAAATGCCATTACTTTAATAATTTCCAAAATGACTTACCAAATCTTGTGAGGTACAAGGTGAAATAGATTCTTTATTGTTCCATAGACATTACTTTCTTAAGTCAGTTGAATTAAGAAGCCACACTTAAATAGATAGCACAGAGGAGTATTGTACTACTAATTATTAGTTGTATACATGCAGGTCCTGCTATCCGCATGCTTGCAATGCGAAAATTCACTTATCCTTCTGCCCAAACCTTGCTATGAGGACCGATAGCCAAAGAACTGACTTCCTTGCTGTTTGTGCTTTGCTAGTTGGAAGTGGGGAGCCAAGAACAAAGGAATTGGGGCAGGGGAGATAAGACATGGGTTTCCCATACTTGGGTCTTCAACTGGTTTTGGACTGCAACTCTCATCATTCCTACATAGTATGACCATTGGTCAGGGATGATGGGAACTGTAGTCCAAGAACAGCTGGAGATCTAAGCTTGGGAAACTCTGGGTTAGGCAAATCTGTTTTCCTCTGTTCTCTTGCAGATTAGCTGCAAACATTTCAGGAACTTTGGTGGGGGTGGGGGAGAGAGGTTGGACAAATCCCAAATTAGAAATATTTCCATAGGAAATGATGAAATGGTGGACTTTGTTACAAAAGTAGGACCTGTGCGTAACTTCTCTTCCTAAACCCAGACAGCCTGAACGGGCCGGGGCGGGAGAGTGCTAGAGTCCTGTCTGGTCAAGTTGTGTGGGATCAATTCCAAGCTGTTACCTCCGAGGATGTGGACAGGCTGCTCGGACGAGTGAAGTCAACCACCTGTCTCCTGGATCCTTGCCCATCCTGGCTTATAAAAGCTAGCCGGGAAGGACTGGGCGATGGGCTTCGTGGGGTGGTGAATGCTTCCCTCCGTGAGGGAGCCTTCCCAGACCCGCTGAAAGAGGCGGTTATTAAACCGCTTCTTAAAAAACCATCTCTAGATGCGGCCACGATGGCCAATTATCGCCCAGTCTCAAACCTTCCATTCTTGGGCAAGGTGATTGAGCGAGTGGTTGCTGAACAACTCCAGGCACGCCTGGAAGAAGCGGACCATTTGGATCCCTTCCAGTCGGGATTCAGGCCTCATCATGGGACTGAAACTGCCTTGGTCGCACTGGTTGATGACCTCCGGCGGGCTAGGGACAAAGGTGAGAGCTGTTTCCTAGTTCTGCTGGATCTCTCAGCGGCGTTTGATACCATCGACCATGACATCCTTCTGGACCGTCTTGAGGGGCTGGGAGCTGGGGGCACTGTCATACAGTGGTTCCGCTCCTTCCTCCTAGGCCGTGTTCAGAAAGTGGTGGTGGGGGATGAGTGTTCAGACCCCTGGGCTCTCACTTGTGGGGTGCCTCAGGGTTCTGTCCTCTCCCCCATGCTTTTCAACATCTACATGCAGCCGCTGGGAGGGATCATCAGGAGGTTTGGGCTGGGTGTTCATCAGTATGCAGATGATACCCAGCTCTACCTCTCTTTTAAATCAGAACCAGTGAAGGCGGTGAAGGTCCTGTGTGAGTGTCTGGAGGCGGTTGGAGGATGGATGGCGGCTAACAGATTGAGGTTGAATCCTGACAAGACAGAAGTACTGTTTTTGGGGGACAGGAGGCGGGCAGGTGTGGAGGATTCCCTGGTCCTGAATGGGGTAACTGTGCCCCTGAAGGACCAGGTGCGCAGCCTGGGAGTCATTTTGGACTCACAGCTGTCCATGGAGGCACAGGTCAAATCTGTATCCAGGGCAGCTGTTTACCAGCTCCATCTGGTACGTAGGCTGAGACCCTATCTGCCTGCAGACTGTCTCGCCAGAGTGGTACATGCTCTGGTTATCTCCCGCTTGGACTACTGCAATGCGCTCTACGTGGGGCTACCTTTGAAGGTGACCCGGAAACTACAACTAATCCAGAATGCGGCAGCTAGACTGGTGACTGGGAGCGGCCGCCGAGACCATATAACACCGGTCTTGAAAGACCTACATTGGCTCCCAGTACGTTTCCGAGCACAATTCAAAGTGTTGGTGCTGACCTTTAAAGCCCTAAATGGCCTCGGTCCAGTATATCTGAAGGAGCGTCTCCTCCCCCATCGGTCTGCCCGGACACTGAGGTCCAGCTCCGAGGGCCTTCTGGTGGTTCCCTCCCTGCGAGAAGCAAAGCTACAGGGAACCAGGCAGAGGGCCTTCTCGGTGGTGGCGCCCGCCCTGTGGAATGCCCTCCCATCGGATGTCAAGGCGATGGACAACTACCTGACATTCAGAAAACATCTGAAGGCAGCCCTGTTCAGGGAAGTTTTTAATATGTGATATTTTAGTGTATTTTTCATCTCTGTTGGAAGCCGCCCAGAGTGGCTGGGGAAACCCAGCCAGATGGGCGGGGTACAAATAATAAATTATTATTATTATTATTATTATATCCCTGCAGCACTTCTCAAGCTACTTGCTCCAAAATAGTCCAGTTAATGTCAGTATGTTATTATAGTTTCAATGTGATTTGTGGACTGCAGTCTTCCATTGTCTCATACATGGCAAGAACAAAAGTTAAGTCACTGGGCTATGTTGTTGCATGTTTCTTGTATGTATAGCTCAAGAGGTTAGAAGACTGCATTGTATATTCTTTCCAAACCCATGAGTGAAGCTGTTCACTTGAGAAGCTAAGCTATTAAGTTATTCTCTTTCAGGAGTTTGACAAGAAATACAATCCTACTTGGCACTGCATTGTGGGAAGAAATTTTGGCAGCTATGTGACTCATGAGACCAAACACTTCATCTACTTCTACCTGGGTCAAGTTGCCATTCTCCTCTTCAAATCCGGTTAGAACATGGGACTGTTCCACCCCAAACATGCATTTGGTTACAGGACTGCACGCTAATTCCAAATAGACTGAAGTCTTCAGCCTTCCCCAGGGAACATACCTTGATCTTCAAGCCTTTTGTTGTTTTAATGGACAGGTACTCCTCTGTACCATTTTGTGTTTTTGTTGTGGCCATAAAAAAATAGCAAAAAAGTAATCTTGTATGTATTTTCTTTACAAAAAGCAACCCGCAAGTCCTAATTTTCTAATAAAACCTTTGGGCATACATTCAATCTTTAAGAGCTTGTTCTAATACTTCCATATTTGGCCAACTCTCCTATGACTACCAGCTTTGCACTGCAGACTTGAAATAGCAAATTATTTGCCAAAATCAGGGGTGACTGACTTGTGGCCTTCTGGATGTTTCAGATTACAACCCCCATTAGCCATGTTGCTTGAGATTGGTGTGAGTTTGAATCCAAAAACATCTGGAGACCATAGTTTTCTGTCTACTGAACGAACTGGATTTGCCTTTGGCAAAACAGCGCTAGCATTGGAGCCAATAGGACCTGTAAACTATTCCGTGTTGCATCTGATTCTTAAACATATTTACTTGTAAAATGACATAACTGACTCATCCAGTGGGACTTTCAAGCAAGTATGTACGAGGTTGCACAAGCTTATGCATAAATTGGAAGGGATCCCAGTGTGTTCATTGTCTTTACAAGTAATTTTGCATGAGACTGCAATCTAGGGTGTATCTAATGCCTGCAAAGATGATCTTTACTCACCAGTATGCATGCTTTGATGATTAATGCAGTGTACAAAAGGAACAACTGAATTTAAATTACATTCTGGTCAGTGTGATTCTTTAGTTAGAAATATGTGCCAGACTTATTGTCGCCTCTAAAAATGTTCAGTGATTCCTGATTATTCAAATTCCAATATGGAATATTTTAATACATAACATTCTAACCTAATGTAATCAAAAGCATTTACAATACTTGTTCCCAGTAGCATACTTGCACTGTTTTTTTGGTATCATAGTACTTACGGCAGGGCATATTGATGTAAGGAACAGTGCTAGAATGCCTGTCTAAAGCCCAAGGATTAAAACATACCACTGCTTGGAAAAAGAATTATCACCTAGCTTAGCAGGATGTGCAACTCCTGCTTGTTTCACTGACATGTCAGATCTCCTTTTCCCACAATCCAAATCAAGCATTTTACGAAGACCTGTTGTTCTGTACACTGGAGTGCATGCTCAACTTTTCCAATTGAAAATGTTTGCAACTTTGGAGAATGCAACATTAATTTGTAATGAGTTGGTAGCTCTTTGGTAGTTAAGATTTTTTTTGCAAAGGCTGCTACTACTTTTCATTGCAAATATATCACTTGATGGTAGTCGTGCAAGTTCATCTCCTGCTCTTTTCGGGGGGAGGTCAATAGCATCCAGACTGGAAAATTATTTGCAGAAAATCATAGAACTGCAGAGTTAGAAGGGACACGGAGAATCGTCTAGACCAACCCTTGCAATGCAGGACTATGCAGCTGTCCTATATGGGGATTGAACCTGCAGCCTTGGTTTTATCAGCACCATGCTCTAACCAACTGAGCTATCCAGCTTTCACTGTAGGTGTAAGTACAGATACCCAATGTGCACCTTCATCAAACTTTAAATACTGTATGTAGTTTGTGCAAATACTTGCTCCTCTGTGCTAGTTACTCCTTTTTCTAATGTAGATATTAAATCCTGCCAAAAGTAGTGATGATGGAGGGCAGGCAGTCCATGAAGACTTACTGCCACTCAACAGTATCCAGGGGCTTCGGTTCAGGAGATGCAGCACTACACCAAGAATGGCAGTGCCCAAGCTTTCTTCACATACAGGAACAATATTTATCTAACTCCTCACACGTTGAATCTATTGTAATCATGCAGTAACACATACATGATGCTACTATTTAAAGGATGGGGGGGCAGCTCCTTAACCTCATGGTAGAGTTGAAGAGAAGAAATAACATGGTAGTTACACATGCTTACATTACATCAGATGAGGATTATGAGTGTGTTGGTATAGGGCAGTATATAAATTCAATAAATAATAGTTGTAGATGAGGACCTCCATCTTGGTAATTAGAGTATGTACCTGTGGTTGTCCTCTACACAGAGGCTATATCCGTTTTGAGGTTCAAACAAATTACAAGTCTTATTTCAATGAAACAAAGAAATTTGAAAATTAATATATATATATTTAATAAATACAGCAAGAAATCTGGTGCTTCAGTGACTTTTACCCAGTAAGTGCAGACCTCTTTGTTTTTAAGGCTAGTTGGTGCCACACATGGCTACACAAAAGGTGGTTGACATGATTGAAATAGGAAATTACTTGAGTCTTAAAATGCAGCTGCCCTCATGAACAGAACTGCCTAAACTCATCAGATTTTAAAAAAATTCTCACTGAAATAAAAGTCCCATCTTCCAGTGGTTCACGTGTTGTTCCCTAGCAAGATGAGGCAGATGCTTACCCAGCTGTCACATGACTATAGCAGCAGAATACAGCAGCTGACTGATAACTGAAATTTAATTCCCCAAGGGATTAGTGTGCTTTGATGGCATGATGCCGAGTGTGTTGCAAGGCCATAACCATTTGAATTTGGCCATCAGAGTTCAGTCCACCCTTTCATTTTAAAACTTGTACGCTGTAAGATGAAAGTCATAACTTGAAGCCGGAGTGAATAGCCACAATGCCTGAACCCAGGTTCTGATAGTCCACCTTCAGAAAGCCTGCATCTTCAATCATCTCCTTGAATTCTACCTGGAATGCAACAATGGTGATACTGTCAATAAGTGATGAAACTGGGATTCTTGAACATTTCACAGTGCACCTCACCTGGGACACTTGCTGTGTACAATCCTAGGAAGTACAATTGCAGTCTCAATGTTTATAGACTTAAAAGGATTTTAAAAAATTTTTTTTTACCTGGGACGGAAAGCGCCTGATGCTTTCTACGAGATACTGGTAGGATTTCCAGTCACCAGCAATAACCTCACCCAGCACAGGGATAACCTGGAAGCTATACAGATCATACAGACTGCAAAGGGGGGGGGGACACCAGTAGGTTAATACAGATAACGCAGATCAATCTCCTTTCTTGCCATTTGAAACCTTTGACTCGAGTCCTACCCTCTGAAGCAGGATAAAACAAGCTTGCTCCAACTTCCATGTGAAAACCCTTTAGATATTTGAAGATGGCTATCATATCACCTCTCAATCTTCTCCAGGCTAAACACCCAGTTCCCTCAAACCTTCCCCACAAGGCTTTATCTTATTGGTTGCCTTCTGCACATCTTCCAACTCGTCAATATCCATTTTAAACTGCTGCCCAGAACTGTACAAAATACTCCAGGTGGGGTCTGACCAAGGCAGAACAGAGTGGTACTTCAAGGCTGGCCAGCTGTTCAAGGGCCACATGCCACCAAAAGCACACATGCACGTAGACCACACCACACATCCCCGTTACAGTGCTGGACTAAGGTGGTTTAAACCTCTCTTCCCAGCCCAGTGCTGCAATGGAGAGTACACAGGAGAAAAGACAGGAACTGTCCTCCAGTGCTATGATAAAGATAAAGATATGATAAAGATATGATAAAGAGGAAGATGGGGGCTGGGGGGCCCCTCATCTGCCAATCCTAACTCCCATCAGCCTCTTCCTGCAAGCTCCAGAATCCTATGTCCCAACTGGGGATGAGGGGAGTTGTAATTCAAAACTTCTGGAGGTAAACAACATTTGCTTAAGGGGATGAAAAAGAGAGAGAATCTCTAACCCAACCTGGAAATGAAGGAGTTGTTGACATGACTGAATTCTAGGCAGAGGAATCTCCCTCCTGGTTTCAGGACTCGATAAGCCTCCTGAAGAGCCTGGGAAAAAAGGTGGAATGAAGAAGACATTAAGCATATTTATGATGCTTCACACAGTGCTATTCTGAGATCCAGAACATGGATTTGGTAAGGCAAGTTGTGTTCATGTTAATAAACACACTAAATATAATTTAAGAACCGTTGCAAACTCTCAGTATATACCAGCTGCCTTTAGAGACAGTGATTGCCAGTTTTGAGCAAGTTAGAAGCAAGCTGCTGTGTGAGGGGTGACAGCAGCTGAATCCTAGGCTGCTATTCCTTTTGCCAGTCCCTGTTTTCCAGGCCTCCACTGCCTTCCCTTTCAATTTAATGATGTCCACCTAAAAGCTTTATTTTTGCAGCAAGAGAAATAAAATCAAGAGAAATGAATAGTTAAATGGATTCTCCAGGTAGCAGCTGGAAGAAGCTAGCCGGGAATGTAAAAATAGGGTAAGCTATGGTGGAAGCTAGGACGCAGGTGGCGCTGTGGGTTAAAGCCTCAGCGCCTAGGACTTGCCGATCGAAAGGTCGGCGGTTCGAATCCCTGCGGCGGAGTGCGCTCCCGCTGCTCGGTCCCAGCGCCTGCCAACCTAGCAGTTCGAAAGCACCTCTGGGTGCAAGTAGATAAATAGGGACCGCTTACCAGCGGGAAGGTAAACGGCGTTTCCGTGTGCGGCTCTGGCTCTGGCCAGAGCAGCGATGTCACGCTGGCCACGTGACCCGGAAGTGTCTCCGGACAGCGCTGGCCCCTGGCCTCTTAAGTGAGATGGGCGCACAACCCCAGAGTCTGTCAAGACTGGCCCGTACGGGCAGGGGTACCTTTACCTTTACCTTTATGGTGGAAGCTAAATCTATGAGAAAGGGAGTAGGGATTAACTGGCAATACAATTATAAAGGAAATGTGAAATAAATATAAAATTATGAGGATTGTGGAGGGAGCTGGGGGAAGTCCAAAAGAATTTGGCATTATAGTGGATGTGAATGTGTTATTTAAATTTGTAAAAGAAAATTTTTCTAAAAAATTAATAAAAAAAAAAAAAGAAAGGGAGTAGGGAGCCCCACCTGACAAAGCTTCAAGGTATTGAGCAAGTTAGGCACCTGTGCAAGTTTGGTAACAGGACAAGGAGACTCAGGGCAGACTACTCTCTCCTTTTGCCTTTTTTTTCCCTCCTGAAGCTGATCATAATCTCAGCATTATATTGACTCAGTCTCGTAAATCCCAAGTTCTCAAGTAAAGAAGCTCAATGAATAACAACTAGGATGATTTTAGAAGCTGACTAAGCAAATACATGGGCAGATAATGACCATGTACTACTTCCAGCATTAACGGAAGTATTCCTCTCAATACCAGTTGCTGGAGAGCACATGTGCTGTTGTGCTCAGGTTCTGCTTGCCGAATTCCCATAGGCATGTGGTTGGACACTATGAGGCCAGGATAGTAGGCTAGATTGTCTGATCCCTTACCCCTCTCAATAACAATAAACACAGGAAAGCCATACCCTTCTCTCCCAGAGAAACAGAACGGTTGACTACACAAGGGTCAGCAATTTTTTTCTGTAGGGGGCCTGTCCACTGTCCCTCAGACCCTGGGGGGGCAACTATATTTTTGGGGGGGGGGGAATGAACAAATTCCTATGCTCCACAAATAACCCAGAGATGCATTTTAAATAAAAGGAAACATTCTACTCATGTAAAAACATGCTGATTCCCGGATCATCTGCGGGCCAGATTTAGAAGGCGATTGGGCTGGATCCAGCTCCCGGGCCTTAGTTTGCCTACCCATGGACTACATGGACCTCGCTCTGATCCAGCAGAGCAAGCTGCTGTGTTCTTCAAAGAGTAAAATCCAGCAAGATCTGACCAATGCTCACCTGGTCTATATGAGTGACATTCCGGATACCAAAGGCAATTGTGTATATGTCAAAACTGTCATTGTTGAAGGGCAACTCTTCAGCATCTCCAAGCACCCAGGATAATCCTTTGAAAGAATGTAAAGGGAAACTGCTCAGCGGCACACCCTAAGCAACTTTTAGGAAGGCTGTGTCATTAAAGGAAACCAGACTGCTAGGAGAGTATCTACCCTCATTTACAGGCAAAAGTCAACTTAAAGCAAACCAGCACAAGATGGCACACATGTATGGAGTAAAGCTTAAAAAGACACTGCTGTAGCTGTAATATTCCATACGAACATATGAAAAGCCTGCTGGATCTGGTCAACCAGATGCCTGTGGAAAACCAGCAAGCAGGATTCAAGCACACAAGCACTCTCCCCTTTTGTGGTTTCCAGGAACTGGTACTCAGAAGCATTGCTGCCTTCAACCTTAGAGCTGAGCACAGCCTTCATGGCTAGTTTCTCCTCCGTGAATTTGTCTTAATTATTTTTTAAAGCCATCTGGTAGGTGGCTATCACTGACTCCTGTAGGAGTGAGTTCCACAGTTCAACTATGTGCTGTGTGAATAAGTCGTTTATCTGCCCTGAATCTTCCAATATACAGCTTCATTGGGTGCCCATTAAGTTCTAGTAACAAAATCATAGAGTTGGAAGCGACCCTAAGGGCCATCTACTCCCTGCAATGCAGGAATCTCAACTAAATGTGAGAGAGGGAGAAAACTATTTCTCAATCCACTTCCTTTATGCCATGCATAATTTTATAAACTATCATGTCGCCAGTCACTCACCTCTTCTCCATACCTTCAAAGAATAACTCATTATTGCTAATTATAGATAGACATGATTCAATATGCTGAGTGCTTATGGGCAGGATGCTTAAGAGCAGCCTTTGCTGGCTGTGGCTGATGGGAATTGTAGTCCAACGTAACTGAAGTGTTCCAGGTTGACATATACTGTACAAGTAAAGGGGTAATTGAGTAATGTAAGTTAAACTTTTTTCTAGTCAAAAGGGTGGGGCTTAGATGTTGAACTAGGCTATCCATACACGTTTTCCATCCCTTTGCTGAAGTGCCAGTCTATTACCTTTAGAATAACCAAGGCGTTGTGATTTCTTCTTCCCAACCTTCAGCATCTCCTTGTTAATGTCACAAACCACCACATGGGATCCTCCCAGGGACTGATGATCCTCTTCATGGTAAAGCTTGGTAATCTCCTGCCACGATAAATTCTGATGGGATCTCAGCTGCTGCTGGATTCGTCGCTCCCGCTGGGAACGAACGTAATTGATAAACCGAAAGGCGATGTCTCCTGCATTAGTTTTGAAAGGAAGACTCACAATGTGGGATTCTTCCCTAAAATTCAATGCTTAAGCATTGTAAGGGCACTAACGTACTACACTAGGAGTTTCTGTAGTCATTCATTCTCAAGCTGCATTCATTTATTCAACCTAGGAAGAACATTCAGCTCCAAATGCCAACTGTCCTGAGACTGTCCAGAGGAAAGCACAGTCCAATTTCAGCAGCACTCAGGAAAGGTTGTGCATAGGAAGCTGCCTTATGCTGAATCAGCCCATTGGCCCATCTAGTTCAATGCTGCCTACACTGTTCTGGCAATGGCTCTCCACAGTTTCAAGCAGGGAGTCTCTCCCAGTCCTACCTTTGAATGCAAAGGAGACGCTTGAGCACTGAGTCAAGGCCCTTTCCCAAACAACCAGAGGACTAAACGTTTCAGGGTAAAGCATGTGTGTGTTCAGTATCTTGTATTATTGCAACCTTGTGCAAAACCAAGTTGAGAACCACTTGATGGAAAGTATTCTAAATAATAAAAAAGCACCACGTCCACCCACTTTCCCGAAGGTCATTCCCTCTGAGATTGTGTGACTTGGTGCCAAATAGATCTGCAGAGGATTGTACTACCGTTAATTACTTGTTTCAGTCATTAACACCCCTTCATCAGAAGCTCCCAGGAATGTATACAGAAGTGTGACTAAACCAGCTTTCCCAACCTAGTGCTCTTCAAGTGATTTGGACCACAGCTACTGTCATCCTTGATCATTGATCATGCTGGCTATGGCTAATAGGTCCAATGAAATCTGGAGGCCAGTAGATTTTGGAAGTCTAGAATAACCCTGATTCACACACAACATATAAATACAATTTAGAAACCAACAAATAAGCTTAACAAAACACACAAAAATAACCTGCAAAACTAAAAAGTGAACAGGAAGGGTTGTAGCTCAGTGGTAGAGCATTTTTTTTTTTAATGCTGACAGTCCCAATTTCAATCCCTGACATCTCCTGGTAGGGCTGGGAAAGACAATACTTGAAACCCTGGAGAGCCATTGCTGTTGGTCAGCACAGACTAGTGGTCTGACCCAGCAAAAGGCAGCTTCCTATAATCCGTTGCTCACCCCCAACTCCAGAGCAATAAATTGAATAACATTAATCTCTTCACAATACAGATTGTTGGGGATTGCTCACTTCCCAGAGGCTGCTAACAGTCAGGGTTGACAAATCTGAGCTAGGTGGACCAAGGCTCTGTATAAGGCAGCTTCTTAAGTTCCTAAAAAATAAATGACTATACACATGGTCTCAAACATGGAGCTAAAGCTCCTTAAAAGATGCCTATGAACAACATGAGTCTCACCTGTCCCTCCAGCAACATCAAGCAACTGGCTTCCAGGGTAAGGGTTCATTTGATGCAGCAGGTTGTCCTTCCAAAGACGATGGATTCCCAGACTCATTGAATCATTCATTAAATCATACTTCTTAGCCACATTTTCAAAAACTTGGTAAACTGAAAAAGATAAATGCATCACTGATCATGATCAAATAATGTGTTGATTACATTGCCACATATTGCAAGATACTTTTTTTTTCTTTCAGGGAAGGGCTGTAGCTCAATGGTAGAGTATCTGCTCTGGCAGATGCTGTTTTCTCTTCTAGAAAGATTCCTGTCACTGCTCTGTTATACATTATCTATATGGGGCTGCCCTTAAAAATGGGCTGGAAACTGTGGTTGCTTCCAAATGCTACTGTGAGAACGCTCAAGTAGGCTCACACAATTTCTGAAAGCTTTTCCCAGTTACCTTTCCTGCCCCCATTTAAGGTGTTGACTTTTAACATATAAAGTCCTAAATGACTTGAGACCTGGATCTTTGAAAGAGCACCTCTCCCAATATAAGTCTGCCTCATGGACCCACTTATAGGTGAGGTACACTGTGTGATGATATAGGACAAGACCTTTTCTGTGTTGACACTCAAACTACAACATTCCCTCCCTCCTGTCAACTGGAGCCATCATTGGCTATCCTCCTGGAAAACTCAGTTCCTGCATGGTGTAAAACCAGTTTGTTAGCCTTTAGTTTGCCACAAGACTCTGTTGCATCACTGAATATTCAGTTTATGTTAAATCCTGATTAATTTTATACATTTTGTTGTATGTCACTGAATGTTCAGGTAACTTTAATTTTGTATGCATTTTATGCATTTGTTCTTCTAATCCTCCCAGGGTCACAAATGTGATAAAGGGCAAAATAAAATCATGGTGTTAATAGTTATAGTGTTAAACTAGGGTCTGGAATACCCATTCAGCACTGGGTGACCCTTGGACCTCTCACAGTCTTGTATCCAACTATATTTTACTCAGAGTATGCCCACTGATTTTAGTGTAGTATAAATGTTATAATAAATAAAAACAAAACAAAAGGATACTTATTCTATTGTAGTTTCATGCTACCTTTAATATATGTGTTATTTATTTACTGCTGTAAGTCATTTTGAGTTACTTTTGTAAAAAAAAAAAAGAAAGCCAAAAAACCGACTGACAATTTTAAACATAACAAATAAATTAACCCTCCGCCTCCGCTCAGCCGAGGCCTGGCTACTCCCTTCGGCCTAGCTCACCCTTCTCGCTTTTCTCCGACTCAGACACAGTCTGGAACCCGAAATGCGTCTCTCCGTCGGTGGCCGGGCGCTGTCCCCCGCTGCACAGGCCCCGAAGGAGGCGAAGCACCCTCTGCCCGCGGCAGCAGCCGTCCCAAACCCTGCGGGAGCCGCCAACCATGGAGGCCGCCATCTTGCTAGGTGTCGCAATGGTTCTACGTCACCTTTCATTGTAGCTCCGCCCATTCTCAAAGGGAGGCGGAGAGGGCGTGAACCACGCGCACGGACTCGTTCCTCCTTAGACACCGACGTCATGGGCATCGCCAACATCGGAGGGAATTGTTGGGGCGTTTTCAAGACTGGTCTAACCACCGCTGTGAATTGCCATAGCTATATAATAATGATAGCCACTGTTCAGACGTAATTAAGGCGTGGATGTAAAATTAGGTATCTCCTCTTATGCAAACGACATGTGAATTTGCTTAAGGCCAAAATTCCGTGTGCAGTTTTTTTGGGGCTAAATTCTGTGGCTGTCAGAGGAACTTACTTGCAAGTGTAAAGAATGGGGGGTAAAATATACAAAAGGCTGAATTCATTTGGGCTTGTTTCTGAATAGATACATATACGGTCACACTGAAAATGCTAAATTATGCCTACTTCGGACGATGCAAATGCATCGTGATCGTCTTACCAACTTCTCATGATGAGACACAGTTTAATGTGGTACCCAGCTATACCACATCATGGAGGACTCTTCAGCACAACTGCGGGGTGAAATGAAAGTTTGTGCATGACGATCATAAGGACCGCAATGCAATCTAAAACAACTCTCCCTGTACTGCAAGAACAGAAGAGCTCTATGGCGTATTAAAGACTAACAAATCTACTGTGGCACAAGCGTTTATGGGCTAGCGCTCACTGATAATTCTGTTTGTAAGAGGGAGACGGCTTCACTGTCCCCCATAAAACACCATATGCATCAGATTTATAGCAGTTTATAAATGCTTTTATATATCTACCTGTAATTCAGTATAACAATTCATGTATCTGATGAGCTGTCTTAACAGTCCACGAAAGGTTATGCCGCAATACTGCAAATTTGTTACTTTTCAAGACTCCACAAGACTATTGTGCTGGCTATACTATCGCGGCTTTGGCACCAAGAGACATTAAAGGACCCCTGACAGTTAAGTCCAGTCGGTACTACAAATCCCATGACGCGATGCGGCAAGGTCCAGCTGCAAACCAGAAGCGTTGCTTTTATTTTTGTCCTCGGTCCTCTCAATAAAAGGCGAGGCCCGACGCAGGGACGAAGAGAGCATGCCGGGAGCTGTAGTTTCCCCGCGTTCCGATTCTGTTCCGTCAGTAGAGGGAGAAACGACAAAGCCCAGCGTGCCTTGCGACGGGCCGAGGCTGGCCCCTCCCACCTCTCCCAAACAGCCTCATCCGGGCCCTTGGCCGTCACTGTGGTCGGCGATTCGTCGCCATTACAGGGCAGCGGCGGCAACGGTCGTGCGGAGAGAGAGAGAGGCTGAGGCGGCCCGGGGGGCTTCCCTTGGGCGGCGACACTGCGGCCTTCCCGACGCCCTCGAGCCAAGGCCGGGCCGGGCCTCGCGGGGCTCCGTCCCTCCTCGCCGCCTCCTCTCTCTCGGCCGCCGCCGCCGCCGCTCCGTCCGCGGGGCCCCGCAGGCCCGGCCGGCTCCCCCGCCTCCCCCTCCGCCTCTGACTCGGCTCTTGAGGCCTACCTGTCTCCGTTTCCCTCTTCAGGGCGAAGCCGTGAGGAAAATGTCGCCATGAAGGTGGCCGAGACGACTGCGCTGCGCCGACCCCGCCGCCGGGCCATGAGCCTGGGCCTCGGCCCCAGCCCCAGCCGCCGCCGCCGCCTCCTCCTCCTTCGCAGTCTCCGCAAGAGCGCCTCCGCGGCGCCCGTGAATGCTCCAGAGCGCGCCCGTCGCAGCAACAGCAGCTCCAGCCCACGACGTGATGGACAAGAGCAACCCCTGCGGCTCCGGCCTCGGCGCCGGCTCCTCTTCCTCGGCGTCGGCAGGCAAAGGGCAGCAGCCCCGCTCTAACTCGGCCGGCCCGGCCGGGGGAGAGTCCAAGCCCAAAGGCGGTAAGGGAGTTAGTTGGGCAGGCTTCCAGTTTGTGTGTGTGGTGGTGCGGTGGTTAGCCTGCCGGGCTAGGACCTGGGAGACCCGGGTTCGAATCCCCACTCGCCCTGGGACCAGGCACAACCTGAACAAGCTAGCCGGGTTGTTGCAGGTATTGAAGGAAGAGAGCCCATGTGTGTTATCTTTAGCTTCTTAGAGGAAAAGGTGGGCTATAATGCAAGCCATCGTTAAAATACAGGGTAGCACACAAGTCTTGCTCTTCAGTACCCTATAGGAACTTTCTGCCACAAGAAGGTGGAGGTGCTGGGGGAAAGTTCTCTTCTTTCAGTGTTCCTGGTGTGTGACCAAATCCCACAGGTGCCTCATGTCCTGAAAGTGGCTTTTTGGGCAGGTATGAATTATTTTAAGTTCCACAACATCTTGCAGATTTCCCCGGTCTTGGTGTATATAGGACTGCAGCCATAAACATAAGTTCAGGACAGATAAAATGCCAGGTATTCAGGACAGACAGAAGAAAGTACTTGTTCGTGCAGCCCTTTTTTAACTGTGGAACTCACTTCCATAGGGGGGTAGGGATGGCCACAAACTTGGATGGCTTTAGAAGAAGCATAGATAAATTCACAGAGGAGAAAGCTATTAGTGGTTACTAGCCATAGTGGCTGTGCTCAACCTCCACTTTTAAGAGGCATTATTTCTCTGAATACCAGTTACTGGGAATTGCAGAGGGGAGAGTGCTCTTGTGTTCCACTCTTCTTGGGGGTTTCTCTTTGGAGCATCTGGATGGCTATTAGCGAACATGATGTTGGACAACATGGGTCAGTGGCCTGATCCGACAGGGTTTTTCTTATGTTCTCAATCTTAGGTTCAGATTATGTGGTCAAGATGCTAATCTAAAGCTGAATGCATCCAATGATTCTTTTAATTCATCTGCAGCTGCTCTTTGGCTCCTGCCTGTGTCTCTCATCGTATTCTGCATTTTCCATTAGTTCCCTCTCTGCAGGAATATGGTCTTTGAAGTCCAAAGTGTATTTGTTATGAAGTCTGGGTTCTTGTTTACACTGTATTTATAACCAAAATTGGAAGCAGTGCTGTGTTTGGATTGATGATACACTGAATTAATGGTTGGTTGCTGCTGCTAAAGAATGTAGTGTGGAGATAGAAGGTTTGGGTGGAGCAAGTGCTACTTCTGACTTTCACAGACCATGTGTCCTGGCACTGATTATATTCTAATCTGCATAGCTAGTTGTGCAAGTGGCTGATTCTGAGTACGTAATCCTCAAATACTGCTAAGGTCAGTGTAACATGCAGTTGCACTATTATTGTGACCTTTTACTTGGCTGGCAGTTAGCAAATGTCTTTCATAAAAAACACCCTTCTTCCATACGTGATTCAAGCTGCAAAAGTCACCTGTATGGCTTGTAAAGGAATCTAATTACTCCCTCCCCACTTGTAGTTAGCTGTTTAGCTATTTGAGTCTTAAGTTTGTAATTAGCAAACTATGATTATCCATTATTATTGTAGGCTTAAAGGCAACTTTTGACATTTGTTGGGCTCCAAGTGCTATTAACATAAATCAGCATAGCCAAATCTCTGGGAGCTCCAGAGGTTCCCCATCCCTCATATATCTAGACCCCTGAGTCTCACTTGTCAGTGGTATGGAAATAATTAAGATATCACAACAGCTGGATGTTGGTAAAGGTCTTGATTATTAGTCTGGGATATGTTTATTGGGCGTATCTCCATTGCCTAGTTGAAATAATAAGAAAAAAGAAGGACGAGTTGCAGTAAGCTTTAGGTTTTTACGCTGCCCACTCCTCTCTGCACAGCCAGGAGAAAGTATGGAAGGTTTTTTTTCTGTTTCCTATTGAATACAGGTTGCTGTGCTGTCTGGACTCAGAACTGTAGTTAATCTTCACTATAGTTGGTTTAAACAAGCTGCAGTTTGAAGTTGGCTTGTTGAACCTAAACCATAGTTAACATAAGTGCAGTTTATTGTTGCAGAAAGTATGGCTGCTGTGGTTAACCCATTGCAAAAGCTTTCAACCTTTTTCTCCTAGCTGCACAGAAAGGAGTGTATAAGCCCAGTGTACTGCTGAGGTTCCTTCAGTTTGTTTACATCACAGGAAACTAACCATTTAGCATGATGTGCATATACAGCCAATTAATAGAGAGGTCTGACCTAAAATCTCATTCATAATGGCCAGCACTCCATCAAATAACAAGCAGTATAACAAAATACAATGGCATGGTAAAATTTCTGCATGCTGAAAAATATCTATGGAGAATACAGTAATACTGAAGTTCAATATGTGCATACTGTGGTAGCCAGCATGGTACTCTCCAGATGTTGTGAGCTAAAATTCCCATCTTCCTTGACCATTAGCCATGCTGTCTGGAGCTGATGCATGCTGTAGTCCATAACATCTGGACAGCATCACAGTAGCTACCCCTGACGTAAGCTGTATTTGCTGAGGTTGTGTGACTAGCTGAAAATATATGACTGACTAAAGTGCTCTTGGCACAGGTAGGAGCGTGAGGATATCAGACTTTTTTGCCCTATCTTTATAGTGTGTATCAGCCATGTGGGCTCCTGGATCAAGTGATCACTATCCTCTTTCCTAGCTGTAATTTCTTCTTTCGGATTATTCTGCATGAGTCACTACAGAACTAGTGGCAGTAGAGGCAAAGGTTTATCTTCCTGGAACAAGTTTTTAACATGATACTGCAATATATGCAAGAGATATGATTTTGTTCAACAAATGTCCACTATATGTTCAACTGGCTGCTCTTGAAGGGGAGAAAGCTTCAGCATACAAATAAACAATTCACATTTAAAAAGACAAACGTTGCTCCTATGGAACTGTTTACAAACAGATCTATTTACTATAGACAGGCTCAATCACATGGTCTAATGCCAACTATATGTTCACTAGCAGTTTTCTCTTGGCACAATTTAAAACAATGAATAATACAAACCACTGAGACTGCAGTCTTTTACCAAGTTAATTGGTAGTAAACCCCACTGAATTCAATGGGACTTGCTTTTCAGTGGACGTGTATAGAATAGCACTGTTAAAACAGCAGACAAATATTCAAGTAGCTTTTTCTGGGGATGAGTAGTAACAAAGCCCATAAAACAATGTGGATGCATCCTTGCAATAACTAAACATGTATTTTGTTGCTTCTGTGAATTTTCGGGTTGCATGTGGTGTTCTGCTCTTGATAAAGCTTCTCCTGGGTTATCCTGCTGACTTTTTGTCGCTTTAACATGGTATATGCTGCATGTTGCAGTAGGGGTTACTTGAAGGTGATTAGCTTAGTTGTAGTCAAGATTCCATTTTCCAGCCCTGAGACTCTGAACTTGGATTGCTTTTTTAAAAAGCCACTGCTTTATCTCTTTTTCTAGATGGAAAAAACGCAAGTGGATCCAAACAGCGTTATAATCGTAAACGAGAAACTTCGTATCCCAAAAATGATAACTTCGCCAGCCAATCCCGTCGCTCCTCTTCACAGAAAAGCAAAGCTTTTAATAAGATGCCCCCTCAGAGGGGTGGCCATGGCAGTGGCAGCAAACCTTTTAGCTCTTCTTCTAATGGTGGAAGACGAGATGAGGTGAGAATCTTTCTCGCTGGACCAGCCATATTTCTTGGGATGGGATGATTGCATGGTGATGCTACATATCTTGTGTAGAATGTGCTTGTGTTCTTTTGCTGTGTTCTGAAAAATGGGAAAGGATCATGTATAGTGATTTTTACCTCATCTTCAAATCTAAATTGGTGCCAACAGCTGTGGAGGAAGCTAGAATAGCAACTAGAAAGTGTTGTGCCATAAGTTCTTTCCTTTACCTGTTAGGAAGCTTATCTTCAATTGCTGCCCCTTATCCAGGGGTGGCTAACATCTGGCCCTTTAGATGTTGTCCTTCAGTTGGCATAGCCAGTGATCAGGGGTGATGGGAATTGTAGTCCAGCAGCATTTGCAAGGTCACGGGATGTCTACCCTTGTTCTTATCCCTAGTGCTATAGCTCAGGTAGAAATTCCATTTTTAAAAACATCAAAACCCTTCTTTTATGCAGACACAATGGGACATGACATGCCTAAAGTACCACAAATAGTGTTTTGTTTTGATGACTCTGTAGTGTGTTAAGTTTTGCTTGTACAACTAGCAGAAATATATGTAAGGAATGGATGAAACTGTTGAAAGATCTACATTTGTGTCTCCATATCTGACCCGGCCTCTTCTGCTGCTGGAATTTATCTGACAGACCAAGTAATCTGTTTATTTGAAATATCAATTGGTATTTCATGCTGTAAAGTGTGCTCAATATAGGCCTTACAAGTAAGTTAGCAATTGTGTGGGAAGTAATCTCAGATGTTTGGTTTGTAGTTTATCGAATTTGATGTAAAATTAATTTTTCCGTGTGTTGATACTTGTGGAATAAGAGTTGTTTGAAACTGCCTGACTGCCTGAATTGAATTGCTGTCTGAATTGAGCCTCCAAACCACTGAAGGTGTTACTCCTATTTGTGTACTAAATCTTACAGTGCAGCAGTCTTTTATAGTAAATGCTCTTTGGACATGTGTTGCCTACACTACACACCAGTGCAAAATATGTTTATGTGGCACAGCTTTTAAAAATTGTTTTATTGGTGCATTCTAAGTGACTCATTGTCTTTTCAGGTAGCAGAGGCCCAGCGGGCAGAGTTCAGCCCTGCCCAGTTCTCTGGACCCAAGAAAATTAGCCTGAACCACTTGCTGAACTTCACCTTTGAACCTCGTGGCCAAGCAAGCTACGTTGGGAATGGCCGCGGCAGTTGGGGCAAGAGGAACAGATGGGAGAACAAACCTTTCAGCAAGGAGCTTTTCCTACAGGCCAAGTGAGTGGGAGGTCAACACAAGGTTGTGGTTGCCTTTCATATGCCCAAGGGAGAACGAGGCCAGCAAAAATCAAGGCAAAGAAAAATGGAAAATGTATTCATTTTCTTACATTGCTATGATTTTGGTGAAACTTCTGTGATTATATTGTTTTGCTGTTTTCCCAGTTTAATGAGACTTTATGTAGCAGTCTCTACTTGGAAGGTTTTGTGGGCAGAAAGACCAAGGAATGATTCATTGTGCACTTTTAAATTTTATGCTCTGGTTTCTATAGACACTTTAGAAGCCTTTTGTAATAGTAATTCCGAGAGTAAGTTGAGAAGTAAGCCTTGAAAGGTAACAATTTAAGGAAATGAAGGCATTTTCAATATTTCTTCTTTGATACCATGTTATTCTTTATTAAATCTGTAAGTGTTGGATTGGCTTCCTGCATTAAGTTGATCCACCTACCGGTAATACTGTAATATGGCAGAGGTGACTAACCTGTTTTCTTTCAGATGTTGCCAGGCTATAATTGCTACCATTTCTGACCATTGGCCATGATTCCTGGGGCTGATGGGAGAT
This sequence comes from Podarcis cretensis, assembly GCF_951804945.1. NCBI lineage: Eukaryota > Metazoa > Chordata > Lepidosauria > Squamata > Lacertidae > Podarcis > Podarcis cretensis. The sequence continues at coordinate 27,551,077 of NC_137186.1, forward strand.
GGGAGTCAAACATCTGTAGGGCCATAAGCTACCCACCCCTGTACTAATGCGATTCTGCTATTATTTTTTATGTTGTCCTATCTAGTGATGTGATGTGAGAATATTCTCTGCTAGAAAATTCTCCAGAGAATATTCTCCACAAACTGTAAATTCTAATGTAAGAACCAGTTTTACAGCACGCATTAAATTTTTTTAGTAAATAATAAGTCAAGCTGTGATATTGTCAGTGTAAGTAATGAATAATTGTTTTTTTAATCCATTATACATACACAACATAATTAGAATTCAAAGTTGATGGTAAATATACGGTTAGTGGCAGGCTTAGTGATTAACGTGAGTCATTCAGGTTTAATTTTCAATTTCAGGTTTGATGCAAAAAATCAAAGAATGTGAATTCGCTGCATTGCCCCATTGAATAAAAGTATCTGTACAGTTTTTGGTTGCCATCTGAACAAGTTTACCCATGAATAAACATGTATATTAACTAATTATATCATTTTCAATGCATTAAAATGAATATTCTCCTATTTTAAATGAAAATTCTCTAATATTTTCATTAATCAAGAATATTCTTGAGAATATTCTCCAAAAGATTATTCTTGAGAATTTAACATCACTAGTCTTACATAATTGTGATCCTGAATACCTGTATTTCTGGATTCTTTTCAGATAGCTTAGCATCAGATAAGTATTCAATATTTTCTGGTTTTTCTGTGTTTGCTTTCCAGCTGCCAGTTTGTGGTGTGTGATGACCAGGACTACACAGTTCATTTCACTGACCCAGACACCTTAGTCAACTGGGACTTTGTGGAACAAGTGGTTAGTAGCAATGCACTTGCCTTGAAAGCTTTATTACACAAACTTAGACAGGTTGGCCACTTACCATTTGAGTTTGGGCTCAGTTCTCCAATCTGTTAAGGTCATATTTTAGAGTGAAACAATAGCACAGTAAATTGTATTCTGTTGCACTTTCCCAGCGGATTTGCAGCCATGAAGTCCCCTCTTGCCCGATATGCTTATACCCGCCTACTGCTGCCAAGATCACTCGCTGTGGGCACATCTTCTGCTGGGCATGCATCCTGCATTATCTCTCTCTGAGTGAGAAGACTTGGAGTAAGTGCCCCATCTGTTATGGCTCGATTCACAAGAAAGACCTGAAAAGGTAAAAGAGGTTCTCTGAGCAGTGCCTTATTTTTTATTGGCTCACAAGTCACCTATCGCTCATCACTTCCCTTTTGTTTTTGCAGCGTTGTTGCTTTGGAAACCCGTCAGTATGCGATTGGCGACACAATTACGATGCAACTGATGCGACGGGGGAAAGGTGTCTTGATAGCGCAGCCCAAGTCAAAGCTGGTGAATGTGGAACAGCCTATTCATCTAGGAGGTGAGCGGCAAAGAGGGAAGTTCGGTAGACTTTGCTGCCATTTGTGCAGTATCCGGGGCATAATCTAGTTCAAAGTTTTCTGGCTTGAGCTGCCTTGAAATGAATAGGAGCAGCACAAAAATCAGTCTTGGCCATGGCTCCTTGAAGGTGGCAGAACTGTTACTCTGCTGTTGCTCCCTGTATGTAAACTGCCTAGATTCTCTGCTTCAAAAAGCATGTAGCAATTCCCAACAGTAAGTATGACCAATGGCTGGGATGATGGGAATTGTAGTTCTGCAAAATCTAGAGGGCCACAGGTGTTCCCTACACCCAACTAGTGCTTTCTTAAGTACAAGGTGGGACTAAGCACAATTCTGTGATCGACAAATGATTAAAGTGATCCATTTGACCCCTTCCATTATTTACTGTTACGCCCAGTATTTCACCTCTGTGTTTTAAGTCTCTGCTTTGCTTCCTCTTCTGTTTTCTCCACCAGGGCTTCGTGATAGCCCAGTGAGGACAATTGATCGGTCACACCTTTTCCACAGTCACATGTCCAAAACTTTGCTTGTCCTTAACAAATCAAGCAAGATAACTTCAGCACTAGTAACTTAACTGCTTGGCACATTCCAATGTTGTGGGGTCCAGTGTATCTCATTAGTTTCCATGTTAGACTACATTTTTAGAGTACAGTATCAGTCATGTCTATTTCTTAAGTGGAGCTATATTTTTTCCAGCTAAGACTTCAAAGGGGTCTGTTGGACCCTAGTAGCAGGTAGAGAATGAACAAAAGGTTTCAGGTGGTAAAGCAAGGAGTGCTGACTTTTTAGCACCCATGGGCGTCCTTGCAACCCAGAGAGACTGTCACGGGCACCACACATCCCAGGCAGCCAGGCACTCACTGCAGCCTAGTATATAGGCTGCAAGTGAAGGCTTCTTTCAAGCCTAATTTAATGGAGGGGAGCAACCCCTGTGGTTGCTAGGGAAGGCCTCTGCAGGCATATGTAGGTCCAAATTATATAGAGCCCCTAAACAGCTGGGAAAGCATTGCTGCACCTCTGGCATCGATTCAGACTGTGGCTATAAAGAGAGCAAGCAGATCACAAGAGTGTTAACTTGTAGGATGTCTTCCAACTGGATGGCTACGTTCATCCCAGTGTACCATTAACTTGACATGTCTTTGTCCAGATGAGCAACATGGACAGTACTCCAAGCTGCTCCTGGCCTCCAAGGCTCAGGTGCTGCAGGAGGTTATCCTGGAGGAGAAGGTGGCACTCTTGCGCCAGTACGAGGAGGACAAGCACACACCTGAAGCATGTTTCATTGAGGCTGCCATTCAGGAGCTGAAGGTGAGGCATCACCGGGTTCTGAGTAATGTGATATAGGGAAATCTGTGGGTTTTACTAGTTGCTCATGGCACCTGTTCAGTGTGAGTGACTTTGAGCATTTTTATTGTGTATTTCCCTATTTTGGCAGGTGGCCAAAGGGTGGTTTTTTTTGGGGGGGGAAGGGGTGTTGACAAGCACAAATACTGCTGAAGTTGTAGCTTGAGCAAATAGGAATCTTTATTTATTTTGTAAAAATGTATACACCACTTGATTGTAAAAACCCTCAAAGCGGTTTACAAAAAGGTAACGCCATAAAATCAGGGGAAATTTGCAGTACATTAAAACATGCAAGAAATTAAAATACTAAAAGAGATTAAAAACCACATCAGCATTTCTAAGTATCTGGGTAGGCTTGTCTTTCTTTCTTTCTTTCTTTTTTTCGGAATAATGGTTTTTTAGGGTTTTTCCCCGTTTACATGATGCTTCCAGTTTTCTCTTTCATCTTCACAATAACCTTGCGAGATGGGTTTGACCTTAAGTCACACAGAACCCAGATAGTTTGTTGTCACTGTCACCAGTGCCTGTTTCTTGTTCTCTGGTAGGGCGTAAGTGATGGTTATGCATCGAGAGGCACAGTCTGAAACATCTGGAGAGCATCAGGCTGGCAAAGCCTGGTGTATATGTTGATGTGATGCTGAGATTAACAATGTATGGCTTGGCTTTTAGGATCGAGAGGGAAACTTGATGTCCGACAAAAACAGAGAGAGTGATGTTGCAGGAACCACGGCAGCTGTGGAGGCTCTCATTGTGACAGAGTCATCTGACAAAGAAGCAGCAGCAATAGTAGCGACCCAGGAGAGGAAGGTGAGAGCTTGAGTTCTGTTGAGAGTCAGTGTGGTGTAGTGGTTAAGAGTGATAGACTCGTAATCTGGGGAACCGGGTTCACATCTCCACTCCTCCACATGCAGCTGCTGGGTGACCTTGGGCTAGTCACACTTCTTTGAAGTCTCTCAGCCCCACTCATCTCACAGAGTGTTTGTTGTGGGGAAAGAAGGGAAAGGAGAATGTTAGGCGCTTTGAGACTCCTTCGGATAGTGATAAAGCAGGATATCAAACCCAAACTCCTCTTCTTCTGTTGAAATATTGTTATCTCACTCTATTCAATAACTATTTTAAGGTCATTAGAATGGGGTGAACCTAGCTTCAGTCCTTGTGCCCCAGAGACCATTAAGTTAGACACTCCAGGGTGACTTCAGGAAAGAGATGGCAGAGATAACTGGAGGGGTTTGAGGGGTTTTGAGGGCTTGCTTGAATGGGTTGAGAAAGATGGATGTGAACTACTCTCTATTCTTAACAGCCTATTCTGGAGTATCTCTCTGCTTTTGAAGAAGAAATCCTGGAGCCACCTCCTGTAGATTCTGCGGCTGCTGTCCTACCCCCCTTTGAGGTGGAGGAGGCAGCGGGAGTGGATGATGCCGAGGAATCTGGCAGGGACCTACCAGGCACAAGTGAGATGGAAGGAGCCAGTCTGCCTGAACCTGCCTGCAAGAAACCTGAAACAGCATTCAGCAGTGGGCACCCAAGCACCACCCCTTTCTACTACTTCTATCAAGGTTAGCTCAACAATGTCAAGGCAAGGGTAGGGAAGCCTTTTGCAGTTCAAGGTCTGCATTTCCTTGTGGGGAACCTTCTGGGGGGGTGCAGCATGTCAGTGGTGGATAGGGCCAAAGGCAAAAAGTACATAGAGTGATGGATATGGCTACATGTTTGTGCAGTGGACACGCAGTGTCTCTCTACCTTTCATCCAGATGAGCAAGAGATACAGTGGTGCCTCGCAAGACGAAAAGAATCCGTTCCGCGAGTCTCTTCGTCTTGCGGTTTTTTCATCTTGCGAAGCAAGCCGATTCGCGGATTAGCGCTATTAGCGGCTTAGGGGCTTAGCGGATCAGCTGATAAGCGGCTTAGCGGATCAGCTGTTTAGCGGCTTAGCGGATCAGCTGATAAGCAGCTTAGCGGCTTAGAAAAAGGGGGGAGGGAAGAAAACCCACAGGAACTCGCAAGACATTTTCGTCTTGCGAAGCAAGCCCATAGGAAATTTGTTTTGCAAAGCACCTCCAAAACGGAAAACCCTTTCGTCTAGTGGGTTTTCCGTCTTGCGAGGCATTCGTCTTGCGGGGCACCACTGTACTATCATAATTCAATGTCCATTCCAGCTAGGCAAATCTGCTCACAGAGGGTACAGAGGCCTGGCTTAGGGGAGGGTCCTGAGGGGCCAAACAGAGAAGCTTGGGGGGCTGCATTTGGACCCCGGGCCTGAGGTACCCCACCCCTGATGTAAGGCTTCAGAAGATCACTGTGTGACATCTTCACCAACAATAACTTTCTTCAAGGGAAGCCAGCCTTTTGGGGGCGGGGAAAAGGCCTGGTGACCTTTAATTACTTCATGGCCTTAAGAGCTTTGGTTGAGGCAGAGACACGTAGCAGAACAAAAAGTGAGGGATTCCCAATGCCCTGTGGAGCGATGCCCTCTCTGTTTTGTGCTGCACACAAAGGGGGCTCTTAGGTTATTGGTTCCCAAGGATGGATTGAGAGCTACTTCCCTGAAGAATACAGGAGATTCTTTGGTACTCTACTCTCAGAAATAAGGAGAATCTGCTATGTTGTTCTAGTTTTGGAGGCAGTGGTGGTGATGCTGAGAAAGCAAAACATCAATAAGGACTCTCAGAAGTGCAAATAAAGGCTTAACAACACACAGCATTTCCGGGGATGCCATAATTGAGCAAAACACTATTGAATAGCAGTCCCTGCTAGAGTCTCAAAGGTGCTGTGCAATTGATGTTTTGGAACTGGAGTGAGGTGGCTATTCAAGGCAGAATCAAATACCCTACTGGATTATTCCCATTATTATTATTATTATTATTTATTATTAATTTATATGCTGCTTAAGTGGCATTTGGCAATTAAAAACCTATGTGCAGCAGCCCCAGGTGCATGCACTGTGTAGACTTGGGGCTGCTGTGTCTCGTAAGTGGTTCAAGAGAGTAGGGCGCGTTGTCCTGTTTCCCCTGCTTTCCATAACTGTCCTGCAACTTCTCTTCCAATGCTGTAGCTGAGGACGGGCAGTGCCTGTACCTTCACCCAGTGAATGTCCGCTGTCTTGTGCACGAGTATGGCAGCCTGGAGAAGAGCCCAGAGAAGATCACAGCCACTGTGGTGGAGATATCTGGCCACTCCATGACGGAGGTAACGACACCCAGGATTGCCCTGAGTGTGCATTTTGACTGTGGCTGAGCTGCTGTCTGAGGTATAGGTACCTTCATAGATTTTGCCTTTGCAAGAATTTATTATCTCCTGGAATGATTTTCTGGCTGTGTGCCGGGAGGTGGGTTTAGGTGCACTTGAGTGTTTCTCACACTTGGAAATACTCATAACTGGCACTGGCTTGGCTTTATTTGGTAAAAATAAGGCATTTTTTATTGTCATTGACCAGCATTCGCTTTACACAACATGACTTCAGGGAATGGGTATGGGGTAGGGTTACCATATTTCAAAAAGTGAAAATCCAGACACAAAAGTTTAGCTTTTTCTTTCAAAATCTCCCCCCAAAACCTTCATTTTTTGAGCTCTTTCTAAGTAAATTCTCCAAAAAATCAACATTTCCGTTATGGGTTGCCATACACCCAGGCAGAGAGGTGTGTTTGAAGGTTGCACAACCAGCTCTCTTCTTTCTAAACCCCCAACCCCACCTGCAGGACGTGCGGCAGCGTCATCGTTACCTGTGTCATTTGCCACTCACCTGTGAGTTCAGTATCTGTGAACTAGCTTTGAAGCCTCCTATCATTTCGAAGGAAACACTGCAGATGTTCTCAGGTGAGCATTGGGAAGTTCTGTTTTTCTGTTGCAATTCCCAGTTGTAGCTGAAGAGTTGCTTTCCACGTAAAATGGGAGTAGCCGGTATGGTGTCCTCCCAATGTTGTTGGACTCCCAAATCCCATCAATCCCATGCCAGCTTGGCCAGTTGTCAGGAATGATGGGAGTTGCAGTCCAACAGTATCTAGAGGGCACCATGTTAGCCACCCTGATTTAAGGTTCACTGCTGAGAAGAGAAGGGGGCAGGTAATGGATGTGGGTGTGCTTGGGTTTGGACACAAATATTGGAAAACCGGGAAGTCTAATCCTGCAACAGAAAATGGAAACTGAAACCCCATCATTGTTGGGCTTCTAAAGGAGGTGCCACTGGGGACTACTACCAAAGGGGGGGCTTTTTCTTTGCTGTTCTGAGCAGTCTGTCTCACCCGGGAACTCTCCCAATGGCTCTTAGATGATATTGAGAAAAGGAAGCGCCTGAGACAGAAGAAAGCTCGTGATGAGCGGCGTCGGGAGCGCAGGATTGAGATAGAGGAGAACAAGAAGCAAGGCAGATGTAAGTGGCAACCTTGCCCTCCTCATCTATAAAGAAGTGCTTGGTCTGACGCTTGGTGTAGATGGAAGCACCTTAGTAAGTGGGAGGAGAGGGGGGCGGTTGTGACTCACGCTGGCCTTTTGTGACCGGGGTGGTATAATTTGAAACAGGCCAGTGAGTATGTAGAAATGACAGGTGGTGGGAATGCCATATTTTAAGCAGTGAAGCTAAGGAATTTCTCAATGGCAATATGGCTTTAACACCCCTCTGAAAAGGAAGAAGATGCATGAGGGAGTAGATGTCACTTGAATTGATCTGAATCATTGGCATAGGAGTGAATAACTTTTGTCTCGGAGATAAAACTTTTGGTTTTCTATCTAGATCCAGAGGTTCATATTGCTTTAGAGAACTTGCAGCAGTTCCCTGCCTTCAGCGCATGCTCCGGAGAGTATGCAGGCACTGAGAACCAGAGTGATGCTCTGCTCTCTCCTGTTGGTTCAAGTCCCATTTCTCAATCAGGTGAGCAGCTGAAAGAGACCTGGGTACCCACTCTCTAAAGGTTTACTTCCACTTCCTTAGCAGAATCATCCATGGGTGGGGTAATGCAGACAAAAGACAGGGGAACTCCTGAACAGCAGCTACTGGAAGGAATGTGAGTCCCCAGCTGAATTTAAAATAGCATCAAACATGAAACTAATGAGGCTTGGAAGACCAGTGCCTGAGAAAGAAGGATGCACAGGTGCATGAGAGCCTATACCTGCTATCATGCCTCCTTAATAACACAACTCTTAGTTTGTATAGTAAATGTGTGATTTTTCTTCTTGCAGAGTCCATGTATACTCCACTGTCTCCCGCAGGCAGTCTTGGCAGCCCTTCACTCTTTGTTGGAAATCTGGAGGAGGAATCTGCCCTCCCCTCTTTTGCCCAGGTGTGTGCTTTGTGCAGGACTTTCCGCTGCACTCAATCAGTTCTTCATTATGAGAATTGTTTAAGGAATCTGCTTGTGATTCAAGCATAAACGAAGCCTGAACCCAGAACTACAAAATTGTCCACACTGCTTTATCACGTCTGAGTAAACCACAAAAAGGTGTTTGCTACTATTAACTGTCATGGGCTGGTTGGATGCAGAGTTGTGGGCGGCACCAGCTGTGACCACTAGGACAGAGCTGTTCTTGTTTCTTTGAATAATGAGTTAACTTCACTGACATCAGGTGCTTTATTGCTGACCTATTCCTTACTCCAGCTCCTGACATTAACCTTTAAAGTAGCTTTAGCTGTCCTTTTGAAATGCCCTCCATTGATCTCAAGCCACCTTTAGTCACAGATTGGTAGCGTGTGGCTGATCTGACTCTTGTACTTGTTTTTGGTAGATGCTGAGGGCTGGAAAAGCTAAACCAGAAACATGGAATAGTTTTCAGCCAAAGAAGAAAGGTAAGCCAAGTGATTCTTCTTAGCTTAGTGTCTCCAAGAGGCAGCACCTTTGTAGAGTTGAGTCTATCTTAATTTATAGCCAACTTCTCTATATATGGCACCCAAGATCGTCAACACCAATCTTAAAAAATTACGATGAAATGGTTAAAGATGTTTATCAGTTACATTTTGAAATAAAAAATAAAGTCGCTAGCCACGAAACACCAAATAGTGACTGCATTAGAGCAAGTTAAAAGGAGCCATAAAGAAAGTCAGCCAAGCCAAAGGCCTGTCTAAATTTATAAAAGCCTTTGTCTTACAATGGAAGGATATCACCTCTGATATCCTGATATCTATGTGTGTTTCTTTTCAATGGTGCCTCAGAGCACTTATGACAGAGGCCTGTTCAGACTCCCCAATGATTTAAAAACAGCCACTTTTATTTCAGAGGAAAACTCCACCCTGGCTCCTCCCGCTCCAGGAGACAGTGATGGGGAGAGTGATAACTCGGACCGTGTACCTGTGCCTAGTTTCCAGAACTCCTTCAGCCAAGCTATCGAGGCAGCCTTCCTAAAACTGGACAAGCCGTCCACTTCTGACCATCTTTTGGGTAAGAAAAGAGATGGGAAATAGCCCAGTAGTGTGGGTGGGGGCGCTCAGTTGTGCAGCCCCTTAACACTGATGTAGGGGGAGACTTGCACAACTGCTTGTCTATGGTACATTTGCAATGTCCCTCTTGGGTGATGCCTGTCATGGCCATCTCCAATTCAGGTGCTTCTGATAGTAGTACGTAATATTGGAGTACAGTGCAGGGCAAACCTAGCTAGATATGTTGAACAATGTTTATACAGTCTCACAGTCATCTTTGTTCTGATGCTGTGGGAATTTACTGGCCCAGCTTGATTCTTTGAGGTGTGGAGGGTTGGTCATGGGACCTACTGCCACTAACTTATGTCCCCACCCTTGCTCTGGCCAGTGACCAGCCAGGCATCCGCGTTTCGAAGGCTTGAATGGGAAGCTGAAAGTTTTTGATCCAAAGGCTAGGGGACTTGAGAATGAAAGAGCTTGCCAGCGGACGCCTTTCCACAGGAAGCCTGCCCTGGTTCTATATTTCCAGGGATGAGTTTTTATTTAGCCCAGGGACAGTGAACCTGTGGGCCTGCAGAGGTTGCTGGACTATATATTTCCCATCATCTTGGGCCATGCAGGCTGCTGTGGCTGATGGGAACTGGAGTCCAGCAACATGTCAAAGGCCTAAATGGGCTCCTGTAGCTGCAGGATGATCCCTTAATGCAGGGTGTGTGTATATTTAAAAGGAAATTGCTTCTTTGGAGTAAGTCATTAGTTTAGCATCTCTGATAGGGAACATGTTGCGTCTGGTGACTCAGGCTGTTGTTTCTTTTACAGAGGAAAAAAGAGGCAAGAAAAAGAAGCAGAAGCAAAAGTTGCTGTTCAGCACTTCAGTGGTTCATACCAAGTGATCATACTAATGGACAGATTTCTTCACCTGGTTCTCTTTTGTTTGCTTTTGTGTTTTTGCTGCTATAGAAAAAAAAGTATTTAAGTTTGGGCAGAATAAGTCTGTTTCTGGGACTTGGGAAGGTGCATAGGAATTAAAAAGGAGTACTTGTCCAGTTAATACCAAAACAAAGTATTGCATCGCAGAAGCCAAAGTGCCAGGGCTGTGCCAAGTATAACTCCTTTGACCTGGGAAGAATAGTGTGGTCAGGGTGGCACACTTGCTTGTCACTTGAGGCAAGCAGGGAGCTCCTGATGCTTCCGGCCTGTGTGAAAAGGAGTCTACTGACTGCAGTGGGCTGGGTGATAACATCTGCTCCTGGCAAATTGGTAACTAAAGGAACCTGGCTATAGAGCATACACTGATTGTTGTGTCGTTTTGATTAGCGCTGCTTATAAAGAATTGAGGGGGGGTAGTGGAGGAGGAAATAATTCAACTTATACCTGCTATTTTTAATCTTTTCCCCAAAGGGCAAAAGCTGGGGAAAGGTACTTTGGAAAGGCTTTCCTGAGTAATCTGATGGGTTCTGGAGGCCAATTGTATTCAGCTAGGCAAGAGAGAGTAATGCCCTTTCTGCTGCTCTTGGGTGTTAATGGTGCTAAGGTTACTTGGAGAGAAATTAGAATGCCCCCTCCCCCTTTGCGCAGAACTGGTAGCTTGTATGCACATGCAGGTCAAACCCCTAAGGATCTGGAGGTCATGGTCTTCCGTTTGCTTGGTTCTGGGATTCAGTTTGGGTTTGTATAATGTACATTTTAGCCTTCCATTCTTTTTCTCTCCTCACTCTTCCAGCCCTTACTTTGTTTTGAGAAGTGGTCTCATTCTGCACTGCTTGTGGCTTGATCTGAAACTAATTACTACTAAAAATAAAAGTGTCAGTTCCGTTGAATACAATGAACTTCAGTGTACCATACCAGCAAGGGTGAATTTAGTTGCAATAAACCATATGCACAAGGTGTTTCCCTGAGTTGTACCTTACTCTCTTTTTAACAGACTATTCTGCATCAAGCCCTTTTCATTTAAGTCCTGGTAACAGTGTTTTCTGTGACCAGGAAACAAATGTCCTCCAACCAAACCTGGCTTCCCGTTTATTTAAGGGAAGACACCAAAGACAGTTTTAGTATCTGAGGGTCCTATAAAAGCTGTAATGTACAAAAGCTGACCTTGGTGCCAGTTTTTATTTTGGCCGAATTAGCTTAGACTTAATGTGGCTTTAGCAGCTAAGCATTTACAATTTTTGTACTTTGGACAAAAGCCTAAAGCAGGCTTTGCCAACCTGGAACCATGCAAATGCTTTGGACTACAGCTCTCATCTAGTGAGTCATAGGTAGTCATAAGAACATAAGATCCTGTATCAGGCCAGCGGCCAATCTAGTCCAGTATCCTGTCCTCACTGTGGCCAACCAGATGCCTATGAGAAACCAGCAAGCAAGACCCAAGCACAAGAGCAATCTCTCCTCCTGTGGCTTCTAGCACCTAGTATTCAGCAGCATTGTTGCCTCTAGCTGTGAAGTCAGAGCATATAGCATCTATCATGGCCAGTAGCAATCAATAGCACTCTCCTCCAAATCATGGAAGGGGCACCACATTAGCACAAAGCCTGGCCCAGACTAAAAACAACAAAGCAGAGGATATTTTCCTTCCCGCTTGGCTGCAGGTTCTATTGACACAGCAATTGTTTCACTGGAGAAGGCCAAGCTGTTACCACCAAACATATTTTTAGAAGGTGGCAGGGAACACACTTCACATGATGCCTCTTCCTCCCCATTGCAGTTGCGTTATTCTCCGTTGTTTGGCAAATTGTGCCTCATCATTCTCAGTGCCAATATGGTCTCTACCCATCGAACCATGCAGTCAATTAGCTCTTGCCAGTGCCAAGGGATATGTGCCAAGATTCACCGGGGGGGGGGGCATGTGTAGCCCCCCACAAATGTGGCCTTCAAGGATTTAGAGCAGCCTTCCCCAGCCTGAGAAATGTTGGACTACAACTGCTGGCTGATGGGAGTCCAAAACCTCTCTGGGGCACCAGGTTGGGAAAGACTGCTTTACAGGAAGAACAGGATGAAAATGGAATGTCTGACTGCTCTGTTTCAGCTAGCTTGTGATAGAGGGGGTTATCAAACTTAAAACGCGCTCTGCGTGCAAGCAACAGGTGGGCTGCTCTCCCAAGAAAGTATTAAGCTCAGCCGGGGGACAGAGGCAGATGTACAGTTATGTGGATACTAGCAGTAGCATCTTATTTTGACACGGCTATCCACAAGCCTTCACTATGAACAGGCTGCAAACTAGGTGACAGTACATTGACATAACTATTTGCTTTTATCTATTTTATTACCATATACATTAACTGCTGTAAAAGGAACTGGGGGAGAGAAATATTGATCCTTGCCAGCAAGAATCCCTCATATAAATGGCCTTGTCCTACAAGAGTCCCCAGACTGCTGCTTTGTTCAGGCCATCTCTGTGCTAACATCGCTGTCTTCATCGTGACTCTGAAACTGCTGCTCTCCCACAAGTGCACAGCTCTGCATCGACTTCTGGATGGCTTGTCTGTCTGCTGTGTAAAAAAAAGAAAAGTTAAACTCAAAAGACATTGTGATATACAAGGCAGTCTAGGGTGGTGCTTTTCTACCTTTGTGTTGGCCCTCTTCTACTGTTGGCAAAGGATTCTGGGCAGCCTACCAGCTGTAAAGGCTAGAAACTTTTTTAAAAACAGAGATTGCCTGGAAGCAATCTGCACTGCTACCCTATCCAGTAGGTATGGGTGCAGAACTGGTTATGGCCTCACCCTACATGGGTCACTTTTGAGAAAAATGGCTAGTCTCCCTGTGCTAATCAGCCACCAGGTATCATATGATTCAAAAGGAGAATTAAGGGCACACTGTGTATGCTGCCGAGTCTTCATTTGCAGGCTTTTCTTGAATTCGAAGCAGCAGGCTACAAAAGTCCCTGCCAAAAGCAAGACTTGCACTTGAGCTCCCAAATGCAGCCTGCAATTGGTGCTGAATGCCCCACCTGCCTGAGAAATAATCTGGAGTGCACTGTAAGGCTTCTAGATGTCCCTTTATAGCTGTGGCTTGGCCCACAACCCTGCTGTTGTTATTTCATGCTCCCACAAAACTATAACAGGCAGCCCTTCACTAGGTAAATACTCACGTGGCAGCAGCATGCTACCCACCACAACCAGATCAATGGAAACTCAGTAGACCCCACAACCTGTTCAGAGGGAGAGGCAGTGCCCCACCTGAACCCACTAGGAGAGAAGCAGCCTCCACATTCCACTCTGCCTCAAGCTCAACAATTGTTTTAATGATTCTTCTCACAGAGGCTCTAGTGGCTAGAGCTCTAGGCTCTAGTCTAGCCTGCCCCCATTTTAACGCTCCAAGCCAAGCGGTTTGTTACCTTCATTGGAGCAATTGCGTAGCAGCAGGAGCAGCTGGTCCTTGTTGTACTGGATTAGGAATTTCTGACACCTCCGTATTGTAGCTGATGGAGGAAAAAGAGAGCATATGCATCAGCAACGCCAGAAGCAAAGGCAACTGTGCTTACATGCTACAGCAGTGTGTCCAAACTATACCTGAAGGAGTGTCTCCACCCCCATTGTTCAGCCCAGATACTGAGATCCAGCGCCGAGGGCCTTCTGGCGGTTCCCTCATTGCGAGAAGTGAGGTTACAGGGAACCAGACAGGGGGCCTTCTCAGTAGTGGTGCCCGCTCTGTGGAACGCCCTCCCTTCAGATGTGAAGGAAATAAGCAGCTATCTTATCTTTAAAAGACATCTGAAGGCAGCCCTGTTTAGGGAAGTTTTTAATATTTAATGCTGTATTGTTTTTAACACTGGATTGGAAGCTGCCCAGAGTGGCTGAGGAAACTCAGCCAGATGGGCGGGAAATTAAATAAATAAATAAATAAATATTTTTTCAAAGAGGGCCAGATTTGATGAAGTAAAGGGCCAAGCAAAGTTGTTGAGGTTTTTTTTAGGATTGAAGTTGTTGAGGTTTTTTTTAAGGATTTTACCCCAGGAAATAAACTGCCACAGGGGCCAGATTAAACCGACCAGCGGGCTGGATTAGGCCCCTGAAACGGACTTTGGACATGCCTGTCCTACAGCAATCCTCTTGAAATCCTCTAGCACAGTGGATTTCAACTAGTGTGCCATGGCACCCTGGGATGCCTTGAAGGATAGTCGGGTGCCTCTTTCCTTCCCTCCCTCTTCTGATGCCCTCTCATGTCTCTGCCTCCCAAAGGCTTACATGGCTGTTAGTTGCAGCAGCCCTGGCTACAAGCTCACAAATGGTGCCTCTGCGGTGGCCAGGGGGTGCTGGTTGGCAAGAGCTGAGGTGGCCTCAGAATAAGCAAGCAAGCAAGCACTCCAGGGAGCCCAGCCAGCTAGTCCACTAGCCCTTGCTGTTGGGAATGGACAGACAAGTGGGAGGCCAGGCAGGCAGGTGTTGCACTGGCCTTTTTTGTGCTTGCTGTGTGCAAGGCCTGCCTGGGAGCTGAGTGCCCGGTGCTGAAGTGCCCATACAGGCCCAACAGCTACCGCTGCTGTCTCTCAAGGTAAGGTGCTGGCCTCACATTCACCTTTGGCCAGTCTCCGTTGGGCCACTAAGGCTGGGGGCATTCTCTTCCCAGGCCCTTGTGGGGCAGTGGGCAGCAGCGTTTGGAGTTCAGAGTCCAGGGGCGGCAACAGTGGCTACCTGGAGGACGGAACACCACAAGGGTGAAAAGGGGTGAGAGGCAAGGGGTGACATAGCTGGGCTCCTGAGCCCCACAGGGGTGCCGCAGAAATAATGCAATTGGTCAAGGGAACAGTGGACTCCAAAGGGTTGAAAACCTCTACTCTAGCAGGAAACTTCGGCCCAGAAGAGGAGTGAACTAATGGGTAAGAACATAAGAAGAGCCCTGATGAATCAGATGCCTGTAGGAAAGCAGCCACACAGATGCCTGTAGGAAACCAGCAAACAGTATTCAGAAGCACCGTTGCCTACGACTTTGGAGACGGAGCATAGCCCTCTCCTCCATGACTTTGTCCAATCCCCTTTTTAAAAAGCCATTTAGGTTGGTGGCCATCACAAACAAGAATTCTTTCAAAGCGTTAATTCTATCACTCTGTTTTGGAACACATTTTAAAAAGAAAAGCTTGGCTAGCTTTTCAGATACCTGTTAAGTGAATAACTTTCTATGGAAATGCCTGAAATAACTGATATTATAGTTTGAAGTCTTGTTTATTCTGTTATATTTTACTCCAAGAAGACCAATTTATTCTAAACAGAACCCAATAAGGCAGACATGTATGTACAAAATATTTTTTTGTACTGTGATCCCATTGAGATCCCAATATGAAATTTTGCAAGTAGCTCTTAGAAATATTAAATAATCAATACATTTTGGGGGGAAATTTAAATTGTATTTTTAAAATCACTTTTTAAAATTTAACTTAAAAATTTAAAGGAAGCCCATCATGTGACATATATTAAAGCCCATAAAGTCCTGAAGAGATTGGTATTTTTAGTTTTGAAGTATCTCAATTCTGGGCTGAGCTTTTATGGTTTTTGTGCAAGGCCAAAATTGTCAATTTTTTGAAATTTGAAACCCACATAACTCAATAAATGGGATGAGTTAAAAAAATAAAATTTTAAATTTAAACTCATTTTTGATCATTCAACAAGTGTAGAAAATATTAAGAAAATTTGAGGCACAAAGTAAAAAAATTGAATCACCTGCTTTGGAATGACCCCAAAATATTTTTTGCTATTTAGTTATTATAAGCTGCTTTGAACAAACATCTGCTGGCGTCATTACATTTGTGATATTGTTGGTGCCCAGTATATTGAATATTAGATAAGACTGAATGGCCCTGATATTGTTCACTTTCAGCAAATAATTACCACAGAAATAAAAAATCTAGGCGTCCCCATTTAAGAGACTTCAGCACACAAGTGGAGACCCCTGAGCAAATTAAACTGCTGAAAAACAAGAATCCTAAAGAACTGAACTCACCTCCAACATATAGGGTGTTAAAAGAACAGGGATAACACTGATTCTTGTTCTCCAAGTGATTGATGAAGGGAAGAGATGAACCAAGTAGCCGATAAAAGTCCTTCCGGCAACACAACAGAACAACTCCTGTGTAAGCGTTGAGGTACTTTACTGGAACAACACAGAGAAGAGACCCTTCAAAGTTTAGCACAGGCTTTCAACAGGACAGGAGCAAAATGTAATTGTAACCCCACCCCAAAAAGAAACCCAGGTTTCCTTAGCTGCTTTTAGCAGCAAGTTGGAAAATACGATGGCAAAGATATTGAAGCAGCCTATCTGTGCAGGGACTAATCATACTTAAATCCCAGTCTCAGACATGAAACTCAGTGACTTGTTTAAAGCCACCCAATATCTATAGGCAGCCCAACAACCCAGCTTGTGAGAATAAAATAAACCTCAAACACCTAACTTTTGGCACTTACAAAGAATGAAGTCATAGGAAAAACTGCTTTTTGATTGTCTCAGAGGAATTTTTTTTTAATGTTCACCAAACTTAAATCTCAAGAGCAAGTGTGATGTTGAAGTGCAGCTGATATTTTCAACTTGTGTAGTAGCTTGTTCAGCTTCAGAGTAGTTTCTGCTCAGGGATAGTCTGCCTCTACCTCATCCATGCCTACCTGACAAATTACAACAGTTATCAGGCCCTCCCTATACAGATTTTCTACAAAGAGCCCCCTGATTTTTTGCAATTCATATCTTAAGACTGCTATACAAAATCATGGAGCCAAGTTAGCACTTAAGACACCAACACACCTCTGATACCAGGTATGCATAAACTGAGTCCCAAAACACTAACTATATCCTGAATCTGCAGCCTTCCTGGGACTCCAGAAACAGGAGAATTGCCAGGTATTTGGGGGACCATAATATGCGGCTGGTGTGCTAGCAGGTCTGAAATTACTAGAATGGTCAATAGTTCTCCATGTTAGAATAAAAATTTGTGTATCTTCCAAAGCACAGGACAGACAGAGAGCTAAAGGGAGATTGTAGAGGAACCCAAACTGCACAGATTTCCTTAAAGAGGGGAGGCTGGCCCATTGGGTTGCAAAGAAAGCTCCAGAAGCCAGACCTGAAAAAGCGATGGAGCAGCAGGCTAATCCAAAGTCTCCGTGAATTCGTGCAACAGCATTTTTCACTGCGTTGTGCACCGTGCGCTCCTCGATAAGCTGCAAACAATGCGGGTCCTCGGAGATGATCTCGCAAACGAAGTATCTGCAGAGACGGAGAGAAATGGGCATTGTGGCAGGGCAAAAGGTGATGAGGTGGCTGAGCTACAAAGGGCCCATGAAGCATTCACTCTGTCAGGCTGCTTTCCCAGCTATCACCTGCAGCAGCCATTCCAGTCAGGCTTACAGGAGAGGAAGAGATGGGGATTAAGGGCATCTCAATTACAGTGGTACCTCAGGTTAAGTACTTAATTCGTTTCGGAGGTCCGTTCTTAACCTGAAACTGTTCTTAACCTGAAGCACCATTTTAGCTAATGGAGCCTCCTGCTGCTGCCGCCGGAGCACGATTTCTGTTCTCAGCCTGAAGCAAAGTTCTTAACCCGAGGTACTATTTCTGGGTAAGCGGAGTCTGTAACCTGAAGTGTATGTAACCCGAGGTACCATTGTAGTTCTGCTAAAACACCAGCAACCTTGGGGGATCCTTCTCCTTAAAATCAATTCATTCCAGCTGGTCATTGCTGGAATTCTGGAACCACGAAAATGTGACTGGGCTTGTGTTCCCTTTTCCTCCTCCCCATCCCTTTTCCCCTCCGTGCCTGTAATGTTTATTACAGGACCACCTCTCCTGGTATGTCCCACGGAGGACCTTACGGTCTTCAAACAAAAACATCCTGGAGGTCCCAGGCCACAGAGAGGTTAGGCTGGCCTCAACCAGAGCCAGGGCTTTTTCGGCTGTGGCTCCGATCTGCTGGAACGCTCTGTAGCAAGAGACTAGGGCCCTGCGGGGCTTGACATCTTTCCGCAGGGCCTGCAAGACAGAGCTGTTCCACCAAGCCTTTGGCCAAGGCACAGCCTGACCCCCTCCTTTGGCAATTCTTCACAGAACTCTAGCCCAATGGTTGCCATTAATCTGATCTGAACTGACTTAATAATGAAATAATTTTAGAATGTTGTATCATTTTACTGTTGTTAACCGCTCTGAGCCCGGCTTCGGCTGGGGAGGGCGGGAAATAAATTATTATTATTATTATTATTATTATTATTATTATTATTATTATTATTAGGACGGACATTTGTAAACCACTTTGGGAGGCCTTTTTAGGCGAAGATTTTTTTTTTTAAAGCAGGCTTCAAATAACTAATAAAGCAGGCAAGGCAGGGAGCAGCTAACCACAGAAGTGAATCGACCATTAGCCACCTCAGAAAAGCGATAAGAGTTTTTTAAAAAGGAAAGAAAAGAGCCTCACCTGTTCTTAAACCTCACCATCTCTACAGCGAAAACTTCTGGCGACAGTGGACTTCCGGCGACAGTGAGGCCATAGAGTGGCAAAAGGCCCGAACTTCCGGCACCAGTTGAGAGCCCCCATTGGCTATGTATGGGCTTCCTAGGTGGCTTCGCTCTAGCCCTTGCAATCTCTATGGCGGAAGCCCTTAATACCACAGAGATAGGAAAAGGAAGAGTGACAATATCGTTAGGCGAATCCTGGAGCTTCTTCGTTGGTTTCTCTCAGCAGTTAAACTCTGTATCAACCGCCCGATACAAGGGGAGCTTCTGTTCATATCAGCCAATAATAGTTCAGAAGAGGCGGGCTTAATAGGGAAGGGAAAAATCACATTCCCATTGGTGACGCCTCCCCCTCCCCGCACTATTAGAGTACTAACCGTTATTACCTTTCAAAGTTCCCTCCTCGGAGTTCAGCCGTCAGCCGACCAATCAGCGCTCATGCACTCCCTCTTTCGCCACGGAGGAGTTTGTTAACTTTTTCGCCGCTTGGTGGCGTGCGAGCGCTTTGCTCGGCTTTTTCCCGCCTAAAGTGCAGAGCGCTGAGGTGGGCAAAACCGTTTCTTGTTTCTCACCTCATGAAATACAGAACTCGTGTACGGGTCACATAAAATAAACAGAATTTTACCTTTTAAAAAATAAGGGTGGAGGGGGAGAAGACAGGCCACGAGTATAGTGTTTCACACAAAAATTAATATATATTTCAATTTAGCAGAATTCTATATACAGTACCATTTTTTTAAAAAAAAAACAACCACCTCACCGGTTAACAAAAAGAATAAAAAAAATTAGTTTAAAAACAACTATGTCAAGCCTTCGACAAATAATTAAAATAAATAATAAGCTAATACTGGGACTAAAATAACTATTGTAAAAAAAGAAAAAGTTAAAATTGACAGTAAGCTAAAAACCACATGAAAACATGACAACGTCTCTGGATAGGTTTTGTGTAAACAGAAATGTCTTTAGCAGGCACAGAAAAGAGTACAGTGAAGGTCCGTGCCTGATGTCAGTAAAGGTAAAGGTACCCCTGCCCGTACGGGCCAGTCTTGACAGACTCTGGGGTTGTGCGCCCATCTCACTCAAGAGGCCAGGGGCCAGCGCTGTCCGGAGACACTTCCGGGTCACGTGGCCAGCGTGACATCGCTGCTCTGGCGAGCCAGAGCCGCACACGGAAACGCCGTTTACCTTCCCGCTGGTAAGCGGTCCCTATTTATCTACTTGCACCCGGAGGTGCTTTCGAACTGCTAGGTTGGCAGGCGCTGGGACCGAATGGCGGGAGCGCACCCCGCCGCAGGGATTCGAACCGCCGACCTTTCGATCGGCAAGCCCTAGGCGCTGAGGCTTTAACCCACAGCGCCACCTGCGTCCCCTGCCTGATGTCAGTAGGGAGCTCCAAAGTATGGAAGCTGCTAAACTGAAATATTGATTTATTACAAATGCAGACGGTATTAATCACGTGGGGCCTGTAACAGCACCAGTTCCTCAGACCAAAGCAGTCATATATGGGGGTAAGCAGTGCTTTTTTCTGGGGGGATGCAGAGGTACGCATACCTCTAAACATTTTGTGAATCTTTGTACGTTTGTCCATTTACCACCCCCCAATTTGAACTATAAAATGGTGATTTTACTGAGTCAAAATGAGCGTACCCCTAAACTTTTTTTAGAAAAAAAGCACTAGGCGTAAGGCAATCCGGCAGGTCAACGTCATGTGAAACATACACATATACACAGAGACATGTACGTGTAGATATTTGACATGGTGCTTTTCTATTGTTCAAAGAACTGCAGATAATGTCTTGTTCTTTTGAAGGGAGCTTTGTGTTAAGTTGTGGGTGAACATATCAGACGACACAGCGATTCTTCTAACAGCTTTTGTTTATTCACAGGCCAGAACGGAACTGAACTGAAGGGTTCAGTCAGCCTGCTTATATAGGGCTCCAGTACAACGTAACTGTAACAACTTTCTGAAACTATCCAATCACCGAACGTCACTTTCAATCCCTTATTTGCATATGTGGACCTGAGTGAAAACTATCTACAGTATCCCCCTGCTGGCCCAGGGTGAGAACTTCAGTACATAACACTTTGATTGCAACAGTGACCACTGAAGCTGTGGACCAAGGAAGGAGGTAAGAGAGCCCACATATTGCTTCACTCACTTTTTGCCTCTGGCTCCACACACTACTGTCATGCTGGAAAGGTGTCCCCGGCTTTGGTGAGAAGGAAGGGAGTGGAAAATGGCGCTGGAATGTCAAGTCGCTGGGAATCACATGGGGAGAGTTCTGCAGCACCCATGTCCTGCTCATAGGCTTCCCTTTGAGGCAGTTATTCTGCCACTGAGAGGATGCTGGGCTAGATCAGTCTGCTTTGGCCTGAATCAGCCACTGGGCTCTTTTTATGCTCTTAATGCTTGGCTATTTTTTCCTCTACATCCATAAACTTACCATTTGAGGATCCCACCTCATGCACCTGACAAACTGGACTCTGGTGGATCAAAATGAGTCTTTTGACTCCTGCTTCGCCCCCCTGGAACGACTTTGTTTTGGGGGTGCCTTTTCAATATTTTCCAAATGCAGATTCTCAAGTCACTGTTCTTCATCTTTCATCCTGCTTCTCTAAGTCACTGGAAGTTAAAACACAGCACAGGGTGGCAAAATTTATCTTGCATTATCTGTAACAGCAGGCACATTTGCAGTAAGGAACCCCTGTATCATCTGTAAATTCATATGCTGTAGCATTGGTGGTGATAACCTATCAAATACCAATTCTGATTCCCCCCTGCTCTCCAAATTGATCTCAAGCAACAGGGATTAATGTCTACTCAAGCATGGCTCTGCTGGCTGGGGCTGATGGGAATTGTAGTCTAAAACATTTCATGGACTGCAAATTGAGGAAGGCTAACCTATTAGATGCTAGCGTGGCTCAGTTGGTAGAACACGAGACTCTTAATCTCAGGGTTGTGGGTTTGAGCCCCATGTTGCATTGCAGGGGGTTGGACTAGATGACCCTGGGGGTCCCTTCCAACTCTACAATTCCATGATTACTTCAAATAATGCATCTCCCTCTAATCCAGTGCTTCCCATGGTGGGTGGTACCAACTTCTGGAAGGCTGTGGGATTATTTAGGGTGGCTCTAAGAGCCAAGGAGGCAGCAGTGGGATGCTGGAGGTGTAAATGGCTAACAGGCTTTGAAAACCCGATATCATTGGATCAAGTTCATGAGTTTTGTTGGATTGATTCAACTAAATAGTTTTAACTGACTTTTATATAAATGTGAAATTAATTGTTACAGCTTTGAATTGTGTTATTTTCTTCCTTAGTGGGTTGTGTAAAGTGTTAATATGAATGATGCTTTTTATAGGGTATGGGGCACTGGGGCTGAGTTTATGGAACCAAGAGAATGATGGCTTAAAAAGGATTGGGAACCACTGCTCTAATCCATTGGTCTTCAGATGGTGGGTGGGCCTAACCTAAGAATAGCAATGCTTCTGCCATGAAAACATATATTGGAAAATGAATAATTGGTTCCCTGAATGCATGCTTGGGCTAAAGGGTGGCTCCTTGGTCTCAAAAGGGTGAGGACTATTGCTCTATTGCTCTATTGCAAGCCAGGTCACAAATCCAAAATACAGTACTGCAGGCAAAAAAGGGTGGGTTGCTCTTTTCGGTGTTGCTCTATAGTATTCATTAACATAAGGTTTAAACTGGTTTGATGCTATTTAGTTGTTTCTTATTGTCAGGCAGACTGAGGAGGGCAAACATGTTATATAAATAAATAAAACCCTCTTGCTGTTCATTAAGTGCAATTGCATCTCCCTAGTTAACGACTCATTTTTCCTCCTTGTATTCCTCCACAGTCCTCTGGGGCTTTTCAGTTTGAAATGCTCTGCCTTATGTATATAAATGAAGGCCACCAACACAGCAGTAGGTGCAAGGATTCTTCCTTGTTGCAAACCACAGCCAGCCTGAATTTATTCAAATTCTTAAAAAAATTAACATTTTATCCCCAGTAAAGCTGAGTATGTGTGTGGTGGCAGCAGGGGGTGGGGGATATTTCCACTCTGAGCCCCTGCTGTTTGCCTGTTGGGTGCTCTGGTGGCCCCCCCATGATGTTGTGCAAGATGTTTACGGCATCCTTGAGAAAAGCGGTGACATTATAGGAATGGGATGAGAGTGGCATCCTGTAGCTTCAAATGTTCCCTTTCTGTTCCCATCTGCCTCATTTGCACTTCAAACCTTGGCCTGCCTGGGCTTGAAGCAGGAAGCGGCAGACAGCCACAAAATTATATCCCCCTGGTTTTCACCCCCACCCGACTCCTCTGCTGTTGCAGTCCAGCTGGCATAAATGCTCTTGATGAGTTCACAAAGGACCCTATGGAACATTTATCCACCTCCCTGCCCACACTGCCTGCCTAGTGATGGGGTGGATGTGCCTGTGACAGACAACCCAAATTTCACCCCTGCTCCCCCTGCATGTTCACAAATATACCCCAATTCAATTCTGTTTACTGTACTTCTCTTTCCAGAAAATTGCTTCAAGCATCACAGAACAGGGAGATCAGATGAAGAAGTGGCAGGTTTCACTCTTCTCTGCTGCACACTCCCTTAGCAGACTGATATTGCCAACACGGTGCCCATGGGCACTAATGTCCCCACCCATGCCTCTCTATGGTTCCCGCAAAAAGTCTCTGTATACATTCCCTGTAAAATGCACAAAGGACTATTTGCTACTCCTGTTCAGTGGCCGCCAACACTGCTGGCTATGTACCACCTCCATTGTTGTAGACAGTGTGCTCCAGAATACCAGAAAACCACAGGAGGGGGAGGACGCTGCTGCACTCAAGCCTACTTGCCTGAACTATTCATGGCCTTGCACCGCTATGGTTAAATCAGCATGCATCATACCTGAAAGCCATCTCAAAAGCTAACTCTGTGCCAGCACTGGACGTTTTATTTTGGGGTGGGGTTTTTTTTGTATTTGTATTTGTTTACTGTTGTTATTGCTGCTGCTGTTATCTCACCTTTCCTGCAAGGAGCTCAAGGTGACACATGGCTCTCCCCATCCCCATTTCATTACAACATGACAGAAGTTTATAAAATCATGCATGGCCTAGAGAAAGTAGATAGAAATTGATGTAGGTACCATCTTTTGGTGTCCTTCTACCTTTTCTTTCATTCAGATGTGACAGCCATTTAGTGTTAAACCACACCCCTATGGCAACCATTTTGTGACTGACACCTGTAGCACTTTTTCAGGATTTACTATGTGATCATCCACTGGTTGGTGACACCTAGAGTAGATCCTACATCCCTATTTAGATGTGAACAGGGCAAAAACATGTCTAAGGGACACATGGTTAGCCTGCCTGGGGTCACTAGCCTTACATGAAGGAAATGCATGGCTGTGTACATACCATCCTTTTAAAACACATTTGAATCACATTCTTTCCCTTGAAGAATTATGGGCACTGTAGTTTACCCCTCAAAGAGGT
Source organism: Podarcis cretensis (assembly GCF_951804945.1). NCBI lineage: Eukaryota > Metazoa > Chordata > Lepidosauria > Squamata > Lacertidae > Podarcis > Podarcis cretensis. The sequence goes on from NC_137186.1 coordinate 27,575,082, forward strand.
ACAGTTCCCAGCAGCAACCCTTAACAAACTGCAGTGTCTAGAATTCTTGGAAGGAAAGTATGTGCTTCGAATGTGCTTTAAAGGCATAGTGTGTATACAGCCCTAGTTATCCATTCCCTCCCGCACCACACACTGCAAGCCGAAAACCCGATTCCATCCTCTCATAAAAAGGGTGTTGCCTTGTATGGTCTTTATAAGCTTCTCTGGTTTTCCTGGCATTTATTATTTCTGACGCATATCCCTCTTTAAGTTGAGCAGCCTGTACATCTTTTCATTGCAGTTTCAGTACAATGTTCCCTGCCTGAATCTGGAGAGCCATTCCTGCCAGTCAGTGTGGACATTACTGAGCTAGATGGACCACTGGTCTGATTCAATAACCAGGCAGATTCCTGTGATCCTGACCTCACAACATTTGGGGGTCTGGAAAAACTTCTCTGTGTGGTGACTTAGACAGAAATGTGGAAACATAGAAGGCTTCCTTATGCTGAATTGTGACTTTTGGTCCGTTTAGCCTCTGTATTGTCTACCCTGATAGGCAGCCACTTTCCAGAGTGTCAGCCGGAGGTGTGCCCAGCCTGCCCTTGGTCCTAGAGGCATCCTTCCTACTCCCTAACCATAGATCACCTGGGCTGCTTACACAAAGCCCTAGTGGGCAGTCCTTGGAAAGGGCTCTAGTGACACCCCCTAGTGACACCTTCTGTCCTCTAACTGTATGGGCTCAGGTTGCTGCCACCCAGGCCCCCTAATTCCCCTTCACCATTGAACAAAGGCGCAGCTGGGTCTCCAGCAAAGCGGGCCGCGTGAGTGCGGTCTCCCCTGTAATCTGATAGGACGTGTGCACAGTGCGTGGCGGTGAGCTGGGCTCTGTGCGCAGCAAAAGGAATCTATTTTCAGCCCAAGAGCCTGATTAGGAGAGACACAGAAGCCAAAGCAATGGAATCTTCAGTGAGAGAGAGAGAGAGAAATCCTTCTTCCTTCATTTCCTCCAAGATACCACTGTAGCTACTATTATATGATTTATAGTGAGACAATTATTGCCCATGACAGTAAGAGTTGGATAGATGCCAATATTATGTAGAAAAAGGAAGCTTGCGGCATTAGATAACAAGTAATTAAGGTTGTTGTTGTTTATTAGACTTCTTCAACTAACAAGCACTTACCTCAAAGAATCCTCAGAATTGCTGTTTGTTCAGGGTGATGGGAATTGCAGTTTTGCGAGGGGGTAAACTACAGTTCCTGGGGGATGTATTTTACATTTATTATTCATATGCAGTCTTAATCCACTTTTCTCCCAACTCCTAATAGTGTGACTACTATTTATTTAGAAACCCCATCATGAGTGGGCTAATGATGTGACTAACATACCATTCTGGTTTGGCCCTGAGAGGTCCGTGAGCCAGGTGTGATGGAAACAGGCGACGCTGAAGTTGGTTCCTTCTCTGTGTGCATGTTCGAAATGCAGCTCCATCAGCCAGTGGTTTGCTTCAGTAGCCATTCTTCAGAGCGGGTGAGGGACTTGGACCCACTCCCGTTTCTGTTGGACTACAACTCCCAGAATCCTTGACCATGCTGCAAAAAGTTCCTTACTACAAAAAGTCTGGGTTTGGGGGAGATGGCAGCGCAGGCTTTTTGTGCAAGAGCGTAATCAGTGTTAACTGAGCAACCTGTATTTCTAGGAAACTTCTACAAAGAGAAGACAAAAGGTATAGAAAAGAGCCTCTGTACCATAAGTGTACCTGGGCAATTCCTGCTTGAGACACAAAGGACGTCCCTTTGTGACCTGGCACAGAGTTGCAGGTGCCACATAACTCTTCTTCTGAACTTGTAAGTAAAAAATATTTTATTGTGGCAGCACCCAGCCTTTGAGACTCCCTGTGTCTTGACATCAGGCAGGCACCTTCTCTGTTTTCTTTTCAGCACCTATTTAAAATACATTTGCATAGGCACCCCTGTCCAAAACATATTTGCAAAGACACCCCTATCCAGATATGCAGAATGCTGAAATAAGTGTTAATCTATTTTTGCTTACTGTTGATTTCAATAATCTCTTGAATATTTATCAATACCCATTTTAAAATGTTGTCTACTGAGAATTTTAATGTGTTGGTTTTTTTGTAAACCACTTTGAGGGTTTTTTCTCCCTATCAAGTGGTGTATATATATTGCCATGAATTTTCTAAAATATACAATTATTAGCTCCCGTGGAGAACTCCCATCCACCTTAATTCCCTAAAACCAGTTTACCTGGAAAGGAGTGGGGAGGTGGTCACCTGAGAAGGGATTTTGATTACTTTCCTGTGAAGTGTTCAGTCATCATCACCACTCAGTGAGGCACAGGCAGAGGCAGAATGCCAAACATCTCAGGCCTCCCAAAGTACTTAACACCACTTAACTCCTGGGATAAGAGCAGAAATGGGGAGGGGGAGGGAAAGAGGAACTGGCACGCAGCTCCCACCTAGCAGGTGGTGAAGCAGGAAAGCAGATCTGCTGCCAACAAGTAGACTAGTTAGGAACACATCTCACAAGATGGAAGAAAAAGGGATTGAGGCAATATATGTCAGGGTGACAGATTCCCAATTCACACACAGGATGGATCTGTGATAGTTCCTACACTGTCCAAGCAAGTGGCAATCTTGAAATGAAACTTAAGTCCTCAAAATACAGGAAGTTGTCTTGTACTGAGTCAGACCCTTGGTCTATCTAGCTCAGTATTGTCCACGTGGACTGGCAGCAGCTTTCCAGCATTTCAGGCAAGGAATACTCCCTGGCCCTACTTGGAGATGCTGCTGGGGATTAAACCTGGGACCTTCTGTATGCAAAGCAGCTACTTTTCTACTAAGCTATTACTCTTCCTCAGACTGTTAAAGATGCAGCTGTTTTCATCGAATTTCCCTCCTAAACAAATATGTTTAATACTTTTTCCCTGAAAGCCTTCATCCTCTTGTAGTGGTGAGTTCCATCAGTTAATTAAGCATTCTATGAAGAAACTTTTCTCAGCCCTGCATGACACATTGCACCTGCCCAAATTCCTTCTTCTACACAACTGTTCAGGTGCCCTCTTACCATCCTTCACAATCAGTCGCCTTGCCTTGCACAGGATTTGCTTTAACTGGAGTGGAAGGGAGTGGTTGAGGCTGCATCACAAATAATGAACAGATTATTGTCATTTCTACCAGACTCCCAGTAAATGGCAGCAGTCTGTTGTATTAAATATATGAATCTCCCTTCCTACAAGTCTCAAGGGAATTTACACTCATACAATAAAAACAATTAAAAGCGGGTTTAAAACAATAGAAAAAGACAACTAAGGATTTTAAAAGCTAATAAAAACCAAAGCAAAGACCCCAAAAGAACAAATAAAGCATAAAACTGGAAAAGCTTATTGGAACAAAAATGTCTTCAATTCTTTCTGGAAAGACAGGTGAAAAAAGGAAGGGGTAAAAAATGTATGGAGAGACCATCCTGAGTCAGTTGCACTTCAGTTGGCCAAAGGGGACCCATCTAGTCCAGCAATTCCCTCGGCCCAATTTATTTTCAAGCCCTCCAAGTTGGTGGACATTGCTTCATCTTATGGGAGTGAAGCCCACAGTTTTAGCTATGTGCCGTGTAATAGAATCATAGAGCTTTCTTTTGTTCATCTGGAATCTTCCAACATTCAGATTCATTGGATGACCCCATTAGGTTCTAGGGAGAGAAAAAGCTCTCTGTAGAAATTCATAAGGGAAGCAAGACCATCTCAGAACAGTTCTCCTTCAGCCAGATTAAGACCGAGTCTTATCCACGGAGCAGAGTGTTGTAACTACTCTCCTGGGACCCTTTGAAAGCCTTTCTTTCTGTCTGCGACCATCTATATTCTGCCCTGCGGGGATTTTCTCAGTGCTCCTGTTTGCACTGCTAGATGTGACCTTTTCATGCAGCATATATCACAAATCATAACATCCACACTTTGTTCCATGTTTTCACAAAGCCTGTGGCCCTTTTAGCAAATGCCAACAGTACCGCAGTTATTTGGTTGAGGACGCTGGTGGGAGAATGAGATTGGGACAAAAGGCATGCCCCTGGGAGGAAGGCAGTGCAAACATGCCCAGAGGGTCTACAAGAATACAAACGGAGGAGCATCCTTCTGGCAACACCTGCACATGATACCATCACCTGGTCAGCCAAAGTGTGGTCAAATTGGCTGTTGTTGTTGCTGGCGTTTACATAAGTCTTTGTGATTATGGGAAGGCAACCAATATCCTTTCTGCATGGCTGTTCCACCAAAAGCATATTTTTTCATCCTAAAATAACCTCGACTGAACACACAAAACAATCTGGCTAAAATTAAAACAGCCATTTGAAGCCTCCGTCTGCTGTTGCCTGAAGCTTTTTTGTCATCCTCCCCACCACCCCCTTTCCTCATTCTCCAAGGTCACTGAAACAGAAATGAACATCCGCATTTGGGCACATTGTCCTGGAGCCTAATGGACTAAGAAGGATTCCATGTGAGCCCCTGCGGCCCTGTCACCCCACACACTTGCTTTGTCTCAGACCCATGGCCTCAAACAAACCCCATCTCTGACCCTTGTTGCTAAAGATAAAAGCCTTTTTCTAGAGTTCTTATTCAACCTCTAGCCTTACAAGCCAGGTGCTAATTAGATAATTCAAAAATCTGCATTTTTCAAAGCCATTTTGTATACGCACACACGCACGCACGAACATCCCAGCCCTCTGGATTCCCCTTCTGAAAGAGCATCTGTTCCTTCTGCTCAGTGGACCGGTCGGTGGGTGGGGGTACACACACGATAAGCCCGTCATCCCATCTGCTTAAAAAGGTCCACAGATGTAACTGAACTCTCCAATGCTTTCGGTCACATGGGTAGCATTCAGAGCCTGAGGTCACAGGACAAAATTCCACTTGGGTCCTGTTCTGTGTTCTTAGCATGGTTGATGTTTAGTTGAGCCACTTGCATGCAGCAGCTGGCCTGGCCTAGCTGGGACTCAGTCATGCTTTGTGCAAAAAAAGAGGAACGTATTTGCACAAAAAAATGGCATGTGTACATTCGTATGTGCAGGTGGAAATTTAGAAACAATTGCTATAATTTAAAAGTGAAAACTAAAAAGTTCCATAGACTTCACAAATCTGAAAATGCCTTTGAGATAGAAAGGTGCCATAGACTGAGTCAGACCATTGGTCCACCTAGCTCAGTACTGCCTACACTGACTGGCAGAGACTCTTCAGAGTTTCAGAGAGGAGCCATTCCCAGCCCTACCTGGAGATGCCCTTGGGGATTGAACCTGGGACCTTCTGCACACAAGACGGATGCTCTACTAATGAGCTATGGCCCTTTCCTTTCCTTCTCAAAGCCATTGGTCCATAAATCTATTATTCACACAGCTCAGAGGGATATGGCAGGAAGACAGGCAGCCTGGCATGACCTTATCTAATCCATTCCTCCCAACATGGGCTTCCAGCAGGGCAGAAGTAACCTTTGGAGAGATGAAGCACAGTAGCCGCGGATTGGCTCCATACTGGGCTGAGGCTCTGATTGGTAGCCAGAGGGCCCTCAGCTTGTGCTGGTGTCAGCTTAGTGCCCAAAAGATGCCAATCACTGACAAGCCAGGGTGCACAAATCTAAAATGTGTGTTTGAGCAACCTCGACAAAGACCTAGCCATCTGTCTCTTCCAGCCTCAATCAAATCCCAGCCATTACATACCACCAACAGACTAGAGGGTTTTTTTTTGGGGGGGGGGGTTAGACTGCAAAGGGGATGCAGCTAACAAGTATTGGTTGAAAGGGGGGGAACCCACACACCCACCTTTTCATTCTGCCTCTGAGTCGATTTGGCAGTTCAGGATTTGCACATTAGAACCCATTGGGAATCTGGTTCAGAGGGAGGAAATGTATTGAAGGAGCATCCTCTAAAATTAGGCCAAAGAAGACATTGAGCCTCAGAGGCACCCAATCCACTTGGGGGGGGGAGGTTTGCTTTAAAAAATATGTTTAATATTCTCAGCTCTTTCAAGACATGTTTGCACTTGAGTCAAAGGAGCTGGAAAGAGCTGTCACTTTTTCTAAGTCAGCTCTTCATCCAGGAAAAAGCAATGGCATCGGACAAAGAAATATATATTTTATTTTTAAAAACCCCAAATCTATCTTGTAGCCTTCGGTTGATGGACTCCACCAGCAGCCCTAGAGGGATGGGAGCTTGCAATGGCATCAAGGATGATTTGTGCTTGCTACCGGCAGGTCACACGCTAAGGCTGCTGGGCCCCTTGAGGAGCTGGATGTAGTTCATCACTCTAGTACTTAAATCAGGCACTGGACTGGAGGTGCCGACCTGCTGCCCCTTGGATGGCACCCTCTGCATCCAAGCAGTTGATGTTATATCGCATGAACTCCTGATACCCAACCAATAGGGATGCCGTAGAAGCGAGCACAGCGTTCCTTCTTGGAATGAACCCGGCTATTTTAATGGGAGATGATTTGGGCCCTGCGTTCTCCAACATCTTCTAGGTTGCCTGAAGCACAAGTTCTGTCTTCTGCTTCCGACACTATCTGTACTGTCTGGGTTTACCTTCCATCCGTCTCAAAACAACCCCCTTTCCTGCTGTATTTTCCCCTCTGCCCATCATGTGGTGATAACTAGAGATGTCATTCTGGCATTAGAGAAGCCAAAGAATCATTTTCTTTGTTCACCTTAAATCAGTTGTATGTCCCAGCACTCCCAAACCCAGTGCCTTTCAGAGGTTTTAGACCGGAACTAAGGATGGGGAGAACGCCTTGGCTCAATTCACATTTAGATGTGACTCTATCAAATTTACACTTAAATCCACATTTCTCCGAATTTTGAGAGGCAGTTCTCCAATCAAATTCCTACACCTGCAATTCCTGCGGTGATTCTTGCATTCTTTAGTTGTGATCCCTGCATTGCAGGGGACTCGGCTAGATGGCCCTTTGGATTCTTCCAGCTCTACAATTCCTTGATTCTGTGATTCGATTAATATATACAAAAATGTGTATATCAGAGAGGAAGTGTGCAAGAGAGAGAGCATATAGGTTGTAGACTTATAAGAAAGTGCATGTAAGTTGCTTTAAATTGTTTTTAATATTGTGTTTTAAGGTTGCAGCCTGCCTTGGGACCTTCGGGTGAATGGTGGGTGATAAGTATAAAAATAAAAAATGTATTGGTGAAAATAGCATACACAAAAATGTGTGTATTAGGAGAAACTTGCACTAAAATGCTGTTGAATCATTGTGAAGACTTTTAAAAAATAATAATTGCAAACTGATATAGAAATGTTGAAAACTAAACTTGAAAATGAGAAATTGGAGTGAAACTGACAATTTCGCCTACCCCTAACTATAATTCCCATCAGCCCAAGCCAACATAGACTGCTCCCATAGCACACTGTATCATTTCTGGGATGCTATTGCCCTCCTGCCTCTGATGTGGGGCAGGGTATGGCCTCCATCTAGATGGGTTGCAGAGAAGAGCAAAGGGAGTCACACCAGAGTCCTTGCAGCATCCTGGTGCTCTCTCCATTCCCCCCACTTGGTAAAGTTGGCCATTTTACAAGTAAATAAGGTAAAGGTAAAGATAAAAGTGAATATCAAGCAGAGGCAGGGAATCTCTCTTATGAGCAGCCTTGCAGGGGTCGCATGCCAGAGGTAGGTGTGACCAGAAGCAAAAGTGGGAGGGGCAAGGGATGTGATTATTACCTTCTGTACAGATAGGTAAAAGTAAAGGACCCCTGACAGTTAAGTCCAGTCGCAGACGACTCTGGGATGCGGCGCTCATCTCACTTTACAGGCCAAGGGAGCTGGCGCTTGTCCACAGACAGTTTTTCCAGGTCATGTGGCCAGCATGACTAAGCTGCTTCTGGCGCAATGGAACACTGAAACCAGAGCAGTGCACGGAAACACTGTTTACCTTCCCGCTGGAGCAGTCCCACCAGAGCAGTACCTATTTATCTACTTGCACTTTTTGGCGTGCTTTTGAACTGCTAGGTTGGCGGGAGCTGGGACAGAGCAACGGGAGTTCACCCAGTCACAGGGATTCGAACCGCTGCCCTTCTGATTGGCAAGCCCAAGAGGCTCAGTGCTTTAGACCACAGCGCCACCCTTATCCCTGGCCACCCGCGTCCCTGATATGTTCCCAATAAAGTCAGTTTTCTATACCTCCCACCCTCATCTCTCCATCTTCCATCTAGACAAGCAGGAGGCATATCAGAGTTCAAGGATGCACTCCAATGACAAAAGCACTTGAGAATGCCAGAGCAGGGCCAGTGAGAAGTGTTGCTTGGGGAGACGTCAAGGGTCAGATAGAAAGGCCTGGAGGGGCACATTAGGTCCGTGGGGCTAAGGTTCCCCACCCCAGGCCCAGATATAAATGTTGGAATAAGCATTGCTCTGGATATCTAGTAACAACTTGCACTTTTTCCCCTGGCTGATGATGTTATAACACCATTACTTCCCAAATCCAGTCTGATGTGCTCTTTCCTATGACTCATAAGCTTCTCTTCTTAATAGCAATCAACCTCTTCACGATTTTTCATCCGGGGGGTGGGGGGGAGAGGATTATCAAACTTTCTAAGTAGCTGAAGTAATTTTGCCTTGAGCCTTTGGTCTCCAGAAAAGCACTTGTGCCTAATTACCCCAAAATGGGGCACCTTGTCTGTCATGTCTTCTAGTCAGCTCAAGGATGTAAGGCCGCCCTGTCAGAAGCTTCTGCGCCTCTCAGGACACACTAATCCTTCTCCTCTTCCTGGCGCATTAAGGTTCCTGCATAAGTAACGGCAAGAGTGCCTTTCAGCCTTGCTTTTGCATAATTCCCACAATGCAAAGCAGATTTGTTTCCCAAAATCATTAATAAGCAATAAGGAAGGGACATTATATAAGCTGTGCACTTGCTTTTCCCCCCTTGCTTTTTTTTTATTAAAAAAAAGGAACCTCAATTCAAGTCCCTGCACAGCTAAGATGAAAGAAAATGCTGTCCAGGGAGGGACAGAGAAGAAGCAGATGAAGGATTAAGCTAAATGCCACCATGGCTGAATTTGCATGTGATGCTTGGATAATACAACAAAGGGCACATCAAAATTCCCAGCAGGGAGGCCGGTAGGAAGAAGCCTGCATGGTGGTGGTGCAGAGACAGACTTGTGCCAATTTGGCTATAGAGCAGGGCTAGCCACCAGGGTGACCTCCATTATGTTGATGGACAGCAGCTATGTACACTTTACCGACTTAAAGCACAGCTAGGCTGTTCCTTTGCTGTTCGTTTGCTGGGGAAATGCATCAAAACACAGTATTCCATAAGAAATGTCAAGATGGATCTATATTGTTGCTAATGTGGTGCCTATACCATTTCCCAAAACAATGGTGGGAGTTCACTAGATGCAGCGTAAATGTGAGTCTGTATACAGCCTAATGCTCCCCCCAGCATGGTCATACTGGAGTAGAAATAACACTGGTCTGGTGGGAGCTATACATCTGTCCAACCATCTGGAGGGCAAAGGCTCAGTTAGAGAGTGATGTGCCGCCACCAATTCCTGTTGCCACATTCCCCTGCATTGCCTTTTGGTGTGGTGGCCAATGTAATAATGTAGCACCACATTGTTGTGATACAGTGTGCCTCTGACCAGAGCAGCTGTCTTTTAAACCCCGCCACCACCAACAAAAATATTACAGTTGCTGGTACAGTGACTGAAAGGATTTCAGCATCATGTATGTGCTGCCATTTCATACCATTGCCAGCTGAAACCCTTTTTGGACAGACAGAGGTAATCAGAGTTGCCTGTGATATGGCAACCCGCCCAGGCTAGATTGCTGTAATGGCTGTCCTTGATGACTGCCCAGAAACTGTCACAATTGCTGAACTGGGACAGGTCTTTGGGACCACCATGCCACTTACAGAGCTCCGTTGGTGACTCCTGGTCAGTTTCTAAGCACATTTTGAACTATCGGTGCTTACTTTTGAAGACCTTTCCAGTTTGTTTGTTTGTTTGTTTGTTTGTGTACCACTTACACGCCCAACTGCCATCTAAGTTAGACCACTGTAGCTCAGTATTCTCAAACAATGCCTGGCAGCAGGGTTTCAGGACACTCCCAGCCCAACCTGGGTTTCAGTAGGAAAGGCCTAATTGCTTTCCATTTCAATCTCACCAGCACTCGATGGTAGCTCCTTGTTTAGTTTAGAGTTTTTGAAAGGTTTCAGAAATATTTTGCATTTAAATTGTACATACCTTGTCCATGCCCCTGACAAAAAAGATGCACTTTAAAAAATATTAAATGCACAATTTGCAGTGCTTTTCAGCATATCCATCATTAAAGTAAATGTTTGCATGCATCTCTTATGTAATCTGTTTTTGTGCACCAGAATGTCTCCAGGATTTCAGGCAAGGTGCATTCCCAGCCTTACCTGAAGATACCACTGGGGATTGAATCTGGGACCTTCTGCATGCAGAGCAGATGCTCAGCCACTGAGCTATGGTCCTTCCCTTAAAAACAAAGTAAGATTCTAGCACTCAAGCTTCTGAATAAAGGGATGATTTAAATAGGAAGCTGTCTTATACACAGAGCAGAAGTGGCTTTCCAGGATTTCAGGCCTGGAATCTCCCAGGCGTTCCTGAAGGTGCTGGGGATTGAACATGGGACCTTCTGCATGTAAAGCAGAAGCTCCACACCAAACTATGGCCCTTTCCCCATAGATGTTGGAGACATAGGGCGATCCCTTCCTGTGTGTCAGCAACTGGGCGCAAAGGAGCAAGACCTGCTAGTGTTCTGAATGAATGACAGCCGTGGCAAGTAGCATTAATGAGCCGCTGGCTTGTTCCTAAATGGAAGATATGGGGGAAGGGAGTCACCTGTCAAGACTAATTTCCCTCCTAGTTTGCAGCAGCCCAGTGGGATGAGCATTTCCTTGCTATTTTGCTCTCCCTCACATGTCTGAGCATGAGGAGGCCGCTGGGGAGGAGGAAGAGGAGCAGGCAGCAGCAGCATAGAGGCTCTGGGGGCCATCAGGAATAGGAGGGCAATTTAGCAAAATGATTAAATTACTGCAAACATTTATTAATAGTACCACCACTGCCACCCCCAGCTTCAGTTTCTCTCGGCTGCTCTTTGTCAGGGAGGGGGCAGCTCACACATAAGAGCATAATAGGAGCTTGTTGAATCAGGCCAATGATCCATCTGGTTCGGTATCCTGTTCTCACAGTGGCCAACCAGATGCCTGCAGGAAACCCGCAAACGGGACCTGAGCACAAGAACTCCCTCCCTTCCTGTGGTTTCCAGCAACTGGTATTCAGAAGATTTACTGCATCTGACTAGGCATGCTAGCAGAATGCTATTCACTCTGGAAACTGGAAGTTCCATTTAAAATGGGGTGGGATTGTCAGGCAAAGTAAGAGATCCAATCACAAGGAGCACAAACTCCCATCAAATCCTGCCAACTCCAAAGCCTGGGGGAGTTGTGCATTGGTCTCAATTCCTTGGTTGAAAAATGGGAGAGTCAGTCTCAAAACCCCAAATTCAGACAGATTCCAGGTCCTTTGCAACCTCCTATAGGTGGTAAGTGGACCTCATTCCAGAGCTCACTTTGGAACTGAGTATTTTCAACACTGACACCAAGGCAAGGGACATTCCCAGTTCTATTTGAAGATGCTACCAGGGATTGAACCTGGGACCTTATATGTGCAAAGTGGATGCTCTTCTCCTGAGTTGCAGCCCTTCCAGTAATTTGGGTTCCCTCAGTCCCCTTTGGTTGTTTATACACTTTAGCACTGGGGCATTGCTTTGCCACAATAGCTGGAAATGGAATTGCAATAGAAATTCCAAAGACACAGAAGTTTAATGTCATGCCATAATGCAGCAGCAGCAGCAATGCCTTTCCCTGTGGCCACATCCTCTTATAGTGTTTACTTATAGATAAAACCTGTTTAGCAAAGGTCCAGGGCAACTTTAATTAAAAGCTTGTTGTTTGCAGGTTCGGTCTGTTTTATTTCTGCCTATTTATCCCTGCTAGGGGATTAGTTATTATTTGCCCCCCTGGAACAGCCTCTCTCTCAGAATTGTCCCCAATGTCAGTTTGCATTCCTGCATGTGAGGAGGTTTTAATGAAATAGTCACTTTTCATATTGAAATTGTGCTATTAAAAAGAAAAGAAAAGAAATGGGAGGAAATAAATAATTAAAGCCTGCTTACACACAGGAAGAGAAACTGAAGCTAAGGCAATTCAGAGAGAGGTAGTTCCAGCAGGCAATTCATAAGCTGTTTACTTGCAATCACACTGATGTTCTCAATAAGAAGCAAGTAGGATAATTTTCTTTGAAAAGCCTCAAAAACATTTTTGTGCAGCTGGAATGTTTTGGCCAGTTTGGACTGTGTGGAATGTGATAATGCCTCTTGCTTGCATGGATGAAGAACAAAGGTGTGTGAGAGTGTCTTTAGAATTTTTCATTCTGTAAAAAGGTAAGAATTGCATCCATTGCTCCACCCACTTTTGCCTCTGGCCCTGCCCACCACTGGCATGTGGCCCCCAGAAGATTACCCAGAAAGCAATGTGCTCCTCAAGCAATGTACCCAGAAAGCAATTGGGTACATTGGGTACCCAGAAAGCAATGTACCCTGACCTAAAACCTTCTGCAGCCAATGTCATGAATATAGTTTGAATCCATTTTGGGTTTCACCCCAAGAATTTGTGGACAGAGGGTGTCTTATGAATGGAGCTTTCCCCCCCACACACACCTTGTTGGGCCAGGCCACTGCTATTGGGAGAAGAGCCATATGTTTGGCCCAGTGGTTTGGGGAGCGCCATGGAGTTGGCAAAACTGACTCATTCGATCTCAGCGGCTCATTTGGGAGCTGCAGGAAGAATCTATTTATAATCAGGCCTTTCAGGTTCGATGCTTAAAAAGAAGAAGAAGGGCAGCTTCCGGTCCCACCTGCCTTAATGGAGGCAGCCCCCACGACAGCGGGGGATTGTTGGTGAACAAAAATGAGGATGACAGAGGGTAAATCATCCTTGTAAATTCCCTCCAGGGACAGGAGGAATGGGCTTCACTCACAGTTCGTCTCGATACCTGGCTCTCACTATGGCATGGAATGTGGGATGCAGGGAGACGCTGAGTGCAAAAGCACTTCGCCTGGTGAAAACCCTCCCATGCCACCATTAAGAAGCAGAGGTTCTCCATTAAACCGGATCTTTAATTGGTTTTAAAGTACCGGCACATGATGGAAAAGGGTTGCAACAACATGCTACTGAATATATCAGCTACATGTATCAAAGTTTTGAATTGAGATAAGATTTTCTCCAGCATGAGAGTCAGTTGGGGAGAGGGAAGCTCACAGTTTGTTTATTCTAGGCTTCTTTTTTATATTTATGATTCGGCAACCCTTTCTGGAATATAAGATAAAAAGATACAAGTGAGGAAGGAACGTTGGAGCAATATTGATATTAACAAGCAAAAATGAAAACTGTGTGATCTGAAATGAATAAAGGAGGGGGAGGGGAAGCTCAAGTATGACTGTGTTGGAAAGACAGAGTAATTCCCCTCAACTGCGTTTAAAAACAACAGACAAGGAAAAAGAGATTGAGAGTTGTGGCAGAATGTAATCTAAGATAAAGTTTAATTGGGCCATAAATCTCTTGCTGGAAGGAAAACAATTTTGGGGCTGTGATAAGTACGCTGAATGGATTCTGGGAGTTGGAAAGGAGTATTAAATCTTCAGTGCGTTCGAAAACTGCCCACCTTTTTCTAGGATGAGGGAAGATCTGCAACATGTTTTACTAGTGAGACAGAATGGTTTCTAGCAGACTGTCGCCTGTTCCAAAACACCGAAGCAAGGGACAGAGAGATAAGATCTCTGAGAAACTTTGAGATTCATTTCTGCCCCAAGCCACGATGGGAGAAAACAGCAGCTGGGAAGTGAAAGAGACAACACCATATATGGACAGTAGGAATCTCCATGGATATAACAGTTTTCACATACAGGGCAGAATAAAGATAATAGTTTGAGTTCCTCACTTAAAGTTTTATAAATTTATATATTGTAACATCACGAATGGAAATCATTAATTATGTAGCTGTTGACTAAGGGATTATTATTATAACTGAAATGTAACTGACATTAATTAAGATTATGGAATGCAGTGATATAAGATCAGAAATGCACCAAAACCATCGTGTGGGGAGCCACTTTAACGAAAATGTATTAATTGGAAGTTGATTGGCACTTTAATAATTGTATAATTTGGGAATTAATTGTTATTGTTATAATTTGGCTATTATTGGGGGTATATTGGAAAACGAAATTATAAAGAAGAACAAGGAGTGCCTTCAATTCCAGAAGAGTTGCTTTGCATCCAAAAATAATAAGAAGGTGGAATATTCAGCCCCTTCACCATACTGGATGGGCAAACATACAGCCAACTCAGTGTCAGTTCCCACCCATTCCACCCTGGCAATATGAGGAATAATAATTCTGGCTTAATTTACTGGGGCGTGACTAGCCTTTGGGCCTCTATATGTTGCTACACTACAACTCCCATCATCCCTGACCATTGGCTGCACTGGCTGGGGCTGATGGGAGTTGAAGTCCAAAAAAATTCTTGGAGGGCCACCCCTCTTGTAAAGGAGCACAGCCAGATAACACATGTGAAGTCCTTTGAACATTTGAAAGCCCTGTACAAATGCTAAGTAATGTTAGTTTGTTTTCGATCAAAGATCAAACAAAAGAGCAAGGCATCTGCATGTATTCTTGTAACAGGAACTTCTGTCCTTGAATCCTTTGCGCATAAAATGATTGTCTATTTGAGGAAGCAACTATTTAGCTATGATCTCACAGTGCTTGTGTTCCTCTGGGCAATCTGCTCCCTTGTCCCCTCCATCCTTCTTCTCTAATACCTCCTAGATTCAGAAGCAAGAACAGGAGGAGGCTATCTCAGCATCTGGCCATCAGCACACTTTATGACAGCAGATTCCTTAAATTAATTAAGCATTGTGTGAAGGAGGGCTCCCTTTTGTTACTTGGGAACATCTTGCCAGTCAGCTGGATGACTCATCTAAGCAGGACACACTAAAGGTTTTTATTTTCTTTTTTAGATGCCCTGAACAAATTATAATCTTTCCTCCCTCCTGTCTTATCCTATGCTAATGAGCAGGATGATAACAGCTGATCAAGAGTTGCCTGCGATGTGATTGTCACAATTCCATTTATGATATCCCTTGCTTCTTCACCTCCTCTTTGAATTGCATCAGTGTGCCAGGTGGTAAGTGGAGAGGAGGCCAGGAAAACTCTTCTCAGTCCAGTCCCCTGGAATTCTGGGTTTCACCCACAAGCTGTCATCATGATGCCCCAGGGTACCACCTCTAAAAGTACAGACAGTGCTTGTCTGCAGGGTATTTCCCAGACAGCAGAGGCAGGAGAAATCTTGGCACACAGGCAGCTCCCTTATTTACTTGAGTGCTATGTAATGTTCATAGGAATATATTGCCTACTGAAGGAATGCAGGAGGATATCCTGATCGGTTTTCTCTTCACTCTTCACACCTGCAACTCTAAGAGCACTTCCAGGCTTGTTTATTGGGCACTCATCCTGATTGGTTTGCAGGTAAAATAGGCTAGCCTGAGTACATAATGAGCATTCATTCTGATTTGTTTGCAGAGGGATTAGGGGGTCACATCCACACCCTAGATTTTATGCACAAGACTTCCCTAAAATAATATTGGGAACTGGAGTTTACTCTTCCTGGAGTCGCAATTACCAGCACCCTTGACAAACTACAGTTTCCATGATTCTTTGGTGGGGGGAGCCATGCGTTTTACATGTATGGTGTGTAATTGCATCAAAAAAAATGTTACTCCATACTTTCCAGGGTATTTTCTCATCTCACTCTTTGGCATAAAAAGGGACGTTTTTACTAAGAAAGCAGGTTTGTTGTGCAAGGGCTCCCAACAAACTGATTTGTCCAGTATGGTGGCAGCCTGGGAGCACCCTGAGCTAGTTGAACCATGCTCTGATTTTGTGTAAGGCAGCCGCCTGCAACATCACTATGATGCTTCTTTCATTCCTCTTTGGTTGGCAGGTGCAGGAAAAAAATCCCCAAAGATGGTGTTTTGTCTATTTGCCCCACTCAGTTACCCAAACTCCACTGTCTCACTTTGCCTCATGATATGACAGCCTCAGAAAATGCCTCAATATGAAACCCATAAGCAGGACCTGAGTGCAATAGCAGCATTCTCTCTCCCTGTGATTCCCAGAATCTGATATTCAGAGGTGTTCACTGATGGTGGAAGTAGAACCTAGCCATTGATAACCTCCTCCTCCATGAGTTTGTCTAATCCTCAAAGCCAGTCATGTTGGTGGCCATCACTACATTTGCTTTTTCATTCCTCTCTTTGGGGGTCTAGAGGTGGGGGGAGGATTTGCAGCCTACCCAATTTGCGCTTCTTAAACCCATACAAGAACAGAAATGTACTTCTCATTCCGGTTCTGCAACCTCCCAAAATAATGATGCATACCAAACTGCAGATGTCTGGGGCAAATGGAGATAAAACTGCATCTACCCATGAAAACAACTTTCAAATGCATTAAGTGAGAGAGAATGGACAGATTTGTCCATTCCGCTCGTGGATGCATTGAGGTTCATGCCAACAGTTCCTCTGCGTTGAGCAAACAAGACTCTTGTGTTGAGTGACCTGCACATTTCGGCTGAGGATTGAATCCCCAGTCAGGGCCACCACCATAACCTGGAGCCTGAAGGAACTTCTGAACCCATCAGAGACTCAGGAAGGATTTGCTCCCTGCCATTCCAGCCTTGCTCCTTTTTTTCCTCTGTCACTGGGGGGAAATCCCTTTTGACAGCCCAGGCAGAGAACTTCTAATTCCTGTCTACAGCTCATTTTTTCACTTGAATCCCTCAGCTAAAGGATTTTAATGCTTGATGGATTCAACCTAAATTATTTCCGTTCCATGGCTTTGCAAAAGCCGTGTGTGCGCGTGTGTGCATGCATGCAAGGGTCAGGCAGCCGGGAGGAGGGAAGTCTTGTTTGCATGACATTCTCTGATAATCTCCCCTCTCCAAGGGAATTGCACTCTGTGCCTTGTCTCCAGAGCTCCTTGTTGATGACAGTCCCCCATTCTTACTCCTGCCTTGGGGTCCCAGGACTTCTCAGGATCTCTCCATCAGCTTGGACAGCTTTAAAAGAGGATCAGACTAATTCATGGAAGAGGAGGCTATCAACAGCTAGTAGCCACAGTGACTATGTTCTGCCTCTGCTATCAGAGTCAGTAAATGGCTCTGAAAACCAGCTGATGTAAGTGGAAGCCACAGGGCTGGGGGGGCGGTGTTGTTGTGCACAAATTCTGCTTGCCAGTTTCCCACAGGCATCTGGTTGACCACTGGACTAGATGGGCCTGATCCAGCAAGCTTATATTTTGTTCTCATTTTGAACACAGAGGCTACCTGTGCTGCTCTCTGCATGTCAGGTGTTGCACTTTGGATGGTTTGCCCCAGAAAATGGCTAGGAAGCCAGATATTTCAATGCCCTGAGCATTGGTGGCTGGTGCTTATAAGGACTGGTGGTGAGGAAGGCAGGGAGACCAACAGTAGGCAGAGCCATAACCGGTGGCAGGCAAAGACAACTAATTCTGGTGTTGCCCCATCCTAGCCCTCCTCCCTACTGAGTTCAACAAGGGCAACACTGATAAAAAGAAGGAAGCTGTACCCCCTGGACTGGTTGTTAGAAGGCAGGCAGGTCTAGGCTAGTTGAGGGCAGTCTGAGGCTGGTGTGGAGCAGTGCCGCTTTAACCCTAATGGAGCAGCCTGCACCGGCTGAGCTAGGCCTGGACCTAGGTGACGCATGAAGCTGAGTGTGCCTGCCACAGTCATGTATGGTGACTTTCTTTAACGGTTGATTAGCCACATTTGTGGGGCATGCTGGCACAGCCTTCTTTACCAATCTGGTGCCCTCCAGGTATGTTGGACTACAATTCCCACTAGCTCTAGTCTGCTAACGGGGTTAATGAGAGTTGTGGTTCAACACATCTAGAGAGTACCAGGCTGGGGAGAATTGGTCCAGGAACAGCTCTTTGTCATTAGATCCCAATGGAGCCTTCAAGTTCAGAGGAGTGGATCTGGGAAGCAGATGTGTACCTAGGCTCCCTTGCGCCCTTAGCAAAGAACTGTGTCAGCACCTCCAAAGCAGGAGAGACCATGGACCAGAAAATCAAAAAGTTTGCTTTTTGTTTCCTTTCGCTCTCTGCCAGTGACTTTCTTCGCAGCCATCAGGGTTGGGTCTGCTTTGTTCTGCCTCCCCTCCTCCTCCTCCATTGGTGCATCTTTCTGCCCTTTTGCCTTCCTCCTTCCCTCACTCTACTGCAGAGTTTTCCGAACTCTGTGTCGTGACACATTAGTGTGTCGGCTGCAGTACGTAGGTGTGTTGTGCAAACGCCCCCTGCACTCCTCCCAGGGCTGGAAAGGGGTTAATTTAACCTCCGGTTTGCTAGTAAAACTGAATTACTGTGTTGCGAAATGATGCGTGTCTAAAAAGTGTGTTACTAACAAGAACAGTTTGGAAAGCTCTGCTTCTCTGGCTGTTTTCCCTTCTGCCTCCTTCCTCCCTCCCTTCCCTTTTCTTCTTCCATCAACTCTCATGCTACCTCTAAGCCCCACTTTTTCTAGAAAAAGAGGTGCAGGAACTTCTTGACCTTTTCTTTGGGGAGCACCTAGCCTACGTTCTTGAGCTTCTCTTCTGGTGCTGCTGCCCTCCACCACACCAATCATGCCAGCAATCAGATTCTTCCACTGAGGGAACCATAGGAGCTTGTGTCTTGCCCAGCTGCCCAGAGGAGCAGCCCAGGGAGCATGCAGGTTGGCTTCTAGTCACTCCAAGCCAGAGTGGAGAGACACAATTGTTGTGGCACACCCCACCCCACCCGGGCCTATGCTCTTGGTGAGGGCCAACCTGGACAATCCCTAGGTATGCCCCTGCTGGGGAGTCTCACTATTGTGGATGAACAAAGACACAGATGCTCTGCTTGCAAGTTTCCCCAGATTGTTACCTCCACTGCTAAGAAGTGCTGACTTAGGGCTCATCCACACTTCCCTTTTTCATATGATTTCTAGGTGTGGGTCCGAGAGGTTTTTCTTTTGTCCTGCCACTTTCCCCTGGAAAACCCACAATTTACTGCTGAAACAGAACAAACATCAATGCACAAAAGACCTGATTGATGAGTCCTCAGATGAACTCTTGGTCTGACCTAGCAGGGCTTTCCTTATGTTCCTGTCCTGGGGGGGGGGGCATCTATGATGTCACAAGCACCCTTAAAAACCTGTTGGGTTCCTCACACTCTCGAGGCTAGTCGCAGGATCACATACCTCATCTTTAGTCAGATAATATTGGCTGTGTCTGTCTTCCTGCTTTTGCTCAGAAACAGGAAAACAATTCTGACACTCAGCCTCAAACCCTGCCACCGATGCCAAAGTTTAATCCATTTAATAGCTGGAAGGATTTCTCTCCCTCTCATGCGTAAGACATTTATTAACATTCTGTTTTAATTGTCTTAGATTTCAGTGATATCCAGAAAGGGGTGTCTTATATAACCTCCTTATGCACACTCAGCTTGTCAGATATGAAGTGCCCAGGAATGGTTTTTGAGTTTGTGCATCCTGGCTTGCTCCTTCGCATAAAGCCATGAAAAGTGTGCAAGCGTTAAGTGCTTGAGCCTGTTTTAGTTTGTATTTAAAGGCCAAATCCCTTCCTCTGATGCAGAGTCTGATTTTGGTCATCTCATTTGCATTGCAAATGCAACCATAGCTCACTGAGGAACAGAAGATTGCCCCAGTTTCCATGCTGTCTAGTGGTTTTGCATACCATCCCCAAGGGTGCCTCTGGCTGTGACTAAGCATGGAGGGACCATCAGTCCATGCAGCGGAATCAGAGCCCAATGAAATGTGGAGTTTTGTGAACTGGAGCCCATCCACAGCAAAAGCGGGGTTATTTTTTCGGAATATGGTAAAGGTAAAGGGACCCCTGACTATTAGGTCCAGTTGTGGCCGACTCTGGAGTTGCGGCACTCATCTCGCTTTATTGGCTGAGGGAGCCGGCGTACAGCTTCTGGGTCATGTGGCCAGCATGACTAAGCCGCTTTTGGCAAACCAGAGCAGTGCACAGGAATGCCGTTTACCTTCCCGCCAGAGCAGTACCTATTTATCTACTTGTACTGACGGGCTTGCTTT
Source organism: Podarcis cretensis (assembly GCF_951804945.1). NCBI lineage: Eukaryota > Metazoa > Chordata > Lepidosauria > Squamata > Lacertidae > Podarcis > Podarcis cretensis. The sequence goes on from NC_137186.1 coordinate 27,595,299, forward strand.
CGAACTGCTAGGTTGGCAGGAGCAGGGGCTGAGCAACAGGAGCTCACCCTGTCGTGGGAATTCGAACCACCGACCTTCTGATCAGCAAGTCCTAGGCTCTGTGGTTTAACTCATAGCGCCACCCGCGTACTCCTTTATAAAATACTCAAATAAATACTCTGATGACTGGCACCACAGGCTTAAGGCAAAATATGATGTATTAATATTCTGCTCTGGGGAGGGGGAGATGGGTAGAACTGGGTGAAACTTAATGTTTTGTTTGTATTTTGTTGGAAAACAATAAAATGTTTTATTTAAAAAATACAGCCCAGGGGCAGCTAACATAGTGCCCTCAAGATGTTAAGAAAATCAGAAGAGCCTGCTGGATCAGGCCAAGAGGGCCCATCTAGTCCAGCATCCTGTTCTCACAGTAGCTACCCAGATGCTTGCAAGCATGACCCAAACACAAGAGCATTTTCTCTTCCAGCAACTGGTATTCAGAAGCATTTACTGCCTCCAATGGTAGAGGCAGAGCATAGCCATTGTGGCTAGTAGCCCTTGAGAGCCTTCTCCTCTGTGAATTCTTCCAATCCTCTTTTAAAGCCATCCAAGCTGGTGCCTGTCACTGCCCCCCGTAGGAGCAAGTTGCTAGACTTCATCTCCCATCAGCCTCAGCCAGCAATGCTCGCAGACTGAGACAATGGGAGTTGTAATCCAACAGCATCAGGAGGGCACCATGTTGCTTACCTCTGAGACAACAGAGCAGCGCCTCATCATCAGGCTAAGCAGGCACACAAGTCACTCACCTGGTTTCTTCCCCGCTATGTTGAGATGCGTCATATTTCTATTTAAATTAGAGCAACTGGGTTGTATCCAAATGTTAGTCGTACTCAGAGTAGACCCATTGGAATGAATGGACCTGAGTAGGTCTAGCCCACAACACAACCCTTTATTTCTCAATGTGCATCTATAGATATAAACTACCACAGGCACTTTTTATGCAAACTGGTCTCTTTTTTTTCTGTAATGCATAACAGGCCTTCCTAATTCCATGCTATCACTGGCTCTTGGCCATAGACCAAGATGATATCCCTTTTTTTAAACCACATGGCTTCTTCCAAAAGGATCCTGTGAACTGTGGTTTATTAAAGGTGCTGGGAACAGTAGCTCCATGAAAGGTAAACTACAGTTCCTAGGATTCTTTGGGGGAAGCCATTGTAATTAAAAGTATGTTGTGGGGAGTCTGGTTTCATCGTCTCCTGAGATGGGTGTGCTTTGTGGAGGCTCCACGGTAAATGCAGCTGCTTGAGGGGTTCTGGAGGGGACACGGTGGCTATGCGACCCCCTCAAAGGTTCTGGGGGTGACCCAGAGCTGAAAGGTATCTGGCAGCGTCAGTGGCAGACCTGTATTTTGGGGAGCTCTGAAACTTGAACTGATGTGGGGGCCCTTTCGCAACCAGCAATCCTATGCCTTTAGGAAAATATACATGCATGATGCCTTTTTAAAAGCAATTTTTAAGAAAGCAATGTGGACTAAAGTCTCTTCTGGGGTCCCTCCTGGATTAGGAGCCCTGAAGCTTAAACTTCATTAGTTTCATGGTAGATCTGCCCCAGATCAGAATTGTAGAGTTGGAAGGGACCCTTTCCTCTGGTCCAACCACCTGCAATGCAGGAATCACAGCTAAAAAATCCCTGACAGATGGCTATGCAGGGGAAAATCTCCAGGGAGGGAAGGAGAGTCAACCACCATTCCATTGTTCAACAGCTATTGCTGTCAAAAAGCTCTTCCTAAGGTTTAGTCAGAATCGCCTTTCTTCAAACTCAAATCCATTGGTTCAGGTAGACTGCCCTAAGCTCTGATCCTCACAATGTCTCCAGCCAACCTTCCCCACTGGCTGGGTACAGTGAGCCCTTGGCTGCTCTCAGGCACTCTACCAGTGTAAATCACAATTTGTGCGGGGATTAAAGCCAGCACACACACAAAAGCCCCCAAGTCTTCTTTGCTGTTGGGATTATTCTCCTGTGAAGCGAAGCCTGATGTGCTGGGCAGCAGCAAATAACTCTCCAGCTGTAAATGGGCTGCATTGCAGCCTCCTCCCTGCCCCTCATTATCACTCAGTGGGAGAGCATTTCTGTGCATGTAGAAGGTTTGGGGTTCAATCCTGGGCATCTCCAATGAAAAGGATTTCAGGCAGAGTGGGAAGGGAAGTTAAGAAAGACCTCAGAATTTGCTTCAGAGAGCATCTGCCAGAATGAAAAATAAATATATACATACTGAACTAGATGAGCAAATCCAACCTGGTATAAGGCTACATCCAAGGCAGAGCTTGCCCAGCTAAATTCATCTTTGACAGCCCTTCTTCCCCACTGCCAAATATTAATAGGTCCAGTACTGACTGTGTACTTTGTGGCTCCACAGATGCATCACTAGACACTGGCTGTCATTTCCTCGCAACTCTACTTCCATTTATTTAAGGAGAACAGGTTTCTAGCACTTAGATGACAAAGAGTTCCATGATGAAACACTGTGGCAAAAACAGTCAGGTAAGGTGCACACTGTATTATTAATACAAACCTGCTCATCTTGCACATCGGTTGATAACAGGTTGCAGTGTCCAGCTTTTCACAGGCACAGAATCCTGTTACGGTTGTTGCTAAAGTAAAAGCATTCCTTCCTAATAGGGCTCCTCTGCATTTAGAAGGGAGAATTTCTGTGAGTGCAACTTCTGCGATCATTCCATCATTCAGATGAGAAAAGTAGGCCTGATATAAAATAGTATCTCTCCTCATGGTCCACCAATGCAGAAACAAAACGAGGCCTAGAAAATGTTTCAGACTTTACTTGCATCACCGTATGAACAGTCACACTAAGATTTGAGGGACACCCTTCAAGCATCCAGGGCAGCCTTACCCTAAAATATTTTTATAATATTTATTTATTTATTCATTTATTAAATTTGTATACCACCCTTCAACTGAAGATAAGACAACAGGCTAATTTACAACATAAAAATGTAAAATGAGAACACACAGCACTTAATGGAAACAAAAACAAAAACTAACCAATACTGGCCAGGCTGCCCCAAGTGAGAGGCACTGCCAAGCAGGCTTAAAAAACTGCCTTTTGGGGAGGTGATGTTTAGGGTTCTTCATAAAAGTACAATGACATATCTAGTAAGTGTTGTATGTTGGGAGTACAACACAGCACCAGGGCCATCCGAAATCATTCTGCTGCCTGCAGTGAAGGTAAAGATTCAGGATGGGTGAATCTGTCAATTTCAGTGTCTCTCAGTTTCTAATTTCTGCTTTTTAAGTTTAATTTTTCACATTTCCCAGTTTTGTTTCAGTCCCTGTGAAAATTCACCAGTCTTTTAGTGTGAAATTGTCCCACGTTTGTATGCAATTTTTCCCAATATACACATTTTTGCAAAGCAACTTTGGTATGTTCTATCCACTAATCTATGATTTTTTGCACACATTACTTGGCCAGAGTACTGCACTGCAAAATTCAGAGAAGTGCACAATTTGAAACTTGGGATATTCTAATATTGTTTTAGAAAGCACAAAATGGATAAGGAAAGATTGCCTATACATGTGAACAGAATTTCTCCCACATCTGTAAATGATCTGGTGCTCCCATTCCACATACAGAATTCTACTTGGCTGGCGGCTGAATCTGACTTCAAGGCTGTGGAGTGATGTCCAACTCGGGGGCAGTAAGGTAAAGGTAAAGGTAAAGGTACCCCTGCCCGTACGGGCCAGTCTTGACAGACTCTGGGGTTGTGCGCCCATCTCACTTAAGAGGCCAGGGGCCAGCTCTGTCCGGAGACACTTCCGGGTCACGTGGCCAGCGTGACATCGCTGCTCTGGCGAGCCAGAGCCGCACACGGAAACGCCGTTTACCTTCCCGCTGGTAAGCGGTCCCTATTTATCTACTTGCACCCGGAGGTGCTTTCGAACTGCTAGGTTGGCAGGCGCTGGGACCGAGCAGCGGGAGCGCACCCCGCCGCAGGAATTCGAACCGCCGACCTTTCGATCGGCAAGTCCTAGGCGCTGAGGCTTTAACCCACAGCGCCACCTGCGTCCCGCAGTAGACTAGCTTAAAAGGTAGACTAGCAGTAGACTAGCTTAAAAGGTAGAGAGGAGGCTTAAATGACTTGAGTGGGGGGCAGTGGAGGGACAGCTGCTGCCCCTGCCATCTGCCCCCTGAGACAGCTCCCTTACTCTGCCTCATGGTAGGGCCAGCCCTGCACAGAAATATCCAGTTCAGCCCTACCATGAGACAGAAATGTACAGTAGGTACATCTACACACACATATCCCAGAATGCTAGGGAAAGCATCATTGTGCAGATCAGGCTGCTGTTAAAGGCCCAAGAGCAGGAGTAGTAAGGAAGCAAACAAAAACAGAACAAGGATGCCTGGTAGCCATTATGAGGCCCTCTAATCCTATGCTGAGCAGAACAAAATTGAAGCTGCCCCCTCTACCCAAAACGGTTACTGAAACTTTATGCAAACACTATTTGTGTGGGATGATGTTCCTTGGGAAATGGCCCAAATTCCATGCATATGCAAATTGGCTGTACGTCCAAGTAAACTTCAAGTCATTGCTGCAGCAGTTAATTTCTTATTAATCAGTTTTGATGGCACTGTTTTGCCCTGGAGAGGATGGTTGTTTCTGCCTTTACTGTAACAAGCACCTTAGCATCCAAGAGATTGCCAGGACAAAACCCAACTGAAATTCTCATTGCCCACGGTCTCCTTTCCTGTCTGTACAATAAGTGATCCCAATGAACAGCATCAAAATCAAATGTCTCTTCTCTTTCTGAACAATTTTGCCAAATAGCATCCTATTCACATTTAAAGTCTGCACATTCCTTTACAGGTTTTATTTTCAATTTAGCATTTCTGCTCAGTTTTATAAAACAAACATACTTACTTGAAAAAAGGCAACAAACAAAAAGAAATAGAAAAATATGAAAGGATTGTATCAACTATTTGGTAGGCGTTATAATATAATTATATCACTCTTGAGGTCCTCCTCTGGAGGCTCTGAGCCCTCTCTCAGTCTACCTCCATGGTCATGAGTTGATGAGTGTAGTCACCTTTTTGAGCCTTGAAATGTACCCACAGCTGAAGGAGGAAGTTAGAAAAGTGACATTCTTTCTCACTTCCTCTTTCATCTCTATGTAATTTTCAAGGTGCTGATTAATTCTACTGGATCTGACTTACCAAGATCCTTTGGAAAACTGAAGTGTGTGTGTGCCCAAAAGTCTTTCTGTCTTTCTGTGGGAGGGTTCTCATCTGCGTGTGTATCTGTGTGTGTGTGTGTGTGTGAGAGAGAGAGAGAGAGAGAGAGAGAGAGAGAGAGAGAGAGAGAGAAGGGGGTGGCACCCACAACACTCACTCAAAAATCTAAATCTGCCCATCAGCCAAAAAAGTTTGGCAACCCCTGTATTATGTCATCTCAAATAAATATTTTGGATATTGTGGAGAATGTGCTTGGTTAAAGACAGCATTCGGTAAACACTTTCCAGTTCTGTCTAAACACAGAATTGTAGAGCTGGAAGGGACTTTCCTCAATTGACTCTTAATAGCTTTGCCATAAGTGCCTATTTGTACATTTTCCCTTCCCATTCTGTTAGGACAGGAATTTGAGCTTTTCTCCAGTGTTCCAATATCTAGCTAGCATAACACATTCTTGCTGTGACACTCATATAGCATATTCATTGGTTAACCAGCAGAATTTATTCCATAAAGCAAATCTCCCTGTTTTTGAGCACTCTCAAAGCATTTCCAATCAAGTAATGATCTTTAGCACCCTCCAGACAATCTGTTTCAAGGAACATTTTTCTGTGGACCTACAGTCAGCCGCCGGGCCCTTTCAAGCACTCAGTACCTAGGAAATTAAAAGTTTGAGAAGGCAGCTAAAAGGGTATTGTGTGCTGAGCTGAATGACATAGCAACACAGGAAGCTGCCTTGGACCAACTCAGACCATTGGTCCCTCTAGTTGTTTTCCTCTCCCAGCAGCAGCTGAATGCCACCATTGCAGACAACACAAAGGCAGATTTAACTGTAATTGCTGCATTGCAGGGGGTTGGATTAGACGACCTTTGGGGCCCCTTCCAACTCTGCTGTGATTCTATTCCTTTTCCCCCACCATCGGTTTTCTCACTGATTCATTAAGTCAAGAGGTTTGACTTTTTTGCAGTTCAGATGAAAAGGAGGTCATGTGCATGAATCAAGGTGAAATGATCCTTCCTTGGAATCAGCACTCAGGATATTTTGGTGCCCACATGAGGTGGAAAATTCAAACGGCCCATCCTGCCTCTGGGTAATTAACATGGGCCAAATTGCATGGGAAGTTCGCTGCATTGAAGTAAATGGCTACTGCGCCCTTCTGCTTTCATTCAAGTCCCATTCAATTCAATGAGGTTTGTGGTGGAGATTTTACCCTGTGTTAATTAGCCAGGTAGGGAAGGTACTATCTGAATATGAACCATATTGAAGCTGAGAAATTTCCAGCCCCTAGAACTGCCCCTGCCACAATCTTGCACTACACAGGAATATTGGAAGCTGCCTCACAACACAGCATGTCATTGCTCCATGTAGCTGAGTATTGGCCACACTGAATGGCAGCAGCTTTCCAGGATTTCAGACAGGGGTCTCTCCCAGCCCTACCTGGAGATGCCAGGCATACAAAGCAGATGCTCTCCAGCCCCTCTTTACATTGCCCTCTGTGTGAGTGATGTAATGCTGTCCTGAGTTGCTGTACCAATGATGCCTTGTCCTGTTTTGCCACACTAGCATCAGGATGCCATGACTTGCAACCCCACCTTAGCGGCATCACGGGTAGGTCTTGCCTCTGACTTTGTATGACGTTACTTAATGAAATGTTTGTTCCACCTTGGGAAGCAAGCAGCGAATAAGCGTATTATGTAAGATATTAAGTGTCTTGACAATTCTGTCCAGCCAGATGGCAAATAATCCATACTCCCTCTGGAGAGGCGGTTCTTGCAGAGAGCAGTTTAGCAGTGTTAGTTTCTTTTCCTCCTTGGGCTTGTTCCTTGGTCTTGTTCAATCCAGCCAGCCAGCCAGCCAGCCAGCTCTTTTGCATTCCAAAAGTATAATGTCCTTCTCCTGTTATGTGCTGATCTGAAATTAAACACGGTCTTCAGGAGGAGAGAAGCTGAGAACATAAAAAGTAAATGAGCCAACATGGGAAGTTTGACTCCCATTTATGACCTGTTTTGGACCAGGTTACAGCAGGCCCATTAAAATCCCTCCCACTGAAGTCATTGCAGGAGACATTCCTTGTGCCCGAGCTGGACCTGGGCCTTGTGCTGTCAAAGAGACTGTGATCATAACCTGGAGTATAATAGAACACTGCAGCTGTCCCCAAACTGATGGTTGTGCTCTGCCTCCATAAAGGTAAAGGTAAAGGTACCCCTGCCCGTACGGGCCAGTCTTGACAGACTCTGGGGTTGTGCGCCCATCTCACTTAAGAGGCCAGGGGCCAGCGCTGTCCGGAGACACTTCCGGGTCACGTGGCCAGCGTGACATCGCTGCTCTGGCCAGAGCCAGAGCCAGAGCCAGAGCCGCACACGGAAACGCCGTTTACCTTCCCGCTGGTAAGCGGTCCCTATTTATCTACTTGCACCCGGAGGTGCTTTCGAACTGCTAGGTTGGCAGGCGCTGGGACCGAGCAGCGGGAGCGCACCCCGCCGCAGAGATTCGAACCGCCGACCTTTCGATCGGCAAGTCCTAGGCGCTGAGGCTTTAACCCACAGCGCCACCTGCGTCCCTTTACTGCCTCCATGGTCAGAGGCAAAAACACTTCTGAATATCAGTTGCTGGAGATCACAGGAAGCGAGGGTTGCTGTTGTGCTCAGATCCTGTTTGTAGTCTTCCTAGAAGAGGCATCTGGTTGCCCATTGTGATAGCTCAGTTAGTAGAGCATGAGACTCTTAATCTCAGAATTGTGGGTCCGAGCCCCATGTTGAACAAAAGATTCCTGCATTCGCAGGGGGTTGGACTAGATGGTCCCTATGGTTAGACCCCTGTGGTCCCTTCCAGCTCTATGGTTCTATGATTCTATGGACTTAATGAACCTTTGGCCTGATCTAGCAGGGCTCTTCTTACGTTCTAATGGCAGAGCATGTGCTTTGTATGCCATTAGCCCAGCCAACATGACCAATAGTCAGGGTCACAGGAGGAGTTCAGCAACATGTTGCAGGGTAGCAGGTGTCCCAGCCCTGTGATAAAGTATCAGTGGGTTGGTTAATCTACCAAGGCCTCCTTGATGTAGCCTTCCTCCTGGGAAGGAGTGTTGCCCATCTGCTGCCAGTGGAACTTTTTGCTGTATTGATCCCCGGAGGGCTTTCCAAAGCCAATGTCTCGTTCCTATTTCTGCCTCAGTGATTTCCTCTCTATTAATAAGGCAACTGCTTTCAACTCTGATGAGGTTTCCAGCTGGAAAGTAAAGCTTCTTTGAAGCAATTACTGCTTGGAATATGAAACATTGCTAGATCTAGCTTGGCACTGACTGCATCAGCCTTCCCCAACTTGGTGTCCTCCACGTACCTTGGACAACAACTCCCATCAGTCCTAGCCTGCATGGATCTATGATGGTGGGGCTGATGGGAATTGTAGTTTAAAACCTATGGAGGGCCCCAGGTTAGGGGAGGCCAGACTATATTATATCGCTGAGCCTCACCTACCATGTAAGATGTGGGAATAGCCCCCAGCTTTGATGATAACTTCAACAGCAAAATGGAACCTCTCTCTTCAGAGGCAGTCTGTGTTTCTGAAGTCCGGGCATCAGAAGCAAAAGCCTGGAAAGGAGGTCATTTTCATATCATGCTGGAGGGCTTCCTGGTGGTGTGGAGTATGGTCCAAAGGATCTACACTCAATTTGAGTCTCAGATAGTTCCCCTGACATAAAAATAGCTGGCAGGGAAGCTAACTCCACCAGGGAGAGATTATCTGCCTGGATGTTTGTCAATAAGGTACATGAGAATGACAAGGGTGGAAAAGGGTGTGACCTTTGGCTGCTGATATTGGGTATCTACCTGGACTGTTTCCTCATTTACTTTTGCACAAGAGAATCCAATTACATGTCAATACCCTTTCCCCAACCCTCTGAGGGATAGTTAACCCAAGATTGATTACACTACAGAACTTGAGAACTTGATGAGATGTTCCCAGTCAGGCATCTTGGGCTTCACAATGGATCTGAGCCAGACCACCTGACCTAATGAATTTACAAGTAGAGACTGTTGCAGAATAGCTGCAGGAAGGGTGGGGAACATCCAGCCCATGGGCCAAATATGACCCTCCAGTCTCCTCTAGCTGGCTCTCAGGATTCCCTCCAAACGACATCCCCTCCCCCTGGGTTACACTCTGTCCCTGTTCTGCACCCTCCTAGAATGCCTTTCCTTGATGGGGATGTGGCCTCTGTGAAGTGCAATAATGACTTCTGCTTGCGTGATTGTTGTTAATTATTATTACTATTAATTTCATTTTTCACTCACCCTTCATTCTAAGATCCATGGGCAGTTTACAATAATTTAAAGAATTTAGATCAGGTAAAAGAAGTTACAGGCACAGAAACAGAGGCTGTCCTGAAAACACACCTGTCAGGTGTCAAAGGCTAGAGTAAATAGGTGCCTCTTCAGCATCCCCCAAAAGCCGTAAAGTGAAGGTGCCAGATGCACCTCTGTGGGGAGAAGGGAGTTTTACAACTTAGGGGCTGCCACAGAGAATGTCCTCTCCCGGGCCAACACCCTCTTAACTTCTGAGGATGGTTGAACTACCAAGAAGGCCTTCTCTGTTGATCTTAACTTCTAAGAGTATTTCTCCGGAAGGAGGCAGTCTCTCATATATTTGTTGCCAAAGTTATTTAGAGCATAAAGCACTAATGTGAACACTTTGAATAGGGCCCAGAGCTCAGGGGGTTGCATAACCAGTTGGAGGATGGAGAGATGTGTGTGAAGGGGAGGGGATGGATGTTAATAACTTTTGACTTTTGCTTGACTGCAATGTGGCCAAGTGTGCAAAGATAACAGCCGTTTCTGTTGCTCTGCCTGATTTTGTTGCTAGCTCAGATCACCACTGGTTGTCTAGGCTGTCCTTATCAATCACCAGGAGGTTCTCAGCTATTTCCAGGGTAGGACTGGACTTGAAAACCTATACTTGCCAACCTGGTCCCCTCTAGATGGTTTGGACTACAACTCCCATGGGGGGGGGGCGGGACCAGGTTGGCAAAACCTCCTGTGCCTCACCTTGAGCTCCATGATGACTGTCATAAATGAATGTCAGTGCAGGCCCCCTTCGGACTGAATGTGGGGGGTGCTCACAGAACAGGGTGGCAGTCACACCGGTGGGACTTGTGCCTGAGTATGTCCCACTCAGTTTTGACCCAGGGCTCTGAGGCCTCCCACCCTGATGCCCTCTGTGACATCCACATTCTGTTTCCTGAGCTGACCATAGGGAAGCAGGACAGGCAGGCATCAGGATACACCTCACCCCTGTGGATGCCAAGAGTACTTCGTTATCTCTCAGAGGGCAACAGAATTGTTTTGTGACAAGGGTGCCATTCTTGGGACCCTTTAAATCTGGCTGTGCCAAGCAACAGCCACCCCCCTCCATCAGGGCGCTGTTGCTGCTGCCATTCTCCTCCTCCTTCTCCTCCTCCTCTGCTGGAGCTCTCCAAAGTGCCTCTCTGCCTTCATTCCCCATCTACGAGTTCATGCTCTGGTCCAGGGTGAGCCTGGCGTTGAAAGTTGGCTGACTCCACAGGTGAGGGAGCGAGGGGGGGGGAGGGAGGGGATCCGGTGTCTGCTAAGGCGGGGAGGGGGGGGAGCTTTGGTACATCTTTTGGCGAAGGTTCTCCCCACCCTCCGCACTTCTCCTGTTTGGGAAGTGAGGGTCGCCTTCCTCCCTCCCTCCCTCCCTCCTCGCCTCCTTCCTTCCCCAGGCCAGCGCTGCGCCTTCATCCCGCCGCCGGCGCGGCGCTTCCCACCCACTGCCGGGGCTCCCGCGGGGTTCGGGGAGCCGATGCGGCGGTCGGAGGGAGGGAGGGAGGCTGCGGCTACTGCGGCGACGGCGGCTCTGCGGGGCGAGGAGCTTCACCTGCGGCTCTGCCTGGCGTAGCCTCTTCTCTCCATTCACTGCTGCTGCTGATGCTGGCGCTGTCCGCGGGCGGTGGTGCTGAAGTGCGGCGGCGGCAGCTTTGCAGGCGCTTCACCTGCGGCGGCGGTTGTGCCTGGCGGCGCCTCTGCTACTATTACTGCTGCTGCTCCGGGCGCTGTCCGAGGGATGTGGTGCTGAAGTGCGGCGGCGGCAGTCGCCTCCAGCTCAGGAGCTTCCCCAGGCGTGGGGCGGTGGGGGGTGGGGGAGAGAAGATATAAAGACGCGTCCCCCCCCCTCCTCCTCCTCCTCCTCTCTACCCCCTCCCTCCCGGCTTCCTCCTCCTCCTGGCGGCTTAAGAGATGCTGGTCCGCTGAGCGGCGGCGGCGCCGACCATGAGTTCCTCCTCGGTGCGCAAGAGCGAGTCCAAGACGTCCTTACTGCGGACCGGCGGCGGCGGGAGCGGCAGGCGGGCGCCCAGCGAACCGCAGCCGCGCAGCTCCGGGGGCCGCACAGAAGGCAGCCCCGAGCCCAGCGCCAGGAGGCCCCTGTGCCACCCAGGAGCCGGCGCCACAGTCTCCTCCAACGGCAGCTTGAGGAGGCACCACCAGCAGCAGAATCGCCTGGGGGAGCCCGACGAGGCGGAGGCGGCTCCGCGGAGACGCGGGAGCGGCCGGGCGCGCGGCTCCTCTCGGAGTGCCAGCCAGGAGGCGGAGAGCGACGGGGTAGCGACGGCGGATCGAGGGCAGGACTTGGGCGGCAAACGAGCCAGCCGAGAGTCCCTCCAGCTGCCCGACGGAGCGTCCCCCAAAGGCACCTCCGGCGGTAGCGGAGGCGGCGGCAGCAGCAAGAGCTCCGCCGCCTCCAAACCCGGCGCGGAAGTCGACCCACTCTTCCACCAGCTCCACCCCATCCTCAGCTCCGTCTTTGGCCAGGTAAGGGGCCCTTCGTCCCTCCTCTAACTCTGCTGCCCCCTCCTTGCCACTCCTCTCTTTCCTGCGCTTCCTTCTGGGACGGGATGCGGGGTTGGGGAGGAGAGAGCTCGGAAACTTCTGGCTGGAAATGCGCTGCTTCGGGGCTGCCTGGCAGGAAACTCCAGCGGAGCTATGCTGGGAGGGAAGTACGGGGGCGAGAGGGGGCGAAAACTGACGTTGGAGCTGCTTCTCTTCCTCCTCCCTGCAAAGCCCCAACTCCAAATTCTCCTGGAGTCCTCCCTCTACACCTTTCCCCAGGTTCTCAGGAGGAAGCAACCGCCGGGTCAGAAGCGTGCGTGCGCGGGAGCACCGGTAAAGTGATGCAAGGCAACCGCCGGGTCAGAGGTTTGCGCGCGAGAGAGCACCGGTAAAGTGAGGCAGGGCTAAGCAGCTAGTCCTCAGGAGTCGCCAGGGAAAGGAAGTGGGTCGGGCAGATATTGGCAGGGATCAACAAGCCACCTAAAGCAATCCCCGTGGAAAAGAAGCTGGTGAAGAGCAAAAGAGAACGCAGCAAGCGGGAAGGAGTCGTGCTCGGCGGTTTGGTGTGTGTATGTGTGTGAATTGTGCCTGAGCGCACCCCTGTGTGTTGGGTATCGCCCCGAAGCTTTGGGGTCAAGTGAACCTGTCTTTCTGAGTGAGAGGAGAGACACCGCATATGCTTCAGTCCGGTGTGTTGCTGGGGCGGGCTGAAGGTTGGAGAGACTGTAAGTGAAAAAAAGGTGAATTAGTGAAACAGTTAAAAATAATACATTAAAAAAATATGCAATAGACACTTTAAGCAAACCTAAGAATGAGTTGCCTATCCCTTTATTTGTCTTTTGAGCTCCTGTAGCTGACCTTCGAATATTGGGTTTGATTTTAACACTGCTCTGTTCACCCACTGGTGACCATTTTCACATAGATGCAGCTTGAAGGTGAGAAAACCTCCCTTGCTCCTTTTTTCTGGGTGTTCCACTTGTGAAAACTGTCTCAGGACCAAGTCTGGGTTGGATGCCAGCGGCATGACCACAAGCTATGCAAGGCTTCACCAACCTGGTGCTCTTCAGATGTTTTGGATGACAACTCCCATGAGCCCCAGCCAGTATGGACATACTGATGGGAGTTGTAGTCCTAAACATCTGGAGGATACCCCGTTGGCAAAGTAAGAGGAGGCCCAGTTCAAAAGGAAGGTCTCCTGCACAAGTCCCATTGAAATGAATAGGGGATGCTTGTGCAAGAGAACCTCAGCAACTTCCATCTCTATCTCATTCTCTGCCATCTTTTAATAGTGCTTATAATCTTTTCCCTGCAGGTGGCCCCTGTATCTTTCCACCCAGAAAGGTTTGACATTTAAGTTTACGGGAGTGACAAATGCCAATTCCAGCCATTTAACTGACCCTTTTTAAAAATGCATTTTTATTTTGATGCGTCAGCCAAATAAAAGAGCATCAGAATTAGACATGGTGGAGAGAGCGGGACAGGGAGTGTTTGCTTCAGTTGCTAAGTTGTGCTCTGGGTCCAATCCCGCACTGCCACTCACAAAACATTTGGTTGATAACAGCTCTCTCTGCATGAGTATTTTTTTAAAAGTCCTTTTCATCCAGGTCTGAAATCTTCAGACAGTCAGGATTTTAAACTGAGCAGGATGTGTAGAATGGTTTGTTTGTTTGTTTGTTGTTAGATTTATTTATTGTTAGATTTCTTTCAAGGAGGTCAGGGTGACATACACTGTTGTTCTCCTCCTCTCCATTTTATCCTCCTAACAATCCTGTGAGATAGGTTAGGCTGGCTCTTGATGCTGTTGTGTCAAGTTGATGGCGTCCAAGTGTTCTTGCTGGGAATGAATCCTTCCTATGTGATGGAGAGGCTAAAGAGAGAGGGGTTGTGTAACCTGTCCCTTTCTGCAGCCTATCTGTAGGGATGGAGCAGGAAGGGGCAGAAAGACCACCCCATAAGATGCTCCCTCCCAGAAGTATTCTAGCAAGCTCTTCACCAACTGGCTGCTCTTCAGATGTTTTGGACTACAACCTCCATCAGCCCCAGCCAGCACAGCTGGGAGTTGTAGTCTGAAACATCTGGAGGTGCTTAGGATGGCAAAGGCAGGTCCAAATTAAATTCCTGAAAACTCTGAAAAAGAGGGAGGTGGAAGGAGGAGTTAATTTCTTTCCTTCACAATAAGGAAGAAAATTTATTTTACTGTTTGTTTGTTTATCTATCACATTTATATCCCACGTTTTCTCCAAGGAGCTCAAGGGTTCTCTTCCTCCCCAACATATCCTCACAACAACTCCATGAGTTAGATTAGGCTGAGAGATGGTGAATGGCCCAGGGTCACCCTGGGAGTATGTTGGCTGCGTGGGGATCTGAACCCTGGTCTTCCAGGTCCTAGTTTAACAATGTAACCAGTATGCCACCACTGGCTCCCCTCTGGGGAGAGAGAGAAGCATTAACACCCCCAACTGTTCTGCTCAGGCTTCATACAACCTCTGCCGCCAACCTATCTCAATCTTGGTGGGGTTACAGTGTGTAACTTTTAACCAACCAGTCCTAACTCGGTGCTCTTCAGACATTTTGGACTACAGCTCCCATCAGCCCCAGACAACACACTGTCCTAGCACAAGTAGTCCATGAAACCAAAGTGAGGATTTTTGAAATGCAAGGAGAGAGGGATTTGGCTCTCCAATGATGCATTGTATCACAAGCCCAACCTGTATTTCTCATGCAGCTGGGGACTGGGAAGAGGAGATGACAGACTAGGAGCTGGGGGTGTCTCCAGGGAGATGCAGAGTAAGTGCATCTAAAGCTCTGTGTGACACAGTTTGTCTTCTTTGGGGAAGCGCCTCATACATTAGATTGGCATGTGTGCGCGGTAATGTCTGCAGGAGCAGTTTTCCCAATCTATGTGCTCTCCTTGAAGTGTGCTCCTGGGAGTACCAGTTGGTGGAAAGGCAGGACACCATTTTTTCAGACAAACTAGGGGGAACTGTATCTTGATGGCAGCGTGTCTGTGCATGCAGAACATCCCAGGTTTAATCCCTGGCATCCCTGGCATATCTAGGTAGGGTTTTAGTGGCGAGATTCTGGAGGCAAGCAACTGGGGAGGCTGTTCAGACCTTACTTGTGGACTTCCCAAGAGCATAAGACCACCAGAAGGGTATGCTAGATCAGGCCAGTGGCCCATCTACCCAGTGCCGGATTTAGGGTTGTGTAAGCTGTTCCCCCGCACAGAGCACAGAGCCAAAGAGATACAAAATTGAGAAAATCCATTTGGGGGCACCAAATGTTAGAATCATAGAATCATAGAGTTGGAAGAGACCACAAGGGCCATCGAGTCCAACCCCCTGCCAAGCAGGAAACACCATCAGAGCACTCCTGACATATGGTTGTCAAGCCTCTGCTTAAAGACCTCCAAAGAAGGAGACTCCACCACACTCCTTGGCAGCAAATTCCACTGTCAAACAGCTCTTACTGTCAGGAAGTTCTTCCTAATGTTTAGGTGGAATCTTTTTTCTTGTAGTTTGGAACCATTGCTCCGTGTCCGCTTCTCTGGAGCAGCAGAAAACAACCTTTCTCCCTCATCTATGTGACATCCTTTTATATATTTGAACATGGCTATCATATCCCCCCTTAACCTCCTCTTCTCCAGGCTAAACATGCCCAGCTCCCTTAGCCGTTCTTCATAAGGCATCGTTTCCAAGCCTTTGACCATTTTGGTTGCCCTCCTCTGGACATGTTCCAGTTTGTCAGTGTCCTTCTTGAACTGTGGTGCCCAGAACTGGACACAGTACTCCAGGTGAGGTCTGACCAGAGCAGAATACAGTGGCACTATTACTTCCCTTGATCTAGATGCAATACTCCTATTGATGCAGCCCAGAATTGCATTGGCTTTTTTAGCTGCTGCGTCACACTGTTGGCTCATGTCAAGTTTGTGGTCAACCAAGACTCCTAGATCCTTTTCACATGTACTGCTCTCAAGCCAGGTGTCACCCATCTTGTATTTGTGCCTCTCATTTTTTTTGCCCAAGTGCAATACTTTACATTTCTCCCTATTAAAATTCATCTTGTTTGTTTTGGCCCAGTTCTCTAATCTGTCAAGGTCGTTTTGAAGTGTGGTCCTGTCCTCTGGGGTGTTAGCCACCCCTCCCAGTTTGGTGTCATCTGCAAATTTGATCAGGATGCCCTTGAGTCCATCATCCAAGTCGTTGATAAAGATGTTGAATAAGACGGGGCCCAAGACAGAACCCTGTGGCACCCCACTAGTCACTCTTCTCCAGGATGAAGAGGAACCATTGATGAGCACCCTTTGGGTTCGGTCAGACAGCCAGTTACATGTTGGCCTCGCACAGGGCACCGTATTATGAAATATTACCAAAGTCTGCCCCTGATCTAGTCCAGCATCCTGTTCTACCAGTGGCCAACCAGATGCCCCCAAAGGAAAGCCTAGGAGCGGAACAGCCCTCTCCCCTCTGTGCTTTTCAGCAACTGGTATTCAGAAGCATTACTGCCTCTGACAGTGAAGGCAGAACATAACCATCAAGGTTTATAGCCATTTGGAGCCTTATCCTCCTTATGTTTATCACTAAGCAAAGTTAAAAAAAACCAAACAGAATCATTTTTTAAAAAACAGAGGGGAAGGTGATCAGGGGCCTAGGAGAAAACACCCAGCGCTCAAGTTTTCTGGGCAACCCCCTAGCAACCTTAACACAGGAGGGACCCACAGGTCATGATGGCAGAATTGGAGCGAGTAGGGTGGTTAACTGTCCATCCGCATGCACTTCCCCCATACACAGAGTTATGGAAATGTGAAATGGTTGCCTGGAGGAGTCTGTGGAGAGGAGTACTGAGCACCTCAGGGGGCGCCTTAATGATCAGGATTGCAGAGTGCCAGTCTCCTCTTATTACATGTGTTATGTCAAGGAGAGAAACCATACCAGCTGGCAAACTGGTCCCCCTCCCTGCGTCAGTCTTGTAGGAAGATAGAAAACTGTCTTATATCAAGAACTGAGTACTGGTTCACTCAGCTCAGTAATGCCTTGTCTACATAAGAGGTGGGGAACCTGTGACCCTCCAGGTATTGCTAGACTCCCATCCGCTCCAGTCAGCATAGCTTTTTTGTTTCGTTTCACTAGATTGAAATACTGCTTGGTTGTAAAAAGTCCTCAAAGCACTTTACAAAGAGAACAAAACAATGAAATTGTTAGTAAAAAAAACAATAATTCAAAACATTCAAAAATAATTAAAATCAGTGATAAGCTAAAAACCAGGTTAAAGCACATGTCAACATTCTACATCTTTTGGATAGGCTTTGACTAAACAAAAAATTGTCTAAACAAAAATGCTTTTAGCAGGCACAGAAAGAGTACAGTGAAGGCACCTGCCTGGTGTCAATAGGCAGGGAGTTCCAAAGGGTAAGCGCTGCCATATGAAATGATGGAGTTATTACAAATGCAAAATGTGTATCATATGGCACCCATAGTAATGCTCATTCTGCTGATTAAAGTGGATGAGAGGGCACATGTGGGGCAAGGTTATCTCATAGGTATACTGGTCCCAAGTTGTTAAGTGTCTTGAACTTGGCCTGGTAACAAATCAGCAACCAGTGTGGATCTCTGAGCACAGATGTTATATGTTGACAGGGTCTTCTGACAGCAGTCGTGCTGCAGCATTCTGCACTAACTGCAGCTTCCAGATCAAATGCAAATGAAGCCCTACTTAGAGCACATTGCAGTACAGTAGAACCTCGGGTTACATACTGTCCTCCTTACAAACGCTTCAGGTAACGAGCTCCGCTAACCCGAAAGTAGATGCTCCTGGTTGCGAACTTTGCCCCGGGATGCAAGCAGAAGTCATGCGCCGATGGCGTGGTGGCAGCAGGAGGCCCCATTAGTGAAAGCGTGCCTCGTGTTAAAAATGGTTTCGGATTAAGAATGGCCCTCTGGAAAGAATTAAGTTTGTAACTGGAGGTACCACTGCGGACTGTCTCGCCAGAGTGGTGCATGCTCTGGTTATCTCCCGCTTGGACTACTGCAATGCACTCTACGTGGGGCTACCTTTGAAGGTGACTCGGAAACTACAACTAATCCAGAACGCAGCAGCTAGACTGGTGACTGGGGGCGGCCGCCGAGACCACATAACTAACACCGGTCTTGAAAAACCTACATTGGCTCCCAGTACGTTTCCGAGCACAATTCAAAGTGTTGGTGCTGACCTTTAAAGCCCTAAACGGCCTCGGTCCAGTATACCTGAAGGAGCGTCTCCACCCCCATCATTCTGCCCGGACGCTGAGGTCCAGCGCCGAGGGCCTTCTGGCGGTTCCCTCATTGCGAGAAGCAAAGCTACAGGGAACCAGGCAGAGGGCCTTCTCAGTAGTGGCGCCCGCCCGGTGGAACACCCTTCCAGCAGACGTCAAAGCGATAAACAACTACCTGACATTCAGAAGACATCTTAAGGCAGCCCTGTTTAGGGAAGTTTTTAACGTGTGATATTTTACTGTATTTTTGGTTTTTATGGAAGCCGCCCAGAGTGGCCCAGAGTACGCCCAGCCAGATGGGCGGGGTATAAATAAATTATTATTATTATGTGCCCCTGATCATGCAGATGACTCTTAGTGAGCAAAATGGGTGGTTTCTTCCTTTCTATAAAAGCTCTGCAGAAAAGAACTCCTTGAAGCACACATAAGTCCTGCTACTCTTACCATCAAAATACATCACAGCCCGATAGTGTACCTTTCCCCATCTGAGGAGAGGAGGGAGCCCAGCTCGTCCTGTTAGTTCTGCAACAGTATGTACAGCCATCAAGCAGAACACCCCAAGCTGGAGGGGTGACTTCACACAGTGTGCTATTGGAGCAGGAGGAAGTGTCCCTGAGCTGGAGAAGAGGGCGTCCCAAGGAGAAAAGAAGAGGCTCACAGTGCAGGCAACAGGAGACAGAGCGAGGCATCTCATCAGTGCTGCAGTGGTTGTCTCAATAATGGGCTTTCTGAGACGCTTGGCCAAGCTGACAGTCCTGGCACAGCTCTCTCTCTCTCTCTCTTTGCAGCGGAGCAATACCAGGGGGGAGGTGTGTGGGGAAAACAGATGCTCTGTCATTGTGCCTGAGCACCAGCCGCAGTGTCGCATTAGGCTAATGACAGGTTAGGATGTGGGTGTGGTGGAGCATAATTGCTTAATATTAGCGAAGGGCCTTGGTGGAGGTGGACCCAGATGCTGGCATTATGATATGTGAGACGTGCACAGCAAGCTGAAGTGGCCCTCACAGGAGCTAAAGTGAAGCTGCTGGTTCCCAGGTTTGGGGTGTATAAGGAGATGGGCCAATCTGACTGATGGGGTGGGTGCAATCCACTGGGAAATGTCTGTCACAGGCTCCGCTTTGGAGGCCTAGGCAGCAATGTTCTGAATACCAGTTTGCTGGAATCTGCAGGAGGGGAGAATGCTCTTGTCCATGAGTCCTGCTAGGGGGCTTTTGAATAGGGGCATCTGGTTGGCCACCATAAGAACAAGATTCTGGACTAGATGAGCCATTTGCTTGATCCTAATTTGTACTTTCTGAAATACCGTAATACACAAATCGAAACACAGCCACCCATTAAAACCTTCACTTTTCCACATTTCACAGTGCAGTTCTCCAGCTAAGTGATGTGCACAAAAATGCATATACTGGCATAAAGTATGCATATAATTGCATATATTAGGGTAAATTATATTTAAAAATGCATTATATCCCGGGAAGCTACTTTGAAAATGTGTATATTAGGAGAAATTGAAACTAAAATGCTGGTGAATTTTCATGAGCAACTTAAAAAATAAATAAATCTCAAGCTGATGTGGATATGTGGAGAACTGAATCTAAGATTAAAAAATAAGCACGTTGGAGACACCAAAATTGACAAATTTGTTGATTCCCAGCACCAAGGTCCAAAGGGGGCACTTACTGTGGACAGCTGAATTGCCAGCTATTGTGGTGATTTTGTTTTATAGAAATTTGTTTGTTTGTTTGTTTATAAAATATATGATATGATAAAATATATGATAAGATAGTATATGAAATCTGTTTACAGCACTAAAAACATAAAACCATAGAGTTAAAAACATACACCAATTAATTATTATGGAAGGCTATATTCTTAATTGTAATTTAAAAAGGGCCAAGGAGGTGGGGGCCTGACTACTTTTTATCACTTGATTTAGGAGGGGAAGTTTTGATAGCAGATTTTGGAATTCAAAATAACTATCTTTTGTCAGTAGAAATCAAAATTGAATTAGGAGTATTTCTTTTCTGTATAAATAAATATCTACCTCCCTCCTACTAATAGTATGTCACTGACCACCAATGTTTAGTCAGGTTGAATATCCCTACTAGAGCAGATCAACCATAAATTCCTCACAGCATTTGTACTTTTTGTGGAGATTTTAATGCCTCAGTTGGAGCAACTGCAGAGAGTCTCTTGGTACTTTTCCGCTTAGAATATATTTTCCTAACCTCACATTGTTCTTTGGACAAGATGATGCACGCACAGAGCCTGAAACTGTTGCAATTTGTATTCCAACATAATTTATATGTTCTTCACGGGAGTCCTCTAGACATATCTAAGGGTCAATATACTTATTTGAACAAGCATGCTGGAAGTGCTTTCAGTCACATTATAGTCTCTCCTTCATTATTCACTTTTGTAGGGGATGGGGGTGGCGCTGTGGTCTAAACCGCTGAGCCTCTTGGGCTTGCCAATTGGAAGGTCGATGGTTCGAATCCCCGTGATGGAGTGAGCTCCCATTGCTCTGTCCCAGCTCCTGTCAACTTAGCAGTTCAAAAGCATGCCAATGCAAGTAGATAAATAGGTACCACTGCAGTGGGAAGGTAAATGGCGTTTCTGTGCACTTTGGCACTTGTCATGGTCCTCCGTGCACCAGAAGCAGTGTAGTCCTGCTGGCCACATGACCTGGAAATCTGTCTGTGGACAAACGCCGGCTCCCTCGGCCTGAAAGCAAGATGAGCACCGCAACCCCATAGTTGCTTTTGACTGGACTTAACCCTCCAGGGGTCCTTTACCTTTACCTTTACCTTTTTATTCACTTTTGTGAACACTTTTGAAGTGCTAGAACAAACAGAAAGCAACTACTTTCCAATATCAGTGATCCTATGTCCTTTAACAGAAAGCATACTAACTACCAAATCCTCAAGAGGGTGTTGAGAAATACAGAACATGACAAACTTGAGCCAACTTTTTGTGAGCAAATCTCCAAATCTTGTTGATGTCTTCCAGCAAATTGTCACAGAACCCAGGCCCTATTTGATAGCTTATACAATTAATAACAACACAGAGACAACACTCATTGACTGGTTTGATGGTCAATGCAAAACGGCTAAGAAAGTTCTGGCTAAAGCAATTAGGGATTCGCATAAGAATTCATCAGAGGCTTCCACAGAAAATGTGATCAAACATAGATCAAAAGAAAGGAAGCTGAATATATGAAAACCCAGTGGCAGGAACTGGGACTAGCAGTAATGGAAAATAAGGAAGACAAATTCTGGGAACTGGTGGCCCAGAGTTTAAATGAATTGAATTGGGATCATCACAAGAAGCGTCAATTCCTGCCTTTGATTGTATTAAATGTTTCTCCAACATATTTAGTGGCCAATATTTGGCCACCTCATGAGAAGAGAAGACTCCCTGGAAAAGACCCTGATGTTGGGAAAGATTGAGGGCATAAGGAGAAGGAGACGACAGAGAACAAGATGGTTGGACAGTGTTCTGGAAGCTACAAACATGAGTTTGACCAAGCTGGAAGACAGGAGTACCTGGTGTGCTCTGGTCCATGGAGTCACGAAGAGTTGGACACGACTAAGCAACAACAACAAAATCTACTGGCAGAATCCGAGACTAAGGTGAAGAGTCGGTGGAAGAAGATTGGAAAAAATTTAAAGTTTTTTTACAGAAACATTGCAAAATTAAGGAATGTTAGAAGGTTGTTGGGATGAAGTAATGTGGTTTTAGCAGAAATGATATAAAGGATTAGGTTAAAATTGATTTATTAATTGGTGAAAGATGAGAATTACAGTATATTAAGATAAATTATTAGGATAAAAACAAAGCTGGAAACGATTTGCTGAAACATCTAACTGAACTAGAATACAAAAAAGGGAGGTGTGAGGAGGTCAAGGAAATAAGTAAAGGAAAGAAAGTTATGTAAAGGTCTGATCTGTTTTTTTAATTGTTTGTTTGTATTTCCTATGTCTTTTTTATTTTTATTTTTTATTGTTCCTTTTTGTAATCTTCAAAATTTGAATAAATATTATATATATAAAACAACAACAACAATAAAATCTAGGCAAACATATGTACCAGCAGTGTTTAAGGATTTCTCAGACCTACCTGATTGGCAACCAGTCTCCTGTAATGAGATAAAGGCCATTTTCAAATAATGCTCCTGGAGAAGATATTCTTCCACCTGAGCTCTATAAAGAATACATGGAATCATGAAAGTCTATCCTGGCTGGTTTCTTTACCACCATAAACAACACAGGCCAAATGCCCTCTGGGAGGAAATTGAGTATTATTTTTCTGATTTATAAGAAAGGAGATAGGAAGAATCCAGAAAACTATCAGCCAACTAGCTGGTTAGACACCTCCTCAAAGCTATGGGCATGGTATCTCCTTCAAAATTATCAGACTAGTTGCAAAATAACAACATTGTTCGTGAAGAACAAGTGGGATTCAGAGGAGGGCACAGCATCAATCATCAATGTTTTACTCTTAACCATAAGGAAATATACTAAGAACATTAAGAATTATCCTTATGTAGCCTTTATTGAGTTTTCTGCAGCATTCAACTACTAATTGAAACAGACAGGGAGAAATTTCGAATTGCTAACATTGACTGCAGAACTCTGCTATTCATCCACAAACTATACAGCAATACAAAAAAGAGGTTTAAATGATAGTATGACTGATGCTTTTAAAATGTCATAAGGAGTGAAGCAAGGTTGCATTCTGGCTCCCACTCTTTTTAACTTTTATAGCAATGATTTGGTGTAATATTTAGCCAATGCAAGCTCCACCTCTCCAGTAATTAGGAACAGAAAGGTCTCCTTATTGATGTATGCAGATGAATTAGTGCTCCTCTCTCTTTCTTGATTGGACCTTAAAAATCTCTTGAGGGGTGTTTAGCACATTCTGTAAACAGGAAAGCCTATCTATAAATACTGTTCTTAACCTGACTTTAGCTAATGGGGCCTCCTGCTGCTGCCACGCCGCCAGAGCCCGATTTCTGTTCTTATCCTGAAGCAAAGTTCTTAACCTGAGGCACTATTTCTGGGTTAGCGGAGTGTGTAACCTGAAGCGTATGTAACCTGAAGCGTATGCAACCCGAGGTACCACTGTATATTATATCTAACTAACTAACTATACTCTACCATCAGGAATATCAGAAGCTTTCTTCATACATAATCCTCGTGGCCAACAATTAACGCAAGAGCAAACAGTGCTCCTTTAAAGTATATTTTAAAAATTGCTACTATGCCTATTGAGAGTTTTCCTGTGCTATATGGACTTGGGTGATAACCAGCTCTGGAAAGCAGCTTGTCAATGTGTTTTAGAAATGAGCTCTGCTTTGACATTGAATAAGTGTCAATTAAGGAATTGGCTTTTCTGGACAGAATCCTGGAGGGACCTACAACTAAACTGGAAACATCAGATTTCCCCCTTGGTATCCACTTTTTAGAAGATAGCATTTTAGAGCTTGTTATATGACCAAACTCTGACCAGTTTCCTTAAGAATTGCATTTATTGCACAGCGTTTCCAAGTGATGACCACTGCATTCTTGGAAGGCTGCTACAGCAAGGTCCCATAAGCAGGCAGCCTTTGTATTTGTGGTCAACCGCAGGTGGAAGACTTCACTCATTATCTGTTAGCCTTAAATAGAGACCCCAGAGATTGCTTTCTGAAACCTTTGCGCACACAAGCAAGCAGGCACAGCCCGGAAGAAATGGTTCAATTTCTTTTGAGTGGCAACAATAGCTTTGTAACACACAAGAGTGGCCCTCTATGTATTGGCTGCAAAAAAACAAAACAAAAATGCAGGCAAAACAAAACTACCATGGCAAAAGGAGTTAGATAAAAAAAAAATACGTTAATGTGGTGATTCAGAGATTTAATTTGACATCAAGCTGGATTTGAGTTTGTTGGTGTCTCTGGTAACTTCTCTCTCTTACACCATGGATGTTGGCAAATTGCATTTTAAAAAGGCAAAATAGTACGGTGGTACCTCGGGTTACATACGCTTCAGGTTACATACGCTTCAGGTTACATACGCCGCTATCCCAGAAATAGTGCTTCAGGTTAAGAACTTTGCTTCAGGATGAGAACAGAAATCATGCTCCAGCGGTGCGGCAGCAGCAGGAGGCCCCATTAGCTAAAGTGGTGCTTCAGGTTAAGTACAGTTTCAGGTTAAGAATGGACCTCCAGAACGAATTAAGTACTTAACCAAAGGTACCACTGTATTAGAATTGGAGCTGTCAGAGATGCACAAGGGAAACTGTGTTTTAATGCTCAGAATCTTAGCAAAGTATTTTTTTATATTTTGCCTGTATGTTCTGAATTATTTATTATTTATTATTTTATTATTATTTATAAATATTATTTATTGCTTAATACAAGTTTGTCATGGCCTTTGTCTCTAGAACAATAAATCTATGAACTGAACTTAGTATTCATAATTGCCTGCCCAGGTCTGGCAGAATAGAAAAGTTTTAATTGCTATCTAAACAAGGATGTGGCTTCAATAATTGTCAAAGATGGTTAAATGGTAAGAGCCATGCCTATGAAGATGACTTTGCTCACTACATTTCCGACATCCCTCATCAGGATCACAGAACTTCATAAAAATGCCAGATGCAGAGAGCGCTTGACGTCTCTGGAAAAAGGGGATGTGTGTGTGTTCGTGTGTGTGTAAATAATTAATTCCTTTGCAAATGAGGAATTCCAGTGTGGTTTGAGCAGACTGCTTTATGTCTCCCCAAAATCTCTTTGAAGCCAGGGACCTTTTAAAAAAAACACACACAATGCACAGCGTGATGTGAAGCCAGCCTGTTGGTCATAACATCAACAGCTGCTCCAGATGGACTGGAAGTGCTATTGGCTGCTGACGCCAGACCCTTGCAGAAAGTGCTCCAGTGTTCTGCAAAGAATCAAATGTGCTTCAATCTGCCTTTGGGGTCAGATTGCACTTCCCAGCAGCAGCAGTGTGGGATATCTTTGCTATGCCATTGCTGTAACATTGAGAAGAAGAAAATCTCTGTCATGACTCTCAGATTCAGGCGGCAATGAAACAAGGCTGCTGTATTCAGAGGATGATCCTCAGTGCTTCCCCCTTGGTTCCCCTGACCTGAGGAGGGAGCTATTCTGCCTTTCTCAGACTTGGAGATATTTCCACACCCGCTATGGTGCAGAGGTCAGCCCACAGTTGAACTATGGAACTCGCTCACACAGGGGGTAATGTTGGCCACCAACTTAGGTAGCTTTAAAAGAGGATTAGACAAATTCATGGTGGACAAGGCTATCAGTGGCTACTAGCCACAATGGCTATGCTCTGCCTCCACAGTTGGAGGCAGTAATGTATCAGTCGCTGGAAACCACAGGAGAGGAGGGGACTCTTGTGTCCAGGTCCTGCTTGCAGAGTTCCCTTTAGCTTATCTGCTTGGCCAGTGAGAGAACAGGATACCTGAACTAGATGGATCATCGGCTAGATCTAGAAGGCTCTTCTTATGTCTGCAGAAAAAGATAAGGTCTCCTACACATGGCACAAACAGCTCCCCAAGGAAGTGGGTCATAGGAATGTAAACCTTACACAATGTCAAAGGCTTACTCCACCCAGTTCAAATTGCCTACAACGACTAGCAGCAGCGATCAAGGATTTCAGGCTGGGTGTCTCCTAGCCCGACCTAGAGCCGATGGGCACTGAACCTGAGGCCTTCATGTAAAACAGGTGCTGTGCTATAGGAATCTGCCTTAAACTGAGTCAGACCTTTAGTCCATCTAGCTCAGGATTGCCTACAGTGATTGGCAGAGGGCATTCCCAGCCCTACCTGGGGGTTGAACCTGGGACCTTCTGCATCCAAAGCAGACGCCGTACCACTGATCAATGAGCCTTCTTCTTGAGGTCAGATGCGGCACAGGGCTTGCTAGCCTACTAAGTCATCTGATGGAATGTTTCCTTGAATTCTATTTATTTATTCATTTAGAAACATTTACAAACCACTTAATATTTAAAAAGCACAACACAAAAAGTATAAACATAGAATAGAAATACAGTATAAAACCACTATAACATGTGTAAAAGCATATAAATGGGGTTTTTTTGTTTGCCTGGATGGAGGAAAGGGAGGTGCTGTGTGTGTGTGTGTGTGTGTGTGTGAGAGAGAGAGAGAGAGAGAGAGAGAGAGAGAGAGAGAGAACTAGCTTACTGTACAAAGGTAAAATTTGCATCAGTTACTCCACCCACTTTTGCCTCTGACGCCCCCCCTAGCATGTGGCCCCCTGGGAGGTTGCCTAGGAGTGAATATGACCCTTGGGCTGAAAAAAGTTCCTCAGCCCTGTTCTACACTGACTGGCATCAGCTCTCCAGGGTTTCAAGCAAACACCCTTTCACAACCCTACTTGGAGATGCAGAGGACAGAGGGATGGAGCCTGAGACCTTTTGCATGCAAACAAGATGTTTTTCTACTGAGCTGGGACCATTCCCCAAAAGGCTTGTTTTAAAGACTAGCAAGTTTATTACGGCATCAGCTTTTTGTGGACCAGAGCCCACTTTGTCAGAGGCATGACGTAGGGAGTGCAGATGTTCAGATTCTTTGATAAGGGGGGTGGACCGATCAGACAGCCTCGGAAGGCAAGGAATGGTGGCCAATGAGTCACATTCTCCAGGCAGAGCTCAGACCAGATTGGAAAGAACGGAGTGACCCAGCCCAAGTAGCAGCGGCTGGGTCGCAATAAATCAGCAGAGCAAGGAAACACAAAACAACGGGAGCATTAAAACCCGAAGTAGGACAGCAATTTCCTCTAGTGAGCCATGAAATATGGATTCCATAGTGGCAAATGTGCTGATACGATACGATACGATACGATACGATACGATACGATACGATACGATACGATACGATACAATACAATACAATACAATACAATACAATACAATACAATAATCTTTATTGTCATTGTCTCCATAGAACCCTCATCACCCTGAATTACAGTTCCCATAATTATTTGGGGGAAGCCATGCTTGTCTAAAGTGGTATCATAGTGCTTTAAATATATGGTGTGAATGTGGCTTTAGCTGGTTTCACCAGTCATTGACTCTGCCTCTGTCTGCCATTGGCTCTGGCTTCATCTACTGTTGGACTCCATGCCTTCTGCTCTACCAGGGCACTGGCCGCCACAGGCTGACGCACTGAAGCCCCAGAATAAACTAGCAGAGAGTCATCAGTTGCCCCTTTTGGCATCCTCAGAGGCACTGGTCCTTAATAGATCTTCCAAGCCTTCTTGTCCTCCTGGACTGCACTGCCTCCCTCTCTGATTGCTTATTCACAACCTTACCAAGATGCACTGAATCTACCAGAAATCACTGGTGGCTGTGTGGCTCATTGGCAGAGCACATGTTATGCGTGTAGAAGGGTCCAGGTTTTATTCCCAGTTACTCCAGTTAGCGGGGCTGGGAAATACCTGCCTGCATGAACTCCGGGAAGCCAGTCAGATCAGACAGTCCTGAGGTAGACTGACCAATGATTTGGTGGAAGGCAGTTTCCTATGTTTATGGGTGACTCAGGAAGCCTGAGTGTCTCAGTGAGTGTCTGCCGGCCACTACAGGTGCAACTGGCCTCATGGCTTGGAAATTTGATTTTATCACTCCAGTTCTACATAATTTGCAGAAGGCTAGAGATCTGGGTACCTTGGGAGCTGCCTTTTCCTTGCACCCTCTGATTGACATCTGAGGCCTGGCTTCAAATCCCTCAGCAGGCAAGGGTGGTGTCAACTATGGGCAGAGCTTTTCCTGCTGCAGCTCCTACCCTATGGGATGCTTTCCCAGGTGAGGTCTGTTGGGCCCCATTGCCATTGAGAAACTTTCAGTTAATTTTGTCATTTTTTTCTGGTTCAGTTCAGTGTTATTTTCGTGCTGCTGCAATTTGTTAAACAGGTTGGATAGTGTTAACTTAAATAGGAGCCTTGGAGCTGCAATGTGTTGACATCTCAGTGCATATCTTGTCTTCATATTTTCTCTCTCTCCCTTTTTGGCAAAGAAATGAAAAGGAAGCAATTGCTTTCTTCTGTAAAGCTTCTGATTTCTGTAAATAAATTAAAAGGGAGCAATTGCTATCTTCTGTAAAGCTTCTGATTTTGTTTTAAAACATCTATGTTTTTTATGTATAATATGATGAGTGAAATAAAAAAAATAAAATTAAAGCCTAGGTGGAGCTTAAAAACATTTTTAAGGGGTTATGTTTGTTTTGCTTGGTTTATTATTATGAGTGTCTGTTAGCTGCCATGAGTCTCTTTGGGAAAATAGGGTAGAAAAACTGAAATAAAATAACCAAAGGCACACTGTTACGGAAGAGAGTGTGTGGTGGCGGCGGTGGCGGCTGAATTTGGCTTCTGCAAGCCTGTTTCAAGATACACACAGAGGTTTCTTCTGCTACATGATCTCCAGACCCGAGAAGGTAGCCAAACTGAGACCCGGAGCAAACCCCTTTGTAATTAGTTCAGATTCTCAGCTACTGCTTAAAATGACTCATACGGCTAGAGGCCTTGCTGCTGCTCCTCCTCCTGTTCTGTGCACACATTTCTACAAGTCAGGATCTGAGCATTTGCTTCCGTCAGCCACCATCCATTTCTCTCATCCTTATGGGCACCAGTTCAGAGGAAGCACTCACACCAGCAATGCCATGGTGGCACTGACCATTACAGATCTGCCTTCAGGGACTCATGTGCCCCAGAGGTCTGAGGGTCTGCTATCTCTCCCTCTTTCTCTTTTGCCCTTCTCTCTTCTCCCAGGCCCATTTTCTTGTCGGTGCTGTGATAAGATAGGAAATCACTTACATGAAGTAGGAAAGGAAACGCCATCTCAGGCCGGCAAATGCTGTGGGTGGATGTGGCTCCGTCGTAGAGCACGTGGCCTGCAGCTCCAGTTACAAATGTTGGGAGATGTAGGAGAGGCAAGAGGAAGGACTTCTTGAGACGGTGCATAGCTCAGTTGTGGAATTTGCTTAAAGAGGAGGCAGTGATGGCCACAAACTTGGATGGCTTTAAAAGAGGGTTAGACAAATTCATCTTGATAGCTACTAGCCATGGGGGCTATTGTTCTACCTCTACTGTGAGAGCCACTAAATGCCTCCGAAGCCACAGGAGGGGAGAGTGCTGGTGAGCTCAGGTGCTGCTTATAGGCTTCCTATTGAGGTGTTTAGTTTGCCACTGTGAGAAAACGATGCTGGATTAGATGGGCCATTAGCCTGATCTGGCAGGCTCTTCTCGTGTTCTTATACAAGGTTCTCAGGCTCTAGGAACTTGGACTCAAACTTTTTTGGCAGCCCCATATATAAATATTCAGCCACTTAGTTCTGGCTTCATGGTGTATGCATGGCTTTGGGTTCCAGGGTCAGTTACAGATGGCTCTCAATTTCAAGTATAGAGCTGGGAGAAAGCAAGGGGAAGAGCCATAGCTCAGTGGTAGAGCATCTGTTCTGTGTGCAGAAGGTCCCTGGTTCAGTCCCTGGTGTCTCCAGATAGGACTGGGAAAGACACCTGTCTGAAACCCTGGATAGCTGCTGCCAGTCAGTGTAGAGAAAATGGACCCCAGTGTTCTTACTTGGTATAAGGCAGCTTTGTAGGTTTCTGTGATACAGAAAGAATCCCCAAAGATAGAAAGTCTAATTTTGTTGAGTAATCCTCAGCTTTTCAGCAGATTCATGAACTGATTAAATTCACATCAATTTGCACATTTAAACACCCATATAGGCTCTGTTTTCAACTACTAGAGGATTTGTGAGATAAATGATGATGTTGTATAAGCAAAAGCTGCCGTGTATTACTGGAGGGGAAGGGCATCCTTCATACTGGCATATTCTATTCCCTTTCACCAAAACTCAAAGAGCCCCCAAATGCAAACCCTTAGCTTACGTCACCCTCAGCCACTACCAATTAATCAACAAAAAATTTAAGTTGATTAACCTGCTGGTGAAACTGTTCAAAGCCTAGTGTGAAATGTTGGTTTTGTGTCCCCCCCTTACAGTGTGTGTGTGTGTGAGAGAGAGAGAGAGAGGGGGTGGGGGTGGGGAATGAATCCCCCAAATGTTGGAGGGGTAGGGTCATTCCACACCTGTCCATATCTGTGTGATGCAGGCCCTGATCAAGGAGAGAATTTTTGCCAAACCTCTCAAGAAGCCCTGCACTGGTGGTGGATGTGTTCTGTTCATGTGTTTTCTTGCACTCAATTTGCTCAGGCCCTTCTTAGTGCCTCTAAGTGGATTGCGCTCCTCCCAGCTGTCTTCTCTGGGCATCGAAATGCTCAGTGTTTGAGGGGATAGAACGGAGCACTGTGGCAGTCTCTGAGCACTGAGGGCAAAGGTAGAAACTGACTTCTTGTGGGGGCTTCTTTGTTCTTCATCCTCCCTCCAATGAGTCAAACCAGATTCCTCCTCCTCCTCCTCCTCCTATCCTGAGTGGTGGGAGGGATCAGAACTTTAATCTGATGTAGATTATATCCATCCACCCACTCCCTCCTTCTCTTCCTCTTTCTTTCCGTTCCTCCCTCCTTCCCTCTCTGCTGCTGCTCCCCTCCTTTCCTTTCCTTTCCCTTCCCTTCCTGCTTCATCTCTTCAAAGAAGTGAGAAGAAAGTTAACAAGCAGAAAGAAAGAGATAGAGGGAGGGAAGGAAGGAAGGAGATGAATGAGTGATGGAAGGGAAGAAGAAGAGAGCTCTCAGAAGAGAGGCTTCCTGCCACTTGTGCCCAGTGGAGCTCTAGATTTGACTGCTGCCGCCTCTCTCCCTTTGCTCCTAAGGACTGCCTTTCATGGAACCAATTGCCCGCTTCCCTTTCTAAGCCTGTCTCCCGGAAAGGCAGCTTCAGCATATTATGGGCAACTGTGTGAAGTCTCCACTGAGAAACCTCTCAAAAAAGGTACGTTTCCCCCCACTGCTTAGATGTGCGCTGCTTGGGTCGCCATCCCAGCATCTTTGGGACAGGTTGACCACTTGGTGTCACTTAAACAGGTAGGGAGGGCTGGTGGGAAGCAGGTGGAGATGTGTCTCCCAAACTCCCCGCCTAAACTTGGTCATCGGTCGGGCAGCGCAGAGGCTGAGAACAGTCACTTGTGGGTGTTTGTGTGCATGAAAGCATGATCCCATCCATGTGCAGTTGTGTGTCGACACAGAGGTATGTGCAGTTGTGGGCACATGTTTGCAAAACATGGGGCATGAGGCACTAGGAAGCACTCCAGCACAAGCTGCATATAAATGATCAGGAGATGCTCCTCTTGGTATAGGTGCCATTAATTGCCTTGAGAATTGTGCAGGAGATCCTCTCGGGATTGTTGTGCCCAGTGCCTTTTTTCTGGGGGGACGCATACCCCTAAACGTTTTGTGAATCTAAGTTTGGCCTCATTGAGGAACAGTATTTCAATATTAGTAGGAAAATGAGAGTATCCCTAAACTTTTTTTAGAAAAAAGTTGTGCCCCTTGTTGGTTGATTACAAGTGTGTTCATGTTTCTGTACCTAAACATACTAGCACACATGTTTTGTACAAAGCTACCAACTGAAGCATCTTTCTATGGGTGTAGGTGCACTTGTGGCTTTGTGCATAGATGTGCAGAGTGCAAATTCATTAGCGCATATTCTTCAGTAGGGACACAATTAAAGGGTGTCTAGTTTGCGGTGCATTTTGTGTTATCGCAATCAGGCTGTTTGAGCCACAAGTGCATATCCTGGCTAGGTTGTCCCCCTTGCTTCCATGAGGGTCTGTGATCAGTCATCCCTGTTGAAACAAAGATTTTAGTGTATTGCTAGCAGCTACTGCACTCTGGGACAGGGGAAGATGTGACTTCCTTCCCAAATCCCCCTCTGCCCTTCCCCAGTTTTCTGTTGGGGGGTGGGTCCAGCCGCTGTTTCTTCAGCCCCACCTTCTGCATTAATGTAGGTCAGCCCTTCCGGCAGTTATGTGCCAGTCCTCATTTACCCTGGAAGAATCACTTCCATGGTAAACAACAATGACCTTTAAAGCATGAAATGGACTGGATTTTGCATCATTTAGGGTGCACATTTTCCTATGTGCTGCTTCACACCCCCTTTTCTCTGAGGCCTTGTCCTGTCTGCTCCATCCATGAGGGTAAGTTGCTGGGCCTTTTCTGGGATAGCTTGTACCCTTTGGAATTATTTGTTGGGGGAAAGCCATAATGTTAATTTCAGCACACTGTTGATGCTTTTTAAAAAACGCATTTTTGAGTAGTTAATCTTAACTGGCTGTTGATGCTGCTGTTAAGTTCTGTGTTTATAACTCGGCTGAGGGTTTCAGTGGGTGTTTTCGTCTATAGCGAAGTGTTTGGATTTTAGCTGCGTGATCAGTTGTGCTCAAGGTTCTTCCCCCCATACATTCTTATTGAATCTTCCTGTGATTTTCTGCTGTAATCACTTCAAGTAACTTTTGGCAGAGAATGCAACAAATAGGCTTTATAAATAAAACTAGCAATACAGCAGAGCACCCACATAGCATTTACTGATTCCCCGCTTCCCCTTCCATTTCTATGCTCTGGCAAAAAGGTATATTCGTGGAAATAAGTAACACACACACCCCGCGACTGAACTGTGAATGGAGTTCAACCTGGAAGGTGGGCACACATTTGCCCAATAACACAACCAGGCACTTCCAACTTGTTGTGGCATCAGTGGCAGTGCGTGAACAGTAGCCATCTGTTAGTAATTGGATGATGCTGGTGATACAGGGAAGGGCCGTAGCTCTATGGCAGAGCACCCACTTTGCATGCAGAAGGTCCCCAGGTTCAATTCCTGGCAGCATCTCTAGGTAGGGCCAGGAAAGGTTCCCTGCCTAAAAACCCTAGAGAGCCACTGCTGCCACCCAGTGCGGACAATACTGATCTCTGTATAAAGCAGCTTCCTGTGTTCTTAACGACAAGTGGAGCAAGGGATTATTGAAACAGAAGGAATAAGTGAAGTGAGCCCACCCTGTAAGCAGATGCAGATATTTGCGCAGGTTCAAAAGGGTGTGAGTTTGTGGGATTGTGCAGATGGTGCTTGGGATGAACGTCTGTGCTCCTCTGCATGTATCTGTGTGCACATTGATCCAGTTATGCACAGTGACGTAGCCACACATATGGACAGATGCTCACATCTATGCCCCACACCTATCTCTGTGGGATGGCCTTCTCCTCTATGAACACATGTCTGTCCTGGCATGTGTTTAAGTTTCCCCCACATATGTGCTCCTGGTGTGTAAATGTCTGTGTTTCAGATCCCTCCCTCTCCCAGGTGGTTTGTGTGAGTGTTGGCATTCAGCCAGTGGACTGCTTTATGTTGAAGTGCTCAGAATAGTTTGTGGACACAGCAGCAGCAGCAGCAGTAGCAGTGTAACGGTAACATGAGTGGCTGTTGAGTTGGCAATGGAGCTGATTCTCCACCATTGCAAACTTCAAAATAAACTTCTGGGCAAAATGCTTCCTAAATTTGCTTGCTGAGAGTCCTAGCAAATGGATATTGAACAGAATCACAAGGCTTAATTGATAGATTAATCAAAGTAAAGTTTTAGTTGACTGACTGGTTGATGGAGCCAATTTTTACTAATGGTTGAAATGTTTTTGTTCAGGGCAGGCATGTCTTCCTAGATAACAAAAAAAAGAAGCAAACTATCCCATGTTCCAATGAACAGAGCCTTTGTTTTGACATGCCGTGTGCTGTCTTGTGCTTCCTTTAGTATCTCCAAAAGGCACCCCTGGTACTATCCAAATGTATTTAACCCATTAATTATTTGTGGGGCAGGTCAGATGTAAACTGTTGACATCCTACTGGCCAGATACAACTTACTAATAGTTTTCCGAACCTCTGACATAAGATTCTAAGGTCAGGGCTGATGAAATTCTCTTTCCAGAAGTTTCAAGCCAATGAAAGGAGGAAGTGCTCTCTTAATGGTAGGGCCAGCCCTCTGCCTAATGGTAGGGTCAACCGACACTCAAGTTATCCCACCAATGCCTATGATGAAATAACTTTTGCATTGTTTCGAGAGCCTGTTTTGGGTTTCAACAGAGACAACATATAAACACACACACACCTGTCTGTTCGGCATGGAGCACAATGCCATCCATGCTTCCCTCTCTGGAAAACTTTGTTCTCTGTCCCATGTAGCAAACAGAGGGACATCCCTTCTGCTGTGTGGTCTTCATGAGGACACTTCTGTACCGAGCCGTGTACTTTGCTTTCTGTCACATATGTGTTGTTGTTGTGGATTCTGGCCTTGATGCTATTCTTGCGCCGTGATGCCAATAGCATCATACCTTGGCAGATTGACTCAGGGCTGTGTGTTTTTGTTTAAAAAAAGAAAAATGCCAGCTCCCATCAAGCTGGATATGTGTGTCGTGCAACAAACACACGTGGCCTCTAAACACAGCCGTGCATGCAAATCTGTGAGCATCTGTGTCCGTGTTCTCAGCCCTGCCAAAAGGAGGGTGCAATGCTTTGCAGCACTGCCTTTTTTAAATTTTTGGAAGGAGATTGCCCAAAGCTGCCAGCAGCACCATGAAGAAACAAGCTCCCTTTCTCTGTCTCCCATGAAAACAACGATGGGGTTGTTAATGTTTACTGCGTACGATCCAAAGGTCCCTGTGAAGGGAAGACGGCTAGCTTTTTATAGCTGCATGAGAATGTCAGGATGAAACGTTTCTGCCAGAGCACAGGCCGATGCATTGCTATATAAGGCAGCCGTTGCTTCTCCAGTGGGGCCAGGAACTCTCAAGACCAGATTCCACTCCGGGCCCCCAGAATGCTGCTGGGAGGTGCCTCTTGTGAAAGCAAAACAAGACAGCACCCCACGTAATGTGGAACAGAGGAGGGTGACGGAGGCTGAGCGGGATTTCTGATGGTGAGGGAGCCGAACAGGCCTGCATTAGGTTTGAGTGAATGACCAAAGGCCCACTGTGCCCTTTGCTACTGATTCAGTAATACTTGATATTTTGCTAAAAAGAAATACGCTCAGCATTGAAGCCCTGCTCTTGGAAATCCTGATCACATAAATGCACAGACAGTCACTTCTGGAATTTCAACAGGCACTGCCCTTCTGCTATCTTCCTTTACATTATTATTATTATTAATTTATTTATTTCACTATTTTCAAAAATGAAACACAGAGCATTTTTTTTAAATGAACATTAAAAACAAGGATAGAACAACCTGAAATGCACAAATAATGTGTAGGTAACTTTAAGGACTAGAAACTTACTTTTTAAAAAACCTGAGTCGCAGGACACTTACTTCTGTGGCCATTGCCCATTTTGTGCCTGTTCCCATATGACCAGACCTAACTCCTGATCAAATGACCAAATAGTGTATATTGAATGCATGGAGATAGAGGTGGGATTATGGCCCCACTAGAACACCCATTCATTGGCTCTTCTGAACAGACCACTTAAGTCTGTCCTTATGTCTCCTGCATACAGACAGCTGTTGAAATGGAGTAGGGAAATCCAGCTGCGATGCTGGTGTTCCACACAATATCTTTTCCTAGGTGTCACTGAGGGTAGACAAAGATTGGAGAGACGCAGGTGGGTGGCACCTGCCCCTGCAATGCCCAATTTGGGCCTGAGGCCTCTCCAGCATCCTGCTCTTTCTCAGGCTTCATAGAGACTAGCAACTTTGGAAATCTTTCCCTTTAAAAAAAATGCCCACCGACGTTCTCAGGGAACTCAGTTCTGTATGCAGTTCCGACATTCCAGCGGTGTCACCTTGGGAATACCAGGCTGCCCTGGGTATTGTAAGCAAACTTATATTGGTACACATGGGAAGCGCTGTGATTACTAATATGCAGCTGCTCCAAGTGTCTTGCCAGGATGTACGGGCCGCCCAATTCATGTTCAGCAGGAGCCCCAAGAGACGCTTCTGTCATCAGCCTCCTCTTGAACTCACAAAGAGCTACGCCTGTGCCTTGCAGGCTAGGCATGATTTCACCTCCAATTGTTTTGGTCCAGGCAGCA
The DNA here is from genome assembly GCF_951804945.1 of Podarcis cretensis. Taxonomy (NCBI): domain Eukaryota; kingdom Metazoa; phylum Chordata; class Lepidosauria; order Squamata; family Lacertidae; genus Podarcis; species Podarcis cretensis. The sequence continues at coordinate 27,631,594 of NC_137186.1, forward strand.
GACGAGATCAGAGAAACCCTTTCTTCTTCTCTGCCCTCTTTCTAGTCTGTTGCTGGAAGGACGTCTGCAGTGCACAGAGGGCTTTTGATGTCATTTCCAAAGTGGGGGACGGGGGACGGGACCTTTGTTGGCACCTGGAAGTGAATTCTAGTCCCTGGCTGCTCAGAGCTGTAACAAACAGAAGGGTTGTGTATGTGTGAAGTGGTATGTATTGAAAGATGAGGGGTAGGGGGTGGGGGAGACAGACGTAACTTACTAAGCAAGGTGGAAATGGTTTATACACATCTTTGCTGTCCTGTACACACATATACCTCTCCGGGGAGGGGAGAAAGTTTCTGCAACTTCTTAGCAAGTCCTTGCAGGGGAGGAGACAGGGGTAGGTGCTGAGCACCTACTGGCTAGTATCCAAATGTCTCCAGCATATTTCCCCTTGCACAAATCCTTGTGGTACATTTTCAACAGCTTTACAGTTTTCAATAGTTTTAGAGTGTTATTTAGGGGTGGGTGGAGGTGGTGTGGTGAAGGGTGGGGGAAAATGTGATACTTAAAACATTTTGATATTCCTTAAAAGCACAAGGGAAGCTCAAAGAGTCAGTCCACAGTTTCTGCTTGCGCTGCAAATGGTGACGCCAGGTTCCTGGGCAGGAAAAGAGCCTCTGTTCAGATGGTTACGTCTGTCTTCCCCTTAAGTCTGGACTAGCCTTCGCCAACCATGTGCCCTCCAAGGCATTTTGGATCACAACTCCCATCAGCCCCGGCCTGGCCATGCTGGCTAGGGCTGATGGGAGTTGTGGTCCAAAACACCTTGAAGGGCAAAAGGTTAGCCGAGGGCTAGGCTGGCCTCTCTGCTCACTGAAAGCATTGGAGCAGACCTGGGAGGAACCGGGAGGTAACTTCCTCTATTGTATCATTTGCTTGCTGCTGGTTTGGCGGAGAAGATCCACCATGAGGACAAGACATGCTATACAGCTGTCCAGACGAGCGAGGAGGGGTCAACAGCCGGGGAGTACCAAGGCCCGCTCATGGTGCTGGCCCAGAACTGCGCTGTGATGCACAACATCCTGGGGCCGGCGTGTATCTTCCTCAGGAAGGGATTCGCAGAGAACAGGCAGCCAGTACGTAAGTTGCACCCGGACGGGCAAGGCAAACACTGCAGAGCCCAGAGGGTGTGTGGAATCATGTGCCCTCGCCCTCCTGTGGATTGAAAGCAAAAAAAAAAGCATGTCGCCACCTGGGTCTCAAGAGATCCCCATCACCTCCTTCCTAGCCCAGAATGGTTGGGGTGTGGGGAATGGGGGGAGAAATGGTCAGCACTACGTCCAACAATCGCTTCTCCTCTCGTACCCGTGGTTCAATAAAACACAATGCTAATAAAGCAAACGTGCAGCCCTTTCACGACACCCAAAATCAGCTGCTCGAGGCAACTGCCTCATTCTGGCTCGTGGTAGGGCCAGTCCTAATGGTAGGGCCGGCTACGTAGCATCCAAAACCTGTCACTTCACTTTGCCACATCAGCAGGGCCAACTTTGAATCATTACATCGGTCAATCTGTCATGGGTGCTTTAGCTGAGATACCTGCATTGCAGGGGGTTGGACTAGATGACCCTGGGGGTCCCTTCCAACTCTACAGATCTATGATTCCTGAGACACCTTACAGCAGTGGTGAGGAACCTCAGGCCCAAGGGTCAAATGTGCCCCCCAGCATCTCTAGCTGTCTCTCAGGACTCTCCCCAGGCAACACTCCTCATTGCCCGTCTCCAAAGTGTTTTTGGCTGGCTGGAATGTGTCATTGATCTCTGCTCATGGCTCTTGCTTCCCTGGAAGGAGGGTACATAGGAGGGCTGTGAATGTAGAAACTGGCTGACTGTACAAAGGTAACATTTACAAGTGTTGCTCCACCCACTGTTGTCTCTGGCCCTGCCCACCACTGGCATGTGGCCCTCTGAAGCTTTCCCAGTAGGGAATCTGGCCCTCAGGCTGAAAAAGGGTCCCCAACCCTGTTTTATGGGGTAAAGTTGGACATCTATTACTCCAGGTTTGTCAATGAGAATAACCCTTACTTTGGCCCTTCCTGTGTCATGGGGAGGGGAATCCTTAGAGAGAGAGAACCAGGCAAACTGCCACTAAGGTTTACTGCCGCCACCCCTTCCGATCAGTCTAAATAAAAGCAGCAGGAGAAATTGGATAATGGCACACTTTGAAATTGCTGGCTTGGTGAGGGAGATTTTCAGCTCAAGAGATCCTCCTCCAACAAGGAGAGAGGAATCTTTGCTTTGGCTAGGGAGCGGGCAGGAATGTGATTAATTTCTCCCTGAAGAGTGAATCCTACCTAATTTGCACATTCCCAAACAACATACAAACCAAAACACGGCTGTCCTTTGAAAAATCCACATCTCTCTTAATTTTGCAATGCAGTTCTCCAGCTAAGCAACACGTGAAAAATGCTTATGCGGGTCCAGAAAAATGCACATATTGTAACATAAAAAAATGCATTATGTAAGGGGAATACTGAATTGCAAAAATGTGCTACGTTAGGCAAAACTGCATACAATAATGAGTTGATTAGGAGAAATTTGCATTAAACTGCTGATGAATTTTCATTAGGGCTTTTGTTTTCTTAAATAACAACCACAAACGGATGTGGAAATGCAGAGAACTGAACTTCAGAATGCACAGATGAGCAACCGAGAGAAACCGAAACGGAGGGATTTCCCCAGCCCTATCTCTGGCCCACCCCTCTGCAACCCAGTGGGTTTGCCCCACTGGAAGGAGACTCTGAGCACCTGCTGTTCTTTCACAAGCACAGGAGTCGGTGGGGAACTAGCTTTGTGGGCTTGAGACCCAGGAAATGGAGGGCACCCTTTTGTGGGAACCTGCTGTGGGCCTAGAGCAGCTTGATGGGGGCAAGGAGGTAGAGGCTGAGAACTGGGAGTGGTCTGCCCACCTTCCTCTGCCCTCAATTACCTGGGGATCTGGAGATGTTGCCCCTTCTTCCTGGGCAGCCAGCAGTGCATTTCCAACCTGGGCTTTCCTTTCTCTTGCTGCAGCTTTCTCCACCCATCCCATCTACCCTTGAAAACAAAATGTTGGGCGTTTGCAAGTACTTCCTGCCTGGGCTGAATCATTGTCTCATGTTACCTTTGTCTGCAGATGCTCCAGTTTCTCTCAGGAGCTGCCTTTCTGCCCTAGGCATCTGAGGAATGGATGGGGCCATAGCTTAGTGGTAGAGCATCTGTTTTGCATGCAGATGGTCCCAGGTCCAATCCCCAGCAGCATCTCCAGGTAGGCTTGGGGGAGACCTCTGAGTCTGAAACCCTGGAGAGCCATTACTGCCACTCAGGGTAGATAACAGTGAACTAGATGGACCCAATGGTCTGACTCAGTAGAAGGCAGCTGCCTAGGTTTCCTGAGATGGTGCCTACAGCTTCCAGAGCCCCAGTTTTTTCCTACTAGCCAGTTTTTTGTGTGTGTGTTTTTTGAGATCTCAGGGCAACATGGGAGGGGCTCAACTGGCATGAGATGTTTCCACCAGTTTAGCTGGCTGCTGGGAGGGAGGTACCAGCAGCTCCCAGCTCTTTCAGGCAGAGCTCATCATGGCCACCAGCCTAACTCTGCTTTCCACTTTCTGTTCCTGGAAACAAGGCAATCTTGGCTCTCTGGCGTGAGCATCTCTAATGAGCTGGTGTAAATCTGAGATGTGGAAGGGCATGGCTAGTGGGATAGGCTTCAAAAAGGCAGCTCTTTCTCAGGTTCACTTGCTGGGAAGGATAATGTCATGGGGTTTTTAATTCTTCCATGTGCCTTTTTGCCTTGGAAGAGAGACAGTAGGCCAATGGCAGAACACCTGCTTTGCATTGCAGAAGGTCCCAGGGTCAATTCCTGGCAACATCTCCACTCAACATGCTCTCTCTGGAACCAGGGCCAGAAAAGAACCCTATGCCCCTGCCTGGGACCTTGAAGATTTGCTGCTGGTCAGAGTAGACCAACTTGGCCAACCTGATGCCTTCCAGATATTTTGGACTAATTCCCATCAGCCCCTGCCAGCATGGCTGTGTTGGAGGAGAAAATATGGCTGTAGCCAGGAGGAGTCCAAAGCCTCTGGAGGGCACCAAGTTGGTGAAGTCTGCAGGAGACAATACTCTGGCTTTGATGGACCAATGGGATGACATTGGCCTCTAAATATGCTCAAAGGTTCCTGCCTTAGCCCTGATTTTGTCTAAAGGAGCTGGCTTTAATCCCTGATGTTGTTCCCTTGCAGGACAGAGAGCTACGGCCGGAAGAAATAGATGGTAAGGTTCTTGATTGTCTTCTCTAGACCTATAAAAATGGAGTAGATAAATTCATAGTGGCTTAAGACTGTGACAGCTAGGCATGCTGGCTATATGATACCTCCAGATGAGAGGCAGCAGGCCAGCTGAATGCCAGCTACAAGGTTACAAAAGTGGGGGGAGGGCAGCTGCAAGTGGCATCTAGTAGTCCCTGTGAGAGGCTGGACTACATGCGCCTTTAGTATCACAAAACTTCAGAGTTGGAAGGGGGATCCAAAGGGTCATTTAGTCCAGTGTTTCCCAACCTTTGGTCTCCAGCTGTTTTTGGACTACAACTCCCATCATCCCTAGCTAGCAAGACCAGTGGTCAGGGATGATGGGAATTGTAGTCCAAAAACAGCTGGAGACCAAAGGTTGGGAAACACTGATTTAGTCCAACCCCCTGCAGCACAGGAATCACAGCTTTAACCTGATACGGCTGCAGGGCAGCTCTGATGCTCATGTGCTGCTTTTGCTGAAACAGCACTGCTGGCCTTCTGGGATTTCCAACAACGAGATGCCAGCCACCCTCACTTCCTGGTTTTGTACCGACCTGAATGATAATTCACAAATTATTTAAGAACATAAGAAGAGCCTCTTATATCAGGTCAATGGCCCATCTAGTCCGGCATCCTGTTCTCACAGTGGCCAGCCAGATGCCTGTGGGAAACATGCAAGCAGGACCTGAGCACAAGAGCCCTCTCCTGTGATTCCTAGAAACACTTGTACCTTGGATCCTGAACGCCTTGGCTCCCAAACAAATTGGCTCCCAAACAATTGAAACCCAGAAGTGAGTGTTCCGGTTTTCGAATGTTCTTTGGGAAGCCAAACGTCCAATGGGGTTTCCATGGCTTCCGATTGGCTGCAGGAGCTTCCTGCAGCCAATCAGAAGCCGCGCTTTGGTTTCCAAGCATTTTGGAAGTCGAACGGACTTCTGGAATGGATTCCGTTCGACTTCCAAGGTATGACTGTATTTGGAATCATTACTGCCTCTGACTGTGGAGGCAGAGCATAGCTATCCTGGCTAGTAGCCACTGATACTCCTATCCTCCTTGAAATTGAGAAAGTGTAAGAAGTTGCATTGTCTCACTATCCATCTGGAGGTGCGTGCTTTTATTTAAACTAGGGTAGCCATGTATCCTACTGCACCAGAGGTGGGGAACCTTCTTCAGACTAAAGTTCACATTTCCTTATGGGGAACAAACAAAACACCTCTCTTCTCCATCCAGACTAGCAAAAGTTCCAGGGCGCATTGTCAGAGACTGGCAGGGGTCCAAAGAGTGTGCGGAAAAGGCCAGGGGCTAGGAGTGCAACTCAGGAGAGGGGACCAGCAATTAATGGGGTCTGGTGCCACCCACAAGGCAGGAGCCAGGCCCATGGGAGAAGGAAGAGTCAGGGCAGTCTGAAACAGAGGAAGGCATGCAAGATGTGGTAGAGGAAGAGGAACTATTCAGACAAGGGAACAGCTGGTTGACTCCCCACCTAGAACCAAGAGGGGTTTGAAGAGGGAAGAGCAGCAACGGCTTCCATGTAGGAGAAGTCTCAGTTTGCAGGCACACAACCCATCAGAGGAGGGCATGTAAGCCAAAGGAGGGGAGGGGACCCACTATGTCTGCACAGGGTCCAAACCTGTGGACAGCTGCCCAGAGGCTAAAAATATGGGTGCATGTGTATATCTGGAGCACTGGGGGAACTGCTGTAAGTGCTTCACTTGTCAATAAAGAGACAGCTGTCAGATGTGTGCCTTCCTTAGCTGGCGCAGCAGGCATAAAATGCATTCCAGCCAGGTGAAAACACACTCAGAGACTGTGAACTGGAGTCATTGAGAGGTGTGGCTAGTGAGGGTGTGTGGTTTAGGGAGAGAGTCCCAGGAGCTGGATAGAAAGGTTTAGAGGGCCATATTTAGCTCCTGGGCCTGAAGTTCCCCACTCCTATATATGAGAAGCACAGCCTTGGTATTTGAAGGCATTCTTTCTGCTTCAAGGACTGTCCAGTTTACTTCCAGTTCAAAGAACCATAAGAAGAGAGGAGGGGCCAAGGATTGGTCTAAGGCAGGCTTCCTCAAACTCGGCCCTCCAGATGTTTTGAGGCTACAATTCCCATCATCCCTGACCACTGGTCCTGCTAGCTAGGGATCATGGGAGTTGTAGTCCCAAAACAGCTGGAGGGCCGAGTTTCAGGAAGCCTGGTCTAAAGTCTCCTCTAGCATCAGGAGAGCCCTGAGAAGATATCCCACAGCTTGAAACCCCAGGACCTAGAAGTGGAAAGTAGTAGCCCTTTACTGGCCAGATGCAGCATTCAGGGAGTAAGGCTTCTGGCCAATGAATACCTAGCACAGGCTATAAAGATCTCCTAGTTGCTCCAGGACACTGCTGAAGCAACTTGTGTGTTGTGCCTCAGCTGTAGGATTACTGACCATGTTCCTGAAACTCACCTCTATGTCCCTCTCCAAGGTGCTGATCATGGTGCCTCACCTTCCTGTCTGCTTGGAACTCCTGGCCTCCCCTTTGTTTCCATGTGGATCAGACGCATAGTAGCACTGGGTTGGGGCTGATGAGAGCTGGAGTACAAAACACCTGGAAGGCACCCAGCTGGGGAAGGCAATGCTAAAATACTCTGTTGCCACAGACCTTTCACACACTTTCTGTCTCCATGCCAGCAACAGGTCAGATCATACGGCGCAGTCCATTTTGTGGACACCTCACACAGCTTAGCCTCAATAGCAGGAGGACCTAGACAACATGATGAGGACCAGGGCCTGTGGCAGAAAATCCCCAGGGTATTTCCCTCCTACTCATTAATTTGAGGCACAGTCAACCCCAGCGGTAAGGAAAATAGCTCAGTGGTAGAGCATCTGCTTGGCATGCAGAAGGTCACAGGTTAAATCCCTAGCACTTCTAGGTCAGGCTGGGGGAGTTTCCACTCTTGAAACCCTTGAGAGCTGCTGCCAATCAGTGTAGATGATACAGTGGTACCTCGGGTTAGAAACTTAATTCGTTCCAGAGGTCCGTTCTTAACCTGAAACCATTCTTAACCTGAGGCTCGCTTTCACTAATGGGGCCTCCTGCTGCCGGCGCACTGCCAGTGGCACACGATTTCCATTCTCATCCTGGGGCAAAGTTCGCAACCCAGAGCAACTACTTCCGGGTTAGCGGAGTTCGTAACCCGAAGCGTTTGTAACCTGAGATACCACTGTACTGAACTAGATGGACCAAAGGTCTGATTCAGTATAAGGTAGCATCCTATATAAATCACCCCTTAATTGAAAACATTGAGAACACTGTCAACACTGACTCCAGGGTTTCAGACCAAGGAGAAATTCCTAGCCGTAACTAGAGATGCCTCTCTGAACCTGGGCCTCTCTGCATGCTAAGCAGCTGCTCTGCCACAGATGACCTGTGGCCCTTCTTTTCCAAAGTGGGTTCATTCCAGGCCACGTTTGTAGCCACCACTGACAGCCGCGTTCTCTGATTGGATTCACCTCAACAGAACTGAGAGAAGCCTTCAAGGAGTTTGATAAGGACAGGGATGGCTACATCAACTGCCGAGACCTGGGCAACTGCATGCGCACCATGGGCTACATGCCAACGGAAATGGAACTTATCGAGCTCTCCCAGCAGATCAACATGAACCGTGAGTGCCAATCACCTGCCAAGGGGGCATCCCTTCTCCCTCCACAGTGCCACTCTCACTCCTGATTAGGCTTTTCCAGTCTTCAGTGTGGTGTAGTGGTTAAGAGCAGTGGACTCGTAATCTGGTGAACTGGGTTTGATTCCCCGCTCCTCCACATGCAGCTGCTGGGTGACCTTGGGCTAGTCACACTTCTCTGAAGTCTCTTAGCCTCACTCACCTCACAGAGTGTTTGTTGTGGGGAAGGAAGGGGAAAGGAGATTGTTAGCCGCTTTGAGACTCCTTTGGGTAGTGATAAAGCGGGATATCAAATGCAAACTCTTCTTCTTCTTCTTCATCTCCCTTTGGGCTGCCTTTCTGCACAAGCACAACTCCCCAGGCCACTTCTAGACTAGGCTTATGTTTGGCTGCTATACTCCATGCTCTGGCAAACTTCCGGACTGGATTATTCCAACTAGGGGTGTCAAAGAAATGTGTAGAAAGTTGACCTGGGGTTGTATCAAACTAAGTTCTGCTAGTAACAACAACAGCAAGTTATTATTTATATGCTGCCCATCTGACTAGGTTGCACCAGCCACTCTTGGCAGCTTCTAACAATTTAAAACAGGCATCCCCAAACTCGCCCCTCCAGCTGTTTTGGGACTACAGTTCCCATCATCCCTGACCACTGGTCCTGTTAGTTAGGGATGTTGGGAGTTACAGTCGCAAAACAGCTGGAGGGCTGAGTTTGGGGATGCCTGATTTAAAACATCAAACCCACAAACAGGTCCTGAACATAAGAGCATTCTCCCCTCCTTTGATTTGTAGCAACTGGTATTCAGAAGCATTACTATCTCTGGCCATGGAGGCACAGCATAGCCAAGTAAGTCACATCCATCCATTTCAATGGGTCTACTCTAAGTAGGACTCAGTTGGGTGCAGGCCGTGGATGCAATATTCCCTTTTTTCCACAGTCAGGAATGGGACCCCTTCCTGTGGATGCTGGCAGTATTTGAAAACATGTTCCCGCTGAGTCCTCTCCAGGGTGAACATAACTGGCTCTTTCTCCTTGCCCTGACAGGACTTGTTTTCCATACAGCCAACCATCTTCGTTGCCCTTCCTCTGAACCCATTGCAATTTGTCTGTATTCTTTTTAAAATGGTGGTCAGTATCTTACTGTACTCCCTCCTCACTCTGTGTTCCTAGAGGGCGGCCACGTAGATTTCGATGACTTTGTGGAGCTGATGGGACCAAAGCTTCTGGCAGAGACGGCAGACATGATTGGGGTCAAGGAGCTACGCGATGCCTTCAGGGAGGTGAGAGCCAGATTGTGCAGCCCCTTCAGTGTGTTGCAAACTTTCTACCAGTTCAAGGTGGTATACAGCTTGGGATCAGGATACCTGAAAGATCATCTAGCTCCTTATATGCACAACCCATCTCTGTACCCTGCAAATGGATCAGGCATCCTGCTTCCCACACTAGCCAATCAGATGCCTTGTGGAAGCTCACAGGCAGGGAATAAAGGTAAATCCCTGAGGTGGGATGAGGCCAAAGGGGGCTCATCTAGTCCAGCATTCTGTTATCACAGTGGCCAACTAGATGCCCTGACTGGAAGTCCAGAAGCAGGACCCGAGCACAGCAGGAACTCTTGTAATTCCTAGTCACTTGTAATTCCCAGTATTCAGAAGCACACTACCTCCAACACACGTAGCCATCATGGCTCGTGGCCATGGAGAGCCATGGATTTCTCCAAGGACCCCTCCAGACCCTTTTTTTGTGTGTGTGCATTCATGATTTGTGCTCCTGATGACATCAGGGCAGTTATGTGTGATCCCACTCTCAATACTTTTGCAAAATTTTCAGGATGCACATATAGCTTTGCTTTCAATCAGTGCATGTCCTATAACTTCCTGCTGGAAGCCTGTAACTTTCCTTACTACAAATGTTTGGGGAGCATTTGTCCCACATTTGTTGTGCTATACTGCAAGGGTACATCCCAGATGGCAAAAGTGCAGTAATGGGGAAGCATCTCAGAACAACTAATAAAGCAGAATTGCATGTGGGCAGTCTAATATAAATCAAAATGTGAGTTTTAATCTTCCTCTGTGCCCTCCTCCAGATATTGCTAGACTTCTCACCATCCAGAACATTTAGCAGAGCTTGGTGGGAGCTGGGGGAGGGTGGGGGTGGACAGGTTCCCCCCTACCTTTGCAATGCACCTTTAAAGCGTTTTTCACAAAATGCAGGATATAAATAACTTAAAGCAAAAAGCAGAGATACCAGTCTGGTTTCAATCAGGTAAGGTTCTTGCCAGAGTGGCTCAAGAGGTGAGAAAGGACATTGGCAACTGTGGAGATGAGAGGGGTGGGTCCTGAGAAATCTGACCAGTTCCATCCTAACAGTCCCTGACATCTGCTGCTTCCTTGCAGTTTGATACAAACGGTGATGGAGAGATCAGCACCAATGAACTACGAGAAGCAATGAAGAAGCTGCTTGGGCAGCAAGTGGGGCACCGGGACATAGAAGATATAATAAGGGACGTCGACCTGAATGGAGACGGACGAGTGGATTTTGAAGGTGAGAGAGAGTGAGTGAGGGGTTTCCACTGGACAAGCAGCAGATCTGCACCTGGTTCCAATGAAGGGCATGCACAATGTGAGTCATGGACTAGCTGGACGCAGAGGAGTGGTAGCAGGCACCAGCTGGGTAACCCTCAAGGGAATGCCCTCCTACTGCAACCAGCCGCCCTCCCCCCTGGTTTCCCAGGATCAGAAGAGGCATGAAGAGGGTGGAGCAGAGACAGACCTGTTGACTGAGTCTCAAATTGCTTGAGAAGGACCCAGGGGAGGAAGAGGCTGAGGCATCTGTGTGATGGCAGGGGCCTTCAGTCCTCACAACTGCCTTATTGGGGCAAGATCTACCAGGAAGAGTTGCTGTGCTCATTAAGCCTGGCCTCCTGAGCTATTTGTTTCTTTGAATAAAGAGTCAGCTTCACTGTGAGTTATTACTGACCTGCTCCTGGCACTCACCCCACAATACATCCCGTCAGGAATTGTCCTTGCAGGAAACATTGGAGGCAGGCAAAAGCACTCAATAATGGTGTGGAGCAGGGCCTTAGGGAGAGTCCTGAGGGCCAGAAAGAGAGGCTTGGAGGGCCACATCCTGGATAATTGTGACCAGGCTACCTCTGGCCATTGGGGATCTCCTAAACTTGTGAAAAGTGTTTCATGCCATGGACATTTGGACCTCCAACAGGAAGCCTGGATCTAACAATAAAACACACATACAGTGTAAACCTGATCCTTAAGGGGGCATGCAACTCCCTACAGAAAGGGCCAAATCCACTCCCTGGTCAGGCAAATTGTTCTTCCACAGAACCTCCTTTAGCTTTTTGGCTCTCATCCATCTGTGACCAATCTCAACTGAGTCAGTTCATAATGTCAGCATTTCTAAGAAGCTGCTATCTGGAAGCTGGTGAAGACCAAAGGAATATATTTTTTAATTTTTTTTTAATGTCCTGAATAATATTCAGTGCTTGAAGCTGCAAGTGATTCATTATCACTATTCCTGCACAGCCCTTGGATCATCTAGTGCTTTACAGCTGCCTTCTCCAACCTGATGGCCTCCAGATGTCTTGAACTGCAACTCCTATCAGACCCTAGTATGGTCATTTGATGCTGGGGTTGGTGAGAGCATGCACTGTGCTTACTGGGGCTGATGGGAGCTGTAGCCTGAAATATATGGAGGGTACCAGGTTGGCGGAGGCTGTTGTAGGCAGTGGTGGTTGGTGCCCATTGGGACTGGTAGGGTCAACAGTAGGTGGCACCAGAGCCTATGATAGTTAAGTAATTCTAGTTTTGTCCCCCTGCTGAGTTCTACAAGGGGCAACGCTGAGACTAAGGAGGAGGAGGAAGCTGACAAACAGGGCCACCACCTGGCTTAGTTGCAAGAAGGCAGGCAGCTGGAAGAATGTCTGAGGTTGGCAGATTGAGACTAGCAGAGCAGTGCTTTACTTGCCCTAATCAACCAGCATCCTGACTCAGTATAAGGCCACTTTCTACGCACCTTCCTTCTCTATTGTCACATCCGTACCATAAGTTTAAAGCAAATGACACCCCCCCCAGAGAATCCTGGGAACTGTAGTTTGTTAGGAGTGCTGGAAATTGCAGCACTGTGAAGGATAGGGCTGGGCGAAAACTGGTTTTCAACACTGATTTATCACCAGCTAACGGCGCTGTGGGTTAAACCATAGAGCCTAGGACTTGCCGATCAGAAGGCTGGCAGTTCTAATCCCTGCGATGGGGTGAGCTCCCGTTGCTCGGTCCCTGCTCCTGCCAACCTAGCAGTTCAAAAGCACGTCAAAGTGCAAGTAGATAAATAGGTACTGCTCCGGCGGGAAGGTAAATGGCGTTTCCGTGCACTGCTCTGGTTCGCCAGAAGCGGCTTAGTCATGCTGGCTAAATGACCCGGAAGCTGTACGCTGGCTCCCTTGGCCAATAAAGCGAGATGAGCGCCACAACCCCAGAGTTGGCCACGACTGGACCTAATGGTCAGGGGTCCCTTTATCTTTACCTAACATTGCGATACATCAATATATCATGATGTCTGAAATAAAGATGGAGACATGTAGAGGCTTCATGGTTTTTCCTGCATTGTGATTTTTGCTGGTGCCTGCTCTTGTGATTCGCTGCCTGCTGCAGGAAGCAGGGGAGAACTGAGCCAACAGAGTTAACAGGGGCTGCAGGAATCGAGAGAAGCATTGGCTGGCTTCAGAATTTCCCCCACACTGTGATTTTTGCATAGCATGCACACACATCATGATTTGCAATACATTGCCAGGTCAAAAATTATGAAACTGATATCACAATATGGACTTCAAACCAATTTTGGATGACATATTGCCTAGCCCTAGTGAGGGATGCAGTACAGTTCCCAGTATTATTGGGGAAAGCTAGCACTGTTGAAGTGCTACATAAATGTGTTTCAAACGTATGATGTGGATCTTTTTCCTTTTTCTCTTTCCTTCTTGCCTGCAGAGTTTGTCAGGATGATGTCCCGCTGAGTATGGTTCTTGGGCTGAAAATGAATCAGCAGCTGAGGGAAGACGAGGACCTGAATGGAGCGCCCAGCCCCAATGTTCCTATGCAAAGGCTGACGCACTGGCTGCGCTCGAGACAGTGCGAGACGCCAACCTGCCTCTCTGACCCAAAGTGGCCCTGATGCTCCTTCACCCTTCCACACTGTGAAAAAAGACGATCTCCAGCAACTGGAAGCATTCCTGGGTGACGCTGGGCTCCAGGACCAGCCACGTTTGCAAGCGAAGGTGACAACTCTTTCCCTGCCTTGACTCTTCCGGCAAGCACTGCAAAGGTGAAAGAGAAGGAAGGGGTTCTCTCAAACTGGTGGCTTATGGCAAAAAGCCACCTGGGATTGGTGCCTGCCACGGATTGCACTCTTTTCCTTGGTGAACTGACTGTGTATTGGCCTCATGCCTCCTTGTGTTGTTAATCATATGTGTTGAGTTATTTATAGTCTCCCCGGAATGTTCTTGTGTTTCCCTGCGGTTATGTTAATGAGAGCAAATATACCTTTGAAATGCAAAACATAAATAACAAGAGCAAGACTTTGGTAGGCCTGGCTCTTCTGTGGGAGGAGGAGAGGTGGCTTGAGGCAGTGGGGATGGCGACAGCGATGGAGCCGGCCCTACCATTAGACAACTGCTTGAGACAGCAGGTGCGAGGAGGAGGAGGAGAAAAGCCTTGGTGGCTCTGTCCTACCTCCATTGTCAGAGGCAGTAAAAGTCCCCGAATGCCAATCCTGGGAATCCCAGGTGGAAGAGTGCTGTTTTGCACAGGTTCCATTTGCAAGACATCTGGCTGGCCACTCCGAGAACAGGAGGCTGGACTCCATGGACCACTGACCAGATCCATCAGGGCTCCTCTGATGAGTAAAAGGCAGCCCCTCCCCATCTGTTCCTCTTTATCCCTCTGTTGAAACACAGAGCTGTGTGTGCTGCACAAACTAACCAATAGCCCTTAGGTGCCATGGAGGATGCTCACTTTGCTAGTGCCAAAGAGAGAATCAGCTGCCAGTCCACTTGGCTTCTGTACATCAAAATGGGGGGAAAGGGTACTAACATGTCCTTTGCCTCACTGGCTGCATCCACACCATATATTTAAAGCACACACACACATACACACATACACACACACACACACACACACACACACACACTAAAAAAATCATGGGAACTGTAATTTCCTTCTCACAGAGCTACAATTCCAAGCACCCTTAAACTACAGTTTCTGGGATTCTTTAGAATTATTTCCACTCCAGTTTCTGAGTAATGGGTGGGGCAGAAGTTCTGTCTGAAACCAGCAAGCTTGATGCCAGGGGTCACATTTCCAAGGCAGCCTCAGAGCCTGGCATAATCAAAGTAAATTCCAGCAGTCACAGCTATCACTTGCCTGATGCCACAGATAGCAGAGGATGCATGTTAGCACACGTTGATCTGTTGCCCATTCTAGTGGCAGTCAGAACACAACAGGCAGCACAACCCTGAGTATATCTCCCTAGAAGAACTCTCTATTGCAGGGTTAGCTAACCAGCAGCCTGGGGGCCTGATCCAGCCCCCTAAGTAAACCTCAAGACCCCATAGGGTTTGGTGGCAGCAGAACAAACGGGGGGGGGGGGACAGACACAGAGCTACAGTGTATAAACTACAGTTCCCAGGATTTATTGCAGAGGCACATGGGGAGATGTGCTTTAAGTCTTTCCCACCTGATGCTGTAAGGTACATCTTGGGTTTCTAGTAGGGGGGAAACCAATCCCTGAGTAGATCTGACAAGCATGAGGTCTGCCCATGCCTGCCCTGGGCCAATGATCTTTTCAGCTGGTGGATCAGAACCCACAGACCCTCAGCTTAACCTAAGCTCAGTCACAGCTTCCACATGCAAATATATGGTTTTTAAAAAGCAATGAATTAAGAAGCAAGTCCTCAAATGAACGTTTGGGCTAAAAGTGAGTCCCAGGTGAGAAGAAGCTGAGGCACTTCAGGTTCCAGAGGGCCTGTCAGCGAGATACCTTCCATGGACCCCTTTGCTAAGTGAGCCTAACCACTCCCCAGGGTGTTGTACTCACCAGTTGCTGCTTCTCCTGATCATCATTGGTACTACTTGCTTGCTTGCCAGGCAGAGCCCAGTGAGTCAGCAAGCGGACCAGGGGCATCTTCTGACCCTCCTTCTTTCACCACTGCTACAGTCTGGGTCAGAGTAAGAAGTGGATGAACCAAGCAAGCAGGCTGCAAGGGGTGGAGGGGAGGAGCAGGATCTTGTCGACAGGTCCTGCTGCTGGGGTGTAAGCCCTCCTGGCAGGTGCTGGACCATATTGAGCCTTGATGCCAGCCCAACCATTGGGCAAAAAAGATGACAGCCCTCTACCTCCAACATGGATCAAGGAGCTCCTGGGCCTTTTCTTTCTAAACTAGAAATCCCTGGTTATGCAGGTAAGAGGCTCCAACTCCTGGCTGATATATTCTAAATGCAGCAGAGTCCCACCCCACGTTCTTTCTGATGGTAAAATAACTGAAAAGGGCAGGGGGGAGACCATAACTCAACTGCAGCTCTTACATGTGTCATGAAACTCTTCTTGTGGAGTTGATCATCGGCCCAGCTAACCTTGTATTGTCTGCTCGCTAGAGCAGTGGTTTGCAAGTTTTTTCAAGCTGCTGCCCCCTTGGTTCCATAAGCTCATCCCCACTGCCCTCTATTCAGTGTTCTTTTTGAGGGAGGGGGAAGCGCCAGTACAGTGGTACCTCGGGTTACAGACACTTCAGGTTACAGACGCTTCAGGTCACAGACTCCACTAACCCAGAAATAGTACCTTGGGTTAAGAACTTTGCTTCAGGATGAGAACAGAAATCGTGCTCTGGTGGTGCAGCGGCGGCAGCAGGAGGCCCCATTAGCTAAGGTGGTACCTCCGGTTAAGAACAATTTCAGGTTAAGAACAGACCTCCAGAACGAATTAAGTTATTAACCCGAGGTATCACTGTACTCACCATGAAGTTGTTACAATAAATGCCATGCTTTGAACATGGGGCGGGGTGATGTGCCAGTGCTGTGTACCCTTGAGTACCCCCAGAAAAAAAGCACTGCCTCTACCCTACCCTATGAAAAATATTATCCAGAACAACAGTTTGCACAGCCCACTAAGGAAGATAATTGCACCATAACATTCAAAAATCAACAATTAATGCACATTTATTCAAAGTCCAGTGTGTGTTATCAATTCAACAAAACTGACAAACTTCATCCAGTGATTTTCAAAGTCTGAAAGCCATTTACACCTCCAGAACTCTGCTGCCACCTGCCTGATTCTTATCACCTCCCTAAGTAACCCCACCGCTCCCTGGGAATGCAAATACTGCCCACTTTGGAAACCCCCACTCTAGATGTATTTATTATTATTACTTTGATTTATTACGCACCCATCACGCCGAGGTCCCACGACAGGTCGCAACAAATAAAAATGCAATATTAAAAACAGTTTGAAACAAATCAGAATAACAAGAACAGGGTGGGTCTTAAAAATACACCTCTCTAGTGGGAAAGGCCAGCAGAAAGAGGTTTGTTTTCAGCTGATGACAAAAGCTGTACTGTGAAGGCACCCGATGCACCTCTGGGGGGAGAGAATTGCACAACTAATGGGGTGGCACAGAGGATGTCCTCTCATGGGCCACCAGCCCTTGAGATTCTGAGGACAGTGGAACGACCAAGAGGCCCCCTCCGTAGCAAGCACATCCCTGATGAGGGATGATGGGAGTTGTAGTCCAAAACATCTGGAAGGCACTAAGCTAGTGAAGGCTGGTTTACTCGGAGCAGCAGCAACTCTCCTTGGACTCAGCCAGGTATCGTCCTCAGCTGCAACCCTTTTAGGTGCTTATACCACTGGACCTGCTGGCCTTCAAGGATGCGCTCTACTTCCAACATACATTATAATGCACAGTTCACATCCACTTGCGGTGCAGCCACCCAGCCCTCCTGTACCTGCCCAAGTATTAATGGACCAGCCTTAGCCAAAATGGGAATAAGTCAGAGTGTGAGAACTGCCCTACCATTCTGCAGACCAAAGGATGGCTTCCTTCTCTGTATAACTCAGTCTCCGGAAGCCAAATTCAGCAGGAGAGAGGCTGTTTTCTTGTACAGGCAGGTTCAGGGATTAAACCTTCAATCTAATAATCTCATTGCAGGGATTATTCCTCTGCTTTCATCTCCCGGCCAGCACTGGGAGAGATTCCAAGCTGCCCTGCAGACAATACACAAGCAGAGCAAGGATCCGCCCAGCTAGGCTGCTCAGCATGCAAGCACAGTGTCTCCATACTAGTGTGACTTGCCCCCATGGTTCTGCCTTTAACTACGTGCTGCAGCTAGGAGTGCAGCCTGGAAAGTTTGGACCCTGGTCTTAATAACCTGATGGTGGCCTCCTTCAGACAGCTGTGTGTATTAGTTGTGAAGCACGTAAGAAACACTTCTCTTGCCACCCTAATAGAATCATTCCAAACTTTACACCTGCTTTTACTTTCCTGATAGGCTAGAGCAGGAGTTGGGAACCTTTTTTTAGCTCAAAGGCCACATTGTGCTCTAAATAACCTTCTGGGAGGCCATATACCAGTGGCAGGTGGGGCCAGAGGTAAAAGCAGGTGGAGTAACGGATGTAAATTTTACCTTTGTGGAGAACGCTGATTCCTACACAGATTTTCACTCCCTCCATTCAGGCAAATAAGAGGTATTAGCAGAGCTCAATGACACAGTCTACCTAGTTAGGCAAAACCACTCAGGGCCAGTGAGGGGTTTGGTTATGGCTGTGGAGAGTGCTGAAGACCTGTAAAGAAGCCGGGAGGGCCAGATTTGGTCCTCAGGCCTGTGGGTCCCCTTCTCTCTCTCTCTCTCTCTCTCTCTCTGTGTGTGTGTGTGTGTGTGTGTGTGTGAGAGAGAGAGAGAGAGAGAGAGAGAGAGAGAGAGAAAGAGAGAGATGCCTCCCAAAGCAGTTTGCCAACCCTGATGAAAATAAAAAGAAATACTCTTGGAGCATGTGCAATATTGCATTTTAAACACATTCACCATCATGACTGCAGGAATAAGACAGTGTTTGGTTCTGCTGCCCTGATGTTAAACCCATTTATTTGGGGATTTGCACCATTTTTGTTATAGAAAAGGCTAATATATTTTTAAAGATAAAAATCATGGTTTGCACCCAATGTTAGTCGAACTCGGAGTAGACCCACTGAATGGACATGGTTAACTTAGACCCATTACTTTCAATCTGACTTCTGTTGCTGCAGCTCTTCGTGGTACCCACAGCCCTTGTCTCTAAGCGGACCTCTTTCTACCGGTGTTAACACAAAGCAGTGGACCTTTTCTAAAGGGCATGCTGGCTGGGCTGATGGGTGTTGTAGTCGAAAGCATCTGGAAAGCAGCAGGTTGGCCAAGGCTAGTCTGGTGGAACAAGCTGCTTGGGAACCTGGTGGACCCTCTTCCATTAGAAGGGGTTTTTTGGGGGGTTGTCTGGCCACTTATTTGATGCTGTTGCAGTGTAAACCAGTATGGTGCAGTGGTTTGGGTGCTGGGTGAGGGCTTGGCAGACCAGAGTTCAAATCCTCACTCAGTCATGAATCTCACTAGGTAGGTGACCTTCTCTCTCCTCATGTATCTCAAAGGATAAACCAACATCCTCTTCTCCCAGTGGCCAACCAGATGCCGCAAAGGAAAACCAGAAAACAGGACCCAAGCATAACTGACCGTGGAACCCTTTTCACACAAAGCTTGCGTATACCACAAACCCACAATAATAGAATCATAGAACTGTAGAATTGGAAGGTTCCCTGAGGATCATTTGGCCCAACCACCTTTGATGCAGGAATACGTAACTGTCCCATGCAGAGACTGAACCTGCGACCTTGGCATTATCAGCACCACACTCTAAGCGGCTGGGTATATGAGGCTGCCAACATAGTTTGAGCCAATACTGCTTACCAGGTTCCTAGAGCCTGAGAACCTTGTATAAAAACACGAGAAGAGCCTGCCAGATCAGGCTAGTGGCCCATCTAAACCAGTATCCACATGTTCTCACAGTGGCCAACTGGATGGGTCAATGGGAGGCCCATAAGCAGGAACTGAGCTCATCAGCGCTCTCCCCCCCTCCCGTGGCTTCCCACAACTGGTTTTCAGAACTGTTAGTCTCCAACAATGGAGTCAGAGCATAACCATGGTGACTACTAACCATTGATAGCCGATAGCCTTTTCCTCCATGACTTTGCCCTCTTTTAAAGACATCCATGTTGGTGGTCCTCACTGCCTCCTGTGGGAGCAAATTTCATAGCTTAACTCTGTGAAGAACTTAATCATCTGTCCTGGATCTCACATCATTCATCTTCACTGCACGCCTGTGAGTTCTAACGTTGAGAGGGAGAAAAACTTTTCTCTAGCCTCTTTCTGCATGCCATGTGTGATTTTATCAACTTCTATCAAGTTGTAAAGAAATGGGCAGAGAGCTGTTTGTCACCTTGAGCTGCTTGCAGGAAAGATGAAATATAAAGATAACAATAACAGCAGCAGCAGCAGCTATAACACCAACTATAGATTAAAAAATACAAATAAAATTTTAAAAACCAAAATAAAATTTCCAGTTCTGGCAGAGGGCTAACTTTTGAGATGGCTTTCAGCTATGATTCTATGACTCATGCTGATTTAACCACAGTGGTGCAAGATCAGGAACAGAGGCCTCTGAGCCTTTCACTTGTAGGTCACTAGCACAAATCCAGAGGAGCTAAGGCGATGCGGTGGCTAAGCATGTTAGCAATAAACAGGATACAGAGGTGCTGTGGAGTGTGCAGTGCTGATAGTTCAACATTCAGAGTGACTGGCAGCATTTGAAGAAGAGTTTAGATTTGATATCCCGCTTTATCACTACCCGAAGGAGTCTCAAAGCAGCTAACGTTCTCCTTTCCCTTCCTCCCCCACAACAAACACTCTGTGAGGTGAATGGGGCTGAGAGACTTCAAAGAAGTGTGACTGGCCCAAGGTCACCCAGCAGCTGCATGTGGAGGAGCGGGGAAGCGAGTCTACCACTCTTAACCACTACACCACACTGGCTCACTCACTGTGACCCTGCAGGTTTGGTTGCTGTACCCCAAATCCCCAGTCGCCTGCATGGCCGATGGTCAGGGATCATGAGCATTGTATTCCAGCAGCATGCACAGGGACAGATTGTCTAGTAGTCTATGCAGGAGGCTACACCGCTGACAAGCTCTGTTGCAGACTTGGTCGCTCTCCTGGTGAATCCCAGCATCAGTTCCACCGCCTCTTCCTTAAGTTGATAGGCTGTGATGGGCTTGGCTCCCATTCACAGGGACACAGACAATTTAGGCATCGAAAAACAACGGAGAGAAACACCATCACTTATTACTGATGCCCACATATTAAGCTGCTGTTCAAAGCACAGCTGCAGTGACCCACTGAAAAGGTGGCAACCCCTTTAGAGCTCCCAAGTTGCTGGCAGGTAATTTGGCTACTTAAGACCTCACGGAAAGCTGCCTTATACAGCTGGTCCATTCAGCTTAGTACTTTCTATGCTGATTGGCAGTGGTTCTTTGGGATTTTGGGCAAGGAGCCCTACCTGCCATTGGGAATTGCGACCTTCTGCAGTGCAAATGCTCTACCACTGAGCTATGGCACTTCCCCAAGAGAGTCTATTACAGTGGTACCCTGGGTTACATACGCTTCAGGTTACATACGCTTCAGGTTACAGACTCCACTAACCCAGAAATAGTGTTTCAGGTTAAGAACTTTGCTTCAGGATGAGAACAGAAATTGTGTTCCGGCGGCGCAGCGGCAGCAGGAGGCCCCATTAGCTAAAGTGGTGCTTCAGGTTAAGAACAGTTTCGGGTTAAGTACGGCCTCCGGAACGAATTAAGTACTTAACCTGAGGTACCACTGTATGTCAAAATGTGGACCATTATTGAGAGGGCAACAAAAGAGCATTGTTTCAGCTGCAAAGTTGTTCCTGCCGCTGTTATTATTATTATTAATTTTATTTATGCATCACCCTTAAAGAGCTCTGAGTATTGCAAAGGATGAACAACAGAATCAAATCACTGATTTAACACAAACACAGCACAAAAATATTCATCAAGTAACAGGCCTTCATAACACACGTTGAGCTGCTCCTTCACCCTGGGGGACTGCTGGGGCTTAATTTCCCTTTCTCAGCTAATAACTTGTTCCACTGACCTGTCACCCCAGCCGCGTTTAAGTGCTTCAAAGCCCCGTGGCCGACCTGGACTAGTCACAGCTTAAACAGAGAAATCTTCAGGGATTAGTGTGGATTGGCTGTAATCAGTGCAAATGAGCCCTAACAAGGCCTGCCTCTGGCCAGCCAGCCTGAGATTTTTTTGCTGCCTGAGATGGTGCCACCTTCATTCCACGCGGAGAAACTGGTGACACGGGCAGCTGAGCCTTATTTCAACACTGGCAAAGGGGCAGCAGAACATAGGAAGAGCCTGCTGGATCATCTAGTCCAGCATCCTGTTCTCACAGTGCCCAATCGGATGCCTCTAGTAAACCAGCAACCAGAATCCAAGCACAAAAGCAGTGTCCCCTCCTGTGGTTTCCAGCAACTGGAAATCAGAAGCATTCTGACCATATAGGCACCAGGGCTAGTAGCCACGGATAGCCTTCTCCTCCATAAATTTGTCTAATCCTCTTTTTAGAGTCATCCAAGTTGGTAGCCATCACTGCCTTCTGTAGGGTGAAGCAGTCCTTTCTTTTGTCAATCTTCCAACATTCAGCATAACTGGATGTCCACAAGTTCTAGCCCTATGAGCGAGGAAGAGTCACTGCCTGTTATTGTAGACAAAACTGTTATAGATTTTTTTTGGGGGGGTGGGATCCCACTAAACCCTATAAATTAATAAATGTGGAATTTGGAATGTGAAGAGAGAAATAGAAGCTGCCTGTGCAAAATGACCTAGTCAAGCCAGGGTCATCAAGAAACAATACAGGGCAACTGAGAGCCATGGGAAATGCAAGGAAATGCAGGGCACCCCCTTGCTCTGAGGTGTGAACAGAGACGGGGAGTTTGTAAGTAACTGAGTGTGAGGTGACAGGAAAAGAGAGTTCCTTAGCAGGGTGTTCTGGGAAGAAGGAAGAAGAAAGACTGGGCTCCATCTTGGGCAGGCTGGCTGAAGGCTGGCTGCACTGCTGTAGGGGACAAGCCCCTCTTGAAAGGACCATGCTGTAAGATCTGGACTCCCTCCATGCAGAATGAAGGTGTAAATAGGTGAATAAACCATATTTCTTAAAGCTACGACAGTATCCGCTGTGTCTTAATTCTCCAAAGGAACACAGACCCTGGGTGAATGTCTGAAACCCCCTATGGCCTCTTGCTACCACTCAGCAGAGAGGGGGAGGCACCCAACTTTTGTAACAATACTGAGCTAGGTGAACAAAAGGTCTGATTCAGTAAAAAGCAACCTCCTGTGCTCCTGTGTACATGCTTGGTTGCTTTAATAATTTTAAAATATGTCAGAAATGATGTTCTACTGACCCGTAGTAGCTCCTGAGTGTCTATGTCAGAATAGGTGCTGGTGCCAGGTCTGTCTGCTGCTCTGCCCATAAAATGTTGTTATTTGGGCTGTCATTTGTGTAGGGGCTGAACTGTGGGGCCATGGACTACAAATGGATGCCTGATACCTGGAAGATCATTTTTTAAAAAGCCTGCAACTCTGCCATCTTCACCGGGGTCCTCAATCTGACTCGCTGTAGGTCTCCCTCCTTCTGGGGATGAGTGTGCTTTGACTAACTTTGTACCAGGATCTGAGCAAACCTGGAGGGGCTTGCTTCTGCGAACTTGAGCCAGTATGGGTTTTGCTGCACATACTAGGCTATGCAAGACTGCTTTAGGACCATCTTCTTTGGAGGTTGCACGCTTGCTTGATTAAAAACAACAACATGCCTTGAACAAGTGATTGCTAAAGCCTTTCTTCCGAAATCTGCAGAGGGCATGGAGAGATTGAGTGGGATTTATAACTCCACAGCGCCACCAAGCACCCAATCTGTGCATTTCGAGTACCGGCTGCCCAAATTGAATGAAAAGGTACATTAGGGCAGTGTTTCCCAATCTTGATTCTCTAGCTGTTTTTGGACTACAATTCCCATCATCCCTGGCCACTGGTCTTGCTAGGTAGGGATGATGGGAGTTGTAGTTCAAAAAACAGCTAGAGACCTAATGTTGGGAAACACTGCATTAGGGAACACTCTCCTGCGTTCATTACAAATGCTTTGGCTCTTGTGGAGGCTTCCTTTCACTAAAGCAACTCAGCTTTTAGGACATTCCCCGCAGACTTTGGAAATGCTGCTGAATAATTTACTGGAGAGTCTGGAAAGTCAAAGATCAAACACCTCTTTGAAAACAGAATGTCACTGAAGGAAGCATTAAATGCACTGCTTCACTTTCCACTCTCACCTCCCAACTTCCCTTTCCTCTTAATTAGCTGCCCCCCACCACCGAAAGAACAGAATAAGTTCACCGGAAGAAGGGCCTGATTGGGCTTGAGTTAGCGTATGGATCACCTTGTCTGTTGAAGCAGGGAGAGAAGTGCATTGTTTGAAAGTACCTGCCGCAGCAACACCTTCGCTGATGCGAAGCAGGCCTGGGTCTGATCAGTGCCTGGATGGGAGACCTGTCTGGGGGCCCAGTGTGAGGCTGGCTTGAATTCCGCTGCAGAAAGATGGGGTGCAAATAAATAAAAAGACACCACAAGGCACCATTTCCCTAATGTGGAACTCCCTCCTCATGGAGGTGCATCTGACACCTTCGTTATGTAGCTTCCAGTGGATTCCAGTGCTTTTGGCACTTGAGGTGCATATTTTTAGAACCCACCTTAGTTTTGTTATTGTGAGTTGTTTTAAACTTTTTTGAAATTGTGTTTTAATGTTCTAACCAGTCCTAGGACCTTAGGGTGAAGGGTGGTTAATTGATCATAATCCTCTTGATGTACAATATATTTTATCCTGATCTTTTCCCAGTGGCAGGAACATAGGGGGGTGGGCCTTATCACTGAGTAGACATGTATAGGATTGCAGTATCATTCCACTGCTATACACTGTTTAGTAGCTGTAAAAATAGAGGCTCCATCCAGGGCTGTCTGAAGCATATGTGGCACCAGGCTGCAAAGATCTGCCTGGCGCCCCCCCCCCCCCGATTGCCCAGTCCTTGGTGCGCAGGAGGGCGGAGCCGGCTGCCTCAGTGTCTCACTGGCTCGGTCACCCCCGAACTCGCGGCACAGAAGGAATAACCCAAACATCATGAACCTTCTGCTTGTTTCTTTCTCAGAGAAGCTTCCAGAACCCACTTGAATTAATCAGAACAGGAAATATCTCTACACATCACATCAATACTTTCTGCACTAAGTCTGCAGACTGGCATCTTACTTTAACAAGAGTTTGCAGACTGCAAAGTGGCTGTAGAGCTTTCAAGAAAGGCAGGAGAGAGATCACCTTGATGTGAATCAGTTGGGGGCTTTTCCAGTCCCCCTCCAGGGTTTCGGTTTTCCGGCAATTTAATTTTTTATGAAATTTATGTCAGAAGCTACAGTAGCAAATACTTTTTCCTTTGGCTAATAATTAGTGACGCACAAACCAAAAACACCCAAACTGAAACACAGGGGAAATCTATACCCAGCCTGTCAATTTGTTATACGGCTTTTCCGTGCCCTCTGGTTTCTGTCACGGTGTCCCGTTGCAGCAGAAGCGGTTTAGTCCTGCTGGCCACATGACCCAGAAAGCTGTGGACAAACACCGGCACCCTCGGCCTGAAAGTGAGATGAGCACCACATCCTAGTCACTTTTGACTGGACTTAACAGTCCAGGGGTCCTTTACCTTTACTTATTCGGCTATTTTGTACACTGATCCCACATGAAGCCTCAACGGGCTTTACTCCTGTTCTAAAAGTGCAATTTTGTGCATGGATACTTGGAAGTCCCACTGAGTTCAATGAAACTTCCTCCTATAAACTTCTAACCACCATTGCTCAGAAGTCCCATTGAATTCAATCGGGTTTATTCCCAGGTATATTGAGTTAGGGGCTGCAGCTGGTTTAGTCTGTATACTTTTAAAAATAGTTCTAAGGTATAATCGTTCTAACAATTTTTCTCTCAACTTTCTGAGATCAGTTCCAAGAGTCCTGTCATCTGTTGTTGTTTGGTCGTTTAGTCGTGTCCGACTCTTCGTGACCCCCTGGACCAGAGCACGACAGGCACTCCTGTCTTCCACTGCCTCCCGCAGTTTGGTCAAACTCATGTCACTCAAGAGTCTAACACTCAAGAGTCTACAGGACTATAAAAACTGGCTGGTGGAGGAGTGGAGTCGGTTGCCATGACTACAACTAGGCTTCCGAAGGCCCAAGCGCCGGCTTCCGGCTTCCTTCTGGCGCTAAATCCCCATCATTACCTGCGCTCATCAGCCGCGCTGTAGCTTTCTGATTGGTCGATCTCGGAGCTTACCAACACGTTCAGAGGAAGGGGGGGGTGAATTCCTAAGGGACCGTTCAAGCCAAATGGGTTGCCAGGAAAAAGGCAACGCCGTTTCCCCTCCCCCCCTATCATGGTTTATTTTTATACAAATTTTATACAAACAGTTTAGGCATTCCGAAGTAGAAAGCGAATTGTTTCCACCGCGTTAATAAAATGGACCACACCACATGGAACGCGCCACGCACTCTGAGAATGGAAGGCGGGAAGCGCTCGTGCGCTGTGACGGTTGAAACGCTTTCTCTCTTCCCCCCCCCTCGCGTCATTGATCAAATGGTACACCCCAACCGCCCGGTCCTGCTCCTCCAGAGTTGCCAGTCCGCCAGCCCGTCTCCACTTCCCACGGCTGGTGCGCTCTCAACGCAACTTGCTTCTTCTTCTTGCTCCCTCCCCGCGCGCGCTCTGCCGATATGCAAATAGCGGGGCTCCGGCAGCCAACGGGAAGAAGAGAGCCCGCCACGCCGCACGGCGATTGGCCGGCGTCGCGGGCAGCCGGCAAAGGCTAGCGGGTTAGGGTGCCCCCTTGCGGCTGAGGCCGAAGCGGCGGTGTCGGTGTGAGGCGCGGGCGGCATGAGCAGGAGGCACCGCGGCAGCGGCTGAGGCCGCGGCGGGGCGGGACCGTTGCCGAGCTGAGGAGCCAGGAAGGAGCCAGAGATGGCGGTGGTGGCGGCGGTTCCGGTGGCGGCGGCGGGTTCAAGCGGGCCGCCGCTCCTGGCCGCTTCCGTCCTCCTGCCGGCGTTGATGCTCTTGCTGCTCCCGCCGCAGCCGCCTCACGCCGTGGAAGGCGCCGGCCTGACGGAGAACGTGATCTGGGCGGTCAACGCGGGCGGGGAGGCCCATGTGGACGTCCACGGCATCCACTTCCGGAAGGACCCCCTCGAAGGACGGGTGGGACGAGGTGAGAACGTCCAGACGGGCCTGGTCAGCCTGTGGAACTCACTGCCACAGGAGTTGAGGGGGGAGGGGGGACCCGTAGTTCAATATCTCCCATCACCACCACCAGGAATAATACACCTACACGTGAAGGATTGTCCTTAGCAATCATAGTCTCTGCACCCACGTTTTATTTTATTTTATTTTAAAAGGACCTAAGGCAGCCAACTGACTATAGCAGGGAAAGGGATTCTCCCATAGGTTTTGCACTACTGCCCCAAAATGGGGAGTTGTAGCCCAAAACATCTGGACCAACCCACCCCTTTCCTGGAAAAAGGTTGCCTTAGGTGGCTTCTGTTAAAAGCAGCAGGGAGAGATGGGGTGGTTTGTTGGGTGTAATAGTAAAATGCAGCTTTCATGCGCAGGGGTAGGATGCCTGATGTGGTAGCGGTGAGAACAACTATGGCGTCCTGCTTTTAGAGCATTTGTTGCAGACACTGGGTGCTAGGTAGTCATCAACCTTTTTTTTTACTCTGCACCCACCTTTAATCTGGACACGTGTTTGGGGGCCCATTTCTTAATTTTCTACAGTATATTTCTATGGTGGAAGTGCTGCTGCTGTGACTCACCTTGGATCAGGCTGTGACCAGGTAGGGTCACAACCCACCAGTTGAAGACAGATGAGGGTAGAGGCTTATAAAGTTATGCATGGTGCATATAGTTGTTTTTCTTGTTTGGTGCTAGAATTCAGAGTTGTCAATGGAGGCTATTGGCAGATAGGTTCAGGATTAGAAGGAGCACTTCTTCATATAGTACATAATGTGGACTTTGACAATTTGGTGCCCTCCAGTTCTTTGGGGTTGATGGGCATTGTAGTCCCAATCAGCACATCCATGTATGATGCTGAGGCCGGTGGAAGTTTTAGCTTAAAACGACTAGGTTGAGGAAGGCTGCTATAATGGAACTTGCAGTTGTTAGAAGGCATGGCATAGCCAGCCACTAGGTGGTTTTGTGTAGACAACTTCATGGATTAAGATAAATCTTATCAATTGCTGCTTGCCATGTTAACTACGTGGGACGCAGGTGGCGCTGTGGGTTAAAGCCTCAGCGCCTAGGGCTTGCCGATCGAAAGGTCGGCGGTTCGAATCCCTGCGGCGGGGTGCGCTCCCGCTGCTCGGTCCCAGCGCCTGCCAACCTAGCAGTTCGAAAGCACCTCCGGGTGCAAGTAGATAAATAGGGACCGCTTACCAGCGGGAAGGTAAACGGCGTTTCCGTGTGCGGCTCTGGCTCTGGCCAGAGCAGCGATGTCACGCTGGCCACGTGACCCGGAAGTGTCTCCGGACAGCGCTGGCCCCTGGCCTCTTAAGTGAGATGGGCGCACAACCCCAGAGTCTGTCAAGACTGGCCCGTACGGGCAGGGGTACCTTTACCTTTACCTTTTTATGTTAACTACGTGGAACTATATGCAGAGGCAGCACATCTGTGAATGTGATGCAACTAGAGTGGCTCCTTTGGAGATAGAATGCTGAACTAAGGGGGCTTTGGTCTGGTTCAGCAGGGCAATTCTTTATATTATTACTCCAGCAAGTCTGCTGCTGCTTCCTTTCCTAAGAGTCCTTTCCACTGGAATTATAAAGCCATGCTCTTGTTTAGCTCCAGATTGACTGAGCTGGATTAATGTCATTAGTAGCAGTAAGATGCCATGTGGAATGTTCATGCCTGCTAACATGAATTGGAAGCACTAACTGAGAAAGAAACTACCCTGCTCTTAACAACAAAACTCTGGCTAAAGTGGGTTATGTGACCCTATCGTTACTGTATGATGCAATAGTAGTTAATAATAGTTTGAAGCTGGTGTAGCAGCTGAGATGGTAGCCTGGAAAGTCCCCAGTTCAAATATTGCCCCAGCAGTGAACTCCCTGGGTTGCTTTAGGCAAGCTATTCTCTGATGCACAGCCAGTCTCTTACCCCACCCACTG
This sequence comes from Podarcis cretensis, assembly GCF_951804945.1. Classification (NCBI taxonomy): domain Eukaryota; kingdom Metazoa; phylum Chordata; class Lepidosauria; order Squamata; family Lacertidae; genus Podarcis; species Podarcis cretensis. The sequence continues at coordinate 27,659,948 of NC_137186.1, forward strand.
AGGTGCAAACTTGGGACAATGGCCAACCTTGCACGTTGTTCTGATGGCTCTGAGAGAATGTAGACAAAATGCTTAGAACACTCCAAAACACTAGAGTCAATTGCAAAAAAAATCATATTATTTGCCATATAAATTCTAGTTTTCTTTATGCTAGAATAAAGTATTGTCTGCTTTTATTTTTTTACTTGTTGAAAGCATTCTTACCCCTAATCCCCCAATTTTCAGCTTTAAAAAGCCCTCAGAGCAGCTTACAAATCAGTTTAAAAAAGAGAGAATCCCTGTCCTCAGGGTTTTTTTTTTGTTCTCTGGGCTCCTGCCTTGTCTCTTGGGCAAGTTGTCTTTTTGTCCCACATTCCACTTCTCCTGCACCCATATTTGCATTCACAGAACTCCACCATATTTCCTATGCTATCATGATGTCAACTCTCCTTTCTTTAGAAGAAGAAATTCAAAGCAGCACAATAGTATTCCACCTTGCCACTCTCTTGAGCTATGAAATGAAGGGAGTGAACACATGCTTAGGGTAACCCATCTCCTGTGACCTTGAAAGGTTGCTCCCACTGTCCCTCCTGTTTGCTGCAATGGCCTGCTTCCCTTCGTTCTGCTCTTCCTTCACCCAGGACTGAGCCAGCTTCTGTCTCTTGCTCCACGCAACCCCTCCATTTGTGTCCTCTTTTCACCCAGATCCCTTTCTAAATGCACACTGCATTGGCCTCTCTTGCGGCTGGACTTTGTCCCTTCAGGGGCTGTCCCCCTTTCCCTTATAATCCGCATAGCTAGCTTATGAACAGGGAACAGCAAACATGGGGAACTGGACACTTAATGAGCATGTGGTCTGTTCCCATTTTGGTTGGTGCACGACACAGGGTGGGGTGGGTTTCTGTAGAGATGGGTGGGGTGACTGCTGACTCTTGCTAAAATGAGTTCCACAAAGGTTCCAGGTGCTTTTCTTGGGAACCGTTTGTGGTTACTGTAAGCCGGAAGCTGCTTATTATCAGACTCATAGCTGCTTGTGTTACAAGACGGCCCCAACCATTTTTTTCCTTTTTATTTACATATTCACTGTTAACCTTCTCCTTCCTTCTGTGCTGTGCTGATCCTTTCAGGTGTTGTAGGACAGCATATGTTAAGTCATTGCTCAGCTTCTTAAAGAGAGCCCCTTGTGTTTGCTGTCATTTACCCAGAAGTTCATTATCCCTCCAGGCTAATTTCACCAAGGTGGATGTGTGTGTTGCTTTCTCTCTCGCTTGGCTGCAGTTTTTCGTCTTACATCTAATCCAAACTCTTGGCTTACACTGGCTGCTGGCGTCTGTGCCTGCTAATTGTCAGGTAGCCAGCCAAATCTAGGCTGAGAGGCAAACTTCTGCAAGGAGATTTCAAGTGTACAAAGGACTTTGCCACAACACTGCAGTGCACAGTTGTACACTTCCGTCTTGTTGGGGTGGGGAGGCATGCTGGGGAAAACATCTTAACAGACTCCATGATTGTGCAATACAGGTTGTAAGCTGCAGTCATGTTTCTAGTCTACCATGCATTCTAGTCTTGCTCAATATCTTGCTTAGCAGAGGGTGGAAATTTCAAGGAAGCACATTTGGATGAAATGTTAGGAGACACTTGCTAATGATTAGAGCTGTTTGACAATGGAATAGGCTGCCTTGGCAGATGGCAGGCTCTCATTTGCTAGAAGTCTGTAAGCAGAGGTGGGATGATTCTCTGAGGTGTTGTAAGATTCCTGTACTGGGTATTGGGGTTGGACTAGATTACCTTTAGAATCACTTTCCAAATTTAAAGTTCTAGGATGTGGTTTTGAAGTATATCCCTTTCTTGTAATCATGTTGCAGAAGCTTCTTGTCTTCTTGTTTCAAATATTCTTAGCACCATTGTACCAAGTAAAAATCCAGATTTCTCACTCAGAGCCATGCCAAGTTAGTACAAATATTGCTTACCTTGAATAGTTAAGTGTCACTGCACTGAAGCGTTGCTAAAGATTTATTTTTTCTGCGAGTACAACCTGCCTCCTCCCTTTCAAATTGCTCTGTTCGGCAAGAAATGAGGACTAAAAACAATTTCTTTTACAAGCAAGAGCAATTCTGATTGCTGCACCTCAAAAGTTATTGTAGGACTGGAATAGGTTCAGAAAAGAGAAAACAAAATGATCAAGGCTGGAACAACCCCTCCTACATGAGGAAGGTTACATTGGTTGGAGCATTAACTTTAGAAAGAAAATATAGTGAGGGCATTAAAAAGTTTTGCATGGTATGGAGAAAGTGGACAAGGATAACTTTGCTTCCCACTCTCATAATACTAGAACTCAAAGCCATTCACTGAAGCTGAATGTTGAAAGCTTCAGGACAGAGAAAAGAAAGTACTTCTTCACACGGTGCATAGTTAAACTCTGGGATTTGCTCTCACTAGATGTAGTGATGGCCACCAACCTGGATGGCTTTAAAAGGGTTTTAGACAAAGTCATGGAGGATAAAGGCTATCCGTGGGTACTCGCCACAATGCCTATGCTCTGCCTCCAGTGCTGCTGGAAGTCACAAGTAGGTAGAGTGCTCTTGCACTCATATCCTGATTATGAGATTTCCAGAGGAGGCATGTGTTTGTCCAATGTGGGAACAGAGTGATGAACTCGGTAAACCTTTGATCTGATCCACCGGGCACTCTTTATGTTCATCGGAGTAAAGTACTCCCTTGCTTAACTTTTAGTGTGGGTCTGTGACAAATGTCACATACTCTCTCTAGGCTTTTGATAGTGACTCTTCTTTTATTCTTTAGATCAGGGTGTGTATGTACTATAAAATTTGCTGCTTGCTTATATTGTAGCTTTGCTGTCCGAAGCAGCATCTGTATATTCTGCAACGTTCATTTCATGCAATAAGCCAAACTATTTCTTTTGCCAGATAATTTCTTGTGGGTATAAGGTTATGGACAAACACATATTCATAACAAACACACAATGTAACTATAGCAAAAGGTCCTAAACCTCTTGGTAGTGTTTGCAGGAGTACACATAAGTGCAGGACATTCATGTGGGTTCAGACACACCTTGTCACACTGGTTCTGAGCACAGCCTTCCTGGTAGCTAAAATAGCCAAACCAACAACACGTCTATTTCCAAAGTGCTATGAGGTGGGTGGGAAGGAAGGAACAGACTGTCAGTGAACTCAGGGCCATTGGTGTCACTGTGCTCAGGCAGGTGTTTGAAGTGGCATAGGGCTAGACCGCATGTAAGCCTCCTTCAAAGCTCCATCAAAGGTGGGGCTGGCGGCAGTTTCCTCCTGTATTTACAGCTGCAGTGAGGGGTTTGACTCTGTACTCAAATCTGTAGCACAGCAGAAACACAGAACTCAAACATTAACCAGCCTTTATTCTGAAAGAAAAGTTGAGAGAGGAATTGGCCTGTTTTTCTTGTGGGTGATCCACTCACCCCCACCGTTTTCAGTTTGACCATTTCCCCCTCCCCAAACTATGCTACTCATTGCTAACAAAAGCAAGGAGGTGGTGATGGTTTTAATTTTCTATCATTCATACAGGCTTTCTTTGGAAGAGCTATGTTTGGCTGCTTCTAGAAGTATTTCTCTATGAGTCCACAGCTGTTCTAGCTGCTCGGCTTGTATGCACACTGCAGTTTGCAGCAGGCCTTTCTCAAACTGCTGATAGCTGAGGCATCCCCCACCCTGGAAAGCATTACTTTTAGAAGGAAACAATGCACACTTTCATAACCCTCAGAAGAGCCCAAGCTCTGTGTTACTTGGCTCATGCAGAGGTGCAGTGGGGAGCCTCCCCTGAAGGAGTTGTTTGTGGTGTTTCTGCACTCGGGAGTCTTTGGATTATTCAGTTGCTCCCATATAGCTGAGTGGTCCATCCCTCAGAAGAGGCTGATGGAAAGGAGAGCAGATTGGAGCAGCTGATCTGGCAGGTGCCCAGCAGTAACCTCTAGGGGTAGTGTGTTGGTAGCCCTTAAATTTGATTATGAAAATTGCAAAGTCTTCTGTGGAAGCATAACAAACTTCACGCCTCTGGTTGGTCATGGTAACATAGGCCCAGATATCTGATCATGAAAAAGTGGGTAGTCCAATGTCATTTCTTCGAGGTACATGGAATTCCCCTAAAGTACAGCTAACTTGGGCCTCGTAACACTGTGCATAAAAGCTTTTTCTCCCCACACCCTGCCCCAAATTCAATGAGAGAGACTAGTTGCTTCTGGCATGTAGAGCAAGACTCCAGTGTCCTGCAAAACTGTGAACTGACTCTGTGGTCTTGTGTCAGAGGTCTGCTTGGAACACAAAAGCTTCTCAAAGATCATCTTTTTGAAAGAGGAACATGTAGAGGGGATTATCATTGCTGACTCAGACCCAACTGAAAGCTCAGCAAGTGGTCCCCAAAGAGGACCGGTTCACCTATGTGTTTGTCACTTGTGGATCGCAGCATCAAGTGTGTCTTTCATGTGAGAGTTTGTGAGAACTTCCACCCAAGGAGTTCATTTGTGTTCATCTCTTTTTCAGATAGTGACATCTATAAGTGAGAAATTAAGGCATATATGTGCATGTGTGACATAGTTCAGGGGTGGGGATTTCTTTCAAATTTCATGGTCCAGGGCCAAATTTCTTTGTGAGCAAACTTGGCGTGGGGGGGGGGGGATATGCCAGTGGTGGGCAGAACCAGTGGCAAAAGTGGGCAGGTTGTATTCCATCCATGCAAAAGTCAATGGTTTCTACACACTTACACCTCCATATCCAGGTAAGCAAGAGGCATTGTTAGAGCACAAGGATACATTCCACCCAGGTAAAAACCCTGAAGGTGCAGAGCAGGACATGGAGAGAGCCCTGAGGGCCATGCAGAGAGAAACAGAGGACCACATTTAGCCAATGGGCCTGAGGTTCCCCACCCCTGCTGTAGTCTTTCTCACAGAGTGTTCCAGCCACCTGATCTGCCCCCTGATCTAGGACTTTGCCCTTAAAATGCTGAGTTTGGGTGAGGAGTTCTTGGTATGGACAGGTGAGTAGCCAGAAGTGTGGGGAGGGGGGAGGGATTACGAGACAGGAAAACTCCAGCAAGTATTTTGAGAGTGTTGCCATTTATTTTTGGAATCCAGCCTCTGATTATGGCATGAAACTGCCGATCTTGCGATCCAACCCAGAGGATCAGATTCTCTACCAGACGGAACGCTACAATGAGGAAACCTTTGGCTATGAGGTCCCCATCAAGGAGGAAGGAGACTACGTTCTTGTGCTGAAGTTTGCTGAAGTCTATTTTGCACAGTCCCAGCAGAAGGTAAGACAAAAAAGTACTTTGTTCTGGAAGGACTCCCTTCCCATCAGTGGTTGGGTCAAGTGCCAGAGGCCTGCTGCTTTTGCCATATGAGTATGTGGGACTCAAGCATGCACACCTTTCACAACGTGGGAGTGCTTGCCTTCACTCTTCCAGCATACAACAGAACTCATGTCCCCCCCCCCCCCCCCGGAAATGAAGTATCCTGGAGTCACACACAGAGATGCTCTTTTGGCGGGGGGCGGCAGGACCTATCAGCACCATTTCTGCTGGTGGAAGTCACTGTTAGCAGTTGGTTAACTGATCTTTGTCATGGGAATATAGGAAGTTACTTTCTTATGACCCAGGCCATTTAGTTCATTAGCATGTACCCTGACTGGCCACAGCTCTCCTGAGCTTCAGACAGGGGCCTCTCCCAGACCACCCTGGAGGCACCATAGATTGAACCAGGAACTTTCTACATTCAAAGCAGATGCTCTACCACTGAGCCAAGACCCTTCCTATACAGTGTCATATACAGAGATCAAAAGACAACTGTGTGTCCTTCCAGCTCTGAAATATGTTTTTGCTGCTGCTCTTTCCAGTCGGTTGTATTGACAGGTTGTGGTTGTAGAGTTAGAAGGGACCACGAGGATCATCTAGTCCAAGCCCCTGCAATGCAGGAATCTTTTTGGGACTTGAACCCACGACCCCATGACCCTGGGGCAGCCCTCTCACCCAACTTCCCTGGCTGCTAGAGGCCCTACCACTGAGTTCAGGCCCTTTCCCATAAAATAGAGACCTATTTTACAAGCAAAACCAAAAGTTGCTTGTCTTCTTTATTTGACCAGCTAAGGAAATTGCTTTTCTGCCAATAGATGAGTTCCAGGTCTTGGCACAAACACACTCCTCCAGCTGAGATACAAAATCAGCCAGGCAGCATCTCTCTTAGTTCAATGACTATCGGTAGCATCACATGTAGGCTTTTTGAGTTACACAGGATTTTTCACTGGGCAGTATGGAAAGGCAGCTACTTCCATCCTCCCTAAGAAGTTTGTGTAAACTTGAAAATTTGCATGCTGCTACGCCCATGAAAGATGTCAGTTAGGCTGCTCTCCTGGCCCTGCACAGGTAGCAAGGTCAGGATGATTTTCCTGCATCGGCGTTCCTCCAATCCATAGCTTGTTGTCCTCCCCTTTTTGCTCCTGATCTGACTTCTACTCTGCATGAGGCCTCATTCCTTTTCCATATTTCTTTCCAAAGGTTTTTGATGTGCGCTTGAATGGCCATGTGGTGGTGAAGGACTTGGACATTTTCGACCGAGTCGGACACAGCACAGCGCATGATGAGATTATTCCAATTGGCATCAAGAAAGGGAAGCTGAGCGTCCAGGGAGAGGTCTCAACTTTCACAGGGAAACTCAACATTGAGTTTGTCAAGGTAAGAAAAGGCCATTGCTCACAAGTGGCTTCTCTCTCTCTCTCTCTCTCTCTCTCTCTCTCTCACACACACACACACACACACACGGTATGGATTAGGAAGGTTCACTCATCCCTTATATATTGCTAAGCCCCCTGGCCCAACTATTCCCAGGAGGAGGCTTAGGCAAGAGCAGGCTTGATTCTCAGTGATGATGGGTTTTGTCACGTTCTTGATCCGGCCTCTCTTTATTCAGGTAAAGGGCTACCATTCATGCCTTTTGAGAAAGGTTAAGTGCTGAACATGGAGAAATGTTTGTAGGGAAGTCAGATCTGATGCAGCCTCTGCTGGCAAAGGTCCTGAACATAAGAAGAGCCTGCTCATTCAGGCCAAGGGCCCATGTAGTCCAGCATCCTATTCTCAAAATGACCAACCTATGTTAAACCCCCTATGTCTATGCCTATGTTAAACCCCCAAGCAGGATTTGAAACAAGGGCTGCAATAGGACTGCACCCCCAAGCTGTGTGGGCAATCTTTCCCTTGACATACTTCCCTTCCTATGTCTGAGAGAAAAATATCCCTCTTTTAAAAGATCAGAAATCCTATTGACAATGGCATGATGTCAGTGAGTAAGCAAATTTCCACAACATTTGGACTATCCAAAATAGTCTTCCAGGGCCAGATTAACAGAGATTTAAGGAATTTCACCCCTTTCCCAGATGGATTAAAAAGAAAATAAATAAAAAATGTAAAATGTCTTAATAAAATGTGTTGACATTAAGTGTCCTTACATAACTTGGTTTACAATTATATCTACATGGAATACAAGCATGACATGGAAGTAAATCTTCATATGTTTGCTTGGAGTATTTGTGCTCATCTACTAACCTGAGTTCTCAAGGTGGCTTTCAATATGTGTTTTAAAATACAACTAAACAAGCAAGAGGTACAGAGATGTGTACAGGTTTTGCTCTCGGATATTCCACTTTCCGCTTTGCTGAATTATTTTGGGCCACGGCAGATATCAGATGAAATGGCTACTCTATTTTCTTCCATGTTGTGGAAATGGACTGTCCTGCTCAGTAATTGCCAGTTTGTGTGTCTAGGAGTTTCTGAGCACTGAGCCTTCATGGCACTTTCTTCAGAGCCTTACATATACATAGAAAACTGAATAGTTGCCCTGAGGCTGCGGAAGCCAAGAGAAGCAACCCATGACTACAGCTGTTAGGCAGTACAGGGGCCTAGGACTACTGGAAAGTTCTTTGTGTACACACACACACACACACACACACACACACACACACACACATCTGGCTCCTAGATAGAGCATCACAAGGGGGAAACAATTCAACCATTCTGGCTCCATTCCACTAGGCAGAGAAGCAGCATCCACCCCTGCCAAAAAGAAAACACTGCCTATAATATTTGGATTGCAAAAATGAAGAGAAACATGTTCTTGCCTCTGGCACCATCAGGAACCTCAGCACCCATCAGCAAGGAGAGATCAGCCTGGCTGTAAATGCCTGCCTGCATCTCATCACTTTGTTCTGACATTGTCCAGCTGGTCTCCATCCTCTATTTTCCCCCTCCACATCCCTTTCCTTGGATGTCTTGTCTCCCCCACCTTCTGTAAACCCATGTTGACCAAAGCTTCTGTATATTACAGAAGGCACATGGATTGCATGCCCAGAGGTTTTTGGCTCTGCATATCTGCAAATAGAAACATTTTATGTGTATGTAGTGTGTATGAATTTGTCTGTTAAATCTTTGAATGAGTAAGTTGAAAACTTTATATAAATCAGTGCTTTTTTATTACAGTAGTACCTTGGTTCTCAAACTTAATCCGTTCTGGTAGTCTGTTCCAAAACCAAGGTGCTCTTTCCCATAGAAAGTAATGCAAAACTGATTAATCCGTTCCAGACATTTAAAAACAATCCCTAAAACAGCAATTTAACATGAATTTTACTATCTAACAAGATCATTGATCAATAAAATGAAAACAATAATCAATGTACATGATAAAAATTACAATTATTAGTTTTTCTTACCAGCACTGATGATAGTCATTGTTTGGATGGGGGGCTTTTATCCATTTCCGCAGTCAAAATCAATCAATCAATCAATCAATCAATGAAGAACAAGCCACAGACACAAAAATGAAAAAGCCACACAAACAAAAACGCAAAAAAATAGCAAAAACAAAAGCACCAAATATAAGCTCCAAATATCACCTCAGAACACTGCAATTGGAAATGGAAGGCTTTGATTACAAGGGGTGGGGGACACAAATTAGCAGCGCAACAGTGAAAACGGGAGGAAAAAGGCTTTGATTACAATGGGGAAGGATGCAAATTAGCAGTGCAACAGTGAAAATGGAAGCTCAGGAGCACGCTCAGCTTCTGAAGCAAAGTTCGCAAACCAGAACACTGAATTCCGGTTTTGCAGCATTCGAGTTCCAAGTTGATCAGGAACTGAGCTGTTCAAAAACCTAGGTACCACTGTACTTGAAATCAGTGGTTTAAGCTGCCTTTATTGGAAGTGTTACTGAATTTGGGAACCCTTGCCTTCCTCAAATTTGAATATTCCCCTAATATTCAAACTTTGATTCCCCTCCTCTTTTTGCCATTCAGACCCATAGATTTCAAAGGCTTTAAACTTACCTTTGTTTTTGTTCTAAATAAAGGTCTAATTTTTAAAGGAACTGATGACTTCAAACTATTTTTCTATCTATTTAGTCATTCAATCATTTCAAGTATTTATATACCACTCAATATTCAGAATTTCTAAAACATGTATGGTTTATATGAATCAGCATTGTAGACAATTTTGGAGTAGCTGACAGAGAATGAAGCTCATCTCTGCTTCTTTCTTTCTTTACAGGGGTACTATGATAATCCAAAAGTCTGTGCACTATACGTCCTCCGGGGAACAGTGGACGGTAAGTTTATTTCTTATAACCCCTCTGATTTCAACCTCCTCCTGGTCACCAGTTGCCTTTTCTGTTACTGCAGTCAAAAAGTTTGCTCAAGTAAGACCCTATTCCTCCCTTAGACCCCATTCCATGACACCCTCATAGGAACAAAGGAAAGCTTCAGCTTTCTGAGTATCTGTGTCTGGGGAGCAACAGTGGGAGAGAGCTTTTGCTATTGGGCTTTCCAAGAGGTATCTGGGTGGCTATTGTGGAGAAATTAGTCTGGCATCTGGTAGGCCTTTTGATGTGGTCTAGCATGGCTCTTCTGCATCCTTGTGGATCTTGCAGGACATTCTCTGATTTGGACCAATTTCCATCTGTGCATCTTTGTACAGACACCCACATTAGACAAATGTTGCACCAACAAACACAGAGATCTGTCTGCTTAGAATAAATGATGTGTGGCAACATTCCCACTAAATGTGAATTTATTTGGCAGCATTCATGAATATTTGGTATGTTTGGTACAAATATGAACCTTGCATTCTACTGTGGAATATATTTTACACCACTCATTCTTCTTTAATCTTTCTGTAATTATTATGATTATTATTTTATTGTCTTGTGGTTTTTTTCTTCCTGTTTCAAAGACTTTTTTTTTTAAGCAAGCAATATACTGGGACGCAGGTGGCGCTGTGGGTTAAAGCCTCAGCGCCTAGGGCTTGCCGATCGAAAGGTCGGCGGTTCGAATCCCTGCGGCAGGGTGCGCTCCCGCTGCTCGGTCCCAGCGCCTGCCAACCTAGCAGTTCGAAAGCACCTCCGGGTGCAAGTAGATAAATAGGGACCGCTTACCAGCGGGAAGGTAAACGGCGTTTCCGTGTGCGGCTCTGGCTCTGGCCAGAGCAGCGATGTCACGCTGGCCACGTGACCCGGAAGTGTCTCCGGACAGCGCTGGCCCCTGGCCTCTTAAGTAAGATGGGCGCACAACCCCAGAGTCTGTCAAGACTGGCCCGTACGGGCAGGGGTACCTTTACCTTTACCTTATGCTGAAGACCAAATGTTTTTAAATGGAAAACATTAAAAGAAAGCTAATTAATTTGCAGGATTTACATGCAAAGTCAGTCTCGGATAGTAATTAATCCCCAATAAGCTCACTATATGAAGAGTCTCAAATGTCTCTCTTGCTAATTATGTGTTCTTTTAATGTTTAAAAAGTATTAAACTTCAAAAAAGAGAAAAGAATAAATGATATGCTTCAGTTTGGATGGCAAAACTTCAGTCTTTGCCGAATTTGGAATAATTTTGGGAAACAGTGGTTTTCCCGAAGTCGAGCAAGGTTTTTCTAGGGCACTCCGGTTGGTTTTGTTCTGTGTGTATCACAGACCCTGGGATTTCTCCTTCTCTTCCATCCCACAGATGTCCCAAAACTACAGCCCCACCCCGGCCTGGAGAAGAAAGAAGAGGAGGAAGACGAAGAGGAGTATGAAGAAGGCTCCAGCACTAAAAAGCAGACCAATAAGAACCGGGTCCAGTCAGGCCCCCGCACACCAAACCCCTATGCCTCGGACAACAGCAGCCTCATGTTCCCTATATTAGTGGCCTTTGGTGTCTTCATTCCTACCCTCTTCTGCCTGTGCAGGTTGTGAAGGATGAGACTGCAAGGCCAGTGGCAGGCCAGAGGGGAGGAGTTGGACCAAGCGCGGAGGCTGTTTCGGTTTCTCATAATTTAAGGAAAATTAAAAAAGGTTTGTTAAGGAGCAGCAGGTACAATAAAGGGCAAGTTTGCATCATCCTCTTTGAGGAAGGCAGCCTTCACCTACCCACCCTCACAGCAACTGCCGCCTCCTTGAGCCACCCAGCTGCATCATGAGCCGCCACCTTTCTGATCCAGAGAATCTTGAAAGCAAAGCCTGGGTAGTTCTGGCTCTAAGATGCAGATGAACTATCTTCCCAGCGAACAGCAGGATGGAGGGGCAAGCGAGCAGCGGGGAGAACGAACAGGGAGGGGCACGTCTCCAAATGTTGGCATGAAGAAGCAGACTTTGCCATCACACAGCCTTGGCTGGAATAAGCCATGTTTGTGCTAGGACTGCTTGCGGGGGTGGGGAAAATAGGCTGGCTTTTTGACTCCTGCTGAAATGTTTGTAACTCAACCCATGGTACTTCTTTTCTTTTCTGAAAGAGAGAGAGGCTCGCCCTTGCTGTTTGGGTAGAAAGGCTTTTGGTGACTGGAGCAGGATGAACAGGTTGGTCTTGTTCAGCTGCCCTGCCTGGGAGAAATGTTTTTTCCATGGTCACTGCAGCATCTGACCGGCCACTCTGGAAAGGCTTAAGCCTCCAGAGGGCAGTTTCTTTTCTCGACACAGAACCCTTTGTTTGTCCCTGAATGGTTCCGACTTCCCATTTGCTTGTCCTTGGGGGATTTCCTCTAATGCCCCATCAATTGTTGCTTTAAATGTCCCTCTATTCTAATGCACGTGCGTGCACACACACGTACACACACACACCTGTTTTGACACTCAGGACCCCTTTCCATTCTGCATGTCCCTGATGAGAACTTGGTACGTAAAGATTGGAGCTCTGGCAAAGATTTAGGATCTTTTTGATTTCCTTGGTGGCCTTTTAATCTCCCTTGTTCCAGGAGACCTGCCACCTTTTGAGCTGAAGAAGGCATTTTTTCATTTGTTTTTAGGAGCACCAGTGCAGGGAGACCTCTGTCACAACTTGTCTCCATGCCCCTGGACCTCCTTGAAATGCTTCAGTTGTGTTATGTTTGTGTATTTGTGTTTTTAAATGGACTTGAAAAACCAAGTGCCAGTGTTTTGTTTTTGAATTATCAGGTGTATCTCACTTTCACTGGTTTGCTGGCCACCAGTTTCTGGTTGTTTCTCTCCCCCCACCCCCACCCCAATTCTGGGAGATTAACATTAACAGTCTGAAATAGCCCTTAAAGAAAGGAGTACCATCCCGAGAACTGCAGATTGTATAGTGGCAAATCCTGTGCAGCCAGAATATTTGCGATGCACTGTGAAATGATGAGCCAAGTAGGCATCGTCTCCTTTCCTCGTTTTGGGGAGGCAGTTTCAGAATATGACCAAGAGAGATGCCCACTTTAACCTTTGTGGTATAGGAGAGAACTGTCATATTGACCTGGATTGTGATCAGTTTTCAGTGACACCTACATCGCAGGGCCTGTCTGATTCCTGCTTCCCGGTGAAAACAGGGAGAATTATTTTAAATCTGTACATTGGGTTCTTGTGGCTTTCTGGTTTTCCGTTGCTGTGACAAGACAGTGAGAATTGGCAGTCCATATCAGGGACAAAACAGCATAGAGAAAGGCCTTTCATGGGGAAACTAAACAGAGGGCGCATCTCCAGTTGTTGGCTTAAAGAAGCAGATTTCGCTTTTTGTCTTGTCTTTCTGCACAGTGAAGATTCTTGCATAACTGTGAACTGGGCATTAGTTGGCACTTGGCAACTGGCAAGGCTGGAGCCCCCCCCTTGCACCCATTTTTTGCAGGCAATCTTTCTCCTCGTGTCACCAGCCGAAGTGGTCTTGCCTAGACCGACCATTGTGGCTGATCCAGACTGTCACTGATTGTGCTCCTTCCCTGTACCCTTATTTCCCTCTGCTCCAAACACACACACAATAAACTTCCTGCCATTTCTTTACACAGTCACTTGAGGATGTCTTAGTATGTGGCTGGCAGCTTTTTTGTGTCCTCTGTCCTGCAGTCCTTGGCAAGACTGGCCTAGTTTTGGGAGCCTTGAGCCCTGAGCAGCCTCCTTCACCCCTTCTTCAGAGTGCAGAAGTTTGCAGTTTGTTACTATAAGTTGTCTTGTGTTAACAGTTGGGGCATATGCGCCCCTTGAGGTCCTCTGCTGATTTCCTCCCAGGTACAGTCTCAATGAGGAAATTGTATCTGAAAGGGGCCTTTGTTTCACATTGCCAATAAATGCATTAAACTCAACCAGATACTTCTTTTCCTCCACCCAACCCTTAGCTGCTTGGCTTAAAGGAGAGCCTGTCCAGATTCAGCCTCCTGCTGCGTCTTTGGCCCCAGTGAATGTTGCTTCTCCTCTTTCACCACCACCTGTCTGCCCAGTTTTTGTTCTCCGTGGTTGTTGAGCCTCATCTAAACACATAACTGCAGATACTGGCAGGGATGTGGAATAATCCCTGGGCTTGGAAGCCGGATGTCCCATTGCACTGTCATCCTGCTGTTTACTCCTTCCATCTGCCCCTTCTCCCAGCACTAGAGCTTGCTATACAGAGCAGGGAAGCAGCGCTGTGTCTTTTCAATCCCACCTCTTTTCCAAAGGGTTTGATTTGAACTCAGCCACAGTTAGGTCTGGCTGGCTTAATCACTTCACAGCAGGAAGGTGGGATGTGAGCTCAGGTACATGGCCTTGAGTGTGGGTGGCTGCTTTTGTCTTCATACCATTCATGCGTTATGATCCTGCATATTTAACTTCCTTTTTGACAGCTGCTTATTTCTGGGTCCATTTGGGACTGACAGATAAACAGAACTGCTAGCATGTCATGAAGGCAGCCTGATTCCTTTAGAATTGCAGGATTCCATCCTAGGCAGGGCATCTTATGTCCTCTGAGGGTCGAAGCAGGGTGAAGTGCAGGTTTAACCTCTCCCAGAACAAGGCTAGAGTTTAAGAAAAACTGCAGCTAGTACAGGGTTCAAGCAAAATGGTGCCACAGGAGAAGAGGACCATGCAGCAAGTCCTCTGCCTGCCAGGTAACTTATTGCTAGCGTTGGGTGCTACACTAGTCTTTCCCAACTTATTGCCCTCCCTCCAGATGTTTTGGAGCCCCACTCCCATCAGACCCAGCATCCTACGACCGTAATGGCTGAGGCTGATGTAAGTGGGAGTCCAGAGCATCTGGAGGGCAACAGTTTAGGGCCAAGTTCCTACTACCCAGTAGGAACTTACAAGCCCACTTTCATCCCCTTTTCTCTCTAGTCCTGTACCTTCTTGCTTCGAGGACACTGATGGGTACTAACTGCCTCCCTGAATGTGTCTGTGTTCCCATCTGTTTCATTAAGAGGAAAGAGGCCATTTGCTGTAAGGCAGGACCTGAAATGTGTGGTTGAGCAGGATTTGGTGGTGAGGTCAGAAATTGGTCCTTGCTGCAAGAGCACTTGCACGCAGTGAGGAAATGATGTGATTTTGTTTCTCTCCCCTATATTCTTGAAGGTTCTCAAAGGCCATAGAGCACTGGCTGACTCAAAAGCTCTCCCACTAGAAAAAGATTCAGTGAGAGGGCTGAGATTGTCTTGAGAGTCCCATGCTTAGGATATGAAAAATGATCTGGTCACTTTGCCTACAAAGACACCCTCAGCTCCAGTTGCTGTGCAATGAAAAGTTTGGGTTTGCCAAATGCTGCCCTTGCTTTGGGAGATCTGAGAAAGAGCTCCTCTGATAAGCTTGCTCTTTTTGAATTAAGTTGCGACAATACAACTTGGGCGCTTTCTTCCTTTCCTAATGTTTGGCATCTAAGAGGTAGCAGTGAGCTGCACTATTTTATTTTATTTTATTTTTATTTTGGAGGACGTTGCAGGTGGAAACCGAAGGAATGCCAAAGTTGAATCTTATGTCTCTCCATCTTTTTTGTGCCTTCTTTATTTTTCAGGTAGTGAAATGACAACAGGTTCTGCTTGTAATGAAGCTTCTATTCTAAGGAACTTCTGTTTCCTCTTTTTCAAACAGACAAATGTGTGTGAGATGGGTGGGAAAGCTGTCTCCTGTGAACCAGACATTCCTCATTTACAAATGCAAAAACTGCGGGGAAGTTCAGCCTCTGTGCATCTTACTCCATGCATTGTCAGGAAATGCTGGTGAGCTAGGGAGAGCTTCCATTCTTACACTTCAAGTTTAGTTGTGCTTCAGAGAAGGCAAACTGGCAGGTGCCACAAAGCACATCTAAACCTGAACTGTAGAATGAAAGCTTAATTCCTCAGCAATTCCAAATGTCTACTGAGTAGAACCCTCTGGTCCAGCCTTCGCCAACCTGGTGCACTTCAGACACGTTGAAATACATCTTGCATCAGTCCCCAATGGGAACTTGTGCTCCAAAACATCTGATGGGCACCAGTTAGCAAAGGTTCCCATAATATAATCCCTAACTATTGGGCAGTCTGGTTGGGACTGATGGGAGTTACAGTTCAGAACACCTAGAAGGATCACTTTGGGAAAGGCTGATCTAAACAGTCATTGATCGAGACTATCCTGATCTACAACCGGGACTTGGCATCAGTTCAGAGCATGCATATTTATATTCAGTGCCTGTCAGTGGTTGGGCTTTCAGATTGTTCTACCCCTATGTTGGATTCTTGTGTTGCAGGTACTGGGCTAGAGCAAAATGGTAGAAGAGGAGCATGGGGCCAGCCTTCTGCCTCCCAGGTGATTTGATGTTAATGTCCAGTTCTACAAGGCACTGGGATTTGCTAGCACTCCATGCTGTGACAGCAGGCAAGACTTCCTCCCCAGCACCTTGCATTGTCTTAGCACTAATACATGCCCTCCTGGCAGGTAGAGCGGGTTGGTGCAAGCGCCCTTTCCTGTGCTGGGACACAGCTATGAGAGTTTGCTGTTTTGTGAGGCAGTTTGAGACTCCTGATAGGCACCATCTCTTACAGCATGTTGGGAGCATGTTGTTCTCATATCATCTTGAGATCACGGTGCAGTCATATGATTGGATTGAAACAGAATCCTCTTTAAGTGCACCATGAATCAAAGCATCCAGAAAATGAGATGAAGCTGTTGGATCAGGCAGCCTGGCTTTATATATGCTGAAGAGAAAACGAGGGTCAGGACTTGGGAAAGAAACCAGTCGCAAAAGTGTTAGGGCAGATCCACACCTGTACATTTGAAGCACATGACTTCCTCCAAAGGGTCCTGAGAACTAGTTTCCCTCCCTCACAGAGCTACAAGTCCCAGCACCTTTAAAGTCATGTGCTTTAAATATGCATTGGAGGTCCTTTAATTGTACGATATGCATCTGTTCTTGGTCTCCCAAGATATCCACAAGGGTAAAACCAACTGTGGGGGACGCAGGTGGCGCTGTGGGTAAAAGCCTCAGCGCCCTAGGGCTTGCCGATCGAAAGGTCGGCGGTTCGAATCCCTGCGGCGGGGTGCGCTCCCGTCGTTCGGTCCCAGCGCCTGCCAACCTAGCAGTTCGAAAGCACCCCCGGGTGCAAGTAGATAAATAGGGACCGCTTACTAGCGGGAAGGTAAACGGCGTTTCCGTGTGCAGCTCTGGCTCTGGCTCTGGCCAGAGCAGCGATGTCACGCTGGCCACGTGACCCGGAAGTGTCTCCGGACAGCGCTGGCCCCCGGCCTCTTGAGTGAGATGGGCGCACCAACCCCAGAGTCTGTCAAGACTGGCCCGTACGGGCAGGGGTACCTTTACCTTTACCTTAAAACCAACTGTGAGCCTCTGAGCCTAAGCTTCTTCCAAGGATAGCGTTGCGATGCAGATTAAAGCATTGCTTCTTGGCTGTTCAACATAAGCTTGCAGGGTCAAAATACTGTCTGAACTTGCAAATGTTCTCTCCCCCCACCCAATGGAGAACAAGAGGAAGTTTTAGTCAATAGACTATTGTCTTGGGGTCTGGCACTTCCTGATCTTAGCTTAAGGAAGAAGGAGAGTGTATTTAAAGGCCACTGGAACTCATGACCATTGCAGCAGCAGCACCAAAACACTTTCATCATGATCGCAACTGCTGACATTAGCATAGAGCACTCTTCACCAACCTGGTGCCCTTCAGATGTTTGGGGCTATATCCCCCATCAGCACAGCTGTGCTAGCTTGAAGCCGATGGAAGTTTTAGTCTGAAAATCTGGAGGGCACCAGGTTGGGTAAGCTGTTGTAGAAATGATCTCTGCCAGAGCTGGGGAGATACTTATAGTTAAACATTAGAGAAATGGTTTTGAAGAGGTGAGATTCTTTTATGGGGTGTTGCGTATGCCTTGTCCATTCAGAAAGGGCCAGTGTTGATCAAATGCTTTACCCCCGCCTCCCTTTATTACTGTCCCTTCTTCCCCCCCTGCCTTGGGGGGAAGAACTGAACAAACTGAAGTGCTTTCCACTTTCCCATGGATGCTTTTATGTTCTGGTACCTTGACTATCTCGCAAAAGATCTCTCTCTTGAGGAGGAAATCGTGGGTGTGTCACTGTTGTCTGCAATTAAGGAAAGGTTTTACAGAAACAGTCTGCCTGGAGCCTGTTCCTTTAGAGGCTGACTGCTTTGTACGGGTCTAGAAACACAGAAAATCTCAGACCCAGAATGCTTAAGGCATCCTTAACCACAGCCTCTTTCCAGAACTCGTGGGGCAAGTTGCCCCAGTCCTTGAGGTTCATCACCCACTCCCCCACAAAACTTCCTGACTGCCCAGGGAAACCTGGTGTCTGAAGGACTGAGTGATGGAAGGGGAGAAAAGCAGGAAAGAAGGCTAATAGTCTGTAGAGACAGCTGGGGAGGCTTTAAAAGACTATGCATGCCTTCTTTCACTGGGAAAAACTTGTGTCTGAAAAAACGAATAACTTGTGTCATGAGTGCAGTGAAGATCCAGGAGGTTAGTGGCCTCTGACAGGGACTATTTTGTCCTCCTTTATTGAACACATCCTGGGATTCTCCTGTGCCTTTCACATTTACATGGGGTGATCTTTGGGGTGCCTTTAGGGAGTGCCTTCTGTTACTCCAGAGGAAAGGCCATTTTCCTCCCCCCACCCTTTACTTCCTAAGCAGGTAGGGTCAAACTTAGACCCCTGTCCTGTCCATGAGTTGTTCAGCAAGATTATAATTTTTATCACTGTTAAAGCAGGTGGGAACTTTGAACTCCTGCAGTTTTCAGATGATTGAGGCCCATCTTGCTTTACCGTGCTAGGATCCTATTAATCTCTCCCACACCACACATGAAGCTTGGATCTGTGCCCCTGCTTACTTATGAGGCATTGATGTGCTTTCAGGCAGCTGATCTCCTGGGCTCTTAGGACAAGCCAGATGTAAGCTTGAAGGTTACAAGCCTAAGCTTTATGGAATCAGTTTCTGTACTGGTAGTTCTGTAACTTCAAAGTTAATTCCTGATTTTGAAGGAGGGTTGTGTCTTTAACCATCTCTTGCTTTCTATGTCTAACCATCTGCAGCTTTTCTTATTGGTGTATGTTTTGTTTTTTAATAACTTTGGGCAAAGGGTAAAAAGCACAGGTGTGTGTGTGTGATTGTACTGGCTTTGCAAAAGGACTACCCCCCAAAAAAATTCCTGGGGAAGTGGAACAGGTATGAGTGAATTATTCTTGCTTTATTTCTCTTCTCCCCATTTTCACCCCTGATACATTTAGCTGGTTGGGTTTTTTTAACAAATAAAATTTTCTTGGGTTTACTTTTCTTTCTCCCAGGATGTCTGGTTTGAGGGGAAATGTTCAGAAATCTACTGGCTGGCAGTTTTAACCAGCAGTGTGTTTAAAAATAAATAAAAACAAAATTATATTGTCACTCAAAGGAACTAGCGTTTTTCTTACAAACAAATAAATAAATGAGGGACATATTTATGTCAGAGAAAATGTTCATAGCTCTCAGCTGTATGGAGCCAGAGGCTTAAACCACACTGCAGCAGCTATTGCAGGCTGGCAAAGAGACTTAATTTTTAAAACCACATCACCACAACTCAGAATTATTACAGCATCCGAGCAACTCTGCTCCTGCCTCTGCTGAAAACTGCCCTGTTGCTCATCCCTATGGTGGTGGCATCTCGTTTCTCTCTATTCTAGTGGCTTGTGCATTTAAACTTTCCTGATCCTGAGTGGCTCATGTGTGAGTTGGAAGTCCTATTCCTCCACATCAAATCCCGTTCTGTGAATGGGTGCAAGCATACATTTAGTAAATAGAGGGTCCAATTTTTAAAAAGGGGAAATGTATTTTGTAGAGGGTATGTGATATAATAAAGCCGCAGCTGGCTGAATTCCATTGTGTCACCTTAGATTGGGAAATGGATTAGACAGTACCCAAAGCATAGGAAAAGCAGAGAAGTCCATTCTTACCTGTCCCTTAAATCTTGAATTGGCCCAGTGGCTGGGCCTTGTCCAATTCTCTCTCCTGTCTTGTGCCAAGGCCCTGGACATGATCAATGTGTGATTCATCATCCCCTCTTCGGAAATATTTATTTTGTTATGCACTAGAGTAGAATAGTCACATAACAGAGCCCGATTTAAAGTGGGCTTCACCAGCACCATAATTTTATTTCTAGCTTCATTTTTTAAGAGAAAAATCAAAAGACAGAAGGTGAAACATTCTTTTTATAAAAAAAACCCAAAACACCCCTGGCTGCCATGTCATAGGGAGGGTGAGATGTGAGTGCCCAGTCAGCAGTGACTGAAAGCCAGTGTTGGTATCATAGTGTGCATAGTTTTTTTACTTCAGCCATTATACCACATGGAGAAGAGAAATCTGCTGCTGCCCTGCTGCTATGTGCTGCCGTAGATGACTGTCGGTGGGTTCTTGGTGGTGGCCCAGAAACAGCCTGCCTGGCCGGAGTTTGCAGCCCTCAAAGCCACTCTGGTCTTGTCTGAGCTGTGCCGCGTTGCCTTGCCAGGCAGTGTAGCTGGGCAGAAATGGACACAAAAATGTGCATGAAGCTTGCATGTGCTGATTTGCATGTGTGGACGCAAACGTAGAAACAATGACTCACAATGAAATAGATTTTATCCTATCCTAGTGGGGAATACACCTAATCTGTCTTGCCATAGCAAAAGAAATAATAATAATAACAACAATAATAATAATTGTTGTCTTATTTATACTCCGCCCATTTGACTGGGTTTCTCCTGCCACTCTGGGCGAGTTCCAGCACAGAGAAAAATATAATAAAAAGTCAAACTAATTAATTTAATTAATAGGAACTGAATGGGTAGTTCCAGGGCCCCTTTCTGGTCCGCTTTTTTCAGAACAGAGGACTGTCCTCTACGCGCGGCTATCTTTCCCTATGAAGCATTCAGCTGCGGAGGAGGAGATTCCTGCAACGTTTCGGTTTCGCTGCCTAAAATCCGCCTTACGGAGATTTGCTTGCCCGGTCCAGATGCGCCCCAAACCGCTTCGCGCCGCGACTCCCTTCCAAAACCGCAACATCCCCTCCGCTGTCCGCGGAACTTCCTTCCGGAATGCGCATGCGCGCGGCGTTCTTCGCCCCACCCACCATCCCTACTTCCCCCCAACGTGCCTCCTTTGGCTCCGCCCTCCTCGACCTCCGTCAGCGGCGTCTTCCTGGCCCCGCCCCCTCGCTCCCATAGCTACGAAAGGAGGCGGCGGCGGAGGGGGTAGCCATCTTGGCGGCGGCGGCGGGCCCGACGGGGCGATGAGCGGCTCGAAGCCCAGGGTGGCGTCGGGGGCCGGCGGGGCGCTGAGCCGCTTGCGAGGCCGGAGAGGCTCCGGAGACGCGTCGCCCGCGGTCGTGGCTCCTCTGAGGGCCGCCGTGTTGCCCCGCACCGAGGCGGAGCTGCTGGCTCTGGACGCGGTCCGGCCCGAGCACGTCCTGGGGCTCAGCCGCGTCACTGAGAGTGAGTAGCAGGGGCGCCCCCGGAGGGGGGCGAGGAGGAGCAGGAAGGAGGAGCCCCCCGGGCGAACCCCGACATTGTGCCAAGCCCGCTCTGCGCCCCGGTATCGACTCCCCAGAGCCCCCGCCCCACCCCAGGTCGTGGATTCACTTAGGTGGCCACCCATGTATCTACCCTGCCCCTCCTCTCCGTAGGCCAGGGGAATTGGGAGGGGTGGTCCTCACGCTCCCCCCAAAATCTTCTCTTGCCTCTGAAGGTTGCCCCTTCTATGGACTCTTCTGGGCACCCCAACATCGATTATGCCTTTGCTCTGAATACAGTGATACCTCAGGTTACATACGCTTCAGGTTATAGACTCCGCTAACCCAGAAATAGTGCTTCAGGTTAAGAACTTTGCTTCAGGATAAGAACAGAAATCGTTCTCCGGCGGCGCGGCAGCAGCAGGAGGCCCCATTAGCTAAAGTGGTGCTTCAGGTTAAGAACAGTTTCAGGTTAAGAACGGACCTCCGGAACCAATTAAGTACTTAACCCGAGGTACCACAGTAGTCAATATTCTTTTTCCAGTCAGGGCGCAGGAAATTGGGAGCGGCGGAGCACATTCTCCCTTTACACGCCC
Organism: Podarcis cretensis; assembly: GCF_951804945.1. Classification (NCBI taxonomy): domain Eukaryota; kingdom Metazoa; phylum Chordata; class Lepidosauria; order Squamata; family Lacertidae; genus Podarcis; species Podarcis cretensis. Next base: position 27,681,712 of record NC_137186.1, read on the forward strand.
GCTAGAAGCCTGTGTTTTTGTGCATGCTTTATAGGAAGCTAGTACTTGGGGGTGGGCAGGGAGCAGGCTAGTAACATTTGTGGGCTTAATTTGCAGTGTTGCCGCAATATCTACTCGCCTTTCTTTTATATACAGGCGGCAACCATTTCATGCAGGTGTTCCATTCCTGGCCCCTAAATCCGTCGATAGAGCACATTTAAGTGTGCCCAGATCCTGTTTTGCCTTCTTGCGGATCCAAAAGGACCTGCGTGTCAGTGATCACACATCAATTGAACTCACCTAAAATGGTGACCGCCTGTATATAAAAATGAGGTCCTTGGGTTTATGTAAGCATGAAGCTTTATTTCTATCAGGACAGACCCATCAGATTGGCAGTAGACCTCCAAGGCTTTGGGCTGCAATGGCTCTTCCCAGCCCTGAAGCCCAAGATCTCTTTACCTCTCTTGTCTTTCCCAAATGGTAATCCCCGACATGGGACTTCTCAGGTTTCCTTTTCCTTTGTCTCCTAGACTATCTCTGCCGACCAGAGGACAACTTTTACAATATTGATTTCACCAAGTTCAAGATCAGGGACCTGGAGACAGGGACGGTGCTATTTGAAATTGCCAAACCTTCAGCTTTAGGTAAGTGGGCCCTGAAGAAGAAAAAATAGAGAAAGTGAGAGCGTGTACATGAAGCCTAAGGTCCAGTCTCCATCTAGAAATTGCTGGGATTTTAGAATCTAAATAGTTTCTTCTAAAGAATTGAATGATTTTTGCAATTCCGCCTCTTTTTCTCCTTCCCTCCCCCCTTTTGACATTAAAGTTCCCAACAAATATTTTAAAGGAGAAGTTGGCAAATTTTCCATAGGGATTAGGAAGGCAACTTAATAACTTTTATATAAGCTACTCTGCGTGGCAATATTGCTCACCACTAATATAGACAGGCTGGTGGGAGTTGTAGTCCAAAGCATCTGGCAGGCACCAGGTTGGGGAAAGGCTTCATTACATTTTCTCTTGCATGCAGTATATGGCACAATAGGGCCCTGATACTGCTGTATCTAAATACCACCAGCTTTGCCCACCCTGCAGTTCAGCCCAGCTGAACTAAATCTGCCTGTAACATGAATCAAGTCCCCAGCTTAGCACGTCGCTAGCAGATAGAGAGCTGCTTATCGCTGTCATTGTTGTTATTATTAATTTCATTTATAGACCATCTTATGTCCATGGCCTCAGAGTGGTTTAAAATACATGAAGAATACTAAAATGCAAACAATTTCTGTTACAATCAATAACGCACAAAACATTAACACCAATAGTGACCGCAGAGCAGCAAAAACAAACAAAGACACCACAGTGTGATTGATTCAGCATGCAAAATGTCAGCAACCTGGGTAAATTAAACCTGTTCAACTGATGTTGGGGGCTCTGCATCAAAAGTGCTTGGTGCAGTTCTGGGAGTAGCAAGGTACTGCCACAAAGAAGGCTCAAATATGAGCTTGGGTGGCAGGCCATGGTGGCCTGATGGGAGAATCTGCCCCCTTCCTGACGGGCATGGCTGAGGGAGTGCCAGCAAAAGGTGTGCATGATATCTCACAGGTGACTTGCTTCTTAAATGTCGCTTCTTGCAGAGCAAGAGGATGATGACGGTGACGCCGGGGAGGTGGACACCAGCGCAGGGCGCTTTGTCCGCTATCAGTTCACGCCTGCCTTCCTGCGCCTCCGGACAGTTGGCGCAACGTGAGTAGGAGCTTGTGGGGTGATGGGGAAAGGGGGCTACCATGCTAACCCTGTGGTTGCAATCAAATGATTCTGAGATTGTATGAAGCAGGTTCATCAGCTCACAATATATATTGGAGAAGTCGCTGTGCCTGGGGCTCAGTGTAATCTGAGATTCATAATAAATATTTTTAAAAAGGAATGGGTTGTATCCGGCTAAGTCCTACTCAGGGTAGGCCCATTAAATGACCTACATTAAGTCTGGTTCATTAATTTCATTGGGTCTACATGGAGGAGAACTAACGCTGGGTACAACCCAATATATCTGCAACACGAGAAGTGGCATTGTGCAAACTGTAAAAATTCGCAATATGCTTGATTTCACTTGTCACAACCCAGCCATCTTCATTATTTTACATAATTTATTTGGCTAGCTTTGGATAGGAGCAAGGAGCTAGACTTGTTTGCTGCAAATAGTTGTCAGTTGCTGAGATGTCACTAAGTGCTGCCTCATTTTTCAAACATACCTTCACAATCATAGGCACTAGGAACTTTTGCTTCCATTATTCTGTTTAGGAAATGAAAGCTGGTATCTTTAGGAACAAGTGCTTGTGGGCAGCCCATGTTTTGCTCCTGCAGGTTAGTTACAGCTCTGTCTGTGCCCATCACAGGCAGCATTGCCTCCAGGGCTGGGTCCTAGAAGTTTTGGCTTCTAGTCAGGAGACCATCTTAACTACCTAACTGGTTGTTCTTCTCTTTCCCTCCTGTCTCTGCAGCGTGGAGTTCACAGTAGGAGACAAGCCTGTGTCGAATTTCCGTATGATCGAGAGGCATTACTTCAGAGACCGCCTTCTCAAGAATTTTGACTTTGATTTTGGCTTCTGCATCCCCAGCAGCAGGAACACTTGTGAGCACATCTACGAGTTCCCACAACTTTCAGAGGACCTCAGTAAGTATCTCTTGTGTGACCCAGAGTTGGCTCAAGACCAGCCTGGTCTCCTCCAAGTCATTTTGGACTATAAATCCCATCTGCCCCAGCCACTGCAGGCTGCAGAGTGGGGTTGATGGGAGTTGTAGTCCAAAATTGGAGGGCATGACGTTGAATAGGATACAGTAGACTTTGCTTCAGTATCAGCTACCAAATGTCATGCATTGCTTTAAACCTTTCAAACTGAGTTGTACTCAGTTGGTAGGTAGCCGGTTGGTAACCAATGGAGTTCTTGTAGCCCCAGCAATAGCCGGTTGGTAGCCAATGGAGTTCTTGTAGCACCAGCAATAGCTGTTCAGTGGTCACTCATGATTAGTAACCCAACCGCTGTATTCTGCACTAACTTTGCACAGTCTTCAACCTGACCTAACCTCTTCCTGCTAGAATTGTGGCCACTGCAACCTAAAAAGAGAGAGAAAAGTGGGGAGTATTGCTGCTAATTTCAGTTTGAGTAAGCACAGCTCACTCTCTTCAAAAGATTCCTTGTTCAGGGGAAGAATGTGGTTACGCAGAAGCACTGAATTGGTTGACTTCTCTGTTCGTTACAAGCTCTGGGTGTTAAAAATATGTTTTAGAAGGCCATAGCAACCTAGAATTGTTGAGTTGGAAGGGATTCTGAGGAACATCTAGTCCAACCCCCTGCGATACAGGAATATGCAGCTGCCCCGTACAAGGATCAAACCTGCAACCTTCCAACTGAGCTATTTAAAACTTTTTTTGGAAATTTTAATTGGATTCTTATTGATGTGTTTGCCACCTTGGGCTCCTTAGAGGTAGGTGCAGGATATAAAGTCAATAGATAAATATTTGCTTTCCATTCACTGGCTGCACTTATGTAGTTCAGTTGCTCTTGCACGTAAAATAAGCGATCTCATGTAGCACGTCTCAATTTTTTTAGTAAGTGGTCAACAGGGGAGTTGTTACATATAGAGATCTCCTTACGTGCTATGTTCTATGGCTGAGGCTAACTGACCTATCTCTGTCTCTCTTCCTCTTTCTCTCCCTCCCTCTCTCTCTTTCGCCCCACGCAGTCCGTCTGATGGTCGAGAACCCCTACGAGACCCGCTCAGACAGCTTCTACTTTGTGGACAACAAGCTGATTATGCACAATAAGGCTGACTATGCCTACAACGGAGGGCAGTAGCCGCCGCTGCATCCCCCTCCCCCCCTCCATTGGACTTTGCACTACCGCCAGCCATCCTGGTCACATTGCAGGAGAGCAGGGAAGCTGCCCTGGACTCCGAGGCCTTTTGCGGAAAGCTCTGTGAGGCTCAAGATGTGATGTTGAAGGGGCTGAGGTGGCAACTGGTGACAGTAAAGGAGCTCCCCTGGCAAACCCGAACCCTTTCCAGCCTTGTTCCTTTCTGGTCCTCTGCTCGGTCCCCAGTGGCACCTGGGTCAGGTTACAGGTTGGACTGTCTGTTAAATGTTAAACTGATGTAGCAGTTCTTGTAGTTTGGCGCACTTAGCCTGTATTTCTTGTATGTTCTTCCCCTTTCCGGTGGGCAAAGGGTCCTCCGACACAAAGCTGTTTCCTCTTCCAGGTAGGCCATGAAACGTAGATAGCAGGTTTTCCCCCTTTGGAGGAGTGTGGCAGGGCTGGTGAATCACTTTGGCAAAATCGGTGACCCAGCCTGTATGATTGATTGTGAAGGCCCACCAACCGAAAAACAAAACAAAAAGGAGGAGAGGTGTTGTTGTTTTTTAAGGGATGCTCCAGATTGTGGCTTCGTTCTGTGGTCTTGAATGTTCCTTAAACGCTGTTGGGTACCGGTTGGCATAAAAAAAGGCCTGTGTCCCACTGTGAGTCTTTGTGAGGTCTTTTGAGGCCTTTTCTGCCAACCAGCTTAGGGGGAGGGAGACTGAGATGAGCGTTTCAGCCTGAACACTCCACACACTTCTCTATCCTGCCTTCAGCCTAGGTTCCGTTCTGCATCTCAGTTTTGCTCTTTTCCTTGAAAAGAGTGCAAAAGGAGGTGGGCAACGGTTACCGGGAGCCAGGAATTGCCTGGTGGAGCCTGTCCAAGCAGCAGGGCAGATTTTCCCAGGAGAAATCTTCTGTTTGTGTCTCAAAACGTATTAGTGTAAGAAATGGTGGTGTTAACCAGCTTGTATTGCCTGTCTTGGTTTGTGCCGCCATTGAAGTGGGCTCCGTAGGCTCCCCAGTGCAATGAGATGTAACGGAATCAGCGTGGCTGTGAAAATAAGGGACTTTTCCCTCTTGAAATCTGTAGCTCTGAGCTTTTACTGGCTCCATTTAAATGTGTAGGAAACCAGCCAGCTTTTGCTGCTGAGATGCCACTATGCCTGTTGGTTAGGCACATCTGAGGAGGGAGTGCTGGATGAGGGCCTGAGGAGGAGGCTGTGTATCAGCCAGTGAAGCAGGAATCTTGCCCTAAGGCGGCTGTCGGCAACTACAAAGCAGTATTTTTGTTGCTGTTGGACTCCACTCCCAGGCCTTTCTCTCGCTTCAAAGTTAAGCTGGTGTTCAAAGGCCTTGCAGTCAGGGGCTGGTTCTGTGTCAGATGCTAATTCAGCCTGCACAAGAGAAAGCCTTCCAGGCTCTTGAGACTAGCCCTTTTTGGAGGGGGGTGGAGGCACACGCACATTACCCTGAAACAAACCCTTTTAGAGAGGGGAGGAGGATAGTTACAGATTAGAGCGTTTGTAGGAGGCGAAACGCAAGAGGAAAATGGCTTGGACTCTTTAGCTGTAAGGTAGGATGTTCTTAACCACTCCCAAAATATTGGGGATGTAATAAAGGTGAAAAGGACAGAGCTTTTTGTCCCTGTGTAGCCAAGTTTGTGGGTTAAAAGAAAAGAAAACCCTCTGTATTTTTGTTCTTGTTTTCTTCCTAACCTGTGATGTTCCAGCTCCTGCACTGTGCGGCCCAGTTGTCTCTACCGATTGATGATGGTAGTCAGTTCTGCTGCAATCCACTTGATGCTTTCCACAGAAAGGTGCCTTTTCTCCCCATGTCGAAGGCCACATTCCCAGAGGAACAGTTGAGGGAAACACTTCCTCATTCCACAGGAGGAGGTGGTGGTGATATGAGATTCCAGAGTCAATGTGATTAAAAACACCAGGTGCCTTTTAAACATCATTCTTACTGTTGCTCAGGCTCCTTCCAAGGACGTCCCGCCTTTGCTTTCTTACGAATTTATCCCAGGAGCAGTTGGGAAGGATGGGCAGCAATCTGAGCCAAGAGCAGGTACTGTACTTTGCAATAAACTCCCAGCTGCTGGCCCCCTTCTCTGGGCTCCAGATTCTTCTCTTATCCTCCTTCTCACTTCTTCTTTCTCAAAAACTCTCTGCCCCCCCTTCCTTCTGAGTGTTAATGCTCTGTGTGTCCTTTGCAAGCTCCCACCTCTTCAAGAAGAATCACGAAAGCAGAAATGGGGCAAGGGGCTTGCTTGTTAAATTCTGTCTGTTGCTGTTTCTGCCTTGCGGGACCAAATACGTGAAATGGGGAAGGAAGCGTGGGGCAGCGAGAGGCAGGTATCCTGATGCCCCAGAGGACGTGGCCAAATGTGTGGATTTGAGCTCTCTGGAACACTTTGCGCCAAGAGAGAGGGGGGCTCTTTGAATTACCCCACCAGATAGAAGATGAACCTGCCCTCGTCCAGCCGGCACTTTTATCTGTCACTCATTTGGCTGCTACCCCTTGGGACCACATGCTGCATTCCTGTGTGGAAGCCTGTCTCTCCCTCCCCCACCCCCTGAGCCATCTTCCTGTCGCACTGACACTGCATCCGTGGGTTGCATATGGAAGAGGAGGGGAAGGGTCTGCTTCTGCCATGTTGACCATAGTGTTAGTGCAGGGTGTGTGGGGGTTAGATACAAGAACAGCATTTATCCAAAGACAGGGGCACCTAAATTTATAACTGAAATAGATGGGCCATCTCCCCCAAGCGGTTACTTGCCATGGGAAGGCGTCAACGATTCGTTCTTCCTCCCCAGCCTTAACCTGGGGGACGGGGGCTTTCTCGTGGCCTCTGCTAAGTTTGGCAGGCCATCTCCCTGGCTTGATTTCAAGCCCTTGTCTTCCTCTTTGCATGTCCTCGTCCCTCTGGAGAATTGTTAATGAAACTGAGCCCTTCCCTGTTGAATAAACCACACAGGACACTTGAAAGCAAGAAGTGTCAATGAGGAAGGGAACTGGAAATACATTGACTTCTGTATTGTATGCAGATTGATACTGATGACAGGTTTGCCATGAAAAGTATCTGCCTTAAAAGCATTAATCTGTAAGGTTTACTGTTGCCCTCTGATGGTGTTGACAGCGGCTGCTTCCATCTCATACTCGGTGGCTGTGCAGGCACTGAAGTCCTTGCATTGCATTGTCCGCTTGCCCCACCCTAACTAATGGAGAGACCTGGTCCATAACAGGGCTGCTCTGTTACATTTCCCATTTGGTGAAGCACCAGCAAACATGTTTGGACCTCCTATGTATTTTTTTTTTTAAATTAATGGGGGTTTTTATAAGGCCATCAGACCCAGGCAAGGGGATAGTTTATTTCTCAGTCCCACTGATTTTTCAGAGATTTTCCTGGGATGACTGGAAAAAGAAAACTGTTTTCTGGTATCCTGCGATCAGTTTACCAGCAAAGAACATTTGCCAGGACTGTGACAAAATGCATCTTTCTCCAGTTTGTCTCTGAATTGGCCATTGGAAAGATTTCCCCTGCAATATTTGTTTTTAAAATAGGGCTTTCTATTCCATTGTGGTCCTTGCCTGACAATAATATACCCATTTTTGGTCTGTCTGTGTGCATCTGTGACCGTTTGGAGAGTGGCAGGTTGTTCCTTTGAAACTTGTGAATTCCAGAAAAGAGATCACGGACGTTATATTTTTCTGTCAAGGTATTTTTCCATAGAGGATGACAGGAGTGTCCCAAGAAGTCTGTGTGACCATTACGATCACCACATCGAACCGTCGTCATGCTGTTGTCATCTTGTGTGTCTCCTAAACCTACAGTATACTAGCTGACTCGTTTGTATAAAATGTTACTTTGTTGAAAGCAATAGTAATTAAAAACAAAAAAGCAAAAAAACCATCAACACACAGCTGGTGTTGTCTTATTTGTTGCATGACCTTAGTGCTGGGAGCTGGGTGGGTGGTGAGCAGGCAGGTCTTGCATATTGTGAACCTGGAAATCTGAGAACCCTGAAAATACAAGTGGGTAATAAAAAGGTCCAGATCACCTTAGAATAGGTGCTAGCTGTTGAAAAGAGGCTAGGCAGGAGATAGGGGCTCATCAGTGTCCTTTAATTCCTGCTTGAGGTTATGGTGGGGGCTGTTTCTGGACTAGAATAGGAGCCGCATTTCAGAGGCCCTCTTGGTTCCAGCATCCAAACAAGCTCCAGCTCCAACAACATGAGTTTGCATAATTTCATGGGAATACCTTTTAAGAGGACATAAAAACTGCATTGGTTGAAGTTCCATCTGGCCCAGAGGGCTCTTCCTGACACAAGACCAGCCAGTTGGCTCTGGGAAGTGACCAAGTAGAGCATGTAGCAATAGAATCATAGAGGTAGAAGAGTCCAACCATATGTCAGGAGTGGTCTGATGGTGTTTCCTGCTTGGCAGGGGGTTGGACTCGATGGCCCTTGTGGTCTCTTCCAACTCTATGATTCTAGTTAAACCTCCTGCATTTGAGCTCTGGGTGGGCTCCAGCCTTCTGGTTAGTTGCCAGGTGCATTGCACCACAGGAGAAGCCATTACTTGTTTATCCCCTGCATCTGTCAATAAGATTTATCACAGATTGTGTGATCTTCATGATGTGCTCTGGAATGTCAAGATTCATATTCCCCCGTCTGTGGAATGCTCTCCCCATAGAGACTCCTCTGGCATGTTCGATACATACCTTTTCACACCAGGTGAACCTTGCATACATGTGCTTGGGTTTGTTAGTATTTTGCTTCCTTGCAATAAATTTTAAAACCTTAAATTTTTAATGAACACCTGTTAGCACTTTCCAAGAATAAAATCCTCAATGTGTGGTTGCACAAAATGTAAAGTTTGAAATAACCTCAAATAAAACACATCTCATTATTTCATAAAAGTTATACACCGCTTGATAGTAAAAACAACTCAAAAGTGGTTTACGGAAAAAGAGTTTATCAGTAAGAAAAATTAACAATTTAAAGACTTGAAAAAGTAAAAACAATAGACTAAAAAAACATTAAAACTTGCATCTACTTTATGGGTTATTAAACATGATTAAAACCAGCATGACAGGCCCAGACCCTTCAGTTTCTTTCTCATCCCGTTCTAGTTGGAGGGGGGTTAGCTTTTATTGCCTTTTAAAATGCAATAGGTAGGGATTTTTTTCCATTGCGAAAAAAATAATTAAATGAGCCGACCCAGTACAAAGTGCTGAAAAGTGTTTTTTAAAAAAAAAAAAAAAAAACTTCCAAAAAAATTAAAAATCTTCCAATGGTTAAAAAAAAAAAATGAAAAGTAGGGGGAAGGGCTGGGAGCTTATTGATGCTAATGAGGAGGCGGTGCTTAATGAGGCAGGCAGGAAGGGCAGCAAGGGAGGGCGGCCTATTCCTGGGCCCGGCATGGCGGCGGTGACGGGTCTCCTCGCGCGGCGCAGAGGCGGCATTGGAGGTAAACAGAGGCGACCAAGTTTAATTGTCTCCCCCCGCAACTTTTGAGCGCTCCCCTTGGAGCCGCACGGCTGTTAACGGAGGTGGGACTGGCACGTACCAAGAAGGGATAGAAGCGGGGGAGGGCGTGTTAGATGAGCGTGAGCAAAACACTGGGAAAGACTCCTTTACTTCCTGAGGGGCAGCAGCAGTTGGGGTGAGGGAGGGAATCTAAGGAGCTGTTCCTTTTCTGGGGGCTTCTTCCACACACCCCTGGGACCCTTCACATACCACTGTGGGATAGCTCAGAGGACCCTCCATGGACAGGGGCAGTCTGTCTCAAAATAATACCGGATGCAAACCACAGCCACCTTCATGCCCAGATTGCAAGTATCCAGAAGCTGCACCCGGGCTCAGTGGCCCTTTGGATCTCAGTCAGCAAGCCCACTCACTCTCTGTATATGTATAAAAATATAGATTACAGTGGTACCTCGGGTTACATACGCTTCAGGTTACAGACTCCGCTAACCCAGAAATAGTGCTTCAGGTTAAGAACTTTGCTTCAGGATGAGAACAGAAATTGTGCTCCGGCAGCGCGGCAGCAGCAGGAGGCCCCATTAGCTAAAGTGGTGCTTCAGGTTAAGAACAGTTTCAGGTTAAGAACGGACCTCCGGAATGAATCAAGTACTTAACCCGAGGTAAAGGTAAAGGTACCCCTGCCTGTACGGGCCAGTCTTGCCAGACTCTAGGGTTGTGCGCTCATCTCACTCTATAGGCCGGGAGCCAGCGCTGTCCGCAGACATTTCCGGGTCATGTGGCCAGCGTGACAAGCTGCATCTGGCGCCGTTTACCTTCCCGCTGGTAAGCGGTCCCTATTTATCTACTTGCACCCGGAGGTGCTTTCGAACTGCTAGGTTGGCAGGCGCTGGGGACCGAACAACAAGAGCGCACCCCGCCGCGGGGATTCGAACCGCCGACCATGCGATCGGCAAGTCCTAGGTGCTGAGGTTTTACCCACAGCGCCACCCCCCCGCGTCCCTAACCCGAGGTACCACTGTACTATAATCCGCTCTCCATGGGCCTGCCTTTGAAGACTGTTTGGAAACCTTTCCTGGTGCAAACTGTGGCTGAGCAAATGCTTGTCCAAACGCCTGTGTTGTGCCACCAGCCCCACCTGTGCATTTCCAGACTTAGCCCAAGATGCTGCCGTTAAAATTTCAGTGGCCATAAATGGCTTGGAGCCATCACCCCTAAAAGCCAGTCTTCAACTGAGTGGGACTACCAGGTTGTGACTACCAGGTCACAGCCTTAGCCAAGTGGGGTTTGCATCCCTAACACTGCCACCATACAAATACAGTGGTACCTCGGGTTACAGATGCTTCAGGTTACAGACGCTTCGGGTTACAGACTCTGCTAACCGAGAAATAGTACCTCGGGTTAAGTACTTAATTCGTTCTAGAGGTCTGTTCTTAACCTGAAGCACCACTTTAGCCAATGGGGCCTCCTGCTGCTGCCGCGCTTCCAGAGCACAATTTCTGTTCTCATCCTGAAGCAAAGTTCTTAACCTGAAGCACTATTTCTGGGTTAGCAGAGTCTGTAACCTGAAGCGTATGTAACCTGAAGCGTGTGTAAACTGAGGTACCACTGTATGTAGTTTTAAATAAATTAGGAGTCCCCAAATGCATGTTCTCTGGTCCATGGGGTCACGAAGAGTCAGACACGACTAAACAACAACAAAATGCATGTTTGAGTAAAGAAGCTATAGCACTTCTATAAATACAGTAACATTCCAGTCCTCATTGTTCTGGATAAAGACTTGGTTTAAATAGTAACAAGGAAGCTGCCACCTTACTGGACCATCTAGCTCAGCATTGTCAACACTATCAGAAGCCAGGATTTCAGGCAGGGAGCCTTTCCCAGCCCTCCCTGCCCGGGATTTAATTTGGGACCCTCTGCATGCAAGGGGGGGGGCAAGTGTTGTTCAATGTGCAGAAGGCCAGCCAGGAAAATGCAGGCCTTGAGGCCTTGCTTGCTTTCTCACCTCTAGCAAGGGGGCTGCGGAGGGAGGGGTATGGCTCCTTTCACCTTTCCGCTCAGTTGGCCAGGAGCCCGTGGGCGTCTGTCGGTTTGCTGCTCCCTCTCGGATTGCAATTCATCTCCCTGCAATTCCTCTTGTTCTTTACAAGCCGGGTGTCTTTTATAGGCAGATAAACTTTTGCCCCTTCTGTAAAGTTGGAGTACTACTTGTCTCCTCTGCATTGGGTTCTGTAAAATGAAAAGACCTTGAGGCGGGGTGCTGGGTGTGCAGGTTCAAAGCAGCTTCTGGGTGCTTGAGTTTTAGGAGCTAGTGTCACAGTGGTCAAGTGGCTCTTTGCCTTTCTCCCCCCTCCATTTTGCACACAGAGGACTTTAACCCTGACCTCCCCAGTGGAAAGGGACAGGGGCAGATCTTCAGCCTAGCCTAGCCTGACTAATTCTTCTGCTCACTCAGCAGCTAACGCTGCAAGAAACCTTGCATACTCTTTTGCTAAACATGGCTAGAGACATCTCTTTTTTTCTTTTTGCCCCTTTGCAGAGACCAGAACATAGACAGAGTCAGAGCATTGGTACAGGGAGCTCAGTAATGTGTAAACTGACTGGCCTCCAATGGCGTAGCGTGGGTTGTCAGCACCCAGGGCAAGGCAAGTAATTTGCGCCCCCTAACCCATGGATTTGCGCCCCCTAACTCGAGGATTTGCCCCCAGATGTTGCGCCCGGTGTGGCCGGCCCCCCCCCTGCACCCCCCATGCTACGCCACTGCTGGCCACAGCTCTCCAGGCTTTCGGACATTCCTAGCCAGATAGGCGGGGTATAAACAATAAAATTATTATTATTATATTACCTAGTGATGCTGTAAGGGACCTTCTGCATGCCAAGCTTGTAGAGCTTCAGCCATTCCCAAGTAGGATTGCAGGAGGTTGCCTTATACCAGGGGTCGGCAACCTAAGGACCATGTGCCACACCAAGGGATGGAAAGATCACGAGGTTCCAAAAATAACAGATTGACAAATCAAATTACAGGAATTGGTAGAGACGGCTCAACTGACTAGTAAACTCAGAGGAAACTCAAAGCAAAAAATTTGCGGAAAAATGGGATGGTTATATAAGATATGTTCAAAAATACAATAATAGTTTTGACTCCGTGCTAGCATTCGAGTGATAAAGGAACTAAAAGGAGATGGACAACAATTAACGATTTATTATGTTTTCAGAATGTATTATAAAAATTATATACAAAGGTTTATTGTTTTGTGTACATTCAAATGTAAGATAAAATATATGCAAAGGGACTTGATAGGAAGTCAAAGTTGAAGAAAAGATTTTGGAAGATAAAAGGGGAAAAATATTTACTTTCATTATTATCATTTTGTGTGCGGGTGTGGGTGTGTGGGTGTCTTCACATATGTGTGTTGTTGTATGCAATGTTTGGGAGGAAATAAGACGGTAAATAACAAACTAAATATCGATGTATGTAATTTTTATTTCTTAATTATATTTAGTGGTAGTATGACTGTATTGTTTTTGTAACATAAAATCATTCAATAAAAATTATTTTTTAAAAATAAAAAAGGACCATGGGCCACAAGCGGCCCATGGGGGTCGTTTAACCGGCCCATGGATCCCTGCCGCCCACTTGATTGGCTCCCGTGCGCCACACTAAACCGGAGCAGAGCGGGGACTGCCTTCTGTGACGCTGGCCGGCTTTCCACTGACTGCAGGAAGCTCCGGCAGCCAATGGGAAGCTGTGTACGCCTCCTCTGTGCTAGAAATAGTGTTTGCACATGTGTACATGCACACATGCGTGCACACTCCAGTCCACTGCGGCATCTACGGGACTGTGAACCGGCCCAAGCCGCAAAAACTTTGCTAACCCCTGCCTTATGCCATTGGTCTATCAAGTTCAGTATTGTTCATCCTGACTGGCAGCGGCTCTCCAGGGTTTCATGCAGGGCGTCTCTCCCAGCCCAACCTGAAGATGCTGTAGATTGAACCTTGGATCTTCTGCATGCAAAGCAGATGCTCTACCACCGAGCTACAGCCCGTCCCCAACAGGGTGTTCTGTTTAGCAGCACAACTCCAGGTCTTCTGGGCCAGACTGAAAGGGCTCTTCATGCTTTCCCATTTGCAGCTTGGACTTTTCAATGTCTGCGAAGGCTGCACACTGTATACCAGACGGTAGAATTGCCGGAAACTCACCAGATGCTTCGCCAAACATGCCGGGACTTCGCTGAAAAGGAGCTGGCCCCCATTGCTGCTCAGCTGGACAAGGAGCATCGCTTCCCTGCAGAACAGGTATGTATGTGACTCATCTCCAGGTAACACAGGCCCCCGTCTGATATTCTGAATGACCCTAAAGACCTGTCGCAATCCAACAGGTTTGTTCCTGAGAAGAGCATCCATGTTGAGACTGAGACCTAATGCCCTGGTCTCCTTGACCATTGGGATGTTTAGCTTGGTCTCGGCAATGCCCAAGTCAGACACGAGCTCATATCCATTTGATTACAGTCAAACCTCGTTTGTCAAACGAAATCCGTTCCGGAAGCCCCTCCAGCTTCCAAAATGTTTGACAACTGAGACACGACTTTCATTTGGTTGCAGGAGCTTTCTGCACTCAAGCGGAAGCCGGGTCGGACATTTGGCTTCCGAAAAACATTAGAAACCAGAGCATTTCTTTCCAAATTTTCAGCGTTTGGGAGCCAAAACGTTCCAAAACGGAGGTGTTAAGGATCTGAGGTTTGACTGTACTCTGTTTGCTTAAAATTAGAACCAGAATTCTGCATCCAGAAAAGCTGAATTCTGCAACCTGTATAATGCAGGCTGTTTACCTTGTTATGCCCAAATTTGCCTCTTTGATTCTATGAACATAAGAAAAGCCTGGCTGTTGGATCAGGCCAAAAGGGGCTCATCTAGTCCTGCATCCTGCCTGTTTTCATAGAGACTAACTAAATGCTACAAGCAGGACCTGACTACATGAGCACTCTGTTGCACTGAACGCATTCCTCTTGCCTGCTTATTCTACTATCCTCCTGGCTTCTAAGATGCTACCTTGCTCATATGCTTTCAAGCATGTTTTCTCTACCATGAGGGCTAGGAACTTGATTTATTTAAAAACAAACACCCCCCCTCCTCCACACACTCAATGTGTCAACACCTTTTTTCGTAAACCGCTTTAAGTTTTTTTTCTGCAACCAGGTGGTTTGTAAATTTTATAAAATGAGAAAAAAATAAAGTGAAAGCCAAGATTCACAAAACTGAATTGTGCTTTCTCTCACATAACCACAGTTTTTCTGTCATCAGAAACAGTAGCTATGCCCATCCTAGCTGCCAGCTCACAAATTACCTTGTTTTGTATTGCACTGTCTTCACACTCCTTAGATTTTATTGGTAAGGCTGCCTTGCACAAATGTTCTTTCAAAGAGCAGTTTAATGTAAATAAAAGAATGAATTGCACGACGTGCGGTATGCTTTCTCCTGGCAGTGTGTGCTGTTCTGTAATTAAGTAATTGCTATGGTTCTGCTAGGAAGGGAAGAAGTTATGGCTGCTGCTGGATGACTGACAAAGGCAAGTGTAATCCAGTGTGGAATTGCTTTAATTCGTCTTTCAGCTGGGTTGTTTCTGCCACTGGTGCTGTCTCTCCTAATCAGCTTTACATCATCATTTCCTCCCCCACTTACAGGTCAAGAAAATGGGTAGCCTTGGACTTTTTGCAATGGACGTACCTGAGAAGTATGGAGGAGCTGGTCTTGATTACTTGGCCTATTCCATCGCCGTTGAGGAAATCAGCCGAGGCTGCGCATCTACTGGCGTGATCATGAGTGTCAATAATGTAAGAAATTTCCACAGATGTTAACCTTGATTGGCATTCATTCACTGTATCTATAAGAGTGAGTGGCTTGTTGTTGTTTAGTTGTGTCTGACTCTTTGTGACCCCATGGACCAGAGCACGCCAGGCACTCCTGTCTTCCACTGCCTCCCGCAGTTTGGTCAGACTCATGTTTGTAGCTTCCAGAACACTGTCCAACCATCTCGTCCTCTGTCTTTCCCTTCTCCTTGTGCCCTCAATCTTTCCCAACATCAGGGTCTTTTCCAGGGAGTCTTCTCTTCTTATGAGGTGGCTTCTCATGAGTGGCTTAGATACAATCAAAACAAGGCAATCTCTGGCCCGGCAGGTTTACAATAAAAAAAACCATGGCACACAAGGCAAAACGTACAGGGAGGGAAGAGGAAAACCATCAAAATTCAGGCACAAATTTCTAAACTGTTGTTCCTACACTGACCAGCTGGCACAGTGAGGGTGCCTGATGCTTGAAGTTCATGCAAAAGTGGTACCTTACCCCGGTAAAGTTATATCTTTATAGGAATGTTTCAGCAACTTGTTAACAGGAATGTAGTGAAAGGGATAGCTATAAACACATCTAACAGACATGTGTCAGGGTAATCAGTGTTCCAAGTATTCAATGAAATGGACAGACTTACATGGCAGTCTGTTAGGAAGAACCTGCCCACTTGCTCTACTAAATTTATTTGCAGATGATAATATGGACTTGAGCTATTAAACCCCCTCATAGGATACTTTTTGGTTCCTGCACATATGACTGTCGCCACTTTTTAGGAGGACCTGAAAGGAGCTAATTTAACAGCACGAAACGCAAGGGTTCAGCAGGTAGCTCTAGTTGAGAAACATACATGTAGACTAAGGATAGTTAGAGAAATAAAAAGCAGAGGCGCATTTGCAAAAGGCTGGTGGAGACTTATTTTAGGCAATGAAAGGAAGTCCCCTAGAGTGTACTCCAATATATCAATTAAAATACTGTACCTCTGCATTTATTAGAACATTTTGTGCTAAGTTTGTACGTAGAAACCTCTTGGGGTTTTTTGTTTCTAGTTTCATTCAGTTGTTTGTGGTCTAGATTTTTGTAGTATTCTTTTTTTCTACTTCTAAGCTTTGTTATGTTTGTTGTGCCACTTAATAAAAAGTTTTCTTTTAATTGTAATAATATAAGGCCTCCAGGAGCTGTTCAATGCAGCCTCCTCCAGTGTGCCATCTCTCCCTCACCCCTCCACGCTGAATAATTCTTCTGAGGGGTGGAGTTGGTTGCTTGGCATTCTGGTCAGGGTGGTGTGTAAATCAGTATAACTCAGGGGTCGGCAACGTTTACCTCACCTGAGCCAGTTCACTCCAGCGGAGATCCCTCCATGGGCCAGATCACGTGCACACCTGTGATTTCCAGTATCTGCGCAGACGTGATTTCCGGCGCCACAGAAGCGAGGCCCATGCCAGGCTGTGCTGGTTTAGCTGGGACTTGGCGAGTGGGCAGCTCGTAGGCCAGTTAAACAAACCCCATGGACCTCTTGTGGCCCATGAGCCTTAGGTTGCTGGCCCCTGGTATAACTTGTCTTCCCTCCCCATTTAGTCCCTCTATTTAGGACCAATTTTGAAGTTTGGGTCTGAAGAGCAGAAACAGAAGTGGATTGCACCTTTCACCAGTGGGGACAAAATAGGGTGCTTTGCCCTAAGTGAACCAGGTAAGTTGGGCACACAGGTAATACCTTGGGGTCCTTAAAAATAAATTACCGTACTTTTTGCTCTATAAGACTCACTTTTTCCCTCCTAAAAAGTAAGGGGAAATGTGTGTGCGTCTTATGGAGCGAATGCAGGCTGTGCAGCTATCCCAGAAGCCAGAACAGCAAGAGGGATCACTGCTTTCGCTGCACAGCGATCCCTCTTGCTGTTCTGGCTTCTGGGATTCAGAATATTTTTTTTCTTGTTTTCCTCCTCCAAAAACTAGGTGCGTCTTGTGGTCTGGTGCGTCTTATAGAGCGAAAAATACGATACTCTATACTCAGACAGCTTCCCATAAGAGGGAGTGATGGCCACCAGCTTGGATGGGTTTAAAAGAGGGTGAGACAAATTCATGGAGGTGGCGGCTATCAGCAGCTACTGCCTATATTCTGCCTCCACTGTCAGAGGCAATGGATCCCTCCAATACCAGTTGTTGGGAATCAAGTGGGGAGAGACCTGCTGCCCTCATGCCCTGCATGTGGGTTTCCCATTTGGGCATCTGGTTGGCCACTGTGAGAACAGAATGCTGGACTAGCCCCCATTGGCCTTATCCATATGCAGAGCTACTCTGATGCTCTTAATCTAGAATCTGTGTCCTGCATACATTAACACAAATGAGCATATTTTGCTTTTTTTTTTAATGCTTTATTGGTTTTTAAAAAACTATGTAACGTATGTAATCAACAGAAAAAAGATCATATAAACAAACATTCGTTCCATAGTTAGCGCTTGTATGGAAAGGAGACGCTATCCCATCCAAATCAGACTGGCAAAATAAGATGCGATCATATGCAGAGCAAGCCAGATTATCAGCAAGGTTCCGAGATGTTACCGATGAAAAATTTAATAGAGAGTGGGAAGTGTATAGAGTTTATCTAAAAGAACATTGCAAAAATTGAAATCCATTGGCAGGTCTGGACTGACTTACCTGCGTGTAATAGGAGAATCTTACAAAATTATTGTAACTGGAATAACCGAGAGGAGATAAAGCTTAGTGTGCATTTATGCAATGATATGGGAACCACAAATGAGCATATTTTGCATTCATTCTGTTCCCCGCAAGTTGTTATCCATTCCCTAGGCATGTGGAGCATTAAGGAACTTGTGTTATGACATTTAGTCGTGCCAGCCATGGGTCCACAGAGGTGGTTGAACTAGTGACTGCCATCACTCTCAACCAGCATAGCCAATGGTCAAGGATGGAGGGACACACACACAAAAAAAAAACTGGTGGTGTCTCTAGCTCCGGATGGTTGTTTATTCTTACGAAAAGCAGCCAGAAAGTTTGGTCTGGCGGAGAGCAGTGGGTGTGTTAAAAAGGCCTATTCTGCAATTGAAATACAGCTGGAGGGTGGGGCTGCACGAGGAGATGGGACTCCTCTGCCAAGTCAAGACTTGAGTTTTCGCAGTCCCCTCTCAGAGAGGGAGCAGCGCCAGGTCTTTGGGTCAGAAACCCTTTTGGTTTTCTCTTGCTAAGGCAACGGCAGCGACGCTGGAGCTGCTTCAACAGTTGCACGGCTGGTTGGGGACGAGTGGGTCCTGAACGGCACCAAAGCCTGGATCACAAACGCCTGGGATGCCGCTGCAACGGTGGTCCTTGCCACCACAGACAAGTCTCTGAAGCATAAGGTGAGTGTAGCCCTTAGGGTCAGTCTTCACAACAAGGAAAGCTGGGGCCGAGCTAGGTCCCCACACAAAGAGGCTCTGTCCCATGGATGTATTGGTTTGTTTTTAAATGCAGCCTTTCCCAGAGATGCAAGAGGGACCTAGAAACTTTTGACTCTGCCTTTATTCGCTGCTCTGCCCAGCAGAAGTAGAAATGGGATAGATGGTCTAGATCAGCCTTGCTCAACCTGTGGGTCCCCGGATGTTGTTGAACTACAACTCCCATCACCCCTAGCTAGCAAGGCCAGAGCTCAGGGATGATGGGAGTTGTAGTCCAACAACATCTGGGGACCCACAGGTTGAAAACTGCTGGTCTAGGTGCATTGGACTTACAACTCCCATAAGAGTATGGCTCCCATGCTGGCTGAAGCCAATGGGAGTTTTAGTCCACAATACTTGTCTCTGGTTCGCCAGAAGCAGCTTAGTCATGCTGGCCACATGACGCGGTAGCTGTACGCCGGCTCCCTCGGCCAATAAAATGAGATGAGTGCTGTAACCCCAGAGTCGGCCACGACTAGACCTAATGGTCAGGGGTCCTTTTACCTTTACCTTTTACTTGTAGGGCATCAGGTTGGGGAAGGTTGGTTTATAGGCAGCCACGTGGTATAGTGGTTAGAGTGGTTGGACTAGGATCTGGGAGGCTAGGATCCAAATACCCACATGGCCATGAAGCTCACTGGGTAACCAGTCACTGCCTCTTAACCTTGATAATCTCACAAGGTTATTGTGGGGATTCATAATAATAATAATTTATTATTTATACCCCGCCCATCTGGCTGAGTTTCCCCAGCCACTCTGGGCAGCTCCCAATCAAGTGTTAAAACCAGTACAGCATTGTATATTAAAAACTTCCCTGAACAGGGCTGCCTTAAGATGTCTTCTGAATGTCAGGTAATTGTTTATCTCTTTGACATCTGATGGGAGGGCGTTCCACAGGGCGGGCGCCACTACCGAGAAGGCCCTCTGCCTGGTTCCCTGTAGCCTCACTTCTCGCAATGAGGGAACCGCCAGAAGGCCCTTGGCGCTGGATCTCAGTGTCCGGGCTGAACGATGGGGGTGGAGACGCTCCTTCAGGTATATATGACCGAGGCCGTTTAGGGCTTTAAAGGTCAGCACCAACACTTCAGAGCTACCTTGAGCTGTTTGGAGGGAAAAGTGGGATGCAATGCAATGCAATGCAATGCATAAATAGCCTGCCAGGGATCCCAGCTCAGGCCGGCAGGAGAGACATGTCAATCCACTGGTGGACCACCGGTCATACCAGCAGACCTCCTTCTGTGTGAGCAACTGCGAACGTTCTGTCTTGTCGCGCAGGGCATCAGCGCCTTCCTCGTCCCCATGCCAACCCCTGGCCTGTCCCTGGGAAAGAAAGAAGACAAGCTGGGGATCCGAGCCTCCTCCACCGCCAACCTGATCTTCGAGGACTGCCGGATCCCCAAGGCCAACCTCCTGGGGGAGCAGGGGATGGGCTTCAAGATTGCCATGGTGAGTAAACTCTTAACAGTGAAGAAGAGGGGAAGGAATGGGGTTAAGCAGCACCGTCTGCCTGCACTGGAAGCACAAAGGGTGGCGGTTCTGGCCTTCGCACCCTCTTCCCCTCCATGCCCTGTTTTCAGCCTTTCAAGAATTTGGCGGATCACTATGTAGCGGTTTTCCTTTAAAGTGTGTGGTGGGGAAGACTCGTGTCCTTCATGCCCACTCTGTCAGGCCCACAGCCCCCTCCTTAGACAATGCACCCCTCTCACTGTCTGTCCATGAACGCTAATAAATGCCTCTTGCTTGTCTGGATAGGTAGTCGTTGCCCAAGTGTATGTAGGAACTAGCTTATGTCTATGAGAACATCTGTGGTTTCTTTAAATTTGATTTTCTGTTTTTGCTAATTTTTTATTACGCCTAGTGTTTTTTATTGCTATTTTTAACAAATGTTTTATACAATTTCTAAGTGGTATATAAAACTTGCTAAATAATAATGTGTATCCCCTGGCTGAGGAAGGGGGGGCACCTACTCCACTTTGGGAATTAAACTCTGGAACTCACTCCCACAAGAGGCAGTGAGGGACAATAACATGGATGACTTTAAAAGAGGTTGGTACCAATAGCCATGTTAGCTGTGTTTTACCTCCACAGCTGGAGACAACAATGCTTTTGAATACCAGTTGCTGGAAACCACAGGACGGAAGAGGGCTTTTGTGCTTGGGCATGGGACACGGGTGGCTCTGTGGTCTAAGCCACTGAGCCTCTTGGGCTTCTCGATTGGAGGGTCAGTGGTTCAAATCTCTGCAACGGAGTGAGCGCCTGTTGCTCTGTCCAAGCTTCTGCCAACCTAGCAGTTCAAAAGCACACCAGTGCTAGTAGATAAACAGGTACTGTGGCAGGAAGGTAAATGGCGTTTCCATGCACTCTGGTTTCCGTCATGGTGTCCCGTTGCGCCAGAAGCGGTTTAGTCATGCTGGTCACATGACCCAGAAAGCTCTCTGTGGACAAACACCGGCTCCCTCGGCCTGAAAGCGAGTGGAGCGCCACAACCCCATAGTCACCTCTGACTGGACTTAGTCCTTTACTCGAGGACTTTCCATTGGGGCATCCAGTTGGCCACTGTGAGAAGAGGATGCTGGACCAGATGGGCCACTGGCCTAATCCAGCAAAGGCACCTTGTGTCCTTATTAAGCATCCTTATAAAGAGACCATTGGTCCATCCAAACTCAGTATTGTTGGCAGTGACTGGCAACAGCTCTCCAGGGGATTTAGGGATGTTTTTTTCCCTTCCTTGGCTCAACCTGGCCATGCTGCCAAGGGACTGAGCTTGGGGCTTTCTACAGGCAGAGATTAAAGCAGTGTGAGGCGGCGGGAGAGGAGGTCCTCCAGTATGTATCCCTTCTGAAAGGTTTGTAGTTCTGGGGAAACCCAAGAGCTGCACTGTAGTTTTTTAATCCCCCATTTAAGACAGTTCTTGCTTTCCCAAAGTGGTTCATATCATAAATAATAGTAATGGAAAGATAGAAAGGCAGGCCTTGAGATTAGTCTCTTGTAATAGATAAGAGATAAGGTCAGGTGGATCACAGTCTGAGACAGCAAAGCCTGAAGCCATAATCTACTTACACTGGTATAATACTGCTTCCACCCCAAGGATTGTGAGAGCTGGACTTCTCTAAACATCCTTGCCAGACTGCAGTTCCCAGGAATCTTCTGGCAAAGCCAGGATAGATTTAAAATAGCGTAAGACAATATAAGTTTGTACTGTGTGCGTCTCTTCATTGTGGCTCATCTGGAGGTAGTAGCAAAACTGCCCCACACCATGCTTCACTAACAGCTGCCTATATTTACTAGATGCTGGGCTTTGCAAAGTCTGCTCAGTCATTCCATAGTCTTAAGATTGTCTTCAGTTAAAGTTGGCTTTTTCTGATGTGGCTGGTTGTAGTGCACAAACTCATTTTTTTTTGTCTTTCCACCTTCCTTTCAGCAAACCCTGGACTCTGGGAGGATTGGAATTGCTTCTCAGGCATTAGGAATAGCCCAGGCAGCTCTCGATTGTGCTGTGGATTACGCTGAGAAAAGGGTGGCTTTTGGCTCCCCCATTACTAAGCTACAGGCCATTCAGGTACATAGATAGATCTCTTTCTTACAGGGGCTATTCTCTTTGTAGTTCCAGGACTCATCAATACTTAAAAAAATAATAATAATCAGGGAGGCTAACCTGCAGCCCCACTGTTTTTGCTGAACTAGAGCAGGAAGGCTTGCCTGGCGCCCTCGTTACATATATCTAGGTGCTAAGCAAAAACATTTCTCTTCTCCCAGGCCTTTGGCTAATTAAACAATCTTTGGCATTTTAAACTGTGGGGGAGTATTTGTTTTCGTTTGTTACCGTGTTATGTATTTTTGTGTTTTTATATTGTTATCCTCCCTGTGATCTTTGGATGAAGGCTGATACAGAAATATTATTATTATTATTAGTGCTCCCATCAGCTCTGTGCAGCATGGGAGTTGTTGTTCAGCAGCAGCTGATGGGCTGCAGGTTTGCCACCCTGTTTTAGAGAAACATGTCAAAACAGAAGAGCTGGAATTCATTGTGTACTTGTTACACAACTTGATTACTTTGGGGACATCAATATCTTAAAAGTGAAATGGTTTCCCTGACCAGGACCAGTCCAGAGGGTACACCCTTCCTCCTATAATTAACATGGGGCACAAGGGCATTCAAAGAACCATCATCCCCAGTGTATGGTTCCACATGAGATGGATTTCTTAGTCTTCCATTTGATGTTCCTGTTCAAAATTAGTGAGACAAGGCATACGCTTTGCTTTATTCAGAAACTGGATTGTGGTTGAGCTTCTGTTAAGTATTTGCTGTGTTCATTTTGATTTGTTGCATGCAGACCAGCCTTGCCTTTCAATGTTTTGAACTGCAGCTCCCATCAGCCCCAGGCAGCACAGCCCCAAACGGGAGTTGTAGTTCAAAACATAGGGACAGCACTGGCTTGGGGACGGCTGGTGCGGAATATCTAGGGCCACTGGGGCTATTCAACCCACCATGGTGTTTTGTGTCTGTAGTTCAAGCTGGCTGACATGGCACTGGCCCTCGAGAGCGCCCGTCTGCTGACATGGAGAGCCGCCATGTTGAAGGACAACGGAAAGCCCTACACAAAGGTAATAGTGCTTGTCTTCACAGATAATGGACAGGTTGCAGGCACCCTAGAAATGTGTGCAAAGGCAAAAAAAAAACCCCATTCCCTGGACTATAGAAAATCCCCCACCCCACCCTGTTTTGCAAGGCGAGCTGGTGTGCTATTTGGGCTGGGGTGGCAAGTGACTCTCCTTATCACTTATGCAACACTTAGGACGGTGGGGTTACATTTACCTGGACTGTAGCACTTTCCTCTCCACTTCTCCAAACAGGAAGCTGCGATGGCAAAGCTGTCTGCCTCCGAGGCTGCAACTTCGATTTCCCATCAGGTAAGCCTGTGCCTCTTTGTGCCCATGAGCACAGAGGGAGAAGCTCTCCCCTTCCGTACAGTTGGCACGGTGCTGGCTTACATGGAGCAAGAGACACAGCCGAAATCTCTCTCCTTGGACCATTCTGTCACTGTGGCCACAAACGAGTCCCTGTAGGTGTGTGGGGCTCTTAAATGACCCTGGCAAACGAACAGAGCATGAGGTAGGGGGAGCTAGTGGTGTATTTCCTTTCCATCTCCTGGATCCCTCCCCATTTTTCATCTCTGTTGCCGTACTGCAGCCACAGCATCCAATGCTGACGCACTTGGGATGCTTTTTTATTTCAGGCGATCCAGATCCTGGGAGGGATGGGCTATGTGACAGAGATGCCGGCGGAGCGCCACTACCGGGATGCTCGGATTACAGAGATCTACGAGGGAACTAGCGAGATACAGAGGCTGGTCATTGCAGGGCAGCTGTTGAAAGCTTATCGAGGCTGAAGGGGAGAAGATCTGTGTTTCAGCGCCTCCTACTTTCTTGCAGAGATGCACGTGCGATTAGAGATGATAGACCCTGGGTCTGGTTACAAGCCAACACAGAGCCCCATTTGCCAGAGTTTGGGCAGAGTAGGAAACTCAGGCCACCAGTTGCTGCAGGCCACAACATTCACTGTGAGAGTTGAACAGTAAGCCAGAGCGGAGAGTCTGAAGACAGCAAGAAAAAAGTGTCCTCTGCCTTTAAGGTGCCTTAGATAAAGAGATATATATACATACACAAAATGAATAAATTGCACTACCAAGGGTTTGATTTCTCTCTCCTCTCCCCACTTTGCACTACAGCCTCAGGTTGCGTTTAATGGACATTCATTTGTGTGATGTTTCTTTAAACTACTTCTGTCTGCAGCAGAGATCAGGAGTGCAGAACTGTTGTGTGGATAAAAGGATAAATGAAAACTCTTCTCCAGCATCAGATACTGCCCTGAATATGTTAGTAGGGTGCAGGGGGTGGGCACCCACTAAGAATCCCCACTGAGACCTGTGGGTATAGGGTAGTATACAAATTTAATAAATAATAATAAATAATAATCTGGAAGCATAGTAATTATTGCCATGGACCATTAGCAATAAATGGAAGATTATGTTCATGTTTGTTAATAGTGGCAACAGATAAAAGTCACAGCTGCTCTGGGTACTTAGGCAATGTCCTGCTGGTTGGTGAAAGGCAGCCTCCTTATCCTCTCCGTGATGCGAAGTGTCTGGGAAAGAAACTGAGGTGCCTGTGCATCTTTTTCTCATGTACAATAAGGAATCTTGCCAGCATTCCTTCTGCTGGGGTCTCCACTATGTGGGGTCTCGGTTGCAGGGGGAGAAAGAGACGAACCTTGGACTCTGCAAAGCTTTCCACATCTCACCCTGGATGTTGGTTAAAGCATGGTGCTGATAACGCCAAGGTTGCAGGTTCAATCCCTGTTTGGGACAGCTGCATATTCTTTCATTGCGAGGGGCTGGATCCTCAGACTCTACAACTCTATGATTCGATCAAAGCAGTTCAGGCCTTTGACAGTGTAAAGCAGGGGTCGGCAAAGTTTTTGTGGCTTGGGCCAGTTCACAGTCCCGCAGACGCTGCAGTGGTCCAGAATGCGCACGCACACACAAGCAAACACTATTTCCGGCGCGGAGGAAGCATACACAGCTTCCCATTGGCTGCGGGAGCTTCCTACAGCCAATGGGAAGCCAGCCAGCATTGTGGAAGGCGGTCCCGGCTCTGCTCTGCACCAGTTTAGCATGGTGCACGGGAGCTGGGCAGCGGAGGTCCATGGGCCGGTTAAACAACCCCCTTGGGCTGCTTGTGGCCCATGGGCCTTAGGTTGCCGACCCCTGGTGTAAAGAGCAATTAAGAGTAACTGCTATAGCAAATGCTCTCACAGCTAATGGCTCCTCTTCAGTTGGGCAAGGAGATTCAAGATGCAGGCCACTTATTCCACTCTAAAAATACAACCAAACCCCACCTCCTTGCCCAATTTCTAAAATCAATGCTTAGAATTACACACAGCCATCTGTGGTTGATTTCCACCTTTCCTACCATGGATAAAAATTATTGCCATACAACATTATACATACAGGATGAGGTGTGGTGGCTATTCAGTATGATAATAGAACAAACTTCAAGCAGCAGCGGCACTCTATCTCTTACTATTGGATTTTAGCACTAGACAACTGATGAGAGAAGTCAGCTTTCTAACCTGTTTTATGAATATGTCAAAAATAACTTGCTGGTTACAGTGGAAACTGTTCTGGACTTGGTGGCCTTTTGGTCTGAAGCAGCAGAACAAGCTCTTAGTGGGAACATAATACTCTCAGCACCACTTGCAGTAAGAAGCCAGGGTAGAAGTGGCTATCCCTGTTCTGTATGCAAATCCTACTTCCTCCACACCAGAAACACTCCTTTGGGGACACTCACGCCCCACAATAACCTAGAAAGGCCATAAACATGTTTAATTTGATGCCTGAGAAAAATCCCAAAGCTGCTTTCTTGTTTACTTGGGGAATTAGTCTGCATGGCCTCATCTAAAGTATGAATGAAAGATATGGCTTCCGGCAGAGTGCATTGTGCTCACAAGGCAACTTGGGCTCCCAGTTTTAATTAAAAAAACAAACAAACCAAACTTAACCCAACAAGTTTTTCTTAATTTAAAGAGGGCAATAGCAACCAGCCTAACTTATTCAGCATTTTATCAAGCTTGCCAGATCTGCAGTTCGGTTTGTGGTAAGTGAAGGTCAGTGAAAATTCCACCTAAACATTAGGAAGAACTTCCTGACAGTGAGAGCTGTTTGACAGTGGAATTTGCTGCCAAGGAGTGTGGTGGAGTCTCCTTCTTTGGAGGTCTTTAAGCAGAGGCTTGACAACCATATGTCAGGAGTGCTCTGATGGTGTTTCCTGCTTGGCAGGGGGTTGGACTCGATGGCCCTTGGGGTCTCTTCCAACTCTATGAATTCCCTTACCTCTTTCCTGGGAACTATGCAGCAAGCAACCTGTCCATTTACTATTTTTCATACCACCCTTTATCTAAACACAAGTAAAAGCACAAATAAATAGAACAAAAACAACACACACACACACACACACACACCAAACACATTTAAAAGGCTGTAGAATGTTAATCATCCAAAGACCTGGTTGAAGAACATTTTCACAAGGCACCTAAAGATATATAATGAAGGTGCAAGGCAAATCTCTTTAGGGAGAGCATTTCACAAACGGGGAGCCACTGCAGAAAAGGCCCACTCTCGTGTTGCCAACCTCCAGACCTCATTGGAGGCACACAAAGAAGGACTTCAGAGGAAGAATGCAGGGCTGGGATCGGTTCATATGAAAAGAGGCAGTCTGAGGTATGGCGGTCCTGAGCAATTTACAGCTACTGCTTTGCTAATATCTTCTTCTTTGGCGATCACTCGTAACAGAGTAAGATTGTCTTCCATAAACACGGTTTTAACAATGAGTCCGTAAGTGACTGTGGAGGCCAATTCTGGATCCACACGTCCTTCCACAGTGGGGACATTGGTTTCCGGGTGAGAGTTGACCACGGTGTGGATTTGCCAAGCGTGCCTTCCTCTTAGCACGTTTCTCCCTTGCGTCCCGAGTTCGAGTGTCTTCAAAGCCCATGACACCTTTGGTAAAGGCTGTTCTCCAACTGGAGCGCTCGCAGGCCAGTGTTTCCCAGTTGTCAGTGTTTATACTACATTTTTTTAGATTTGCCTTGAGACAGTCTTTAAACCTCTTTTGTTGACCACCAGCATTACGCTTTCCATTTTTAAGTTCGGAATAGAGTAGTTGCTTTGGAAGACGATCATCAGGCATCCGCACAACATAACCAGTCCAACAAAGTTGATGTTGAAAAATCATTGCTTTGACACTCATGATCTTTGCTTCTTCCAGTACACTGATATTAGTTCGCCTGTCTTCCCAAGTGATGTGTAATTTTTTTTCAGAGACACCATTGATGAAATCTTTCGAGGAGTTGGAGATGGCGTTTATAAGTAGTCCATGTTTCACAAGCATATAGTAAGGTTGGTAGTACAATAGCTTTGTAAACAAGTATTTTGCAAATATAACCCATGTGGGGCACGTCAAGTGATTTCTGACAGTTTTTGCTCCTCAAAAACTGTTGGGAGACATTTCTCCCCCAAATAGTTTACCGCCAACTCTCAGTGCTCTTCAGTTGCACAGTTTTACTTTCAAACACCAGCCTCTGCAAGCTCCAAGTCCATAGGGATAATCATGACAGAATCGGGATTCAAGATTACCTTAACTGAAGCCCTTGGGAAAACTGGACCCAAACAAACAAGATGAATTTAAATGTGGACAAGGCTCTACACCTAGGCAGGAATAACCGGCTGCACAAATATTAGATGGGGGACACTTGGCTTGCCATTATTACATGTGAAAAGGATCTAGGGGTTCTTAGTAGACCACAAGCTTAACATGAGTCAACAGTGTGATGCAGCAGCAAATAAAGCTAATTCTATTCTGCACTATTCTATGGTTTTGACCTATAAAGCATTATACAGCTCAAGACCTCAAGACCTCAAGGACCACCTCTCCCCATATGAACTGATCCAGACTGCAACCATCATCTGAAGCCCTTCTTCATGTTTCCTCCCCCCCTACTGGAGGTTTGAAGGGTTGAAAGACAGGAATAGGCCTTTTTTTTGCGGTAGCTTATTTTGGGGAATGCTCTCCCCGAGGAGGCTCGCCTGGTGCCTTCATTACATATCATTAGGCACCAGGCAAAACCTTTCTCTTCACCCAGGTGTTTGGCTGATTAACATTCTACGATCTTTTAAATGTGTCTGTGGGAGGGGTGTTATTATTTTGTTTTGCTTTGCTTTTGTTTTATTAGGTATCTTGCGGTTTTGTTGCGAACCGCCCTGTAATCTTCAGATGAAGGGCGGCATACAAATTTAATTAATAAATAATGATGAGGATGGACAAGCCTCATCATCAGTTCAAGAATTTAACTTCAAGATGCTGTGCCCCCCAACATGCTGCAGACAAAGAAGGCAAGGAAAAAAATCCAAAGCCATTTTTTGTCCACTGAAGACTGAACACTTCACTGCCCCTTCCAATTCAATACAATGCTGCTGCAGCCACTGTAGAATTCATGGCACTTGCTAGAGGTAGAATCCAATTTGGTGCCACTACTCTCAACTTAACCGTGTAAAGATTTCTTGTTGAGCAATTGAATGTTCCCCCCTCCATGTGAACACCCACTAAATGTTGCCTGTTCCTCCGACCTCCTGGAAGAGTTCTGCGGAAAGCACAAGGGAGGCGACGCAGCAGTTGAATAGGTTTTCAGCAAAATTTCAACAGCACTGTGTGCCCTTAATTCCCCAAGGCGGTGCCAGTGAAGCAAGCAAAGGGCTTCAGGAACTGCACAGGACTGCTGAGTAAAGCCCTAGACTTGTCAACACAATACAATGAGGTTGGACAGGCACTACCCTGGCCAACGCCTCCTGGCCCTATCCCAAATTACACAACAGTGGGATTAACAGCTGCCGCTTCCACAAGAAAACCTGCTTTGTAAAGAGAGCCAGGATACTGGACAAATTGATTACGGTGAAGTTGGCATCGTGATAGCTCATGTGGCAAAATGGCTCCAAAGACTGCTGTGAATCAGGGAGCCTCCTGCTTCAGTTCCACCAGCAATGTGCACACAGCAGAACACTGCCCCCCTAAGCAGGAGGGCACATAACAGGGTGATATTATGGCTGTTCAGGATAGAAAGAGAATACAAAGGAATATACTTGAGCCTTATTTGAAGTATCACTAGTAGTGGAATAAATGAATCCGTCTCTTACAGAACTAGCTTAAACCCAGTTAAACCAGATGATAGTTTTAAGTGATCATAAATGCACAGCAGGTACGTAATGTTGAAGGTTGTGGAACATCAACTATAAAATCACACCTTCCTCCTGCAGTGGAAAGTCAAAGCAGAAAATGCTACCTGTCTTAAGTAAGGGCTGTTATTTAACCCACTATTGTACAGTGTTTCGCCTCCTTATGTGCTGAGAGAGCTGGTTATTACAAAACGTTTTTTAAAAAGAATTCTGAGTAAACAGGGCCTTGAGAGTCAATGCCTCAATTATGTATAATTTCCACACAGTTGGTTTTAGGAAATCTTAGACAACTACAGGCAGCAAATTAATAGGCACTCTGGATGGTGGTGGGGCATTAATTACTGCACCATGACGGAGTCAGATTCCACGGCTATATAATCCAATTTGAAATTGCTGAGTTTTAAAGTAAGATTTACATGGCATGGAGAGCCTTTCCACAAGTTTGTACAACATGTAATCTGGGTTTATAATGAAGGCCACCAACCTTGATGTCTTTGAAAGATTAGACAAATTCATGGAGGAGAGGGCTATCAATGGCAACTAGCCATGACGGCTATGCTCTGCTTCCACAGGTGGAATGCTTCTGAATACCAGTTGCTGGAAACCAGAAGGCAAGAGTGTTTTTGTGCAGAAATCCTGCCTGGAGGTTTCCCACAGACATCCGGTTGGTCACTGTG